>NC_057810.1:461813869-462413869 GCF_018294505.1 Triticum aestivum | reverse complement strand
CACGGGTGTCGCCTTACCTTAGCCCGGGACCGTTTGCGCCTTTTGGCACACGTATATGACAGTGTCGCTAGCATCCATATGATAAGGAGCCCGGGCTGACATGGCTAGTCGTAAACCCAAAGTGGCACAGACTTACAAGGACAGGCATCCATGACCCAGCATCGAACGTGTCGGTCATCAGCGAGTGAAACCAGGCTGTAGCACTGGGCTAGCAGGACTCCGGTGAACCGGGCTGTAGCGGGCTAACAGGACTCCGGTATTCATCGCGTGACATTTCCCCGAAGGGATAGACACAGGAACAAAGAAGGACACATGCCGGCCAGCCTAAGTGTTCCGGAGCAGTAGCAAGCTACCATGGCTCGGTGGAAACACTAGGAGACATTTCCCCGTAAGAGAGGCTACTAAAGATAAACAACTAGATGGTCAGATCCCACACATACCAAGCATTTCAATAACATACACACAATATGCTCGATATATGCAATACAACATGGCATCACAAAATGACTCTACGACTCAAGTATTTATTCAAATAGGCTCCGAGGAGCGAGATATTACAAACATGGGTCTTATGACCCAACAATCAGAGCATACAAGTCAAGCACAAGCGGAAGCTATCATGTCTGAGTACAGACATCTATAAATGTAAAAGGCTGAGAAGCCTGACTATCTACCAGATCCTGCCGAGGGCACAAGATCGTAGCTGAGGTAACAAGCTAAACGTCGAAGACCACGCGGAATTACTAGTGAGACTGAAGTCTCTCTGCAAAACATAAAATAGGCAAACGTGAGTACAAATGTACCCAGCAAGACTTACATCAGAACTATCTACATATGCATCATTATCAACAAAGGGATGGTGGGGTTTAACTGCAGCAAGCCAGCTTTGACTCGGTGGCTATCCTGAACTACGACTGCAATGTAACTCTTTTGAGGTGGCGCACACGAGTCCACATATTCACCAACCAATACACCACTATGGAACCGCTCCCGTCTCCCTACGAGAACGCCATCCATAGCACTCACGCTTATCTTGCGTATTTTAGAGTATCCACTTTCACTTGTCTATGAACTGATATAAGCAACCCAGAAGTCCTTTACCGCGGACACGGCTATTCGAATAGATGATGTTAACCCTGCAGGGGTGTACTTCTTCATACATGTTTCCACCACTTAGCGTCTGCACACGATATGTGCTCGGCAGACTTCAAGCGAAAGCCGACGTGGGTGTAGACCACGACCTACCTAAACACTCAAGTCTCTAGTCCAGGTTTATCGCCTATTCGGGTTCCATCCATGAGGAGATCCGGCCGGAGTTTCGCTCACAGCCCCAAACGATGTGAACAGGGTTCCCGAGATACCAAACGGGCATCCGGTACACCGTGCCACGTACCTACCGCATCACAGCCCACCCCTACGGTCAGCGCTGTCCACGGCCTCCAGTAGGCTACAAACACCAGAAACTACTTGCAACTCCTGGACAGAGGACTAGGGTGAATAAGAAGTCGAGCGGGGTCATATTTCAGGGCCCAATGCATGGTAGTAGCTGAATCATGGATCACAAACACAGAACTCAGTTCCTGAGGACGGCTTCAATGAGACAACCCACCATGTACTCCTACATGGCCTCTCACCGATACCTTTTACCAAATCGTGTTCACACACTTAGCTCACACACAGTAGGACATGTTCACACGCCTCTGATTCATCCCCGATGAATCAGACCTGACACAACTCTAAGCAGTAGCAGGCATGACAAACAAACATGAATGAGTAGGCACAACAGGGCTCAAACAACTCCTACTCATGCTAGTGGGTTTCATCTAATTACTGTGGAATGACAGGTCATGCAGAGGATAAAGGGGTTCAGCTACCGCAGCAAGTAACAGATGAATCGATGTTGTCCTAATGCAGTAAAAGAGAGCAGGAGCGAGAGAGTGGGATTTTATCGGAATGAACAAGGGGGTTTTGCTTGCCTGGCACTTCTGAAGATAACATTGAGTCTTCATCAGTGTCAACGATCACAACGTCGGAACATCGTCTACCGGGAGGAAACAGATACCGGCAACAGAGAAGAACACAATCAATGCAATGCACAAAATGATGCATGCTATGACATGGCAATATGAATGTGTTTTGAGCTAATGCAACTAGCAACAGATTAAATGAAGTTGGTTTGAATACAAGATTCAAATTCAAACTCCATATGTGATTGTTCAAATGCCATTTAATTGATTTGTGCTAAACAGCAGCTATAAGTTGTTCTAACATGCATGAAAATGGTACAGATGGATTCCTTGAATTTTTCTGATAATTTTTCATATATAATTTATTTAATTTGGAGTTACGATTAATTTTCTATGATTTTTAGAAGTTTTAGGCATTTTCTGGAATTTCCTGAATAATATAAATCCAGAAATGAATTATGGCGTCAGCACCACATCACAGTGACGTCAGCAGGGTCAACTGGGCGCCCAGGTCAAACCTGACGTGTGGGGGCCACACGTCAGTGACACAGGAGCTAATCCCAGTCAAACCCAGCGCTGACTGGGGTTTGACCAGGGGTGGGGCCCACTGTCAGTGGCTGTGGGTTTAATTAGTGGGGCCATTAACACTAATTAAGCGTGCCACGTCGGCGGTCGCCGGAGTATCGCCGGCGGCGACCATTCCGCACGGCGGCGCGGCTCGGATTCGAGCTAGGGGCGATGGTTTGGCGCGCGGTTTGGCTCATTAGAACGTCCGCGACGCGGCGCGTCCAGCGGTGGCTGTGGCCGCGGCTGGGGTGGCCGGAGCCGACGACGGCGATGGCAAGTGCGGCGGCCGGAGCTTCGGGTTCGAGCGGGGCGAGGCCACAGAGGACGGGAGGGATGGCTAAGGGGCTCACCGAGCTCCTGAAGATGCTAGGAGCACGGTGCCATGCTCAGTTTCGAGCCTTGCTGGCTGCAGTGACGGCGGCGACATCGCCGGCGGCGTGGGGTTCTCGGCTCGTTGTGAACGGCGGCTAGAGAGGGAGGTAGGGCACGGGGAGAGGGGGAATCGGGTCAAAGGCTCACCGCGGAGCTGCAGGGAGGGTTAGTGGGCTCGGGGGCGCGTCGGAGTGGCCGAATCGACGGAGAAGGGCGCCGGGGCCGAAGCTTGGAGATGATGACAATGGCGGCTGCTCGGGGCCCTTCTGGTCGCGTGAGACGTCGAGGAGGTCGAGGGCGGCACTGCGGAGCTCGGGAGCGCGTCGGGGAGGAGAGGGGGTGGTGGTGGCCGCGGCGAACGGCGTCGGCGGCGACGGGGCTCCGCTCGGTGGAGGAGAGAGGGAGCCAGAGAAAGGGGGGGAAGGCACGGGGAGAGTGCGAGGCCTGGGAGGGTGCGTGGCGTTGCGGACGGGGTCCAGGGCGACGAGAGGAAGCAGGAGGTGGCCAGGGGGAAGCAGGAGGTGGCCGAGGCCTCTCGGGCGCGCGCCACGCCTCGCCTCTGTTCGTCCTCCTGGCAGAGGAGGAAGATGACAAGGGGGAGGAGGTGGGCTGGGCCGGCCAGATGGCTGGCCAGCTGGGCCACTGGAGGAGCTGGGCCGGCTCTGGTGGGCTGCACGGATGAGGCCAGGTAACTTCCTTCTCTCTCTCTCTTATTTCTGTTTTGTTTTATTTAATTTATTTTGCCACTGTTTTGAATTTAAAATAATTCAGACAATGCCAAAAACTCCTCTGAATATTTTATATAGCTAGATGGACTTTTCCAAAAGCTCATAAAATATTTCAGGGATATTTGAAATTATATTCTAATTATATGAATATAATTCGAATTCAAATAGCTAATGAATTAAATTCAAAGTCCCAAAAATAAATCCTTAAAAATGTTCAATATTTTGGTTGGGACCAGAACCCTTGCCAAAAATTATCAAACATTTAAGAAGAGCATTTTGGAACAATGAATGAGATTTTTAGGGTTTTTGCCCCTCTTTTATTTAAGTTTTTGAGGCTTCCAAAATTCCTCAATTCAAGTTTCGAAAATATAGACATGATGCACACATGAAGCTAGCCTAGAGCATTACCAGAAGCTAGGGATGTGACAAGTTTAACTGCAGCAAGCCAGCTTTGACTCAGTGGCTATCCTAAACTACGACTGCAATTAACTCTTTTGAGGTGGCGCACACGAGTCCACATATTCACCATATCAATACACCACTATGGATCCACTCCCGTCTCCCTACGAGAACACCATCCATAGCACTCACGCTTATCTTGCGTATTTTGGAGTATCCACTTTCACTTTTCTATGAACTGTATAGGCAACCCAGAAGTCCTTTACCGCGGACACGGCTATTCGAATAGATAATGTTAACCCTGCAGGGGTGTACTTCTTCACACACGCTCTCACCACTTATCGCCGTTTACACGACATGTACTCGGCAACCTTCAAGCGGAAGCCCAGCGAGGGTGTCGGCCATGACCTGACTAACCACACAAGTCTCTCGTCCAGGTTTATCGCCTATTCGGGTTCCATCCACAAGGAGATCCGGCCGGGGTGTCACTCACGGCCCCAAACGATGTGTGCAGGGTTCCCAAGTCCACCATCCGGGTGCCACTTGGTACACCGGGCCACTGTGCCTAGTCTGTCCCAAGCCCACCTGTACCGGGTGCCACTTGGTAGACTACTAACACTACCTACAAACACCAGAAACTATTTGCGACTCCTAGACAGAGATCAAGTTGATTAATAAGCCAAGAGGGGCCGAGTTACCGGAACACAATGTGTGGTAGTAACAGTTCATGGATCACAAACACAGAACTCAGTTCCTGAGGACGGCTGCAATGAGACAACCCACCATGTACTCCTACATGGCCTCTCACCGCTACCTTTACCAAATCGTGTTCACACACTTAGCTCTCAACAGTGGGACATGTTCACCACATTCCAATTCATCCCCAATGAATCAGACCTGACACAACTCTAAGCAATAGCAGGCATGACAAACAAGCATGAATGAGTAGGCACATCAGGGCTCAAACAACTCCTACTCATGCTAGTGGGTTTCATCTATTTACTGTGGCAATGACAGGTCATGCAGAGGAAAGGGGTTCAACTACCACAGCATGTAACAGTTGAATCATTGTTGTCCTAATGCAGTAAAAGAGAGCAGGAGCGAGAGAGTGGGATTGTATCGGAATGAACAAGGGGGTTTTGCTTGCGTGGCACTTCTGAAGATAATATAGTTCTTCATCGGTGTCATCGAACTCATCGTCGGAACCACGTCTACTGAGGGGGAACAAACACCGGCAACAGAGAAAGAACACAATCAATGCAATGCAACAATATGATGCATGAGTATGACATGGCAATATGCTGTGATTTGAGCTAATGCAACTAGCAGCAGGTTAAATGGAGTTGGTTTGAACCCTACATTCAAATTCAAACTCCACATGTGATTATTTAAATGCCATTCATATGATTTGTCCTAAACAGCAGCTATAAGTTGTTCTAACATGCATGAAAATGGTACAGATGGATAGATTGGATTTTTCTGATCATTTTTCATATATAATTTATCTCATTTGGAGTTATGGTTGAATTTCTATGATTTTTACAAGTTTTAAACATTTTCTGGAATTCCTGAATTAACAAAAACACCAGAAAAGCTTTATGACGTCAGCACTACGTCATGCTGACCTCAGCAGGTCAACACGGTCAGCCACGGTCAAACCTGACGCGTGGGTCCCGCATGTCAGTGTAACAAGGCAGGAGCAGAGGCTGACCAGTGGGGCCAGCTCAAAGCTGACTGGGCCGGTCAAACCTGACAGCCTGGGCCCACTGGAGTTAATCTAATCCTAGTCAGAAACTAATCCAGGTTAATTAAGGGCTGTGGGGCCCGTCTGTAAGTGAGCTAGGGGTTAGTTAGTGGCGGTATTAGCGGGTGGTTAGCCGCTAATGACGTGCCACGTCAGCTTCACCGGAGTATGGCCGGCGGCGACCTCTAAACGCGGCGGAGGGACACTGGAGGGGCTCGGGTTTCGCCAACAGTGCACCGTTCGGTGCGCCCTTTGGCTCTACGGATAGCTGGGACTCGCGCGCATCCAACACGACTAGCGGCAGCAGCCGGGGTGGACCGAGCTCGCCGGAAACGAGCTCGCAACGGTGGACAGAGTTTGGGCATCGACCGAGTCGACACCATAGAGCATGTCAGGAGCAGAGGTTGGGTGTTTTGAGCTCCTGGAGACGCGCTGAGCGCGTTGCTATGCTCGTATGTGAGCGGAAGAGCTCAGGAGCATGGGCCTGCCGGCCATGGCGGACGGCGGTGCGGGAGCTCGCGGAGTACTGCGCTACGACACGCGGACGACGAGGGAAGAAGGGGGAAAGGGACCAGGGCTCACGACGAGGTGAAGGGTGCAGACGGAGGGGCTGGAGACGACCCGGTTTGCGCGAATCGGCGTCGGCGATCTTGGTGGCCCGAGGTAGAAGACGACAACGTCGAGGGCATTGTGGTGCTTCCCAGCTCACGTAACTCGGTGGAGTTGACGGGGACGGCGTGGCGGATCTCTCGAGCACGTTGGATGGGCGAGGGAGAGCCGGTGGCCATGGCAACAGCGAGTGGCGGCGACGGCTGCGCTCGGGTGAGCTCGGGGGAGAGAGCCAGGGGAGGGGAGAGAGAGCAGCGAGTGAGGGAGAGGGGACAGGGGCTTCAGGCGTCTCCGTGGCGCTGGTAGAAGGCCCGGGGCTCCCAGGTGGAAGCAGGAGGTGGCCGAGGGCTCTCGGGCGCGCGCCATGCCTCGCCTCTGCCTTCTAGCAGAGGTGGGAGATGACTGGCAATGGGGCCAATGGGTTGGGCTGTGCTGGGCCGAACCAGTAGGCGCCAGGTAAGTGGGCTGGCAGGTATGGTTCCTGCTCTTTCTATTTCAGTTTTCTTTTTCTAATTTTTGCGGTTTGTTTATGATTTAGTTTTAGTCCCAAACCAACTCTATAAATCCTGAAAATATTTGTGGTCAGCAACTGGGTTATTTCAGAGGCCCTCATCTGTTTTCAGAATTTTTGAAGCATTTAAACTTATTTATAGAATTTAAATGCCCCAAATCAAATACATATGATTTATTTCAAAAATCCAGGATGACCTAAAAAATATGTCCATCATTGTTGGCAGAGATTTTCACCTTTATCAAAAATGATGAACATTTTCAAAGGGCATTTTGGATTCATTGAAAATGATTTTTATTTGAACCTAGTTGAATTCTTTCTGATGCTAGGGTTTGATCAATCCCAATTTCAATTTAAATAGAATTTAAACATGATGCAACAAGATGCAAACACCATGCAGTACCAAAAGCTAGGGATGTGACATCTCTCTCCCCCTTTGACATCAATTTCCAAGAAGGGGTCTTCTGGAGTGTGAGTCAAAATAGGTTTGGTCCTTGAGTCACATAGCAAAGTAGAAGGGAAAAATAAGGTGCTGGTAGAGGATACGAATCATCGAGTGGAGCTGGAACAAAATGTGCAGGATGCAAATGACAAAGTGTCTCCTCAGCATTTGAAATCAGTAACACCGAGTTGTTGTCTTCGGTGGCACCGAGGTGATTCGATTTGACCGAAAGAGACAAACCGGTGTGTCCGAGTTCATTACAGAGATAAAGCACTTGTCACCTCAGCTCACTAAGCAAATAAGATCTCACAAGGATTTGCAGGGAATTAACTAAAGGATTTGCATGAATAGGATGCAGGGAGTGCAGAACAAAAAAAATAAAAATAAAAGAGATCTAGATGAATTACGAAGGGAAACAAATATGCAAGAGACAAATGCAAGAACAAGCAGAAACACTAGAGAACTTCATCTAGAATTGGTTGGCGACAGAGTCACCTATGTTAGAGTATATTGACTTAGGAGTCAAGTGAAGACACTTGATCATAGGTCATACTCATCGTTTAAGCTCAAAATGGGGTTGCCATTTTTCGTTTAAGCATTTTGATGTATTCACATCTTGTTGAGATGCTTGGACCCATGACTTGGGGTAAAGCTTCTCTAAGATGGAATAACATACCTTGGGTAGTGGTGTTGATCTTGATCATGTAGTTGAACTTGTGTGGGATGCTCAAGGTTGATGTAGTTCATTGGGAGCACCACTTGTAATTGGAGTTCATCTACCTACATGAGTTAGCTTTGCAAGGAGGAGCAATTGTGCATCCAAAGTGTCAATCATGAAATATGATACCAAAAGAAATTTGATATATATAAATTGTCAAAGGATGTGTTTGAGGGGTTTCATGCTTCCTTGTCTTCAACCACCGTATTGTAGAGACTTGGTGATGTTGAGATTGCTCAAGATGTGAGTGAGATGCAAACTCATAGATTTAGATTCATCCATGTACCTACAAGGGTTAGATAACATGCAAGGGTGCAAATATATCCAAGACATATGATTATCATCATAAGAGAAATGTCAAGGATTAGTCATAGCTCATGCCTTGCATGTATCCAAATGGAGTTCCTACTCCAAGTTTGAAGCATCAATGATGTTCAATTCACCTCTCAACCGGCAAAATACTTTCTCATCAAGCGGTTTGGCGAATACATCCGCCAATTGCTTATCGGTACGAACATGATTAAGGTCAATGTCTCCTTTAGCAACATGATCTCGAATGAAATGATGACGAACCTCAATATGCTTAGTTCGAGAATGTTGCACGGGATTGTGAGCAATCTTAATAGCACTTTCATTGTCACAAAGCAATGGAACATGTTTCACATATATCCCATAATCTTTAAGAGTTTGGGTCATCCAAAGTAATTGAGCACAACATGAACCGGCGGCAACGTATTCCGCTTCGGCGGTGGATAAGGATACCGAGTTTTATTTCTTGGAGGACCAAGACACAAGAGATCTGCCAAGAAATTGACAAGTACCCGAAGTGGACTTTCTATCGACCTTGTCTCCGGCATAGTCTGGATCGGAGTAGCTAACAAGATCAAAAGAAGACCTCTTTGGATACCAAGTGCCAAAATTTGGTGTATGTATTAAGTATCTCACTATCCTTTTCACAGCCTTAAGATGGCATTCTTTAGGGGCCGCTTGATATCGTTCACACATGCACACACTTAGAATAATATCGGGACGGGGGGCACATAGATATAACAATGAACCAATCATAGAGCGGTAAACTTTTTGATCAATGGATTCACCATCTTTAGTCAAATCAAGATGTCCACTAGTAGGCATGGGTGTATTCATACCTTTGCATTCTTGCATATTGAACTTCTTGAATAAGTCCTTGGTGTACTTTGTTTGAGAGACAAAGGTACCTTCCTTAGTTTGCTTGATTTGCAAACCAAGAAAGAAATTGAGTTCACTCATCATGGACATCTCAAACTTCTCCAACATTGGCTTTCCAAACTTCTCACTAAAATGAGGGTTAGTTGAACCAAATATAATATCATCAACATAAATTTGGCACACAAATAATTCTCCATTAACCCTTTTAGTGAAGAGAGTAGAATCAATTTTTCTGATCTCAAAGCCTTTTTCAATAAGGAACTTGGTCAAGCATTTATTCCACGCTCTAGGAGCTTGTTCGAGACCATAAAGAGCTTTGTGAAGTTTGTACACATGATCGGGTTTCTTAGGATTAATAAGGACGGGAGGTTGTTTAACATAAACTTCCTCCTCAATTTCACCATTTAGAAAAGCACTTTTAATGTCCATTTGGTACAAGGTGATATCATGGTGATTAGCATAGGCAAGTAATATGCGAATGGACTCAATTCTAGCAACGGGGGCATATGTCTTACCATAGTCCATACCTTCGACTTGAGTGTAGCCTTGGGCGACGAGACATGCTTTGTTGCGAACTACTTGTCCATCTTCATCTTGCTTGTTGCGAAACACCCATTTGGTACCGATGATGTTGTGGTTGTTGTCGGGCTTCTCGAACAATGTCCACACTTGGTTTCTCTCAAAGTTGTTTAGCTCTTCATGCATGGCATTTATCCAATACAGATCTCCCAATGCTTCTTCAACCTTCGTGGGTTCAATGCTAGAGATGAATGAATAATGTTCACAAAAATTAGCCAAACGAGTTTTAGAGCGAGTGATTCTCCAGGTTTGGATATCATTGTAGATTTGCTCAACGGGATGGTCTCTGGCGACTCTTGCTCGAACTCGTGAGAGCTTTTGTTTTGGTCGGGGTGGAACATCTTCTTCATCATCTTGTTCTTCTTCTTGGACTTCTTCATTGTTGGTGTTGTCGTTCTCTTGTCGTGGTGGAGAAGGAGGTTGATGAGGTTCATCTTGGTGTACTTCCTTGTTTTCTTCATCTTGGTGTGTCCCACTTGTGGATGCTTCCGTATCAACTCTTGGTTCACCTTGTCGTGAGGTAGAAGCTTCCACTTGGACGGACGAGGTACTCTCCTTCACCTCCGTTGGACGGCTCTTGCCAATAGACAAGTCTTGGATTGCTTCTGAAGGGTCTTTGTCTCCTACATCAATTGGCAATTGCTCTACTTGCGAGCCGTTAGATTCATCAAACTTCACATCTACCGTCTCTTCAACCTTATGGGTGAAATTGTTGTAGACACGGTAAGTGTGAGAGTTTGAGCCATAGCCAAGTAGGAAACCTTCATGAGATTTGGGAGCAAATTTAGAACGACGATGCTTATCAAGAATGTAGCACTTTGAGCCGAATACTCAAAAATATCCAACTTGGGGTTTGTTACCTGTGAGGAGTTCGTATAACGTCTTGCCGAGTAGCTTGTGAAGATACAAGCGATTTGTTGCATGACAAGCTGTCGCAACCGCTTCCGCCCAAAACCATTTTGTTGAGGCGTGTACATGGCCGAGAACTCGTGTGAAATCCCTTCTTCGTCAAGGAAGGAATCCACATTTGCGTTCTTGAACTCTGTTCCATTGTTGCTGTGAACCTTCTTGATCTTCACTTCAAATTGATTTTGGGCCTTCCTAGCGAAGTTCTTGAAGATCTTTTGGACCTGCGATTTATCATCAAGAAAGAACACCCACGTAAATCTTGAAAATCATCGACTATAACATTCCACCGAGACTTTTGTACGCATTGGGACCAAAGAGATCCATATGAAGTAGCTCGAGCGGTCTTCTCGTGGTCATGATATTCTTCATGGGGTGGCTTCCTCCAACCTGTTTTCCTGCTTGACAAGCACTACAAAGTCTATCCTTGTCAAATATAACATATTTTATTCCAAGGATATGATCACCTTTAATAAGCTTATCAAGATTTCGCATGCCCACATGACCTAACCTTCTATGACACAACAAGCCTTTAGAGGATTTAGCAATTAAGCAAGTTCTAGGTTGAGCCTTTTTAGTGAAATCAACAATGTATAGATCACCTCTACATATACCGGTAAAGACCATTTTATGATTATCTCTTCGAAACACTTGGCAATCTACTTCAGTAAATAGGACATTGAAACCGAAATCAGCAAGTCTAGATACAGAAAATAAATTGTAGCCAAGAGATTCAACGAGCATGACATTTTGTATGGAGCGATCATGTGAGACGACCACCTTACCAAGGCCAACCACCTTACCCTTTAAGTTATCACCAAAAGTGACATACTTTCGAGGGCCATCGTTTTCAACAACCTCACGAAACATATCCATGTCTCCGGTCATATGATCGGTACATCCACTATCAAGGACCCATTCCTTTCCTCCTGCCATGTAGCCGCGAAGATTAGCCATAAGACCAAAGTGTCTCATTGCATCATCAAGATCATCGTCACTATCATCATCCTCATCATAGTATCCATGTTCAACATCGTCATGTGATGGATCAATTCCTAGATAGAGTGATTCATTAGATAAATGATCATGACAATAATCATATTTATGAAATCTAATGGCTTCGGAGATGATATTGCTAATGATTCCAACATCTCCTTTGGCACACATAAGGTCACGAAGCTCAAACAGACAATCATCAAACTTAGGATCACTAGTACTCATTTTATTCAAGGCAATTGACTTATGAAGAATCTCATCTAGATTTTGCAAGGAATAGTTTGGAAATCTTTCCTCAAGAAATCTCCAAATGGTGTAGGCACAATCAAGAGCAGGCAAGCTAGCAATCAAGTTTCTAGGTAATCCTCTAGTGATAATATTGATAGTTCTAAGATTATGAATCATGTCAAGATCCTCATCGGGAGTGGGATGCAAAGGATCAACAAGGTGAGCACAAGGGTTGGTCATGTACTTGCTCAAATGATATTCATTGAAAATCTCAAGCATCTCATTTTTCCACTCATGAAAGTACTCTCCATCAAGTATAGGCACTCTATGTCTAAGACACCCCAACGTAGACTCATCCATCTTCCTCTAATGGTGATTAAACCAAAGCAATAGAGACCAATGCTCTGATACCAATTCAAAGGATCAAGAAGAGGTGTCTAGAGGGGGGTGAATAGACTCTCAACCAAGAAAAGTAGCAATTTTTAAGTTCTTCAAGTTGAGGTGGAGTTTAAGCACAAGTTTAAACATTCACAATACATATCAAGCAATCGTGACAAGAGTATATGAGCAGCGGAAAGTAAAGCATGCAAATTGCAAGAATGTAAAGGGATGGGATTGGAGAGTGCAAACGCAATTGGAGACACGAAGATTTTTTATCCGTGGTTCCGATAGGTGGTGCTATCGTACATCCATGCTGATGGATACTTCAACCCATGAAGGGTAACGACTGCGTGAGTCCATGGAGGGCTCCACCCACAAAGGGTCCACGAAGAAGCAACCTTGTCTATCCCACCATGGACATCGCCCACGAAGGACTTGCCTCACTAGGGTAGATCTTCACGAAGTAGGCGATCTCCTTGCTCATACAAACTCCTTGGTTCAACTCCACAATCTTGACGGAGGCTCCCAAATGACACCTAACCAATCTAGGAGACACCACTCTCCAAAAGGTAATAGATGGTGTGTTGATGATGAACTCCTTGCTCTTTTGCTTCAAATGATAGTCTCCCCAAGACTCAACTCTCTCTCGTAGGATTGGACTTGGTGGAAAGATGTTTTGAGTGGAAAGCAACTTGGGGAAGGCTAGAGATCAAGATTTATGTGGTTGGAATGGAATATCTTGACCTCAACACATGAGTAGGTGGTTCTCTCAGAAAATGAATGTTGGAAGTGTAGGTATGTTCTGATGGCTTTCTCCATGAGTGAAGAGAGGGTGGAGGGGTATATATAGCCTCCACACAAAACCTAACCCTTACACACAATTTACCAAACTCGGTGAGACCGAATCAGAAAACTCGGTCAGACCGATTTTGTTCATAATGTGACCGTTAGGCATTTCGGTAGGACCGATATGATCAACTCGGTAGGACCAATGTGCTAGGGTTAGGTTAAAACCACATCTTGGTTTGACCGATTACACAAACTCGGTGGGATCGATTTTGGTAATAAGCGAAATAGAGAGTTGGTCAGGCAAACTCGGTGGGACCGATTACATATCTCGGTGAGACCGAAATTATTGCAATAGGCAACAGAGAGTTTGCAAGCCCATCTCGGTGAGACCGAGATCCCATCGGTGAGACCGAATTTTTTAGGGTTTCTGGCAGTGGCTATGTCAAGTGAACTCAATGGCGCCGGATAGATCAAATCGGTGGGGCCGAGTTTGACTTTTGGTATGGGACATATGTGGATATAAGAAAGTGGTTGAGGGCTTTGGAGCATATCAGTAAGCACTTTGAGCAAGCAAGCCATTAAGCAACACCTCATCCCCTTTTAATAGTATTAGCTTTCCTATGGACTCATTGTGATCTTGGATCATTAAAATAGAAAATGTAGAGTCCTGAGCTTTGAGCTTGAGCCGATCCTTTGTCCTTAGCATCTTGAAGGGGTTCCACATCCTCTTGTCCATGCCACTCCACTGTTGGACTTATCTGAAATATACTAGATAAAAGTATTAGTCCAACAAGAGATATGTTGACATTAATTACCAAAATCACCCAGGGATCACTTGTGCTTTCAAGACAGTAACATTACCATTAGTGTCAGACTTCTTCTTGAAGAACCATTTATTTTCTATGGCTTGCCGATCATCGGGCAAGTCCACCAAAGTCCACACTTTGTTCTCATACATGGATCCCATCTCAGATTTCATGGCCTCAAGCCATTTCGCGGAATCTGGGATCATCATCGCTTCCTCATAGTTTGTAGGTTCATCATGGTCTAGTAACATGACTTCCAGAATAGGATTACTGTTGGGGATATAACTATTAGGTATGACCCGCCTAGGAGGGGTCGGGTTATACCTATGGCGACTCATGATATGAAGCCCACAACATATTAAAGATGGCGGTTCACAGACAAGGGCCCAAGGGCGATTTTAGGCCCGTAGGAGTAAACCACCATATATGTATAACTTGTATTGTAAGGCATGTATAGATAGTCCCCAAGCCGGACACGTTGTCTATGAGCCGGCCGGGACTCCATGAGCCGCTGGGCATCAACCTGTGTATGTAAAGGGACGACCCGATGGTGGTTCAGTGCAAGAAACAACAGATCGAAAGCTAGGTCAAGCGGATTCGCTCCCTTGTAATCGAGACATAAGCAATACCACCTCAAACTAGATTAGGCCTTTACCTTCACCGCAAGGGGCCAAACCAGTATAAACTCATGTGTCCTTTGTCCCGTTTAACCCCTTTAAGCTAACCTAGTTGCGATGGCTCCACGACTAAGTCCTTTCGCTAGGACATTTGCCGTGACTATTCCACGACAGTTGGCGCCCACCATGGGGCCAGCGCACGGTGGTTTCGAGTTCTTAAAGGACAGCTTCGATGGGCTCAAGGAATATGTTGTGGGCCAAATGACTAAGAGTCATCGCGGCAAGCTCTACATCAACGATGCAGGATGGAGCCCCGAGGCCGGCTCAATTGAGTACATGTACCGGTCCCCTTCGGCAGAATCCATGTCTTCATCGGAAAGATCGGCGAGCCGGGCCCTGAGTGTCAGGACCCCGACTCGATGTCACATCGATCTAGCTGGTAACACCTCATATCACCTTGCGGCCTCACGCACGGTATCCCCACGGGTGTCGTCTTACCTTTTCCCGGGACCGTTTGCGCCTTTTGGCTCACGTATATGATAGTGTCGCTAGCATCCATATGATAAAGAGCCCGGGCTGACATGACTAGTCGTAAACCCAAAGTGGCACAGACTTACAGGGACAGGCATCCATGACCCAGCTTCGAACGTGTCGGTCATCAGCAAGTGGGTCCGGGCTGTAGCACTGGGCTAGCAGGACTCCGGTAAACCGGGCTGTAGCGGGCTAACAGGACTCCGGTACTCAAAGCGTGACATTTCCCCGAAGGGACAGACACAGGAACGAAGAAGGACACATGCCGGCCAGCCTAAGTGTTCCAGAGCAGTAGCAAGCTACCATGGCTCAGCGGTAACACTAGGAGACATTTCCCGGTAAGAGAGGCTACTAAAGATAAACAACTAGATAGTCAGATCCCACACATACCAAGCATTTCAATCATACACACAATATGCTCGATATGTGCAAATACAACGAAGCATCACAACATGACTCTATGACACAAGTACTTTATTTAAGGCTCAGGGAGCCATACATATCATACACACAGGTACGGGTCTCACGACACAACATACAAATCATACAGTCATACAAGCCAACAGCGGAAGTACTTTGTCTAGGTACAGACAACTAGTAAAATAAAAGAGGCTTGGAAAGCCTAGCTATACTACGTGGTCCATCACAAGCTCAGGGTCACCACCTGGGTCTTTAGCCTACTCGTTGATGTCAACGTCTACATAGAACCCATCAGAAGGGGTTGCAGCGCCTTCTGTAGAAAATGTAGATTATAGCAACATGAGTACAAAGGTACTCAGCAAGACTTACATCAGATCCTACATACATGCATAGTATCAAGAAGGGTTGGTGGAGTTATTGCAGCAAGCCAGCTTTGACTCTTGGCTAGGCTATCCTACGATACTCCAACTTGAAATAGTTTTGCACACACGAGTCCACTACTCACCACTTCAATACACTACCGAGGATCCACCTCCGTCTTCCTACGGAAGAGCCATCCTCGGCACTCACACTTATCTTGAGGCTTTTAGTAGTTTCCATTTACTTGTCTATGAACTGTATAGGCAACCAAGTAGTCCTTTACCGCGGACGCGGCTATTCGAATAGATCATGTTAACCCTGCAGGGGTGTACTTCTTCATACATGTTTCCACCACTTAGCGTCTGCACACGACATGTGCTCGGCAGACTTCAAGCGAAAGCCGACGTGGGTGTAGACCACGACCTACCTAAACACTTAAGCCTCTAGTCCAGGTTTATCGCCTATTCAGGTTCCATCCGCAGGGAGTCCGGCCGAGGTTTCCCATACGGCCCCGAACGATGTGAACAGGGTTCCCGAGATACCTAACGGGTATTCGGTACACCGTGCCACGTACCTACCGCATCACAGCCCACCCCTACGGTCAGCGCTGTCCACGGCCTCCAGTAGGCTACAAACACCAGAAACTACTTGCAACTCCTGGACAGAGAGCTAGGGTGAATAAGAAGTCGAGCGGGGTCATATTTCAGGGCCCAATGCATGGTAGTAGCTGTATCTTAAATCACACATACAGATCTCAGTGCTTAAGGTCGGCTTCAATGAAACAACCCACCATGTACTCCTACATGGCCTCTCATCGATACCTTTACCAAATCGTGTTCACCACACCACTCTCATTACCGACATAATCATTTCACTCTAGCCATCACCCAGATGAACCAGACCTGACACGACTCTAAACATAGCAGGCATAGCAAGGTAGGAACAACACATACATATGGCTCAAACAACTCCTACACATGCTAGAGGGTTTCATCTAGTTAATGTGGCAATGACAGGTCATGCAGAGGAAATGGGTTCAACTACCGTAGCACACAGCAGTTTGAATCGCGTTGTCTTAATGCAGTAAAAGAGAGCAGGAGCGAGAACATGGGATTGTATCGATATGATCAAATGGTTGGTTGCTTGCCTGATGGTTCGTTGCACGGATACGGTTCTTCGTTAGGGTAATCACGGTACTCCTCGGGGACAGATCCTGTCGCAAAGGACATCGATACACAAACATCACCAAACAATATGCAACAATATGATGCATGCATGAAACATGGCAATATGAGTGTGTTGGGCTAATGCAACTAAAACCAGAAGGGTTTGAACAAATTTGAATCAAAGATTCAGATTTCAAATTCAAATATGGCCTTTTAAAGTGCCTTTTCTTGTTCTGATTAAAACATCAACTTAACTTGTTTGATCATGCATGAAAATGGTACAGATGGATAGATTGGATTTTTTTGATCATTTTTCATATATAATTTGTCCAATTTGGAGTTACAGAATAAAAGTTATGAATTTTTGAAGTTTAAATAATATTCTGGAATTTCCTGATTTAATTTAAATCCAGAAATTCAATTACTGCGTCAGCCTGACGTCAGTGTGACGTCAGCAGGTCAACGGAACTGGTCCAGGTCAAACCTGACAGTGGGTCCCGCATGTCAGGGTGATTATTTTAATTAAAACTTAATTAAAACTAATCCTGTTTAATTAACAGGGCTGGGCCCCACCTGTCATTGACTCAGGGGAGTCAACCAGGGCGCACCCGTGGTCAAAGTCAGTGTCGGCTGCCGGCGTTTAGTCGCCGGCGAGCCCGACGCGGCGGCGGAAGTGATTTTGGTCGTTTCGGCCACCAAATGGATCGCGGAGGCCACCGGAGTGGAGCTGAGGACAACCCGTAGCTCTTGGCGGAGCCCGTTGGGGTCGGGGTGGCCGGAGTCGACGGCGGCGAGCTCGGCTGCGGCCGCCGGGGTTCGGTCGTGCACGGGAACGGTGCTGGAGCTCGAAGTCGAGCAAGGCGAGGCGCTAGGGATGCTCTACGGGGTTCTGTGAACCCGTTGGACTCGCCGGGGTGACCAAATGGTCACCGGAGCTGCGTCGACGGCGAGCTCGGCGACGGCGGAGGTTCGGCCGTGGTGGGGAGGAAGCTACAGTGAGGGAACGAGGGGAAGGAGAGGGGGAAACGGTGGCGTAGCTCACCGCGGTTGCAGTGGGCGTCGAAGCGGGCTCAGGGACGCGCTGGAGACGGCGAATTCGACGGCGGCGGTGGTCGGAGCCCGAAGAGGGGAACGGCGACGTGGCGGCGATGCAGGGCTTCCGGGGAGCTGTGGAGTGGTGGGGAGGAAGAGGAGTTGTGGCGGAGCTTCTGAGCTGGTCGGGGGAGCGAGGGGTGGTCGGAGACGGTGGCTATGGCGAACGGCGGCGACGGTGGTGTTCGGTCGGGCGGGGGAGAGAGCGAGGGAGAGCCGGGGGAGAGTGAATGGGGTGTCGGCGAGGTCGGGGCGACGACCAGAAGACGATCCACGCGGCGCAACGGCGACCAGGGCGATGCAGAGAGGCTGGGTGGTGCGTGGCGAGCTCGGGCGCGCCATGCTCACCTCCCTGCCTGCTCTGGCAAGGGGAAGCAGCTGGCTGGCACGGGCCAGCACAGTGCTGGGCCGGCTGGGCTGGGCAGGTAGGTCCAGGTAAGTCTACTCCTTTTATTTATTTTTCTGTTTTCTGTTTTTATTTAATATATCTGCAACTTTGTTGAATTAAATAAAATACCTAGGCAACTCCAAAAATCACCGAACTACTCCTGGTCCATAGTTGGATTATTTCCAACATGAAACATTTTAGTTTGGAGATATTTGAGCATTTAAATATTTTATATAATTTTAAATGCCCAAATTCAAATACTTATGACTTAATTCAAAAACCCTAGGATGGCCTAGGAAAATGTGCACCACTTTTGGCAGAGGTTCTGAACCAAGGCAAAAATGATGGGCATTTTAGAAGGGCATTTCAGGTTCATTGAAAAATTATTTTAGTAACCCTAGTTGGTTTCAGAGGGGACTGGGGGTTCTGTCATCCCCCATTTCAAGTTTCTGATGAAAGAGTAAACATGATGCAACACTCTAATGCATGACTAGCTAGGGTGTGACAACTCACCCCCACTCAAAAGAATCTCGTCCCGAGATTTGGGTTCCTCCGAGAAGAAGGCGGGATACTCGAGTCGAAGACGATCCTCCCTTTCCCAAGTTGCTTCATCCTCAGAATGGTGCGACCATTGAACCTTGAGAAACTTGATATTATGACGTCGCGTGGTACATTCGGCTTGATCGAGGATACGAATGGGGTACTCTCGATATGTAAGATTATCTTGGAGATCAAGCGTTTCGTGGTCCACTTCACGGATAGGATCCGAGAAGCAACGCCTGAGTTGAGAAACATGGAAGACATCGTGAACTCTGGAGAGATGCGGAGGTAGTTCCAACTGGTAGGCAACTTCTCCTCATTTGGCAAGAATGCGAAAAGGTCCAATGTAACGAGGAGCCAATTTGCCTTTGATACCGAAACGATGGGTTCCCTTCAGAGGGGTGACCCGAAGATAAGCCTTCTCGTCAACCTCGAAAGTCATAGCCTTATGTTTTCGGTCATATTGACTCTTTTGACGAGATTGGGCTGTTTTCAACTTTTCACGAACGATACGAACTTGTTCTTCTGCTTCCTGAATCATATCCGGGCCAAAGAATTGTCTTTCCCCGGTCTCTGACCAGTTAAGGGGTGTTCGACATCGTCGTCCATAGAGAACTTCAAAAGGGGCTTTACCCAAGCTAGATTGATAGCTGTTGTTGTAAGCAAATTCGGCAAATGGAAGGCACTTCTCCCAGTCCATTCCGAAAGAGATAACAGAGGCTCGAAGCATGTCTTCTAGAATCTGATTGACGCGTTCCACTTGACCACTCGACTGAGGGTGGAAAGCGGTGCTAAAGGAGAGACGGGTTCCCATAGAATTTTGGAAACTTTCCCAAAGTCGAGAGGTGAAAAGACTTCCTCGATCCGAGTTAATTTCCAAAGGAACACCATGGAGAAACACTATTCGGGAGATGTATAAGTCTGCCAGCTGACTAGCGGTTATACTCTCACGAACAGGTAAGAAATGAGCTACTTTGGAAAGACGATCGACCACGACGAAGATAGCATTATTCCCTCTCTTGGTCCTGGGAAAACCGGTAATGAAATCCATACTAATTTTATCCCATTTCCATTCAGGGATAGCTAAGGGTTGAAGGGTGCCAGCAGGCCGTTGATGCTCTGCTTTTACACGACGACAGACGTCGCAATTTGCAATAAACTGAGCAATTTCTCTCTTCATCCTAGTCCACCAGAACCTCTGGCGTAGGTCCTGATACATCTTAGTACTACCGGGATGAATGGTGAGAGGAGATTCATGAGCCTCCTTAAGGATCAACTGCCGTAGATGCTGGTTCTTGGGAACCACTAGACGGTTCTCAAAGTACACAACACCATGATCATTTGTGGAGAAACAACTAGCACCTCCGCTAGCAATGTTCTCTTGATTTCAGATATTCCCTTATCTCGCTTTTGGGCAGCGATAATTTGATCCGTAAGAGTAGGTTTTGCTACCAAGGTGGAGAGAAAACCTTGGGTACAATGTGAAGGTTAAGCTTCCGAAATTCATCATGGAGAAGCGGTTGACTTTGTTGTAACATCAGGTTGTTACAATAAGATTTACGACTTAACGCATCAGCCATGACGTTGGCTTTCCCTGGGGTATAGGTTATTCCTAAGTCGAAGTCTGTGATCAATTCAACCCAACGTCTTTGCCTGAGATTCAGATCCGGTTGGGTGAAGATGTACTTCAGGCTTTGGTGATCAGTGAATATTTCGCAACGATTACCGAGGAGGTAATGTCGCCAGGTCTTAAGTGCATAGACTACGGCTGCAAGCTCTAGATCATGAGTAGGATAATTTTCCTCATGTGGGTGCAATTGCCGTGAAGCGTAAGCAATTACGTGTCGATCTTGCATGAGAATGCAACCTAGTCCTTGTCGCGAGGCGTCGCAGTAGATAACGAAGTCCTTGGAGAAGTCTGGCGGTACCAGTACAGGAGCAGAAGTCGGGCGTCTTTTCAGTTCCTGAAAGCTGTGCTCACATTGTGGAGTCCATTCGAACTTCTTATCTTTCTTGAGGAGTTCGGTTAGAGGTTTAGCAACTTTGGAGAAGTTCTCGACAAAGCGACGGCAATAGCTCGCTAAGCCTAGAAAACTCCGAACTTGCTTGACCGATTCGGGTGGAGTCCAATCAAGGATGGCTTGAACTCGCTCAGGGTTAACAGCAATACCTTTACCAGATATTACATGACCCAGATAGGTCACTTCTGATAACCAGAATTCACATTTAGAAAATTTGGCATAAAGGCGATGCTCTCGAAGTTTCTTCAACACTAGCCTTAAATGTTCGGCATGTTCTTCCTCGTTCTTGGAGTAGATGAGTATATCATCGAGATAAACTACGACGAATTTATCCAAATACTCCATGAAGATTGAGTTCATTAACCGAGAAAAGGTGGCTGGAGCGTTGGTTAAACCGAAGGACATGACGGTGTACTCGTATTGGCCATAACGAGTAACAAAGGCCGTTTTAGGAATGTCCCCGTTTCTGATTTTGATTTGATGGTATCCCAACCTCAAATCCATCTTGGAGAAGACTGAGGATCCAGCGAGCTGATCATACAGATCGTTGATCCTGGGAAGCGGGTATTTGTTCTTGATTGTGACCAATTGACAGGTCGGTAATCTACAACCATTCGGTCCGTACCATCCTTCTTCTTGACGAATAGGACGGGGCAAGCCCACGGAGATGAACTAGGGCGGATGAAACCCTTTTTCAAGGATTCATCGAGTTGTTTCTTAAGCTCGGCTAGTTCTAGGGGTGCCATCTTATAAGGTCTTCTAGCAATCGGAACGGTTCCGGGATGAGGTCTATTACGAACTCAACATCCCTGTCAGGTGGAACACCTGGCAATTCCTCTGGAAAGACATCCGGGAAGTCACGGACTACCGGAACGTCCTCAAGGTCTGGCAAGGGGCTGGCGTTAAGAGAATATAATTGTCGCTTGGCTATTCGGGTCAAGACATTGACTATCTTCCCCGAAGGATGGGTGAGTTGAACAGTCCTAGAGAAGCAATCAATTTTTGGCTTGATGAGCTGACGTCCAGTCCATACCCAAAATGATATTAATATCTGAAGATTTAAGGGCTATCAAAGATGCGAGAAAAACAAGTCTGTCGACTTGGATTTCATTTCCATGGCTTACTCTAGAAGTTTGCCATTTGGATCCCGGAGTTTGAATTACCATAGAGGATGGCAAGTCACAGAATGCAACGTTATGCAAACGAGCATAATTTTTCAGATATAAAAGAATGAGAGGCTCCTGTATCGAAAAGAACAGATGCCGGGTGGCAATTAACAAGAAGCGTACCGAGAACGACGTTGGGGTCCTCTTGAGCTTCTTCGGCAGAGATACAGTTGACATGGCCACGTGAAGCGGTGACCGGTTTAGCATGAAACACCTTCCCTGTCGGCTTGCCACGGCCAACAGCTTTAGCAGATTGATTGGGGTTGGTCTGGGGACACTCACGCATATAATGACCAGATTCCCCACACTTGAAACAAGTCACGGAACTGGTACGTGGAGGAACATTATTGGTTGGACCCCCATAAGGCTTGGCTGGGGCAGACTGTTGAACAGGGCGAGGCGCCTGGAAAGATGGCCTCGGTGTGAACCTGGGTGGCAGGGCGGTGTTGGGTACCCACACGCGGCGCTTCTGAGGACCAGCACCGGATGAGGAACCCATGTCACGACCATGCTTGCGTGTTGCGTCATAGTCAGTCTGACCAGTTTCAGCACTGATGGCTTTGTTGACAAGTTTCGAAAAAGGATGTGCACTCATGCAGACGGAGGTCGCGGCGAAGCTCAGGACTAAGGCCCTTACGGAACCTTGCTTGCTTCTTGGCGTCAGTAGACACTTCCTCGGTTGCATATCGGGCGAGATTACCAAACTCCCTGCTATAGACATCCACAGAAAGTCGGCCTTGGGTGAAACTGCAAAATTCTTCACGCTTACGGTCCATGAGACCCTCCGGAATGTGATGTTCACGGAAAGCCTCGCTGAACTCAGCCCAAGTAGTGACATGGCCCGCTGGGCGCATAGCTCCATAATTTTCCCACCATAGACTGGCGGGGCCTTCAAGATGATATGCAGCAAAGGTGACCTTGTCAGCCTCCGCTACCAGCGCGGAACGCAGCTTGTGAGAGATACTGCGAAGCCAGTCATCAGCGTCGAGAGGCTCGACGGAGTGGTGGAACGTGGGTGGATGCAATTTGATAAAATCACTGAGGGACACCACGTTAGCCCTCTAATGGTGTGCTGTATTCTGTTCAATACGCTCCAACAAACGGTTTGTCTCCCGCTTGTTTCTCTCAGCTTCCATCATAACTTCGGCTAGTGAAGGAGGATGAGGCAGATTTTCATTCCTGGCTTCACTGCCTTCGGCCTGCTCTTGAGAAGCAGGGTTAGCGCGCGTGTTGACCATCCTAGGTAGACAAGACAATGATTTAGTCAGAATGATGAAATTCCGACATGGGATACATAATGTAAGAAATAACTCGGAATGCAAGATGATCATCCGTATGACATGGTAGATACAGAAACTGCTTCTTTATTCCATCGTCATACACACCATACAGGGTTTAGTACAAGACCAAACAAGTACTATTACGGTGAAAAGAGGATTACATCTCATCGGAGGCATTCCAAGCTCCTATACATTATTTTTCTACATCTCCGGAAAGAGTACAAACTAGGTCATATCCCACGAGTTACGCGGGACGATAGACGACACAGCTAGTGTGAACTAGTGATACTACCTACTACTCAGACCGATCCGTAGTAGTCCTCATAGAAGTCACCTCCATAGCCTGGAAGCTCAACATGTTCATCCGGAAACAGACGATCTCGCGGAGCTTGTGGACCATAGGGGCTAGGATGAGGTCTGGACCAACAAACGGTGGCCTGCGGGGACCGCGAGGTGGGGTGATGCCTCCTACATCACGCCAAACCATCACGTCTGGCAGAGCAGATCTCACAGGATAGAGATCGCGCATATCTGAGAATCCAGCTTGCACCGCCGGTGCGAACCGAGTCAAAGTGGCCCAGTGGTCAGCACGGGTATTGAAGAGCTCTAACCTTAAGGTCCGATTTTCACGGTCCTTATCCTCGAGCATCTCAGCAGTGGTGCGAGTCCGTGAATCCTCCTGAGTGGAGTCAGCATAGATAGCCTGGAGATATCCTTGTGCTCCCGGAAGTGATCCTGGCATATACCGGAAATCAGAGTCCCGAAATAACCCAGATCTGACTCGCATAATGGTCATCATGGAGTAGGCGGCGTCCTGCACAGCCATCTCAATAGTAACCCCGAGTCCATAGGAACAGTGAAGAGGCTCGGTGGATCCAGGATAAGATGGAAATATCCTGACAGTGCAGAGATACTGGCTTTGATTGAAGTCTCGGAATTGCTCTTCGACCGTGTACTCAGGATACCAGCGGTATCCAGCCTCAGTCATTACCCTGACCAACTTAGCAGTATGGCCGGGTACATCTAGGCATCGAGTCAGGCGAACCACTTGATTAAGGTCGCGAGTGGCCATCTGAAAGCACAATCATAATGCAAAGGCATTAGAATTTCTAGCAAAATTTCGGCAGCATAACAGCTGTAAATGCTCAAAAAGGATTTTGAGACATTTGACAAAGGATTTCGTACACACTCAGCATCATCATATCAAAGTTCTGAAACCATTCTAGCAACATAATGTGGTAGTAGAACTGAACTAGGCTTGTATCCATCAAACTTATAAGGTACTACTGATTAGAAACACGTGATCCTGATAGAGAGAATAGATCCTAATTCCTTAACCCCCGGTGGAAGAATGGACTGACTCAGATCAGAATGTCATAAGATATAAGGAGTAAAAAGAGCCTTACGTTCCATCCCACAAACAATTCCCCTACATATAACTAAAGAATTTCTAGACTCAACATCGACCAGTTTGGCTTGGAGAACCTACAGGCAGTCCGGCTCTGATGCCAACGCTGTCAGGACCCCGACTCGATGTCACATCGATCTAGCTGGTAACACCTCATATCACCTTGCAGCCTCACGCACGGTATCCCCACGGGTGTCGTCTTACCTTTTCCCGGCACCGTTTGCGCCTTTTGGCTCACGTATATGATAGTGTCGCTAGCATCCATATGATAAAGAGCCCGGGCTGACATGACTAGTCGTAAACCCAAAGTGGCACAGACTTACAGGGACAGGCATCCATGACCCAGCTTCGAACGTGTCGGTCATCAGCAAGTGGGTCCGGGCTGTAGCACTGGGCTAGCAGGACTCCGGTAAACCGGGCTGTAGTGGGCTAACAGGACTCCGGTACTCAAAGCGTGACATTTCCCCGAAGGGACAGACACAGGAACGAAGAAGGACACATGCCGGCCAGCCTAAGTGTTCCAGAGCAGTAGCAAGCTACCATGGCTCAGCGGTAACACTAGGAGACATTTCCCGGTAAGAGAGGCTACTAAAGATAAACAACTAGATAGTCAGATCCCACACATACCAAGCATTTCAATCATACACACAATATGCTCGATATGTGCAAATACAACGAAGCATCACAACATGACTCTATGACACAAGTACTTTATTTAAGGCTCAGGGAGCCATACATATCATACACACAGGTACGGGTCTCACGACCCAACATACAAATCATACAGTCATACAAGCCAACAGCGGAAGTACTTTGTCTGGGTACAGACAACTAGTAAAATAAAAGAGGCTTGGAAAGCCTAGCTATACTACGTGGTCCATCACAAGCTCAGGGTCACCACCTGGGTCTTTAGCCTACTCGTTGATGTCAACGTCTACATAGAACCCATCAGAAGGGGTTGCAGCGTCTTCTGTAAAAATGTAGATTATAGCAACATGAGTACAAAGGTACTCAGCAAGACTTACATCAGATCCTACATACATGCATAGTATCAAGAAGGGTTGGTGGAGTTATTGCAGCAAGCCAGCTTTGACTCTTGGCTAGGCTATCCTACGATACTCCAACTTGAAATAGTTTTGCGCACACGAGTCCACTACTCACCACTTCAATACACTACCGAGGATCCACCTCCGTCTTCCTATGGAAGAGCCATCCTCGGCACTCACACTTATCTTGAGGCTTTTAGTAGTTTCCATTTACTTGTCTATGAACTGTATAGGCAACCAAGTAGTCCTTTACCGCGGACGCGGCTATTCGAATAGATCATGTTAACCCTGCAGGGGTGTACTTCTTCATACATGTTTCCACCACTTAGCGTCTGCACACGACATGTGCTCGGCAGACTTCAAGCGAAAGCCGACGTGGGTGTAGACCACGACCTACCTAAACACTTAAGCCTCTAGTCCAGGTTTATCGCCTATTCAGGTTCCATCCGCAGGGAGTCCGGCCGAGGTTTCCCATACGGCCCCGAACGATGTGAACAGGGTTCCCGAGATACCTAACGGGTATTCGGTACACCGTGCCACGTACCTACCGCATCACAGCCCACCCCTACGGTCAGCGCTGTCCACGGCCTCCAGTAGGCTACAAACACCAGAAACTACTTGCAACTCCTGGACAGAGAGCTAGGGTGAATAAGAAGTCGAGCGGGGTCATATTTGAGGGCCCAATGCATGGTAGTAGCTGTATCTTAAATCACACATACAGATCTCAGTGCTTAAGGTCGGCTTCAATGAAACAACCCACCATGTACTCCTACATGGCCTCTCATCGATACCTTTACCAAATCGTGTTCACCACACCACTCTCATTACCGACATAATCATTTCACTCTAGCCATCACCCAGATGAACCAGACCTGACACGACTCTAAAGCATAGCAGGCATAGCAAGGTAGGAACAACACATACATATGGCTCAAACAACTCCTACACATGCTAGAGGGTTTCATCTAGTTACTGTGGCAATGACAGGTCATGCAGAGGAAATGGGTTCAACTACCGTAGCACACAGCAGTTTGAATCGCGTTGTCTTAATGCAGTAAAAGAGAGCAGGAGCGAGAACATGGGATTGTATCGATATGATCAAATGGTTGGTTGCTTGCCTGATGGTTCGTTGCACGGATACGGTTCTTCGTTAGGGTAATCACGGTACTCCTCGGGGACAGATCCTGTCGCAAAGGACATCGATACACAAACATCACCAAACAATATGCAACAATATGATGCATGCATGAAACATGGCAATATGAGTGTGTTGGGCTAATGCAACTAAAACCAGAAGGGTTTGAACAAATTTGAATCAAAGATTCAGATTTCAAATTCAAATATGGCCTTTTAAAGTGCCTTTTCTTGTTCTGATTAAAACATCAACTTAACTTGTTTGATCATGCATGAAAATGGTACAGATGGATAGATTGGATTTTTCTGATCATTTTTCATATATAATTTGTCCAATTTGGAGTTACAGAATAAAAGTTATGAATTTTTGAAGTTTAAATAATATTCTGGAATTTCCTGATTTAATTTAAATCCAGAAATTCAATTACTGCGTCAGCCTGACGTCAGTGTGACGTCAGCAGGTCAACGGAACTGGTCCAGGTCAAACCTGACAGTGGGTCCCGCATGTCAGGGTGATTATTTTAATTAAAACTTAATTAAAACTAATCCTGTTTAATTAACAGGGCTGGGCCCCACCTGTCATTGACTCAGGGGAGTCAACCAGGGCCCACCCGTGGTCAAAGTCAGTGTCGGCTGCCGGCGTTTAGTCGCCGGCGAGCCCGACGCGGCGGCGGAAGTGATTTTGGTCGTTTCGGCCACCAAATGGATCGCGGAGGCCACCGGAGTGGAGCTGAGGACAACCCGCAGCTCTTGGCGGAGCCCGTTGGGGTCGGGGTGGCCGGAGTCGACGGCGGCGAGCTCGGCTGCGGCCGCCGGGGTTCGGTCGTGCACGGGAACGGTGCTGGAGCTCGAAGTCGAGCAAGGCGAGGCGCTAGGGATGCTCTACGGGGTTCTGTGAACCCGTTGGACTCGCCGGGGTGACCAAATGGTCACCGGAGCTGCGTCGACGGCGAGCTCGGCGACGGTGGAGGTTCGGCCATGGTGGGGAGGAAGCTACGGTGAGGGAACGAGGGGAAGGAGAGGGGGAAACGGTGGCGTAGCTCACCGCGGTTGCAGTGGGCGTCGAAGCGGGCTCGGGGACGCGCTGGAGACGGCGAATTCGACGGCGGCGGTGGTCGGAGCCCGAAGAGGGGAACGGCGACGTGGCGGCGATGCAGGGCTTCCGGGGAGCTGTGGAGCGGTGGGGAGGAAGAGGGAGTTGTGGCGGAGCTTCTGAGCTGGTCGGGGGAGCGAGGGGTGGTCGGAGACGGTGGCTATGGCGAACGGCGGCGACGGTGGTGTTCGGTCGGGCGGGGGAGAGAGCGAGGGAGAGCCGGGGGAGAGTGAATGGGGTGTCGGCGAGGTCGGGGCGACGACCAGAAGACGATCCACGCGGCGCAACGGCGACCAGGGCGATGCAGAGAGGCTGGGTGGTGCGTGGCGAGCTCGGGCGCGCCATGCTCACCTCCCTGCCTGCTCTGGCAAGGGGAAGCAGCTGGCTGGCACGGGCCAGCACAGTGCTGGGCCGGCTGGGCTGGGCAGGTAGGTCCAGGTAAGTCTACTCCTTTTATTTATTTTTCTGTTTTCTGTTTTTATTTAATATATCTGCAACTTTGTTGAATTAAATAAAATACCTAGGCAACTCCAAAAATCACCAAACTACTCCTGGTCCATAGTTGGATTATTTCCAACATGAAACATTTTAGTTTGGAGATATTTGAGCATTTAAATATTTTATATAATTTTAAATGCCCAAATTCAAATACTTATGACTTAATTCAAAAACCCTAGGATGGCCTAGGAAAATGTGCACCACTTTTGGCAGAGGTTCTGAACCAAGGCAAAAATGATGGGCATTTTAGAAGGGCATTTCAGGTTCATTGAAAAATTATTTTAGTAACCCTAGTTGGTTTCAGAGGGGACTGGGGGTTCTGTCATCCCCCATTTCAAGTTTCTGATGAAAGAGTAAACATGATGCAACACTCTAATGCATGACTAGATAGGGTGTGACACTGAGCCTGACATCTGCACCGACATCATCGAGATGGCTCAGCGTGACAGACCCGCTCGAGCTCAGCCCGCCATGAAACGTGCCTTCGTGGGATTCATCCATGGAGCGGAATTTGATGAAGGATCTATGTTTGGCGGTGAGACGGCCATCTATTCTGATGGTGAGTCATCCACAGGCGAGACTACTTCATTGTATCAACTACAAGATGGCAGGCTTGGGGGTCTGTTCCGATGGCGATAGTATTCTGGGCCCCTATGAGCCTCCAAACAGGGTCGGGATCTTTATGGCTGGTACACAGCCTGGTCAGAACTCTTTATCTGCAGCGGCAATGATCTTTGGGTCAGCAGCAGGGATGGCGGCCGGGGCAGGAGGCCCTGCGCGCCCGCCGGCTCAGGTTTTGACGGATTTAATGGATAAACTGACATATCCGTTGATAGCAGAGGTCAACCCAGCAAATCAAGCTCAGCATAATGCGGAGATTGCAAAGTTATGTGATGACGTAGCACTAGCCAAGGAAAACTTGGCGGCAAAGGATGTCAGAATAGCCGTAGAGTGGGCTGCCCTGGATGTTCAGGCCCAGCGGATTCATTCAGAGGCTTTCTAGCTTACGATGGATCAAAATGCTTCAACTGAAATCATGAGGAGGAGGCACAAGTCTCGTCTACCTCCGGTTTACGAGGCGAGAAACCTCTTTTGCACGCCTGGAGCGGGGACCAGTAACCCGCCGCAGACAAACCGAGTTGTAGCACCCAGGGTCGGAATGCATGTTCAGCCACGCATGACGGAGCCACCTCATTTGAATAATACTCCACCTCAGCATGTGCCAACACCTTCGGGTCATTATTCCAACCCTTTGGATAACATGATCGCTGCAGTGACACGACTGGCGGCTCTCCTAGTAGATGGTGACTCTCCAGCGGCGATTGAAACATGAACGGCTAGGGAGCTTCTTCAAACTGCATTGGTGCAGCAGGATGCATATTCTTACAGTCGGTATAGGACTCATTCAACCCCTCACCCAAGCCGGAGTTATAGCAGACACATGGACTCGCCGGTCGTTTTAAGCAATGAACAACATCGTAACCAACCACGTGGGCATGACCCGGCGCGGGTGTAATGCCCCAAGACCGGAGCTTCAGATGCCTTCTAGGGTTTCCGAGATTCGTTGTGTGATTTTGTTTGGTTCGTGCATTCATCTCTACATCATGTGCATTGCATCACGTCATCATGCCATCATATCATTAATTTTAAAAACTCAACTAAATAAATTGCATAGATCTTTTGATCTATTTAAACCGAGAGAACTCACATGGTGACTTCTCTTTATAACATATCTTCCAATATTAGGGAGCTATCTTAAATATTCCACTAATTTGGAATCACCCATAAACACACTTGCAAAATAATTCCCCATGCCTTTGACCTCAAACGTTGTCCAATAAATTATTTCGTCATTTTCCGGAGCTCCACCAAAAATCTGAACATTTTTGGACCTTCCTTTTATCAAGTCCTAGTTCAAACCCATTTGAATTAAATTCAAATGAGTTTGAATTTAAATCTTGCATTCGTGCCTCTTTTCTATTTTTCCTAGATCGAGCTCATTTTTGTGAGTCCAAGAAAATTATCCCATTGCGCTTTTATCTTTCCCTAACCCTCTCTTTCTTTTTCTTCTCTTTAATTGTTTTCTGCTAAAGAAAATATAAGAGAGAGGGAGAAGAGTGCCTAGCCAGCCTCTTAGCCCCAGCTCTAACCCAGCCGGCCCAAGGCCCAGCCGCGCCCCCTCTAGGCCTCTAACCCTAGCCCAGCCTCCGCTCGATCTCCATCCCCTCGTTCCCTTCCGCCGCCACCACGCACACCCGCATCGCCCGATCCCCTCGCCTCCGCTCCTTCCTCCCGCAGCGCCCGAACCCTCCTCTCGAGCACGCCTCTCATGGCGCCCGCTTCAGCTGACCCCGATCTCCCTCCCCACGTCCCCGTCGTGCTCCGCCGCACTGCGCCTCCACCTCGCCCTTCCTTCTGCCCCTCCTCTGCCAGGCGCCGCCGCAGCCAGAGCCCCGGGCCATCCTCGTCGCCTCCGCCCCGCGACAACAGCTGCCGCCCGCGTCCCCTCTGCTCCACCATGCACGCAGTGCCCGAGCCCTGCCGCGTAGCAGCCTCTGCTGCCGGCGACCTTGACCTCCCCTGCGCTAGGCCCTGCCACCATCCTGCTCCTCGCCTCCCTGGCCTCGGATCTGGCTGGATCGAGCCGGCCCGCGTCCACCACCTCCACCACCTTGCCACCAGTGCTCGTGCCTCCTCCTCCCTCACCTGCGGCCTCCTCCTTGTTGCCCCGCGCCTCCTGGAGGGCCACCCTGCGCGCGACCCTGCCTCCTTGTCTGCCCAGCACCGCTGCCTCGCCAGCTCCTCCGCTGGATCTCGCCTCCGTCAGAGACGGCAGCAGCAACAGCTGCACCTTCCCTATTGTGGCCATCCCCTGCTCGTATTGTCGCCCGAAGACCCGTGTACCTGAATCGCCAAGACCGGATTCATCAAGTACCCCTTCGGATCCGTCGAGACCCTCGGGTACGACTACACGGTGATGCGCCAAAGTACCACGACCACCGCATTCCGTTTCTTCACTGTCAAGGCCGAGAGGACGCCAAGTACCATGAATACGAGGACCCGTGTACGACTACCGCCGACGAACATGTATGGCTACATGACGACCCGACGACCCCGGACGACTACAAAAACGTGAACCACTACTTCCACTACGACACGAGTACAACTACTTCCACGACGTCCCATGAATGCCTACTTCTTCTACACCGCTCCGAACTCGTTCCGCCCGGAAACGCTCGCTTCAAAGGTATAACCCGAGACGACCGCGATGAGATGCCCTTGCATGTATGAGATGTACGATATGTTTGCACCGTGTCCGAATTGTCACTTGTTTGCCATGCCGCCGTCCCGTGGGAACCCGGTATCCGGGATCACCCAACCATCTTGCATGACACGCTCACGCCCATTTCCTTTCGCACCGGTATCTCCATGAGCTAACGGAACCGATATGTTGCCGTGGCATCATTTTCGGATATGTTGCCGTGGCATCATTTTCGGATATGTTGCCGTGGCACCATTTTTGTTTCACCGCCGTGGCACCCTTTTCGTTCCGCCATGGTGACCAAATGCCTCGTATCAGGCTCATGTCAACGTTTTCATTAAAATTGCATAAACTTGCATATGTCATCCGCATCATGATAACAACATTTAAATGTTTAAAATTGTTGTTGCATTAAACTACTAAATGACATATGGGGTTTTTCCGGAATTGTTGTTTGTTGTTTCCGGCCTCACTTAAACTTTCCTAAATAGTTAGTTTATTTATGCTTCACCTCTTGCCATGCTTAACAACATTTAATATTGTTGTGTACCTAAACGAGAGAGAACTAAATAATTGTTGTGGTGTTTCGTCAATATGCAACTCGTTGCATATTGAGCTCCACTTAACTTGTAGTGTTGTTTGTTGCACTTTGCCATGCCATGCCTCTTTAAACCGGACATGCATCATACTTGGTTGTGCATCATGCCATGTGTCTGTGGTGGTTGTTTACTATGTTGTTTGTTTCTTTCCGGGTTGCTTCTCTCGTTAGCTTCGGTTTCGTTCCGGAGTTGTGAGGATTCGTTCGACTACGTCTGTTTGTCTTCTTCATGGACTCGTTCTTCTTCCTATCGGGATCTTAGGCAAGATGACCATTACCCTCGATATCACTTCTATCTTTGCTTGCTAGTTGCTTCGTTCTATCGCTATGTTGTGCTACCTATCACTTGTTTACCATGCCTCCCATATTGCCATGTCAGCCTCTAACATTTTCACCCTTCCTAACAAACCATTGCTTGGCTATGTTACCGCTTTGCTCAGCCCCTCTTATAGCATTGTTAGTTGCAGGTGAAGTTGAAGACTACTCCATGATGGACAGGATTATGTTGGGATATCACAATATCTCTTATTTAATTAATGCATCTATATACTTGGTAAAGGGTGGAAGACTCGGCCTTATGCCTGGTGCTTTGTTCCACTCTTGCCGCCCTAGTTTCCGTCATACCGGTGTTATGTTCCCGGATTTTGCGTTCCTTACGCGGTTGGGTGATTTATGGGACCCCCTTGACAGTTCGCTTTGAATAAAACTCCTCCAGCAAGGCCCAACCTTGGTTTTACCATTTGCCACCTAAGCCTTTTTCCCTTGGGTTCTGCAGACTCAAGGGTCATCTTTATTTTAACCCCCCCCCCCCCCGGGCCAGTGCTCCTTCGAGTGTTGGTCCGAACTGAGTAGACTGCGGGGCCACCTCGGGGAAACTTGAGGGCTGGTTTTACTCGTACGATGTCTCATCCCGTGTGCCCTGAGAACGAGATACGTGCGACTCCTATCGGGATTTGTCGGCACATCGGGCGGCTTTGCTGGTCTTGTTTTACCATTGTCGAAATATCTTGCGAACCGGGATTCCAAGTCTGATCGGGTCTTCCCGGGAGAAGGTATATCCTTCGTTGACCGTGAGAGATTATCATGGGCTAAGTTGGGACACCCCTGCAGGGTATAATCTTTCGAAAGCCGTGCCTGCGGTTATAGGCAGATGGGAATTTGTTAATGTCCGGTTGTAGATAACTTGACACTTGACCTCTTTAAAATACATCAACCGCGTGTGTAGCCGTGATGGTCTCTTTTCGGTGGAGTCCGGGAAGTGAACACGGTTTGGGTTATGTTTGACGTAAGTAGGAGTTCAGGATCACTTCTTGATCATTGCTAGCTTCACGACCGTTCCATTTGCTCTCTTCTCGCTCTTATTTGCGTATGTTAGCCACCATATATGCTTAGTCGCTGCTGCAACCTCACCACTTTACCCCTTCCTACCCATAATAAGCTTAAATAGTCTTGATCTCACGGGTTTTGAGATTGCTGAGTCCTCGTGACTCACCAGATACTATCACAACAGTTGCAGGTGCCGATGATACCAGTGCAGATGATGCAACCGAGCTCAGATGGGAGCTCAACGAAGATCTTAGTTGTTGCTATGTTTTGCTTCTTGATGATCAGTAGTGGAGCCCAGTTGGGACGATCGGGGATCTAGCAGTTGGGTTTTCTTCTTTTCTTTTGGCTTCATCCGTAGTCGGACTATGTGTGTACTCTGAATGATGTATGATTTATTTATGTTCATTGTGTGAAGTGGCGATTGTAAGCCAACTCTTTATCCCATTCTTGTTCATTACATGGGATTGTGTGAAGATGACCCTTCTTGCAACAAAACCACAATGCGGTTATGCCTCTAAGTCGTGCTTCGACACGTGGGAGATATAGCCGCATCGTGGGTGTTACAGCGGGATGGAGCTCATGACTTGGTCGGTCAGGACAGAGTGCGTCAGGAGGCTGAGCAGGAGGTTCAGCGGGCGGCTCATCAACCCCTTTCGGTTTATCCAATAGCTGCACTAGAGGCAGGCGTGACCTCTAGAACTACAGGTGTACCCTGTTTGGTGCCGGCTCTGCGTAATGAGCGTTTACCCAAGGATCTCAAAGGACCTCGTATGGTGCCTAACTACACAGCCGACTTACCCCCTGAGGCGTGGATTGAGAGTTATGAGATGGCCATGGAATTGTTGGAGGTCAGCGATGCCGCGTGTGCTAAATACTTCACCATGATGCTGGATGGGACGGCCCGTACTTGGTTAAAAGGGTTGCCAGCCAATTCCATTGGGTCATGGGCTAAGCTAAAGGCCCGGTTTATCTATAACTTTAAAGATACATGCAAATAGCCCATGTCGATTGTGGACTTAGATTCTTGAGCCCAAGAGGAGGGTGAATCAACGACCCATTGGGTGCGCCGGGTCAAGGCTATCATACACTCATCCGATAACATGAATGTTGGCTCTACAGTCCTAATGTTGGAGAAAAATTGTCGTTTTTTGCCTCTTAAGTAGAAGCTAGGGCGGCTCAAGCATGATTGCAATGATATGGGGCAGCTGATAGTGGCTCTAATCAAATATGCCGACTCGGATGGTTTCCAAGGACCCCGAGTCTGATGATGACAAGCCGGGAAAGGGACAGAAGAGTGGCAACACCAAGGGTCCGCAGCATAACCCGGCGAATCAAGGGGGCAGTGGTAAGTGCAAGGTTGATGGTAACTTGGAGTTTGTGGCCAACACCAACACGCAGAGCAATAATCAGCGTCGTAAGGGGAGGCCGCCTCCTCGGACAGGTGGATCAGGTCCCAATCTTGAGCAGTTGCTGAATGAGCCCTGTCCAAAGCATGGTATGCAGGAGAAGCCAGCTACTCACCTTTGCAAAGATTCTCCAATTATGAGGGCTTTCAAAAATTATAATTTGTTTCAAAACAACCATGGGTCGGGCGGCGGCTCAGGTTCCGGTGGCGGCGGTTCTCATGGCCCTGGCTACGGAGGTGGCGGTTCTAATTCCGGCTTCCAGGGTTAATAACACCATCAAGGTAATCAGGGTGGTTACAATCAAGGTAATCAGGGTGGTTATAATCAAGGTAATCAAGGTGGTTACAATCAACAATCCGGTCAAGGGAGTTAGCAGCAGCAACAGTCTGGATATCAAAGTCATCCGAAGTAGTTGAATAGCGGGCAGTACCACATTTTCACCACAAGCCTATGCAAGCGGGACTAGAACCTCCATAAGAGGGTTGTAAACGCCATTGAGCCGGCAGTTCCCTACTACTTGCGATGGTCTAAGCAACCCATTATGTGGAGCCGGGAGGATCACCCGCCCCGGGTTGATAATCCGGGTCACTTGGCTTTGGTGGTGGCGCCTCAAGTTGGTGGATACAAGTTCACTAAGGTACTCATGGATGGAGGTAGCAGCATTAATATCCTTTATTATGATACTTCCTGTTGCATGGGGTTAACCGATAAAAATCTTAAGTCGTCCAATATTGGTTTCCATGGAGTGGCGCCTGGTAAGTCGGCGTACCCTGTAGGTAAGATTGAGCTGGAAGTAGGCTTTGGAGATGAGCACGATTCCAGGGCCGAGAAGTTAACCTTTGAAGTGGTCAAGATCAGAAGCCTGTACCACGCTCTGCTTGGACGGTCGGCTTATGCGAAGTTCATGGCACGGCCTTGTTATGTTTATTTGCAGCTAAAAATGCTGGGTTACAAAGGGACCATTACAGTGCATGGGAGTCGGAAGATAGCTTTGGAGTGTGAAGAGGGTGATGCTGCTTATGTTGATTCTGTCTGTGCAACAGAGGAGTTGAAGTTCTATAAAGATAATGTTGACCCGGCTGATATGACATCTCTGAAGAAGCCTACTACAGAGCATGGTCCGGTGCTGAAGTTTAAGTCAGCCGATGACACTAAGCTGGTTGACTTTGTTCCTGGCGACTCATCCAAGCAGTTCAGTATCAGTGCTAACCTGGATCCAAAATAGGAAAACACGCTCATCGAGTTCATCCGAGAGAACCGGGACATCTTTGCATGGAAGCCTTCTGACATGCCGGGTGTACCGAGGGAACTCGCTGAGCACACTCTTAATATTGATCCGAAATTTAAGTCGGTCAAACAATTCCTTCGTTGCTTCAATGAGAAGAGGCGTAAGGCCACCGGTGAAGAAGTGGCCCGGCTCTTGGCCGTTGGGTTCATTGTTGAAGTCTTTCATCCTGAGTGGTTGGCTAATTCGGTGCTGGTGCTTAAGAAGAACGGCACTTGGCGTATGTGTGTGGACTACACGGAGTTAAACAAAGCTTGCCCGGCTGATCCTTTTGCTCTCCCTCGTATTGATCAAATCATTGATGCTACGACGGGTTGTGAGCGTTTGAGTTTTTTGGATGCTTATTTTGGTTATCATCAGATCAAGATGGCAGTTAAGGACCAGGAGAAGACAACTTTCATCACTCCCTTTGGAGCCTTCTGTTATGTGTCTATGCCCTTTGGGCTTAAGAGTGCCCAGGCGACTTACCAGCAGTGTGTGTTGAACTGTCTCCACAGTCAGATTGGGTGCAATGTTCATGCTTATGTGGATGATATTGTGGTGAAATCCAGAGAGAAGGAAACTTTGATAGATGATTTGAAGGAGACCTTCGACAATCTCCGGGTCTATAAGATGATGCTTAACCCGACCAAGTGCATTTTTGGTGTGCCAGCGGGCAAGCTTTTGGGTTTTCTGGTTTCTAACAGAGGCATTGAGGCTAACCCGAAGAAGATCAAGGCCATTACCTCTCTGGAAAAGCCGACGTGTATTAATGATGTTCAGCGTCTGGCGGGTCATATTGCTGCCTTGAGCCGGTTCATAAGCCGGTTGGGTGAGAAGGCCATACCATTGTACCAGATGATGAAGAAGACAGATAACTTCGTCTGGAGTGATGCTGCTAATGACGTGTTTGAAGCTTTGAAGAAACAGCTAGCTGAGCCACCAGTCCTTGCTGCCCCTATTGATAAGGAGTTGTTTCTATTATACGTGGCTGCTAACGCCTGGGTTGTCAGTGTAGCTGTGGTGGTAGAACGGAAGCAAGCAAGCAAGGAATATCCGGTTCAATGGCCGGTTTACTATATCAGTGAAATGCTTATTGAGTCCAAGCAGAGATATCCACACTGGTAGAAGCTCGTTTATGGGGTGTTCATGGCCTGCCGGAAGCTTAAGCAATATTTTCTGGGTCATCCCACCACTGTGGTCAGTTCTGCTCCCTTAGGGGATGTCATTCAAAACAGAGAAGCCACAGGGCGGGTAGCCAAGTGGGCCATTAAGCTTGGGCCTCATGGTTTGAAATATATGCCTCGCACTGCCATCAAATCTCAAGCACTTATGGATTTCATCAACGACTGGATAGAACTACAGATGCCTGAAGAAAAGCCAGATAACACATATTGGACTATTCACTTTGATGGGTCCAGGCAATTGGAGGGCTCGGGGGCTAGAGTTGTCTTAACTTCCCCTCAAGGTGATAATTTTTGTTATGTTCTAAGGTTGATGTTTCCCTGTACTAACAATGCAGGTGAGTATGAAGCCTTACTCCATGGTCTTCAGATGGCTAAGGAGATGAACTAAAGCCGGGTGAGATGTTTCGGTGACTCAGACTTGGTGGCTCAACAAGTCTTAGGCACATGGAATTCTAAGGATCCACTCATGGTGGCTTATCACCGCGAAGTTGACGCTATCGCTGGGCACTTCAAGGGTTATCAAGTGGAACACATTGATCGCAGGAAAAATGAGGCGGCTGATGCCTTAAGCCGGTTGGGGTCTCAACGTAAACCGGTGCCACCTAACACTTTCTTGGATATTTTGCATAACCCTTCTGTCAAATTGCCTACAGAGGAAGATCTGGCTATTCCTGACCCAGAGGCACAATTGGTGGCGGCTCTTCACACTATCCCAGATTGGACAGTACCATATTTGGCTTACATGACCTGGGGCGAGTTACTTGAGGATGAAACTTTGGCTAGACAGATAACCCGACAGTCTAAGTCAATGACAATTGCCAATGGCGAGTTACACCATTGCAGTGTTACTAGGGCATTTCAGTGTTGCGTCTTTCCTGAGGAGGGCCGTGAGATTCATGAAGGAGATTGTGGTCATCATGCCGGTTCAAAGTCCCTTATGGCCAAAGCTTTTCGTCATGGATTTTATTGGCTGACGGCTCACGCTGATGTAGAGGATTTGGTCAGTAAATGCGATGGTTGTCAGAAATTTTCACGGCAAGCTCACATACTGGCTCAAGAATTGAGGATGATTCCAATTACGTGGCCGTTCACAGTCTGGGGGCTTGATATGGCCTTTTAAAAGGTCCAATGATAAAAAGACCCACCTTTTGGTGGCTGTCGGTGTCAAAACCGGCGGATCTCGGGTAGGGGGTCCCGAACTGTGCATCTAGGCGGATGGTAACAGGAGACAAGGGACACGATGTTTTACCCAGGTTCGGGCCCTCTTGATGGAGGTAAAACCCTACGTCCCGCTTGATTGATATTGATGATGTGGGTATTACAAGAGTAGATCTACCACGAGATCAAGGAGGCTAAACACTAGAAGCTAGCCTATGGTATGATTGTTGTTGTCCTACGGACTAAAACCATCCGGTTTATATAGACACCGGAGAGGGCTAGGGTTACACAGAGTCGGTTACAATGGTAGGAGATCTACATATCTGTATTGCCAAGCTTGCCTTCCACGCCAAGGAAAGTCCCATCCGGACACGGGACGAAGTCTTCAATCTTGTATCTTCATAGTCTTGGAGTCCGACCAATGATGGTAGTTCGGCTATCCGGACACCCCCTAATCCGGGACTCCCTCAGTAGCCCCAGAACCAGGCTTCAATGACGACGAGTCCGGCGCGCATATTGTCTTCGGTGTTGCAAGGCGGGTTCTCCTTTAAATTCCATGTGCCTGATGAATAGTGTCCGGCTTCCTTATAAATGTTGCGCTCCTTGGCTTCCACGTCCAATAATGGCCCTCTTCCACGTGTCATATGAATGCGAAAAGCTAGGGTATTTTTGTGTTTTACCCCCTATAAGAGAGGCGAGGATATAGATCCAAATCACACCATCCTCCTTTCGCAAGTACTCATCAAAGCGCCTCTGACCAAAATCCATTCCATCATGGATAGTCGACACGGCTCCTCCTCTCGCGCTCTCAGCCCTCAGCCAGGAGATTGGAGGAGATGTTCAGTTCCGCATAGCGAGCTGGTGACGCTCCAAGCAGAGGGATATCTTCCCCCGGCCTTCATGGTTCCAGTTCGAGCCGGACTGGCCACCTACAAGGGTGGGAAGCAGGCGGAGAGCATCCCCAATCCGTCCCGAGGAGAGCGGGTATGCTTCGTCCCTTATCTAATAAGGGGACTCGGATTTCCCATACATCCGTTTCTCTGGGGGCTCCTGGAGTTCTATGGACTCCAGCTTCACCACCTTACACCTGCCTCCATTTTGCACATCGCGGGTTTTGTAGCTCTTTGCGAGCTGTTCTTGGGCATCGAGACCCATTTTGCATTGTGGAAGAGATTGTTTTGCCTCGTACCCCGTTCTCACGAGGGGTCGATTGTCAGGACCCCAACTCGATGCCACATCGATCTAGCATGTAACACCTCATATCACTTTGCGGCCTCACGCACGGTATTCCCACGGGTGTCGTCTTACCTTTGCCCGGGACCGTTTGCGCCTTTTGCACACGTATATGATAGTGTCGCTAGCATCCATATGGTAAGGAGCCCGGGCTGACATGGCTAGTCGTAAACCCAAAGTGGCACAGACTTACAGGGACAGGCATCCATGACCCAGCATCGAACGTGTCGGTCATCAGCAAGTGAATCCGGGCTGTAGCACTGGGCTAGCAGGACTCCGGTAAATCGGGCTGTAGCGGGCTAACAGGACTCCGGTATCCATCGCGTGACATTTCCCCAAAGGGACAGACACAGGAACGAAGGACACATGCCGGCCAACCTAAGTGTTCCGGAGCAGTAGCAAGCTACCAAGGCTCAGTGGAAACACTAGGAGACATTTCCCAGTAAGAGAGGCTACTAAGAATAAACAACTAGATAGTCAGATCCCACACATACCAAGCATTTCAATCATACACACAATATGCTCGATATGTGCAAATACAACAAGGCATCACAACATGACTCTACAACACAAGTACTTTATTTAAGGCTTAGAGGGCCATACATAGCATACACGCAAGTACGGGTCACACGACCCAGCATTCAAGTCATACAGACATACAAGCCAACAGCGGAAGTAACTTGTCTGAGTACAGACAAGTAGTAAAATAAAAGAGGCTTGGGAAAGCCTGGCTATACTACATGGTCCTTCACAAGCTCAGGATCACCACCTGGGCCTCAATCTACTCATCGATGTCAACGTCTACGAAGAACCCATCAGAAGGGGTTGCAGCGTCTTCTAAAAAATGTAAATTAAAGCAACATGAGTACAAAGGTACTCAGCAAGACTTACATCAGATCCTACATACATGCACATTATCAAGAAGGGTTGGTGGGGTTATTGCAGCAAGCCAGCTTTGACTCTTGGCTAAGCTATCCTACGATACACCAACTCGAAATGGTTTTGCGCACACGAGTCCACTACTCACCACTTCAATACACCACCGAGGATCCACCTCCATCATCCTACGGAAGAGCCATCCTCGGCACTCACGCTTATCTTGAGATTTTTAGTAGTATCCATTTACTTGTCTATGAACTGTATAGGCAACCAAGTAGTCCTTTACCGCGGACGCGGCTATTCGAATAGATAATGTTAACCCTGCAGGGGTGTACTTCTTCATACACGCTCTCACCACTTACCGCCGTTTACACGACATGTACTCGGCAACCTTCAAGCGGAAGCCCAACATGGGTGTCGGCCACGACCTACCTAAACACCTAAGTCTCTAGTCCAGGTTTATCGCCTATCCAGGTTCCATCCGCAAGGAGTCCGGCCGAGGTTTCCACATACGGCCTCGAATGATGTGTACAGGGTTCCCGAGATACCTAACGGGTATCCGGTACACCGTGCCACGTACCTACCGCATCACAGCCCACCCCGCGGTCAGCGCTGTCCACGGCCTCCAGTAGGCTACAAACACCAAAAACTACTTGCAACTCCTGGACAGAGGACTAGAGTGAATAAGAAGCCGAGAGGGTCCATTGGTTTCGGGCCCAATGCATGGTAGTAGCTGATTCTTAAATCACACATACAGATCTCAGTGCTTAAGGACGGCTTCAATGAAACAACCCACCATGTACTCCTACATGGCCTCTCATCGATACCTTTACCAAATCGTGTTCAACACATTACTCTCATACCCGCATGATCATTTCACTCTAGCCCATCACCCAGATGTACCTGACCTGACACGACTCTAAGCATAGCAGGCATAGCAAGGTAGGAACAACACATACATATGGCTCAATCAACTCCTACACATGCTAGTGGGTTTCATCTAGTTACTGTGGCAATGACAGGTCATGCAGAGGAAATGGGTTCAACTATCGCAGCACACAGCAGTTTGAAACGCGTTGTCTTAATGCAGTAAAAGAGAGCAGGGGCGAGAACATGGGATTGTATCGACATGATCAAATGGTTGGTTGCTTGCCTGATGGGTCGGTGCACTAGTAATGTTCTTCGTTGGGGTAATCACGATACTCCTCAGGGGTAGGACCTGCCGCAGAAAGCACCGATACACAATCATCACCAAACAATATGCAACAATATGATGCATGCATGAAACATGGCAATATGAGTGTGTTGGGCTAATGCAACTAAGACCAGATGGGTTTGAACCATTTTGAATCAAGGATTCAAGTTTCAAACTCATACATGGCCCTTATAAGTGCTTTATCTAGTTCTGCTCTAAACATCAGGTTAGCTTGCTTAAACATGCATGAAACCAGTACAGATGGATAGATTGGATTTTTCTGATCATTTTTCATATATAAAACTTTGCATTTGGAGTTACAGATTAATTTCTATGATTTTTTAAAGTTTGTGGTATTTACTGGAATTTCCTGTGTAATAATAATTCCAGTAAATAAATTACTGCGTCAGCATTACGTCAGGATGACATCAGCGGTCAACGGAACAGTCCACGTCAACCCTGACTAGTGGGTCCCGTGTGTCAGTGTAATTAGTTTAACTAAATATTAATTAAAACTAATCCTGATTAGTTTACAAGGCTGGGCCCCACCTGTCATTGACCCAGGGGGGTCAAACTGGGCCCACTCGTGGTCAAACGAGGGGTCAGCGGGGTCAACTCACCGGCGTTTAGCCGCCGGCGAGGCCGAACGCGGCGGCGAGAGTGGTTTCGTGCATTCTGGCGACCAAAAGAGTCGCGGAGGGCATCTACGTGTAGCTGGGAGCAAGCCGCAGCTCTTGGTGGCGTTGGTTGAGCTCGGGGTGGCCGGAAACGGCGCCGGCGACGACTTTGGCGGTCGCTGGAGTTCGGTGAGCTCGAACTCGACGCTAGGGGGCACGGCGAGGCGCGTGGAGTGATGCTATGGGTTCCTGCGGGTGCGGTGAGTGCGATGGGCACGGTGGTGTGGCCGGAGACACGTCGGCGACAAGCTCGGCGGCGGTGCGTGCGGTGAAGCTTCGTGCGCTTGCTGTGGTGCACGAGAACGAGAGAGGAAAGGGGGGAGAGGTAGCTGGGCTCATGGCGATCTCGAGGAACCAGACGGCGCTGTCGGGGACGAGCTGGTGCGGCGGCGACGGTGAAGGGGATCTCTGGCGATGGCAGACCGGACGAGGTCGGTGCAGTGGCTTCGGGGCACGCGAGCGCTCGGGGCTCGACTAGCTCGAAGGAGAGGAGGGTGGCAGAGCTCCTGGACACGGTGGCGTGGTGCGGGGACGACGGAGAGCGCGACTACGGCGACGGTGCGGCTGCGGTGGCGTCGGCCATGGTGCGGGAGAGCGAGGGAGAGGAGCTGGGGGCGAATGGGTGTGTCCTGGGGGTTCGAGGCTCGACGTGGAGCTCATCCAGGCCAGCAGAGAGGCGAGGGGGTGAAGCAGGGCGGCGGGCAGCTGCGTGGCGCGCGCTGGCGTCGCCGTCGAGCACCTGCCTGCCTGCCTGGCAAAGGTAAGCAGCTCGCTGGAGCGGCTGCTGGGCTGGGCCGGCTGGTGGGCTGGCTAGGCGGGCTGCCAAGTTAGTTCACTCTCTCTCTCTCTTATTTATCTTTCTTAATTATTCTGTAACTTTGTGGACTTACTAAAAATACCTAAACAACTCCTAAATTTCCCAAACTGCTCATGGTCACTAGCTGGAATATATACAGCATGGAACATTTTAGTTTGGAATTATTTCAGCATTAAAAATAATTTATATAATTTAAATGCCCAAACTCAAATACTTATGATTTAATTAAAAAACCTTAGGATGACCTAGAAAATTGAGCACCACTTTTGGCAGAGGTTCTGAACCAAGACAAAAATGATGGAGATTTTAGAAGGGCATTTCAGGTTCATTGAAAATATTTTTAGTAAACCCTAGTTGGTTTCAGAGGGGGCTGGGGGTTCTGTCATCCCCATTTCAAGTTTCTATTGAGAAAAATAGACATGATGCAACACTCTAATGCATGAACTAGCTAGGGTGTGACATCGATATATCAAGTGGGCGAAGCCAAAATATGGCGCATCGCCGGGACCGGATATCTATCCGGAACCCCAAAGAAGGCGTCCGAAGACTGGCCTTCGGAATGGTTTTATATGGAAGACGCCCCTCTGCCGGATCTAGTTCGAATCGGCCTCCCGGAGTTCAGCAACGCTCCTCTAAAGAAACGCCTGAGTTGGCGCCCGCGGAGTTCTCAACGGGAGGATGACAGGAGTGTCCAATATCTGATGGGCCGGATAAGGTTACTGGCCCATTCCGGACTGACCATGATCGGAGTCATGGCCACATGCATTATGCGAGGGGTGCAGCCACTCCAATATAGGGGCCACCCCATGTGGGATTTCAACGGGGAGAATGACGCTACCCGTCACGGCCACAAGGGGCCGGCATCGACCACCGATCTGGTGAAGATCTTGTCCGGCTTTTACAAGGGGGTGATGATGTTATGTACCTAGGGTAGGGTCATGGACCTATCTAGGATACCATACCCAAGGACATCCTTAGACGAAACTACCTTCCAGTCGACCAAGAGAGGCTCCACTCGACCAAGAGAGACTCCACTCGACCCGCTAGAAGACACTCGACCATGAAGACTCACTCGACCATCAGAAGTTCAGGATCTACTCTGTATCCAAACGGTCTGTAATTAAGTAGTCTTAATGAGCATGATGACACTTTACGTAGGGCGTTACCAGTAACGCCCGGCCTTAATGTACTTTAACCCTCTGCTGCGTGGGTAGGCTGGGGTCCTGGCGTCCTCTATATAAGCCACCCCCCTCCACTGGTAGAAGGGTTCGCACCCCTGTAACTCATATACACATAAACCAGTCGACCGCCTCCGGGATCCGAGACGTAGGGCTTTTACTTCCTTAGAGAAGGGCCTGAACTCGCTAAACACTCGTGTGTACAACTACTCCATAGCTAGGATCTTGCCTCTCCATACCTACCCCCCATTCTACTTTCAGACTTAGAACCACGACAGTTGGCGCCCACCGTGGGGAAGGTGTCTTAGCGACTTTTTTTGGAGAAGTTGCAATTTGTCCGATCGCCTTCATCATGGTTTCCGGCGGAGCTCTGGTCGAGGGCCACGAGATCCGTCTCGGTGCGCTCGCTTTCATCGCCGACGACTCCGCTTGGCTTCAGGAGGCACCACTCGACATCGACGCGCTCCCCGTCCGCGGGGCAACGCACTTTCGGGTGTGTGTCCGCGGTGTCTTGCTGCAGCAGCCGTCGACCCCATACCGGTCGACTCCTGCACCGTCCTCCCTCCCAGTCTCCCGCCAGCGCAAGCACTCCGGTCGGTCGAGGCTCCAGCAATGGGTGAGACACGCAGTGGCTCGCCAATCGGCCACCACCCAAGTCACGGCAATTGAGCCCGACGAATCTCTCTATGGCCTGTTCGACCTGTCGACTGGCTCCGTAGAGACTGCATCCGAGTGCAATAGCAGTGATCCAGCGGCGGAGGTCCTGATGGTCAACGGGCCTCGTAGTCCTCCCGGTTTCCCCCGCGACGACGGGATGGACGACGGGGGCGACCCCGCTCAAGCCCACGAAGAGTATCAACCCGAGCCACTCACTTCTCAGCAGAGGGAAGAACTTCGCCGCTGGAACATGGATGCCCTGCATACTCCCATTGCAGGAGAAACTCCTAAGGCTCGTGCCCTGGAAGAGGCGCGTTTAGCTAACCTGGCTGAACGCACTCGACTGGAGAACCTCCAGCGAGCACTCGACGAGCGTGCGCGTCAACGAGTGACCAACACCAACCGACGTCAGCTCTTTCCGCAACCGACTCAGGTATATCGAACCCCAATTCAGAATTTGGCAGCTGCAGCCCGTATAGCGGAGTCAATTCAGCCCTCTCAGTCAGAGGCTAGAAGAGGCTTGATGCAGATCAGAGATTTGCTCCGGGCAGTAGGAGATCAGAATTCAGCTGTGTCACAGTCGCGCAACAGGATTCACAGTCGATCCGTCGCTGCGAATACTGTTCAGTCGGCTCACAGTCCAAGGTCGCCTCCGAGGCGCATGGGACGTGAAGGCCGGCGGGACCACTATGATGATCGATTTGATCGTGATGACAGGCGACGAGTGCCCACTCCTCCCCCGAGAAGTGGGTCTAATGCCCATCGGCAGCAAGCTGACAGACGCCAGCTCAGTGTTGGGCGGAGAGCTCCAGTCGACCCCAGAGAGCCAGGCTTTGACGCGAGATCCATCATCGTGCAAGGTTTGGTCGACCGGAACAGAGCTCATAGAGGTGGCCATGACAGAGATGTGCCCACAAGCAGCCGAGTCCACGTTTTAGGTCCAGAATGTTTTAGCAGAGCCATCAGAGCCACAGTGATACCCCCCAACTTTAGGTTGGCGATGTCACATCCCTAGTTCTGGTATGCTCAAGGCTAGCTAGTCATTGTGCATCATGTTTAAATTCCATTTAAATTGAAATGGGGATTTGTGAAACCCTCAGAATCATCTCTGGAAATGACCCAAATAAAGATTGTTCCAAAAAGGTCCAAGAAAATCTCATGTTGCTCTCTGAAAATATTGGACAGAGATAAAAATCAAACCAATATTTTTAAGAGCCCATAAGTATTTATTTTGGGCATTTGGAATTAATGCATAATTATTTGCATTGGATATATATTTGTTATATATATAATATATGTCCAAAAATTATGCCATTTGCTGAGGAGCTCTGGAATAATACCACTAGTTCCTACAAAAATTGGCATAAGTAAATAAAATGATTTAGTATTTTTATTAAATCCAAACAAATGTCAGAAAAATAGAAAAAGAAAAATAAAAGGGAGAAGAGACCTACCTGGCGCTTACCTCCCTGTGCAGCCCGTTCTTGTGCGGCCTGGCCGGCCCAGTTGGCCAGCCCAGCCCACCTGGCCTCCTCCTCTGTCGTCTTCCTCCCCCCCCTCGCCCAAGCAGCTGCGTGCCGCGCCACAGCCGGCCGCGGCCACGCGCCCGCCACCTCCTGCCTCCCTGCCTGCTCCGCGACTCCCTGGACGTCGCCACGACGCCCCGCACCTCTCTCCCTCTCTCTCTCATTCCTCCCCCTCCCCTGGTCTCTCTCCCACACGCGACCGCCCGAACGCGCCGTCGCCGCCGCTCGCCGTAGCCGTAGCCACCGCCTCCCCCTCGCCTCTCTGACACGCGCAGGAGCTCCGCGTCGTCGTCCTCGTCCTCCCTGTCAAGCCACGCAAGCCGGAGCGCCCCGTGGAGCCGTCGCCGTCGCCTTCATCACCTCCGGCCGCCGTGGATCTCCGTCGCCGCTCGCCGCCGTCAGCGCCTCCCCCGAGCTCGCCGTCGTCTCTTCCAGTCCCCTATGAGCCCCCCCCCCCCGTGTCAGTTCCCCCTCCTCTCCTGCCTCCCCGTGCTCTGTAGCCCGCAGCCGCTCGAGCCCGAGCTCCGGCCGCCGCCGCGAGCTCTGCTCCGGCGAGCTCCGACCTCCCCGGCTCCTCCCCCTGTCCCACTGGATGCGCGCGAGCACCAGCTCCTCGGAGATGGTCTCCGCCGCCCGGATGGTCGCCGGAGCGACAATCCCGAGCCCTCCGCGCGTTCGGCCTGGCCGGCGGCTAAACGCCGGCGGGATTGACCGGGTCAACCCTGCTAACTAATCCCCCTGTGACACTAACATGTGGGGCCCAGCCCTGCTAATTTTTAGTTTAAGATTAGCTTGACAATTAATTAGCCCGTTAATTAACAAGTTTAGGTTTAATTAATTAAGATTAGCCAACAGTCACTGACACATGGTCCCACTCGTCAGGTTTGACCTGGACCTGGCCGTTGACCGCTGACGTCACGCTGACGTCAGGCTGACGCAGTTATATTTTCTGGATTTAAATTAAATCAGGAAATTCCAGAAATGATTTAAACTTCAAAAATTCATAGAAATTCAACCGTAGCTCAGATTGAAATAATTTATATATGAAAAATTATCAGAAAAATGCAATCTTTCCATCTGTACTAGTTTCATGCATGACAAACCAACTTATACCTACTGTATAAGTGAAAACATGTAAATGGCATTTATAAAGAGCTTACTTGGAGTTGCATTTGAATCCTTGATTCAAATGGACTTCATCCAAATATAATGCTAGCTGCATTAGCACAATCAGCATCACATCTTCATGCCATGTTCATGCATCATTTTGTTGCATATGCTTGTGTTTTGATTGTTGGCACCGTTCCTTCTCGATAGGTCCTGCTCCGGAGACCGTTCCAGAGTACCTGTCTGTGAAGCAGTGCCTCCCTTGTTGATCTACCAGGCAAGCAAACCCCCTTGTTCATTCCGATACAATCCTACTCTCTCGCTCCTGCTCTCAGTTATTGCATTAGGACAACAACGATTCATCTGCTACTTTGTGCTGCGGTAGTTGAACCCATTCCTTTGCATGACCTGTCATTGCCACAGTAAATAGTTGAAACCCACTAGCATGTGTAGGAGTTGATTGAAGCCATGTTGTGTTCCTACCATGCTATGCCTGCTATTGCTTAGAGTGTGTCAGGTCTGATTCATTGGGAATGAATTGGAGTGTTACGATATGTTCTGATGCTGAGAGTGAAGTGTGTGAACACGATTTGGTAAAGGTAGCGGTGAGAGGCCATGTAGGAGTACATGGTGGGTTGTCTCACTGGAACCGTCCTTAAGCACTGAGTTCTATGTATGTTGTCCAATGACTCGATACTACCACACATTGGGTTCCGGTAACTCGACCCCTCTCGACTTATTAACCAACTTGATCTCTGTCCAGGAGTCGCAACTAGTTTCTGGTGTTTGTAGGTAGTGCTATTTTTCTACCAAGTGGCACCCGGCAGGGTGGGCTTGGGACAGACTAGGCACACGTGGCCTGGTGTACCGAGTGGCACCCGGATGGTGGGCTCGGGAACCCTGCACACATCGTTTGGGGCCGTGAGCGAAACCCCGGCCGGATCTCCTTGCGGATGGAACCCGAATAGGCGATAAACCTGGGCTAGAGTCTTGTGTGGTTAGTCAGGTCGTGGCCGACACCCTCGCCAGGCTTCCGCTTGAAGGTTGCCGAGATACATGACGTGTACATGGCGGTAAGTGGCGAGAGCGTGTGTGAAGAAGTACACCCCTGCAGGGTTAACATGATCTATTCGAATAGCCGGGTCCGCGGTTATGGACTTCTTGGATGCTTACATGGTACATAGACAACTTGAAGTGGATACTCTAAAATGCTCAAGACAAGTGTGAGTGCTATGGATGGCCTTCTCGTAGGGAGACGGGGATGAATCCATAGTAGTGTATTGTGTGGTGATTAGTGGACTCGTGTGCGCCATATCACCTCAAAGAAGTTCTGGTAGTCGTAGAACAGGATAGCCACAGAGTCAAAGCTGGCTTGCTGCAACTAAACCCCACATTACCCTCTTGATACAAATGCATGTATGATAGGATCTGATGTAAGTCTTGCTGAGTACCTTTGTACTCATGTTGCTTTATTTATGTTTTTGCAGCGGAGACTTCGGTCTTACTAGTGTTCTCGTGGACTTCGACAAGTAGCTTGTACCTCAGCTACGATCTTGATCGGATGTTGTAGATAGTCAGGCTCTTCAGCCTTTTTCATTTGTAGATGTCTGTACTCAGACATGTAATGCTTCCGCTTGTTGCTTGTATGCTCTGTATGATGGGTCATGTGACCCCTGTTTGCAATAAATGCTATGATGGCTCTTTGAGCCTTATCTATATGAGTTGTTGAGTTATGCTGTGATGCCATGTTGTACAACACATACTTGCATGTTATGCGTACGTGTAATGTGTATTGCTATGTGTGGGATCTGACTATCTAGTTGTTTATCCTTAGTAGCCTCTCTTACCGGGAAATGTCTCCTAGTGCTTCCACTGAGCCCTGGTAGCTTGCTACTGCTCCGGAACACTTAGGCTGGCCGGCATGTGTCCTTCTTCGTTCCTGTGTCTGTCCCTTCGGGGAAATGTCACGCGATGAATACCGGAGTCCTGTTAGCCCGCTACAGCCCGGTTCACCGGAGTCCTGTTAGCCCAGTGCTACAGCCTGGATTCACTCGCTGATGACCGACACGTTCGATGCTGGGTCATGGATGCCTGTCCCTGTAAGTTTGTGCCACTTTGGGTTTACGACTAGCCATGTCAGCCCGGGTTCTTTGTCATATGGATGCTAGCGACACTATCATATACGTGTGCCAAAAGGCGCAAACGGTCCCGGGCATGGTAAGGCGACACCCGTGGGAATACCGTGCGTGAGGCCGCAAAGTGATATGAGGTGTTACATGCTAGATCGGTGTGGCATAGAATCGGGGTCCTGACAGCTTTGGTATCAGAGCCTGACTGCCTGTAGGATTACCAAGCCAAACTGGTCGAAGTTGAGTCTAGAAATTCTTTAGTTATGTAAGGGAATTGATTGTGGGAAGGAACGTAAGGCTCTTTTTACTCCTTTACCTCATGGCCTTCTGATCTGAGTCATCCTATCCTTTTTACGGGGTTAAGGAACTAGGCTTTCTCTTCCGTCTATCAGGATCACGTGTTACTACTCCGTAGTCCCATAGGATTGGTTGATCAGAGTCATACCCCAGTTTTCGAGTATTTCCGGTGTAGTCTGTTTAGTATGATCTCAGAACCTTGAGTAATGCTGATGAGTATGTTATTACCCCATTCTAGTAGGATGTCTCATTCTGAGCATTTTACTGTCCGTTATGCTGCCGAAATTTTCCTAGAAGTTCGAGAGATTACTAATTCCTTGTCCTACATTCTACAGTCTATAGTTGATGCTGACTCCGTCCCTGGTTTCGTTTCTCAGGATGTCATCCAGTTCTATTGTTCGTAGCCAGAACCATGAAGATGGTAGGGATGAGGATCCTCCCGACCCGCCTTCGTTGACAGAGTTCATGCTAGAGATGGAGAGGAACAAGCGTGAGTCTAACCGCTTGCTGGCACGTATCGAGGAGAACACCGCACATCAGTTCAAAGGGTCTGTAACCATTCATGACTTCATTCGCTTGCACCCACCTACCTTTCATCATTCCATCGAGCCACTCGATGCAGATGACTGGCTCCGTAGCATCACTCATAAGCTGCGTTCCGCGAACGTAGCTGAAGATGACAAGGTCACCTATGCCACATACCACCTGGAAGGTCCTGCTAGTCTTTGGTGGCAGAACTATGAGGCTATGCTTCCAGCTGGCCAGATTCCTACCTGGAGGGATTTCACTGAGGCTTTTCGCGAGCATCACATTCCCGAGGCCCTCATTGATCGCAAGAGAGAAGAGTTCTGTAGTTTCACCCAGAGTAAGATGGCTGTTGATGCTTACAGTAGAGAGTTTGAGAACCTCGCCCGCTATGCCACAGAAGAAGTGTCCACGGACGCCAAGAAGCAGGCTAGGTTCCGGAAGGGTCTCAATCCCAAGTTGCGTCGTGATCTCCACCTGCATCATTGTGATACATTCCAAGCTCTTGTGAACAAGGCCATTAATGCAGAGACAGCTCAGCTCACTTACGAGGAGTCTCGTAAGCACAATCGCGATTTGGGATCTTCCTCCGGTTTTGGTTCTCAGAAGCGTCGGATTTGGATTCCAAACTCCGCTCTTCCTTCCGGATATGCACCGAGACCATCTTATGTGGTGCCTCACCCAGCTCAGTCGTATGCTCCACCCAGGCCTACTGGTAGACCGCTTGTCAGTGCGGGTCCACGTCCAACCTCAGGGACTTGCTTCACATGCGGGAAGCCAGGACACTATGCACGTGACTGCTCTCAGACTAGTTATGCTCCACCCCAGCCTGAGAAGACTATTGGCTGTGTTAAGCCATCACGCAAGATGATCAGTGTCAAGTCAGCCCCCACTGAACGTGGACGTGTGCATCACGTCTTAGCTAAAGACGCTCATGATGATCCGGATGTCGTTCTTGGTACACTCCTTGTCAATTGTCATCCAGCATCGGTTCTATTCGATACTGGAGCATCTCACTCCTTCATTTCTGAAGGCTATGCTCGTTTGCACGACATGTCATTTTGTGATATGCCAACTCCGCTTGAAATCCAAACCCCAGGGTCTAGATGGCAAACCACCAGAATCAGCCATGGTAATGAAATCCTTGTTGATAGACTTGTATTCCTTGCATCACTTGTAGAGCTCAAGTCCTCAGATATTAACATCATCTTGGGTATGGACTGGATGACAGCTCATCATGCCAAGATTGATTGTTACACTAGGTCTGTTCAGCTTACACACCCATCTGGCAAGATAGTCACTGTCTCCACTAGAGTTGCAAAGCGTCAGCTCTATTCTCTTAATGCCAGCCCTCTTCCAGACCTTGAAGATATCCCGGTAGTCCGTGACTTTCCGGATGTCTTTCCAGAGGAACTGCCAGGTGTTCCACCTGACAGAGATGTAGAGTTCGTCATAGATCTTATCCCAGGAACTGCTCCAATCTCTAGGAGACCTTACAAGATGGCACCCTTAGAACTAGCCAAGCTTAAGAAACAACTTGATGAGTCCTTGCAAAAGGGTTTCATCCGTCCTAGTTCTTCTCCTTGGGCTTGCCCCGTCCTCTTCGTCAAGAAGAAGGATGGTACGGACCGGATGGTTGTAGATTATCGTCCCGTTAATTTGGTCACGATAAAGAACAAGTATCCGCTCCCCAGGATCAACGACCTGTATGATCAGCTCGCTGGATCCTCAGTCTTCTCCAAGATGGATTTGAGGTTAGGCTACCACCAAATCAAGATCAGAAACGGGGACATCCCTAAAACGGCTTTTGTCACTCGTTATGGCCAGTACGAGTACACCGTCATGTCCTTCGGTCTAACCAACGCTCCAGCCACTTCTCCCGCTTGATGAACTCGATCTTCATGGAGTACTTAGATAAGTTCGTCGTGGTTTACCTCGATGATATTCTTATTTACTCGAAGAACGAGGAAGAGCATGCCGAACATCTTAGACTTGTGTTAGAAAAACTCAGAGAGCACCGCCTTTATGCCAAGTTCTCCAAGTGTGAATTTTGGTTGCCAGAAGTGACCTACCTAGGCCACGTAATCTCTGGTAAGGGCATTGCTGTCAATCCCGAGAGAGTTAAGGCCGTTCTCGATTGGACTCCACCTGAGACCGTTAAACAAGTTAGGAGTTTCCTTGGTCTAGCCAGCTATTGTCGCCGCTTTGTTGAAAACTTCTCCAAAGTAGCCAAACCCCTCACGGAACTTCTCAAGAAAGATAAAAAGTTTGAGTGGTCCCCACAGTGTGAGTACAGTTTTCAGGAACTGAAAAGACGCCTGACTTCTGCTCCCATACTTGTGCCACCGGATTTCACTAAAGGACTTTGTTATCTACTGCGATGCCTCACGACAGGGACTAGGTTGCATTCTTATGCAGGATCGTCATGTGATTGCCTATGCATCTCGACAGTTGCATCCACATGAGGAGAATTATCCTACACATGATCTAGAGCTTGCAGCCGTAGTCTATGCACTCAAGACCTGGCGACATTACCTCCTTGGTAAACGTTGCGAGATCTACACCGATCACCAGAGTCTCAAGTATATCTTCACCCAACCGGATCTGAACCTTAGGCAAAGACGTTGGTTGGAGTTGATCACAGATTATGATCTAGGGATTACCTACACCCCAGGCAAAGCCAATGTCATGGCTGATGCGCTAAGTCGTAAATCCTATTGCAACAATCTCATGTTGCAGCAAGGCCAACCACTTCTCCATGAGGAATTCTGTAAGCTTAACCTTCACATTGCTCCTCACGGATTCCTTTCTACCTTGGTGGCGAAACCTACTCTTGAGGATCAGATCATAACTAGCCAGCAATATGATACGGGGATTACCCGGATCAAGAGAAACATTAAGAAGGGAGTTGGTGGATGTTTCTCTATGGATGATCGAGGTGTTGTTTTCTTTGAGAATCGCTTGGTGGTTCCCAAGAAGCAACATCTTCGACAATTGATTCTTAAGGAGGCGCATGAATCTCCTCTCACGATTCATCCCGGTAGTACTAAGATGTATCAGGACCTACGCCAGAGGTTCTGGTGGACTAGGATGAAGAGAGAAATCGCCGAGTTCATTGCTAACTGTGACGTTTGTCGTCGCGTTAAGGCAGAGCATCAGAGACCTGCTGGCACCCTTCAGCCTTTAGCTATTCCTGAATCGAAATGGGATAAAGTTGGTATGGACTTCATCACCGGCTTTCCCAGGACCAAGAGAGGGAATAATGCTATCTTCGTAGTCATTGATCGTCTCTCCAAAGTGGCTCACTTCCTACCTGTTCGAGAGAGTATCACTGCTAGTCAGCTCGCTGACTTATATATTTCTCGAATAGTGTCACTTCATGGTGTTCCACTAGAGATCAATTCAGACCGTGGTAGTCTTTTCACTTCTCATTTCTGGGAGAGTTTCCAAACTGCCATGGGAACCCATCTTTCCTTCAGTACCGCTTTCCACCCTCAGTCGAGTGGTCAGGTGGAAAGGGTCAACCAAATTCTCGAAGACATGCTTAGAGCTTGCGTTATCTCATTCGGTATGGATTGGGAGAAATGTCTTCCTTTCGCCGAGTTTGCTTATAACAATAGCTATCAATCCAGCCTCAAGAAAGCTCCTTTTGAGGTTCTCTATGGACGAAGATGTCGAACACCTTTGAACTGGTCAGAAACCGGTGAAAGACAATTCTTTGGACCGGACATGATCCAGGAGGCAGAAGAGCAAGTTCGCATCATTCGTGAGAATTTGAAAACAGCCCAGTCTCGTCAGAAGAGTCAGTATGACCGCCATCATAAGGATATGACTTATGAAATTGGCGACCAAGCTTACCTTCGGGTCACTCCTTTGAAGGGTACCCATCGCTTCGGTATCAAGGGCAAGTTGGCTCCTCGTTACATTGGTCCTTTTCGCATTCTCGCTAAACGAGGAGAGGTTGCCTACCAGTTGGAACTACCCCCACATCTTTCTCGAGTTCATGATGTCTTCCACGTCTCTCAACTCAGGCGTTGCTTCTCGGATCCTATCCGCGGAGTGGACCACGAAACGCTTGATCTCCAAGATAACCTCACATACTGAGACTATCCGGTTCGCATTCTTGATCAAGCAGAGCGTGTCACTCGACGTCAAAACATCAAGTTTCTCAAGGTTCAGTGGTCTCATCATTCCGAGAGAGAAGCTACTTGGGATCGAGAAGATCGTCTTCGACTGGAGTACCCCACTTTCTTTCCGTCGACCCCTGAATCTCGGGACGAGATTCTTTCAAGTGGGGGCGAGTTGTCACATCCCTAGTTCTGGTATGACCTAGACTAGCTAGTCATTTGTGCATCATGTTTAAATTCCATTTAAATTTGAAATGAGGATTTGTGAAACCCTCAGAATCATTTCTGGAAATGACCCAAATAAAAATTGCTCCAAAAAGGTCCAAGAAAATGCTCATGTTGCTCTCTGAAAATATTGGACAGAGATAAAAATCAAACCAATATTTTTAGGAGCCCATAAGTATTTATTTTGGCATTTGGATTAATGATAATATTTGCATTGGATATATTTGTTATATATATAATATATGTCCAAAAATTATGCCATTTGTGGAGCTCTGGAATAATACCACTAGTTCCTACAAAAATTGGCATAAGTAAATAAATGATTTAGTATTTTATTAAATCAAACAAATGTCAGAAAAATAGAAAAAGAAAATAAAAGGAGAAGAGACTTACCTGGGCTTACCTCCCTGTGCAGCCCGCTGTGCGGCCTGGCCGGCCCAGGGCCAGCAGCCCACCTGGCCTCCTCCTCTGTCGTCTTCCTCCCCCTCGCCCAAGCTGCGTGCCCGCGCCAGGCCGCCGCGGCCACCGCCCGGCCACCTCCTGTCCCTGCCTGCTCCGCGACTCCCTGACGTCGCCACGCGCCCCGCACCTCTCTCCCTCTCTCTCATTCCTCCCCCTCCCTGGTCTCTCTCCACACGCGACCGCCCGAACGCGCCGTCGCCGCCGCTCGCCGTAGCCGTAGCCACCGCCTCCCCCTCGCCTCTCTGACACGCGCAGGAGCTCTGCGTCGTCGTCCTCGTCCTCCTGTCAAGCCATGCAAGCCGAGCGCCCGTGGAGCCGTCGCCGTCGCCTTCATCACCTCTGGCCGCCGTGGATCTCTGCCGCGCTCGCCGCCGTCAGCGCCTCCCCCGAGCTCGCCGTCGTCTCTTCCGGTCCCTATGAGCCCCCCCCCCGTGTCAGTTCCCCCTCCTCTCCTGCCTCCCCGTGCTCTGTAGCCCGCAGCCGCTCGAGCCGAGCTCCGGCCGCCGCCGCGAGCTCTGCTCGGGCGAGCTCCGGCCTCCCCGGCTCCTCCCCCTGCCTCACTGGATGCGCGCGAGCACCAGCTCCTCGGAGATGGTCTCCGCCACCCGGATGGTCGCCGGAGCGACAATCCCGAGCCCTCCGCCGCGTTCGGCCTCGCCGGCGGCTAAACGCCGGCGGGATTGACCGGGTCAACCCTGCTAACTAATCCCCCCTGTGACACTGACATGTGGGGCCCGGCCCTGCTAATTTTTAGTTTAAGATTAGCTTGACAATTAATTAGCCCCATTAATTAAACAAGTTTAGGTTTAATTTAATTAAGATTAGCCACAGTCACTGACACATGGGTCCCACTGGTCAGGTTTGACCTGGACCTGGCCGTTGACCCGCTAACGTCACGCTGATGTCAGGCTGACGCAGTTATTCATTTTCTGGATTTAAATTAAATCAGGAAATTCCAGAAAATGATTTAAACTTAAAAAAATCATAGAAATTCAACCGTAACTCAGATTGAAATAATTTATATATGAAAAATTATCAGAAAAATGCAATCTTTCCATCTGTACTAGTTTCATGCATGACAAACCAACTTATACTACTGTATAAGTGAAAACATGTAAATGGCATTATAAAGAGCTTACTTGGAGTTGCATTTGAATCCTTGATTCAAATGGACTTCATCAAATATAATGCTAGCTGCATTAGCACAATCAGCATCACATCTACATGCCATGTTCATGCATCATTTTGTTGCATATGCTTGTGTTTTGATTGTTGGCACCGTTCCTTCTCGATAGGTCCTGCTCCGGAGACCGTTCCAGAGTACCTGTCTGTGAAGCAGTGCCTCCCTTGTTGATCTACCAGGCAAGCAAACCCCCTTGTTCATTCCGATACAATCCTACTCTCTCGCTCCTGCTCTCAGTTATTGCATTAGGACAACAACGATTCATCTGCTACTTTGTGCTGCGGTAGTTGAACCCATTCCTCTGCATGACCTGTCATTGCCACAGTAAATAGTTGAAACCCACTAGCATGTGTAGGAGTTGATTGAAGCCATTGTTGTGTTCCTACCATGCTATGCCTGCTATTGCTTAGAGTTGTGTCAGGTCTGATTCATTGGGAATGAATTGGAGTGTTACGATATGTTCTGATGCTGAGAGTGAAGTGTGTGAACACGATTTGGTAAAGGTAGCGGTGAGAGGCCATGTAGGAGTACATGGTGGGTTGTCTCACTGGAACCGTCCTTAAGCACTGAGTTCTATGTATGTTGTCCAATGACTCGATACTACCACACATTGGGTTCCGGTAACTCGACCCCTCTCGACTTATTAACCAACTTGATCTCTGTCCAGGAGTCGCAACTAGTTTCTGGTGTTTGTAGGTAGTGCTATTTTTCTACCAAGTGGCACCCGGCAGGGTGGGCTTGGGACAGACTAGGCACACGTGGCCTGGTGTACCGAGTGGCACCCGGATGGTGGGCTCGGGAACCCTGCACACATCGTTTGGGGCCGTGAGCGACACCCCGGCCGGATCTCCTTGCGGATGGAACCCGAATAGGCGATAAACCTGGGCTAGAGTCTTGTGTGGTTAGTCAGGTCGTGGCCGACACCCTCGCCAGGCTTCCGCTTGAAGGTTGCCGAGATACATGACGTGTACATGGCGGTAAGTGGCGAGAGCGTGTGTGAAGAAGTACACCCCTGCAGGGTTAACATGATCTATTCGAATAGCCGGGTCCGCGGTTATGGACTTCTTGGATGCTTACATGGTACATAGACAACTTGAAGTGGATACTCTAAAATGCTCAAGACAAGTGTGAGTGCTATGGATGGCCTTCTCGTAGGGAGACGGGGATGAATCCATAGTAGTGTATTGTGTGGTGATTAGTGGACTCGTGTGCGCCATATCACCTCAAAGAAGTTCTGGTAGTCGTAGAACAGGATAGCCACAGAGTCAAAGCTGGCTTGCTGCAACTAAACCCCACATTACCCTCTTGATACAAATGCATGTATGATAGGATCTGATGTAAGTCTTGCTGAGTACCTTTGTACTCATGTTGCTTTATTTATGTTTTTGCAGCGGAGACTTCGGTCTTACTAGTGTTCTCGTGGACTTCGACGAGTAGCTTGTACCTCAGCTACGATCTTGATCGGATGTTGTAGATAGTCAGGCTCTTCAGCCTTTTTCATTTGTAGATGTCTGTACCCAGACATGTAATGCTTCCGCTTGTTGCTTGTATGCTCTGTATGATGGGTCCTGTGACCCCTGTTTGCAATAAATGCTATGATGGCTCTTTGAGCCTTATCTATATGAGTTGTTGAGTTATGCTGTGATGCCATGTTGTACAACACATACTTGCATGTTATGCGTACATGTAATGTGTATTGCTATGTGTGGGATCTGACTATCTAGTTGTTTATCCTTAGTAGCCTCTCTTACCGGGAAATGTCCCCTAGTGCTTCCACTAAGCCATGGTAGCGTGCTACTGCTCCGGAACACTTAGGCTGGCCCGCATGTGTCCTTCTTCGTTCCTGTGTCTGTCCCTTCGGGGAAATGTCACGCGATGAATACCGGAGTCCTGTTAGCCCGCTACAGCCCGGTTCACCGGAGTCCTGTTAGCCCAGTGCTACAACCTGGATTCACTCGCTGATGACCGACACGTTCGATGCTGGGTCATGGATGCCTGTCCCTGTAAGTTTGTGCCACTTTGGGTTTACGACTAGCCATGTCAGCCCGGGTTCTTTGTCATATGGATGTTAGCGACACTACCATATACGTGTGCCAAAAGGCGCAAACGGTCCCGGGCATGGTAAGGCGACACCCGTGGGAATACCGTGCGTGAGGCCGCAAAGTGATATGAGGTGTTACATGCTAGGTCGGTGTGGCATAGAATCGGGGTCCTGACAGGCGACTAGAGTGAGTAAGTTCACCAGAGAGTCTAAGCCTGAAACTTGGCTTGAAGACTACCGAGTGGCTGTTCAGATTGGTGGCAGTAATGATGAGGTGGCCATGAAACATTTGCCACTTATGCTAGAGGGTTTGGTCTGGGCGTGGTTGAATCAGTTAGCTCCTAGCAGCATTTACACCTGGGAAGATCTTTCCCAAGTGTTCGTCAGGACGTTCGAGGGAACTTGCAAGCGACCGGCCGGATTGACTGAGCTGCAAGCGTACAAAAGTCGAGTGAAACACTGAGAGATTACATCCAGAGATGGATCACTTTGCATCATACTGTAGAGAACGTGTCAGACCATCAAGCGGTCTGCGCCTTCAAGGATGGTGTCAAGAACAGAGAGTTGAGCCTGAAGTTTGGTCGAACTGGAGATATGACCCTGAGTCGGATGATGGAAATAGCCACCAAGTACGCCAATGGAGAAGAAGAGGACCGACTCCGGAGTGGCAAGTACAAGCCGAGTCAGTCGGATAAAGGAAACTCCAGTCAGAAGCAAAAGCGGAAGGCCGAGCCAGCTGCTCCTGGAGAAGCTCTGGCCGTGACTCAGGGCAAATTCAAAGGAAAGCCCAAAGGATCTTGGAACCCCAAGAAGGTGAAATATAAGGAAGGTAATGACGTGACGGATCTACCGTGTCATATCCACACGAAGAAAGACGAAGAGGGTAACTTCATCTACCCAAAGCATACCACTCGCCAGTGCCGGCTCTTAATCCAGAAGTTTCAAGGGAAACAACCGAAAGACAAAGAGAAGGAGTCGGACAAGGCTGAGGACAAGGAGGACAATGATGGAGAGTACCCTCATGTCAACTCCACTCTGATGATTTTTGTTGATGTAGAGAGCAAAAGTCGACTGAAAGTGATTAACCGTGAGGTCAATATGGTCGCCCCGGCGACACCAAACTATCTGAGATGGTCGCAAACTCCCATTACTTTTGACCAGTCTGACCATCCTACTCACATTGCCACCCCTGGGAGGCAAGCGCTGGTGGTCGATCCAGTCGTCGAAGGCACTCGACTGACGAAGGTATTGATGGATGGCGGCAGTGGGTTGAATATACTGTATGCAGAGACGCTCAAGGGAATGGGCATTCCGATGTCCAGGCTCAGTTCCAGCAACATGAGTTTTCATGGAGTCATCCCAGGAAAGAAGGCTGAGTCACTCGGCCAAATAGCTCTGGATGTAGTGTTCGGCGACTCGAAGCATTTCCGCAAAGAGAAGCTGACATTTGAAGTCGTGGATTTCCGAAGCGCCTACCACGCTATTTTGGGAAGACCAGCCTATGCCTGCTTCATGGCTCGACCATGTTATGTGTACCTCAAGTTAAAGATGCCTGGCCCCAAAGGCGTGATCACCATCACTGGCAGCCGGAAGAAAGCAGAAGAGTGTTTCCAAAAAGGCTCAAAGATTGCGGATGACCAGATAACAGTGGTAGAGCTGGAGGAATACAAGAAGAATGCAGATCCGAGTGATTTACTGCGGACCAAGAAGCCCGCCACAGAGTCAGCATTTCAGTCGTCCGGTGAGACGAAGCCAGTTCATATCCACCCGACTAACCCCAATGCAGCTCCAACCCATATTTCCACAACACTCGACTCTAAATAGGAAGAAGCACTCATCCAGTTCCTCCGTGAGAACTGGGACATCTTTGCATGGAAGCCAGCTGACATGTCGGGTGTTCCCAGGGGGCTGGCTGAGCATCGCTTTAGAGTCAACTCAAAAGCAAAACATGTTAAAGAACATCTTCGATGGTCCGCCGTTCAGAAGAAAAAAGCCATTGGTGAGGAGGTGGCTCGACTCCTTGCAGCAGAGTTCATTCGAGAGATATACCACTCTGAGTGGCTCGCCAATGTCGTCATGGTTCCCAAGAAGGACAACTCACTCCGCATGTGCATTGATTTCAAACATATCAATCGGGCCTGCCCGAAAGATCATTTTCCTCTCCCTCGCATCAACCAAATTGTCGACTTGACCGAGGGTGCGAGAGATTGTCTTTTCTAGACACTTATTCCGGGTATCATCAGATCCGTCTGTATGGACCTGACGAAATCAAAACAGCTTTCATCACTCCATTCGGGTGCTTCTGCTATACCACCATGCCATTTGGCCTCAAGAATGCCGGAGCCACGTTCATGAGAATGATTCAAAAGTGTTTACTCACTCAAATCAGTCGGAATGTGGAAGCGTACATGGATGATATCGTGGTCAAGTCGCGAAAAGGTTCTGACCTATTGACTGACCTAGCCGAAACATTTGCCAACCTCAGAAGGTATGAAATCAAGCTCAATCCATCGAAGTGCACATTCGGAGTACCTGGCGGAAAGTTACTCGGTTTTCTCGTTTCAGAACAAGGAATCGATGCTAACCCAGAAAAAGTTGGCACCATACTCCGAATGAAACGCCATGTGCGTGTGCACGACGTCCAGAAGCTTACTGGATGCTTGGCTGCTTTAAGTCGATTCATCTCTCGCCTCGGTGAAAAGGCATTGCCCCTTTACCGACTGATGAAGAAGGCAGACAAGTTCGAGTGGACTCCAGAAGCTGATGCAGCGTTTGCCGAGTTAAAAACTCTGCTCTCCACCCAGCCGGTGCTTGCTGCTCCAATCAGCAAAGAGCCTCTGTTGCTTTATATTGCAGCCACAGGACAAGTCATCAGTACAGTACTTATGGTCGAGCGGGAAGAAGAAGGGAAAGCCTTCAAAGTTCAGCGCCCAGTGTATTATCTCTCTGAAGTTTTGACCCCATCGAAGCAAAGATACCCTCATTCTCAGAAGCTCGTATATGGGATCTACATGACCATGAAGAAGGTTGCTCATTATTTCTCTGATCATGACATTACAGTCGTCAGCGACGCACCATTTTCAGAGATTCTGCATAACAGAGATGCAACTGGTCGAGTGGCTAAATGGGCGATTGAACTCCTTCCCCTTGATGTCAAATTCAAGGCAAAGAAAGCCATTAAGTCCCAGGCTATAGCAGATTTCCTTGCCGAGTGGATTGAGCAACAGCAACCGACTCAAGTTCACTCGGAGCATTGGACCATGTTCTTTGATGGATCTAAGATGTTAAATGGTTCTGGTGCTGGGGTTGTTTTGTTTTCCCCCCGAGGAGATAAACTCAGATATGTGCTCCAAATTCACTTTGATTCCTCCAACAATGAAGTAGAATATGAAGCACTCTTGTATGGGTTGCGCATGGCCATTTCACTCGGCGTCCGTCGCCTTATGGTTTATGGCGACTCAGATTTGGTGGTCAATCAGGTGATGAAGGAGTGGGACGTTAGAAGCCCAGCCATGACTGGATACTGCAATGCAGTGAGGAAGCTCGAAAAGAAGTTCGAAGGGTTAGAGCTCCACCACATACCCCGACTGAAAAATCAAGCAGCTGACGATCTGGCGAAGATAGGATCCAAGAGAGAAGCCATCCCCAGTGATGTGTTCTTGGAGCATATCCACACTCCGTCAGTCGTAGAAGATCCTTTTACCGATGAAGCTCCGCAACCTAAGAGTGTTACGGACCCGACTGAGGTTGAAGTCCCAGCAGTGGTCGACCTGATCATGGAAGTTCTAGTGATCACTCCAGATTGGACAGTACCATATATCGCGTATATCTTGAGGAAAGAACTCCCGGAGGACGAAGAAGAGGCTCGACAGATCGTCCGCCGATCTAAAGCCTTTACCGTGATAAGAGGACAGTTGTACAGAGAAAGCGCGACTGGAGTTGGTCAGAAATGCATAACACCGGAGGAAGGTCGAATAATCCTTGATGACATCCACTCGGGGACCTGTGGCCATCATGCGTCCTCTCGGACCATCGTGGCCAAAGCATACCGAGCCGGATTTTATTGGCCAAGAGCGAATGAAATGGCGAAGGAGATAGTCGACAAGTGCGAGGGATGCCAATTTTACTCCAATATGTCACACAAGCCCGCGTCAGCTTTGAAGACTATACCACTCGTCTGGCCCTTTGCAGTGTGGGGTTTGGATATGGTCGGTCCTTTGAGAACAGGCAGAAGCGGTTTTACCCATGTGCTGGTAGCAGTCGACAAGTTCACTAAGTGGATCGAAGCTAAACCCATCAAGAACCTCGATGCCGGTACTGCTGTCAGCTTCATCAGAGAATTGATATTCAGATATGGGGTCCCGCACAGCATCATCACTGACAACGGGTCAAACTTCGACTCCGAAGAGTTCAGAGCTTTCTGCACATCTCAAGGCACGCGAGTCGACTATGCTTCAGTCGCTCACCCACAGTCGAATGGACAAGCAGAACGAGCCAACGGTTTGATTCTCAAAGGGTTGAAACCCCGTTTGATGCGTGATCTTAAGCATGCGGCTGGTGCATGGGTCGACGAACTTCCCTCAGTGCTTTGGGGGTTAAGGACCACGCCCAACCGGTCGACTGGAAGAACTCCATTCTTCTTGGTCTACGGAGCTGAAGCAGTCTTGCCGAGTGACCTTCTCCACAATGCTCCCCGGGTCGAGCTCTACACTGAAGCTGAAGCAGAACAAGCACGGCAGGATGCAGTCGACCTTTTAGAGGAAGAAAGGGAGATGGCTCTGATCAGATCGACCATTTACCAACAAGACTTGCGTCGCTTCCACGCCAAAAACGTGAAGAGTCGAGCCTTCCAGGAAGGAGATTTAGTTCTCCGAGTGGATCAGCAGAAACCACACAAGCTTGCTCCTTCTTGGGAAGGTCCCTTCATCGTCACCAAGGTTCTCCACAATGGAGCATACCGTCTTTACAATGTCGAGCATCAGATCGACGAGCCCCGAGCTTGGAACGCGGAGCTTCTCCGCCCCTTTTACACCTAAGTATTCACTCGGATGAGTTGTAATAAAAGTACTTCTGTAGTTTATTTATCAAAGACAAGAGCTTTATAATCTTCCCAGTAATCGTTATTTCTTTTGTCCACTCAAAACAATCCCCCAGTGGGTGGCTTGGCTGCGAATCCGATTCGCCCAAGTCTGTAAAAAAATCCTAACCGAGTGGTGAGCCAGTCTCCCACACGAAGGCTTAGCTGCGAAATCCGTTTCGCCTAAGATAAACAAAATCCTACCGAGTGGTAAGCCAGCCTTCCACTCGGAGGCTTAGCTGCAGTCCAAGTACTCGCCTAAGATAAATAAAATCCTGTCGAGTGGTAAGCCAGCCTTCCACTCGGAGGCTTAGCTGCAGTCCAAGTACTCGCCTAAGATAAACAAAATCCTGTCGAGTGGTAAGCCAGCCTTCCACTCGGAGGCTTAGCTGCAGTCCAAGTACTCGCCTAAGATAAACAAAATCCTGTCGAGTGGTAAGCCAGCCTTCCACTCGGAGGCTTAGCTGTAGTCCAAGTACTCGCCTAAGATAAACAAAATCCTGTCGAGTGGTAAGCCAGCCTTCCACTCGGAGGCTTAGCTGCAGTCCAAGTACTCGCCTAAGATAAACAAAATCCTGTCGAGTGGTAAGCCAGCCTTCCACTCGGAGGCTTAGCTGCAGTCCAAGTACTCGCCTAAGATAAACAAAATCCTGTCGAGTGGTAAGCCAGCCTTCCACTCGGAGGCTTAGCTGCAGCATTGCGCTCGCCTAAGTACAAATACAACATGCGCTTCACAAGGAGGACGAGGTGCAGGTCGACTGCTACCCTCTCCTTCCGAGCTACGCCACAAGTACAACATGTGCTTCGCAAGGAGGACGAGGTGCAGGTCGACTGCTACCCTCTCCTTCCGAGCTATGCCACAAGTACAACGTGCGCTCTGCAAGGAGGACAAGGTGCAGGTCGACTGCTACCCTCTCCTTCTGAGCTACGCCACCAATTCAAAATCCTACCGAGTGGAGAGCAAACCTCCCACTCGGGGGCTTAGCTGCAGCCCAGTGCTCGCCTAAGTATCTGAAATCCTACCGAGTGGAGAGCAGACCTCCCACTCGGGGGCTTAGCTACAGCCCAGTGCTCGCCTAAGTATCTGAAATCCTACCGAGTGGAGAGCAGACCTCCCACTTGGAGGCTTAGCTGCAGTCTAGAGCTCGCCTAAGTATCTGAAATCCTACCGAGTGGAGAGCAGACCTCCCACTCAGGGGCTTAGCTGCAGCCCAGTGCTCGCCTAAGTATTTGAAATCCTACCAAGTGGAGAGCAGACCTCCCACTCGGGGGCTTAGCTGCAGTCTAGCGCTCGCCTAAGTATGTGAAAATCCTACCGAGTGGAGAGCAAACCTCTCACTCGGGGGCTTAGCTGCAGCCCAGTGCTCGCCTAAGTGTATTGGGGAACAAGTCGATTGCAATGAGCGCTTCGCTTTAACCTGCAAAAGACACCTCAGACCAAATGCAAACATATTCAACGTCGAATCCAAGTTCGGATAACACCTAATGGAACCAAAGTGCTCAGGCGCTAGGCCTGTTAAGGTTTGTGGTTACAAAACCCACTCGGCATACCGAGGCAAATTTAAAGTATCAAGCTTAGAAGTTTTTTACCCCTCCTGTGGAGGGCTGGAAGGTGCAACAAACTCGTCCAGATCAATTCCATCTGCAATCCGAGTGGCAGCAGCAATGAAGGTCTCCATGAAAGATCTGAAATCGTGCTTCTTGGTGTTAGCCACCCTAAGAGCCATCAGCTTGTCCTCTCGTGCATCCTTGTAGTGAACGCGGACCAGAGATAGAGCAACATCCGTACCGCACCTGGCCGAAGACTTCTTCCACTCCTGCACTCGACTTGGGACCTCGTTCAGTCGAGTCATCAGGGACTCGAGGTCGCTCTGGAGTGTCTCTCTTGGCCAGAGTGTTGTGTCGATGCGAGAAGTTGCGACCTTCAGCCTTGCGAGATAATCGATGACAGCAGCAACACGAGATTCAAGCCGGAGCACATTCATGGCGACTTCATCTTTCACGGGAGAGTTGATGGGGTCCAGGTTTACTTCCAGTCGACCAGTCTCCTCTTCAAAGTTCTAACAAAACTCTGCAAGCACAACCACCGAGTCAAGACAAACAGTCGGAGGTTACAATTAAAATATTTGTTTGATACAAAGGATTACCTTCAAGCATGAGGAACAACTTCTTGGCGAGTCCACCCAGATAAGCCTCTAGATCGTTCTTCTTTCTCTTCAACTCACTGGCCTTGTCATTCAGGGTGGTCTTGTCACTTTTCAGTCGACTGACCTCCTGGTTGGCAGCATCAAGAGCAGCTTTCAGATTGGTGTTTTCTTCTTCAAGCTTGGTCACTGAAGCCAGCTTCTCATCCGCAAGCCTGGTCTTCTCTAAAGCAGTTTTTTGCATCTCAGCCAAGTCAAGCTCTTGCTTCTTCAGGGCATCCCTCACTTTGTCTGCAAAGTTACAGTGAGATTAGATTCGGAAACAAGTAAGAGGCAAAGGCAGTCGTCAAAGGCCTCACCAAGCATACCTTTAGCTTCCTCCTTCGCCTTCGTTAAGTTCTCTTGGGCCAGTTTCAGATCGAGCTCGAGCTGAATGTGTTTGTTCTCCAACTCAGTATAACGAGCCGCAAGGTCACAGGATTTCTACGAAGAACCAATCGACAGATGTCAAAGACAATTCACTTCCGAGTGAGTAAGGAAAAATCATAGCGTTTCTAAGACTACGGCCGAATACAAACATTCGACCATAGTCTCGGGGACTACACCCAGTGGGTGCACTCAGCGTGCCCCCACTAGTTTCATCAGTTAGAGTCGACCAGTCGACCAACAAAAAAAAGGGAGATGTTCTTCAGACTATAGTCGACTGCCAGCAGTCGACCACAGTCTCGGGGACTACACCCAGTGGGTGCACTCAGCGTGCCCCCACCGGTCTATGAATCTATTCGACCTAGTCGAGTAAGGAAAAAACTTAAAGCCTATGGTCGACTGCCAGCAGTCGACCATAGCCTTGGGGACTACACCCAGTGGGTGCACTCAGCGTGCCCCCACTAATCCGGAATTTCAATCGACACACCCACTGGGTGTAGGACAAACTCTAAGAATTTCAGAAAGAAGAGTTTTCAGATATCATATCCTAACAGAACAGGCAGTGACCGACTGACCTGAACATTACTCTGAAGAGCCGAACTGGCATCATAGGCTGCCTGGCTGGCTTCTCGTATTGCCTTCACTTGCTCCATCATGACCCCCGCTTGGCGTATTGCTTCTTTAGCAGCACTAGCTTGGTCTTCTAGAACGGGGTGGGTGGAGAAAAGCGAGGGTTGAGCAACACTCGACGACGAAGGACGAGCACTCGTCAACGGCACCGCAAAGGTTACGGTGGGCCGAGTGACATTGTCTCCCTCCACGACCAACGTCTCGGGTGCCGGCACATCCTGAGTCGCCTTGCCAGCAGACGTTTTCTTGCTCCTCCTCTGCCTTGGTGGTTCTTTGTCGTCGTCGTCAGGAAGGTCAATAACATTGTTAGATGAAGCTGCAGAAAGAATCAAAATTAGAGACAATAAGTCAGTCGACTGAAAACGGCATCACAAGAGTCATACCAGGTTTTGAGGTAGCAGCATCCTCCATCTCGTGGTCTTCAGCCCTGGCCGAAGTATCAGAAGTAGCAGCACTGCAGTTCCGGAAGTCAGTCGATTGACCCATGAGTCAACCAAGAGCAAGTTCATGAAATGGGGAAAACTCAAGACTACCATTACCCTGAGATAGTGGGGATCACCATCTTCATCTTCGGCAAGACCTTCGCAGGTTTCGACGGTGCCACTCGAGATTGCTTCGGAGCCTTCTCAGTCGGCGCCGGAGAAGTAGTCCGAGGGCGCTTGGTCGACTGGGTAGCGGTCGCGACCCCCTTACCACGCTCAGTCGCGGGATCATGGACAAGCTTCGAGCGTCTTTCCGAGCGGGGAGGTGCAACTTCCTCCTCCTCCTCCTCCTCTTCCTCCTCATCAGAGTCTTCAGCCTCATCATCGTCATCAGCATCCGAATCCCACTCCTCCGGGCTTTCGCCCCCACTTCCTTCCTCCTCTTCAGTCGGCGTCTGCGCTCCATTGGGCATCGAGTATAACTCCGTGGTGGCCTATCAAGCAACAAAGCAAGACAAAGATCACTCGACCAATTCACAGCGAAGCAGAATGAATAAAGCAAGATTGCGATTGGAGATAAATGGCCATACCGTGTCCGGTGTGTAGGTACAGTCGAGTGGTGGGATCCTCCTGGCCCCTCGAGGGTTGTCCTTATTCCCCGTGACCGCGGTCACCCACCTCTCCAGTGTGGCATCGTCGACCGCCTCTGGATGGACCCCAGTGGTGTCCTCGGTACCACAATACAGCCACATCGGATGGCCTCGGTACTAAAGTGGTTGGATGCGCCGCCTAAGGAAGACCTCCAGAAGATCCATACCCGTCACTCCTTCTCTAACGAGTTGGACTACGCGCTCCATCAGCATTTTTACCTGAACTTTCTCCTCAGGAAGCACTTTCAGAGAAGAGGGTTTGTCCACTCGGTCCATGGAAAACGGAGGGAGACCAGTCGACTGCCCCGGCGTCGACTCGTCTTGGCAGTAGAACCAAGTCGACTGCCACCCTCTGACCGACTTAGGAAGGGTCATGGCTGGGAAAGTACTCTTATTCCCCATCTGGATCCCTAGACCACTGCACATCTGGATAACCTTAGTCCTCTCATCGTCCGGGCTCGCCTTTTTCATTGTCTGTGAGCGACAGGTGAATATGTGCTTGAAGAGACCCCAGTGTGGTCGACAACCCAGGAAGTTCTCGCACATGGACACAAAGGCAGCAAGATAGGCGATGGAGTTGGGAGTGAAATGGTGGAGTTGCGCCCCAAAGAAATTCAGAAACCCCCGGAAGAAAACACTCGGCGGCAGAGAAAAACCACGGTCTACGTGAGTGGCTAAGAGAATGCACTCACCCTCCTGCGGCTGTGGTTGACACTCGGTCCCCGGAAGCCTCGCTGACCCATGGGGGATCAGTCCCTTATTGGCCAGGTCATTGAGATCTTTCTCAGTGATGGTCGAGCGGATCCAATCCCCTTGGACCCAACCCTTCGGTAGGCGGGACCTTGACGAAGATCCACCCCGACTGGACGGTCTCCCCTTCGCTTGCCCCATCGCCGTCGCCTTCTTTGCGCGCTCCAGGGCCGCCGTCTTCTCCTTCACCATTATCGCCGACGAAGCACGCGAGGAGTGGATAGGCGGAGGCGAGAGCAGGTGCAGTGGGCGGAGGCAAAGAGGGAAGAGAGAAGAATGGGAAGGCACTGTTCAAAAGACCCTCCTCTGGCGCTTTATATAAGGGCACTTCCGAGTGGCTGACGAGTGGGTCCGGGCGATACTGTCACATCCCGAAACAGTCGCGCATGCACGATACGTGGCGAAAAAGGCGGCGCAGAAATCGAGGCATCTACGCCTTATCCCATCCGATTGCCGCGGTCCGCCCCACTTCGCGCGCTTCCCAAATTTTGGATCCCGCAAAATCCGCTAACAGCAGATCAATCTGTCAGACGATATCTTTCCCGCGATCCGTCGCTCGGAAGCTCACCAAAGTTCAAAAGTTCACTCGACAGAAGACAAGAATGGATCAAGGCGACTAAAGTAAAAGTTGATGCCAACGCCGAAAGAAAAATCACTGATCCAAGATACAACATAATCGAAGCACAGGAAATAAGTCGGAGAAAATCATCAACTCCTTCCTCACTCGAACCTCGATCCATTCGGGGGCTAATGATGATGCTATGTACCTAGGGTAGGGTCATGGACCTATCTAGGATACCATACCCAAGGACATCCTTAGACGAAACTACCTTCCAGTCGACCAAGAGAGGCTCCACTCGACCAAGAGAGACTCCACTCGACCGGCTAGAAGACACTCGACCATGAAGACTCACTCGACCATCAGAAGTTCAGGATCTACTCTGTATCCAAACGGTCTGTAATTAAGTAGTCTTAATGAGCATGATGACACTTTATGTAGGGCGTTACCAGTAACGCCCGGCCTTAATGTACTTTAACCCTCTGCTACGTGGGTAGGCTGGGGTCCTGGCGTCCTCTATATAAGCCACCCCCCTCCACTGGTAGAAGGGTTCGCACCCCTGTAACTCATATACACATAAACCAGTCGACCGCCTCCGGGCTCTGAGACGTAGGGCTTTTACTTCCTCAGAGAAGGGCCTGAACTCGCTAAACACTCGTGTGTACAACTACTCCATAGCTAGGATCTTGCCTCTCCATACCTACCCCCATTCTACTGTCAGACTTAGAACCACGACAGGGGGAGAAGGAGGACTTCCTCCGCACGAGTCCATTGAATGGATTCTCCATGAATAACCCTCGAAGCTGGGTAAGCAGACGTTTGTCTATCCGATTCGTGCTTTCAAAGTTAAGTGTTTTACTTTATGATTTCGACGCAGGAACTACGCCGGGATGTGGAGGGCGTACAAAGCCCGACTCCACAACCCGAGGATCCGGGAAGATCCCTTGATCCGGCCTCCGAAGAGGATCCAGACATAGAGATGGAGCTGATTCACGGGGTGTTCAACCAACTTAGCATGGACAATGCTCTAGTCGCCATTACGGCTGACTACCCCGGTTTATCTCTGGCTTCCCAGGTAACTACGACCGGAGCCCTGACACCATTATTTCGCTCATGCTTATTTCTGACCACTGTATACCAATGGTGTTTCGCAGGAGGTGCCCTTGAGGCGGGAAGGCGATCCCGGGGCGACTGACCAACAAGGGTCAGTGCGGCCCAGCAGGCGGAAGAGGAGTGCGGCACGAATCGAAACGTCGCCGCAACGGTATGGCTCACCATTGTCTTCAAGGTAAAGACTCCTGGGAGGTGTATTAATGCTCATGATTCTTCCAGGAGAAAGAGCGCTCGCCGGACCGTGCCCGGAGAGGTTGCCAACCAAGCCTCCGCCATCCAGGCTCCAACACCTGGTCCGGAGGGGGAGGCGAGCGCAAGGCGCGAGTCGGATGCTCCTCCAATGGAGGAAGCCGACAGGCTGTCCGACACCAAGTCTGAGATGGAGAGCGCCATGAATCACAGGCGCCGCCGGACAGTTCTTCGTGACGCGTGTTTCTTCTCGGAGGCATTGAATGCCTTTAATGCGGGAGACGCGCACCTCCATGCCGCTCAAGATGGTTTAACCAGAGCCACGGAGCAGTATGTAAAGGACATATGGGTAAGGAATTTTAATAGTTATATATGCCAGTAGCCCCGAGACTTAAAATAGTTAAAATAACTTATTTAAGGATCATTTGTTATGCAGGATCTTACGGAGAAGAATACCCACCTGTCCCAGGAGCTTCAAGAGTGCAAGGCCCAACTTGAGGCCGCACTGGCCACCACAGGGGGAGCCACAGAGACCCCCGTTGGTAATACATACTTCGAAAAGATAAGTAGTTAATAAAGTGCGACGTGTGCGTAAGTCTGACAATAATATTGCAGAGGGTGCCGGACTAGATCCGGACAAGCAACATCTGTTGCGCCAGCTGAAGGCCGGCAAGAAGGTGCTTATGAGGGTGCAGCACGAGAGGAACAAACTCCAAGATGCCAACACCCAGCTGGGCGAAGAACTAAAAGATGTTCGGGTCCAGCTGTCTGACTCCGTAAAGGAGAATCGGCGGCTTCGTCGTGGCATTTAAAGTAAGTGCTTGAGCAAACTCTTTTGAAAAGAAGAGTTCGGCGAGGAAGTCGATTGACAGAAATGTGTCTGTAGGTGTGCTCACGGGTCGTCCGGCGGAGGAAATGCCTGGTTCCACGGGTGACCTTCTTCCCGAGCTGCTGCAACTGCACAAACGTATTCGACAGGCGATGAGCGGCGTCGTCCAGGCCTTATGGCCGTCCGTCTCCCTACCTGAGGGTCTTGGAGAGCTTGCTGAGAAGCTTTAGGGAGTACGGCAACGCTTCCGTCTGTGGAAGATATCGGCCTGCCGTCAAGGCGCTAGAGAGGCCTGGGCCATGGTGAAGACGCGGTACACGAAGGCTGATCCAAACCACATGGCCGAAGTCGGACCTGTGGGGCCCGATGGGAAGGAGACCCCTGTGAGCTTAATGTACGGCCAAGTAGAGTTGACCGCGAAATATTCCCAACGGGACTGTAAAGTAGACAGCCTGTTAGATGGGATTGAAGAGGAGTTCAATCAGTCAACTTGACGATGTAATTTTAAAATGACATGTAAAATGCCTTCTAGCCGGATTGTAGATCGTTTGTCTTTGCGGACCTTTTCGCTTCAACCTCGAGGCCCAAGAGTCCGGAGTGTGTCCGAATACCCTAACGGTTATAAAAACTGGGGCATGCATGGAGACCAGGCGTAGGGGTCATTAGTGCTTTATCAGACAAGTGCCCAACTAGTTATGTTATATTACATGGTTAGTAAGAAACATCTTCCAGGGAGAATAGTTCCGTTAGGGGTTCCTTTCCCTGGGAGGCATGCCCTAAGGTGCATGTCCGTACTGCGAAGAGAGCAGAAAAAACATCTGGGGCAGATAAATAAATAAGTAATAAATCATCTTTAAAGTCACCGACCGAATATTCCCTGAAGAACGCTAGCTTTCGGCTTCACCCAGTCTGAGGTACACATCCGGCTGACCCGGCAGTAACAATCGCAGAGGTGCTCCCTTTACCTCCTAGCCGAATAATCGGGAACGTAGGGGTAAGCACAGGAGCCAGGCAACCCAGCTTGGCCAAAACTTAAGTCATATCGATGCATATAATGGTGAATAAAAGGTACATGCGGAAGTATGACACATGTGTTGGGCATGAAGCCCGTATAAATAAGCTTCTGTTAAAGAAGCCCCCAGGTATAATGAGTGCGAGTAGCTCCTCAAGTGTGTACGAATAATGTGCAGATCAGCCCTCAAAGGCTTTTACTAAAAAAAGGGGGGAAGAAGGAGGGGAACAAAAGACAGCAAAAATATAAAAGGTGGACGGAGGAAGGAGACAAACTCTGAGTCCGGCGCTAGGCGTAAAATCTTCGGAGACGGGCTGCGTTCCATGGGTTTGGCTCGAGCCAGTTGTCATATGCGTTACGTAGACGGTATGCTCTGCCGGTCAGGACTTGGTCGATGATGAAGGGACCTTCCCATTTGGGCTTAAGTTTGTCCTTTTTCTTGTCCGACAGGCGTAGAACTAGCTCGCCAACATTCTAAGTTTTGGCCCGTACTTCTCTGCTTTGATATCTTCGAGCCTACTGCTAATAGAATGCAGAACGAGCTTTTGCCACGTCCCGCTCCTCCTCTAAGGCGTCCAAACTATCCTGCCGATCCAACTCGGCTTCTCTTTCTTCGTACATGCGCACGCGAGGTGAGTCATGAATTATATCGCAGGGCAAAACTGCCTCTGCGCCGTACACCATAAAAAATGGTGTGAATCCGGTAGTGCGGTTCGGCGTGGTCTGCAGCCCCCAAAGTACGGAGTCGAGCTCCTGTACCCAGTGCGTGTTAGATTCCGTGAGGGGCCGCACTAATCTGGGTTTTATGCCGCTCATGATTAGACCGTTTGCTCGTTCGACTTGACCGTTAGTTTGGGGGTGATAGACTGAAGCATAGTCGAGCCTGATGCCCATGTTTTTGCACCAGAGTTTAACCTCGTCGGCCGTGAAATTCGTGCCATTATCAGTGATGATGCTGTGGGGGACGCCATAACGGTGTACTACCCCGGATATGAAGTCTATCACAGGTCCGGATTCGGCCGTTTTAACTGGCTTGGCCTCTATCCATTTGGTGAATTTGTCCACCATGACCAATAGGTATTTTTGCTTGTGGGTTCCCCCTTTAAGGGGTCCAACCATGTCAAGCCCCCAGACCGCGAACGGCCAGGTGATGGGTATAGTTTTGAGGGCGGTGGGTGGCATGTGGCTTTGATTAGCAAAGAGCTGGCAACCGACGCATCGTTGGACTAAGTCTTGAGCATCCGCCCGGGCCGTCGGCCAATAAAATCATGTACGGAAGGCCTTGCCTACAAGGGCCCGGGCTGCGGCGTGGTGCCTGCCGAGTCTGGCGTGAATTTCAGCCAGGAGGTTTCGCCCTTCCTCTTCGGAGATGCACCTTTGAAGGACTCTGGTTGTGCTTTTCTTATAGAGTTCTCCCTCATGGACCTTGTAGGCTTTAGATCGCCGAACTATGCAGCGGGCCTCATTTTGGTCTTCGGGAAGTTCCTGCTTAGTTAAGTAGGCTGGGAATGGTTCCGTCCACGGGGCAATTACTGCCATTACTTCGTGGGCTGAGGGTGTTATTTCATTGGCTAAGCCACTGACTGTGTCAGAATGTTCTGTGTTGGGTGGCGCTGTTGTTTCCGGGTTGTTGTTTTCGGACTCCTCTTCCCATAATACGGATGGCTTAAAGAGCCGCTCCAGGAAGATGTTTGGAGGGACGGTGTCGCGTTTTGCGCCGATGCGCGCCAACACGTCGGTTGCCTGGTTATTATCCCGGGCTACATGGTGGAATTCGAGTCCTTCGAACCGAGCTGACATTTTTAAGACGGCGTTACGATAGGCTGCCATTTTCGGATCCTTGGCGTCAAAGTCTCCATTTACTTGGGATATTGTGAGGCTTGAATCCCCGCGCACCTCTAGGCGTTGAATACTCATGGAGATTGCCATCCGGTGACCATATAGAAGGGCCTCGTATTCGGCTGCATTGTTGGAGTCCGTGTACATTATCTGAAGTACATATTGGACAGTGTCTCCGGTTGGGGACGTCAATACGACGCCAGCCCCTAGGCCGGCCAACATTTTGGAGCCGTCGAAATGCATGATCCAATTGGAGTATGCGCCGTACTCTTTAGGGAGTTCGGCTTCGGTCCATTCGGTGATGAAGTCGGCCAACACTTGCGACTTTATAGCTCGCCTTGGTTTGTAGGTTATGTCAAATGGTAAGAGCTCAATGGCCCATTTTGCAATCCTGCCCGTCGCGTCGCGGTTGTTTATAATGTCGTTGAGAGGAACTTCAGAGGCCACTGTTATCGAGCACTCTTGAAAGTAGTGTCGCAGCTTCCGGGATGCCATGAACACCGCATACGCTATCTTTTGATAATGTGGATACCGGGACTTGCATGGAGTTAAGACAGTGGATACATAGTACACTGGTTTTTGAAGAGGGAATTTATGTCCTTCTGTTTCTCGTTCGACGACGAGCGCTGCGCTGACAACTTGATGTGTTGTCGCGATATATAATAACATTGGCTCGCCTAGGTTGGGCGCGACCAGGACCGGATTTGTTGCTAATATGGCCTTTATTTCTTCGAGTCCGGCCGTGGCAGCATCCGTCCACTCAAAGTGTTCGGTGCGCCGGAGGAGGCGGTAGAGAGGCAATGCCTTTTCTCCGAAACGGGAGATGAAGCGGCTTAGCGCCGCCACGCATCCAGTCAATTTTTGTATTTGTTTGAGGTCTTTTGGGATATCCAATTGTGACAGAGCTCAGATCTTGGCTGGGTTTGCTTCAATTCCTCTACCGGATACAGTGAAGCCCAAGAGCTTTCCGGCTGGTACGTCGAAAATGCATTTTTCCGGGTTGATCTTAATGTCATATGCTTGTAGGTTGTCGAATGTGAGCCTCAAATCGTTTACTAGAGTTTCGACGTGTTTGGTCTTAACGACCACATCGTCCACGTATGCCTCCACTGTTTTGCCGATCTGGGTAGCCAGACATGTCTGAATCATGCGCTGATATGTTGCGCCGGCGTTTTTAAGTCCGAAGGGCATTGTGTTGAAGCAGAATGGTCCATATGGAGTAATGAATGCCATCGCGGCCTGGTCTGTTTCCACCATCTTGATTTGATGGTATCCGGAGTATGCATCGAGGAAACACAATGAATCGTGCCCCGTGGTAGCATCGATGATTTGGTCGATGCGGGGGAGGGGGAAAGGATCCTTTGGACAGGCCTTATTAAGGTCTTTAAAATCCACATAGAGGTGCCAGGATTTGTCCTTTTTTGGTACCACTACCAGGTTCGCTAGCCAATCCGGATGTTTTATGTCTCTGATGAATCCGGCTTCTAGTAGTTTGGCTAGCTCCTCTCCCATTGCCTGTCTTTTGGGTTCGTAAAATCGTCGAAGGGCCTGTTTGACTGGCTTGAATCCTTTTAGGATATTTAGGCTGTGCTCTGCCAGCCTGCGTGGGATTCCTGGCATATTCGAAGGGTGCCAGACAAAAATGTCCCAATTTTCCCGAAGGAATTCTCGTAGTGCGGCTTCTACATCAAGGTTTAATTGTGCCCCAATGGAGGCCGTCTTTGTGGGGTCCGTTGGATGGACCTGGAATTTGACTATTTCATCTGCTGGTTTAAAAGAGGTGGACTTAGATCTCTTATCGAGTATCACATCGTCCCTATTCATCGTGGAGCGTAGTGCGGTGAGTTCCTCTGCCGCTAGGGCTTCGGATAGTGCCTCTAGGGCTAGTGCGGCTGTCTTATTTTCAGCGCGGAGTGCTATGTCTGGATCACTGACCAGAGTAATGATTCCATTGGGCCCGGGCATTTTGAGCTTCATGTACTCGTAATGGGGTACAGCTTGGAAAATTGTGAATGCCTCTCGCCCTAATAGAGCGTGATATCCGCTGCTGAACGGGGCCACTTGGAACGTGACTTCCTCGGACCTGTAGTTGTCCCGCGAGCCGAACACCATATCTAGTGTGATTTTTCCTGTGCAGCGTACTTCCCGACTAGGGATTATTCCTAAAGGTTGTGCTGCTTCGCTCAATGCGGATCCAGTCTATTTCCATTTTCTGGAGGGTTTCCTCGTAGATGAGGTTTAATCCGCTGCCGCCATCCATGAGTACCTTGGTAAGACGAAAGCCGTCCACTATTGGACTGAGGACCAATGCGGCTGGTGCTCGGGCTGTTCGGAATTTAGGTTCGTCGCGGGCATTGAAGGTGATAGCCGTGTCGCTCCATGGATTTGTTGTTGCTACTTGGTAGACTTCGGCGAGGCTGCGGATTGTTCGTTTCCACATATTATTTGATGCGAAAGTCTCGAAGACTGTTAATACCATACTGGTACTGTTGGGGTGGTTCTCCGGGGCTAGAAGACCTTCGCCACTTTTGGCCACCTGCCGTAGTATCCAACATGCTCTAAGACTATGAGTTGGAGTGGCGCCCTCTGTGCTATGAATTTTGCAGGGTCCATTGAGCCATCCCTCCAGTACGGTTCCATGCCCTATGAAGGGGTTTTGCTTTTTGGTATTTAACCCAGGTGCCTATCGATGATGCACCCTTTTGTTTCGGACTGGGTCTGTGTTCAGGGCCGGATTATCCCAAAAATTGATTTCGGCTTTCCAGGCGCTTTCCATCTCACAGTACTTTCGTACTATGGACGCCAAATCAGCGAAGCATGTAATTTCACGACGACTTATGGCGTTGAGGATTCCCTTGTCCGTGCAATTGTTGCAGAAAATTAAGATTGCGCTTTCCTCACGGCGGTCCTTTATCCTGTCCATAACCAGGAGGAATCTGGCCCAGTAATGATGTACTGTTTCATCGGGCTCTTGCCGTATTTGAGATAGATCGCTTATGTTCGGGTGGGCGGGTGGAATTAAATTCGAAACCCCGCCCAATCTAAGGCTCAAAGGCCGAGGAGCTTCCGGACTTGGAAGCTTGGATTGCTGGACGTTGTCCAATGAATCTAGTTCGCTGCCTGACTTTAGGTTCAGTACTCGATTGATGTCCGTCCCTCCGCGGGAATCCGGCATGGGGGGATCGGGAATCCGGACATAACTGGTTTTTAACATAGAAGAAGAGTCGCCACGTTGTTCTTCTACCACAGCAACATGGTGGGTAGCCTGGGGAGAGTTAATTTCTCTTAGATCGGTTTTAAGCCCAATCTGATCATAGTCTGTAGCGACTCCCAGGGCGGCGATGTGATCCAAGAGCTCGTTTACGGAAGAGAGCTCCATCGGATCTAGCTGCTCGGTGAATTCCGAGTTGACGCGAAGATCGCTTTTGATGACCCGAGAGGTCATCGTCGAAGCGTTGGCCGAACAGGCGGTCATAAGAAAACCACCTAGCCGGATAGCTTGACCGGCGGCCAAAGCTCCTTTGGCAATGGTACCGTCTTTAAAGACGGGAAGAGGCATCCTTCCTGATTGCGACGGCACAGAGGAACTCTCAATGAAAGCACCAATGTCGGTGTCAAAACCGGCGGATCTCGGGTAGGGGGTCCCGAACTGTGCGTCTAGGCGGATGGTAACAGGAGACAAGGGACACGATGTTTTACCCATGTTCGGGCCCTCTTGATGGAGGTAAAACCCTACGTCCTACTTGATTGATATTGATGATGTGGGTATTACAAGAGTAGATCTACACGAGATCAAGGAGGCTAAACCCTAGAAGCTAGCCTAAGGTATGATTGTTGTTGTCCTATGGACTAAAACCATCCGGTTTATATAGACACCGGAGAGGGCTAGGGTTACACAGAGTCGGTTACAATGGTAGGATATCTACATATCCGTACCGCCAAGCTTGCCTTCCACGCCAAGGAAAGTCCCATCCGGACACGGGACAAAGTCTTCAATCTTGTATCTTCATAGTCTTGGAGTCCGGCCGATGATGGTAGTTCGGCTATCCGGACACCACCTAATCCGGGACTCCCTCAGTGGCGGTTGACAAATTCACAAAGTGGGTTGAAGCAGAGCCGGTCAGTAAGTGTGACGCGGCAACAACGGTTCAGTTCATCAAAAAGGTGATTTTTCGCTTTGGCTTTCCCCCACAACATCATAACTGATAACGGCACTAATCTGTCCAAGGGTGCTATGAAAGAGTTTTGTTAACGTGAGCATATTCGACTTGATGTGTCGTCAGTAGCTCACCCCCAATCCAATGGTCAAGCTGAAAGAGCCAATCAAGAAATTTTGAGAGGCATCAAGCCCCGGCTTATGGTTCCTTTGCAGAGGACACCAGGTTGTTGGGTGGAGGAGTTACCTTCAATTCTATGGAGTATCAATACTACCCCCAACAGGTCTATGGGTTACACGCCTTTCTTCATGGTTTATGGAGCAGAGGCGGCTCTCCCTAGTGACATCCGTCACGACTCACCCCGTGTGGCGGCTTATGTTGATGTTGATAATGAAAGAGCACGTCAGGATGCACTTGACCTGTTAGATGAGGAACGTGACCTTGCGCAATGCCAAACATTATGGTCACTGGGGGATTCCTGATCGTATTCGAATCATAGCTGTAGGTACCCCTTTGATCGGCGCAATGCCAAAACTTATGGTCACTAGGGGGCTTCCTGATCGTATTCGAATCATAGATGTCGGTACCCTAGTGATCGGCGCAATGCCAAAAACCATTTGGGGGCTTCCTGGTCATATTCAAATCATAGCTATTAACCCTTTTGGTCCGGCTTCCTGCTCGTATTCGAAGCATAGCCTCGTTTTTCTCATTTGGCTTGATTTTTTGAAGATATTTTCGGTTCTTCTTGATACTATCTTGCCTTTTGGTTTAAAGTGATTCCGACCATGTAGCCTTCAATCTCACAGCTCATATTTGAAGCATACCTGTGGTCTCTATTAACCCGGCTTAATCTGAGGTGACAAGTCGCCCATACATGATGGTATCAAGCACTTGGAAGTATTGGCTTCTAAAGTTTTGGGTTATCACCCTTACTGCACAGGTATCATAAATCGGCAGTACGATTCAATATCACAGGCATGATATTGGTATTATAATTATGTCTCAATTCTGGCTAAACCAGCCCTATCTACAACTGTTTTAAACATAAGTGGTTATATGTGAGGTATTATGACCCGCCCTGCGGTAAACCGCCAAGGGCTCTTGTGATCTACTTGTGTGCAGGATAATTCAAAATTTTCATCTGCACAGATCAATGTCATGATAAGTTTAAAAGGATAATTATCAAGTGGCGGCTCAATACTATTGGGTGAAACATAAAGCCATGCATGATGGCATGGCAGAGCAAAGCCATTGCTACCCTGTTACATGACTCAAGGAGTCAAAATGATTAACTGTTTTTCAAAAGATCACATCTATGAACCACCCAGCGGATCAACCTTCTTGACTCTGATGGCCTGAAGCTTCTGGATCATCCCTCTCTGCTTCTTTGTCCTGTTCTACTTCCTAGAAGGTTGGTGATGACCAGTTAATGCCATTCCAGGCTTGAAATTCATCTTCATCATCAATAAGCTTGGACGAGTCAACTTCAGGAGCAAAAGTGTGCTTACGGATTGGGGGAATTAGATACTTCACTTTGTAAGACGGCGTCGGCATCTTCTGATTTTCCAAGTCATAAGCCGGTTGATATCTGGAAAGATCTGTTTCATTGGCAATCAGACTGGCCAAGGGACGTATGTCCTTCACGCAGGCGGCAAAGTCTTTCTTATCAAAAGGGGTGTCATATTCTTTAAATCTTGGGTACCCGATAGATATATCGGCCGGGTCAAGCTCCGGTAACCATGCTTTGGCCCGGCTTAAGGCCGTCACAGCTCCGGCTCTTGCATATGATCGCTTCATCTCATTAAACCTCTCAGGTAGAATCGAAAGCTTCCTCAACACGTCAACCAAGAGAGTGGGGGCTTGGTTAGATGGAGAAATTGTGGCCAATGCGCGCTGAGTCCCAGTATAAAGCTGTTCCACAAGTGTGTAAACCGCCTTCAGCTTCACAAGCATATCCTGGTTAAGATTGGTGCTCCTAGGGCCTGCATAATAATCATGATGGATTAGAGGCAGCTTATATCAATCAAGGAAGAAATTTAAATGGATACTAGTGAGGCGACTTACCAAAGATAGCAGAAACCATTTGAGACACATGGCGTTTCAAGCCGGTAAGTTCAGTGGTCGCCTCCTGGAGAGCCGTCTCCGCCTTCTCAGCCAGCTATGTCAAGGCGGTCTTCTCTTCAGCCCAAGCATTTCTTTCCACTTCAAGGCTGGTTTTTAGTTTTTCCATTTTCGTCGCGCTGAACTGGAACTTTGAGTTCACTTTCTGGGTCTCGGATTCTTGCAGCTCCAGACGAGTCTTCAAGTCAGACAACTCTGATTGAAGTTGAGCAGTGGTGGTCTGTACATACACCGGATCAAAATCATAATTTAGATTTAGCTAAAACATGAAGTACCAAGCCTTTTGCAAGCAACAACACTTGGCACTTGGGGGCTAATGTCTACCAAAAAAATTATTCATGCAATGGCTTATGTGAATAAGTCCCAAGCACTTTGCAAGCAAGACTACTTGGCACTTGGGGGCTAATGCCTATTGCTTGTTTTGTTACTATTTTACGATGACCCGGTTGTGTTGTGAACGGCCACAGCCGGCTCATGAGAACTACACAATGTTAATCATTACAGATCTACTTTAAGCCGGATTTTGAAGGAGTCTGACAAAGGGTATTATTTATGCTCATGATTAATCTAAGTCTACAGCATATTCATCATAAACAGTAGACTTGGGGGCTGACAGGATGTGCATAACTCAATAAAGGAGGAGCTCATACCTCAAATTTTTGGTGCATTTGTTTCACCATGTCAACTTCAAGTTCACGGCTGCTGTGCACTTGACTGAGAAAGCCAGAATATATTTCACCAATGCTCAGTTGAGAGTAATTGGCAACATCAAATCTCACTTTGCGCTGTTCAATGTGTTCTTCCTTGGCGGAGTGCTTGGCCAGGGTTGTGGGTCTTCCCGGCTCCCTAAAGCCGGTGTTGGTAATCACTACATCATCATCATGTGTGTCAGCCGTCTTAACGGGGCTTGATGCTTCAGGGTTCAAAGGGTCATCGTTAGCTTGATCAATAGGAGGCTCAGAAGTCACTGGTGGAACGTCAAGAACCGGCTCCGACGATTGAGGAACGGAGATCTCAGGCGCTGGGGTTTGTTGCTCCGGCTTATTGACTTTCGGATGTTCAGCCGGCTCAGTCACCTTTGCCTTCTTGCTAGGCTGGGCTTTTCCACTGCTTGAGTCATGAGAGTTCAGTATAAAAGGATCATAATGAGCAAATGATAAGTAAATTGTATTACCCGGGAGCAGTCTCAAAAGCCGACAGATGAGACTGAGATGAATCGTCGGAAGAGGACTGCGACGTCTCCTGATAATTTGAGTCGGAAGAATTAAGTGGTTGGCGGAGGAGACCCGCCAGAGGATAAAAAGAGTTTAAATCGGGGGTGACCTCGTTTCAACGTTTCCTTGGAGTGTTCGGTAAGCCAGAGGATAATTCTTCATCCCTGCTGGTCCGAGTCTGTCGCCGGCTCTCGTGTTGTTGTTGCTTCAAAAGAAAGTGAGGATCCAGATGAGCTAAGAGGTGTGAAAAGCTTACTTTCCGGGTTACTCTTCGAATTTTTTGTCTTGGCAAGGGCTCGGAGTCGGAGGAAATAATAGTTACCTCTTCCTCGATTGCTTGACTGGTCCCCGTGTCATCCTAATGATAATCAATGTCAATAAGATGGTTGAAAAAGGAGCCAAGAGAATCAAGGGCTACCTCCGACTCAGAGTTGTCGTCTAGTTCAAGCAGCTCAGAAGCACTGGGTTTCTTTCCCCTCTTCTTGGCAGTTCTCTTGGCGGCTTTCTTGGCTTTCCTGGCCCTTTTGGCAGCTACATGTTCATATTCTTTCTTCCAAAAGTCATCATCAGCCTGTGAAAGTCATCAAAGTTGAGTTAAACAAAGTATTTAAGGATGAAGGTAAAGTAACTGTCACATCCCTGGCTTTGCTATGCATTTGGGCTAGCTTGGTTGCTGCATCATGTCTAAATTTCTTTTAAACTTGAAATGGGGATGACAAACCCTAGCACTAAATAAAATGCAATTAGGATCAAAATAAAAAAAATATTTTCAATGAACCCAGAATGCCCTTTAGAAAAGTTTATTATTTTTGTTAAAGGTGAAAACCCCTGCCAACGATGATGCACATATTTCTAGGCCATTCTAGATTTTTGAATTAAATCCTATTGTATTTGACTTTGGGCATTTAAATACTATAAATAATTTAAATGTTCAAATAAATGTTGGAAATTGTTAAGGGTCACTGAAATAATTCAGAAAGCACCCATAATTGTTTCCAGGATTTTATGAAATGGTTTGGTATTATTACTAAATCAAAACAAATAGCAAAAAACTAGAAAACAGAAAGAAATAGAAAACAAGAGAGAGTTAGTACCTGGGCCTTACCTGGCGCCACCAACCGGCCCAGCACGGCCCAGCCCACCAGGCCTCCTCCTGTCGTCTTCCTCTCCTCGCCCCAAAGCAGCTCGGTGGCGAGCGTCGACGCTGCCCCGACCACCTCCTGCTTCCCCGGCCCCTCCTAGACGACGCCACGGAGCGCCACGCAGCCCCTGGCTCTCTCTCACTCTCCCTGGACCTTTCTCCCTCCTCTGCTCTCTCTCCCCACGACACCACCGAACACGCCCGTCGCCGCCGCTCGCCACCACCGCGGCCACAGCCACCTCCTCGCACCTCCCCCGTGTTTGGAAGGTCTGGCGCGACTCCATCTCCCTCTTCGCCGAGCCACGCAAGCCAAGGATCGCCACACCGTCGTCTTCGAGCTCGCCATTGCCGCATCTACTCGCCGGCCGTCGCCGTCGTTCGCGCGCTGGAGGTCGTCCCCGAGCCCACTGAGCCACCCTGCTGCCTCCCTGTGAGCTTGCCGTCGTTTCCCCTCACCTCTCTCTCTCATGTGCGCCCTGTAGCCGCCGCCCCGCGAGCACCCGAAGCCGCCGTCCGCCATGGCCGGCGAGCTCCGTGCCCCCGAGCACCTCTGCCTTGCATAGTAGCTCCGACATGCTCCTGCTACCCTTTAGGTGCTGCCTAGCACCTCCGTTCACTCACCTACGAGCTGCAGCACCGCGCCCGCACTTAGCCGAGCTCCGGCCGCTGCTGCCGAGCTCGTAGCCGTCGCCTCCGGCCACCACAGGCCCGGCTAGCACCACCTAACGACGCGCGCCGACGAGGGCACTCCGACGCGCCTAGCCGCAGCTCGAATCATGCCCTGTGGGCGATTCCCGAGCCTCCGCCGCGTCTGGTCATTGCCGGCGGCTAGACGCCGGTGGATTAGCCCCGGTTGACCAGGGATTTGACCCCCCCTGGGTCATTGACGTGTGGGCCCGCCATGCTAATTAAACCTAGGATTAGGACTAACTAAGATTAGTTAGTCTAATGACTCTGACCCATGGGTCCCGCGCCATAGGTTTGACTCTGGTCAACCCTGTTGACTTGCTGACGTCACACAGGCGTCATGCTGACGCAGTAAAGTATTTCTGGAATTAAAATAAATCAGGAAATGATTTATAAATTTCATAAAATACCCCAAACTTCTAAAATTCATAGTAATTCAACCGTAACTCCAAATGAAACAAATTATATATGAAAATGATCAGAAAAATCCAATCTATCCATCTGTACCATTTTCATGCATGTTAGAACAACTTTGTTCACTGTTTAGGTCAAATCATATAAATGGCATTTAAATATCCACATATGGAGTTTGAATTTGAATCTTGGATTCAAACCAACATCATTTAATATGGTTGCTAGTTGCATTAGCTCAATCAACAGCATATTGCCATGACATTATCATGCATCATATTTGTTGCATTGCATTGATTGTGTCCCTCTTTGTTTGCCGGTAATTGTCCCCTCTCGATAGACGTGGTTTCGACGATGAGATCGATGACACCGATGAAGAGCTATGTTATCTTCAGAAGTGCCAGGCAAGCAAAACCCCCTTGTTCATTCCGATACAATCCTACTCTCTCGCTCCTGCTCTCTTTTACTGCATTAGGACAACATCGATTCATCTGTTACTTGCTGCGGTAGCTGAACCCCTTTATCCTCTGCATGACCTATCATTCCACAGTAATTAGATGAAACCCACTAGCATGAGTAGGAGTTGTTTGAGCCCTGATGTGCCTACTCATTCATGCTTGTTTGTCATGCCTGCTACTGCTTAGAGTTGAGTCAGGTCTGATTCATCGGGGATGAATCAGAGGTGTGTGAACATGACCTACTGTGTGTGAGCTAAGTGTGTGAACACGATTTGGTAAAGGTAACGGTGAGAGGCCATGTAGGAGTACATGGTGGGTTGTCTCATTGAAGCCGTCCTTAGGAACTGAGTTCTGTGTTTGTGATCCATGATTCAGCTACTACCATGCATTGGGCCCTGAAATATGACCCCGCTCGACTTCTTATTCACCCTAGTCCTCTGTCCAGGAGTTGCAAGTAGTTTCTGGTGTTTGTAGTATGCTGGAGGCCGTGGACAGCGCTGACCATAGGGGTGGGCTGTGATGCGGTAGGCACGTGGCCGGGTGTACCGGATACCCGTTAGGTATCTCGGGAACCCTGCACACATCGTTTGGGGCTGTGAGCGAAACTCCGGCCGGATCTCCTCATGGATGGAACCCGAATAGGCGATAAACCTGGACTAGAGACTTGAGTGATTAGGTAGGTCGTGGTCTACACCCACGTCGGCTTTCGCTTGAAGTCTGCCGAGCACATGTCATGTGCAGACGCTAAGTGGTGGAAACATGTATGAAGAAGTACACCCCTGCAGGGTTAACATCATCTATTCGAATAGCCGTGTCCGCGGTAAAGGACTTCTGGGTTGCTTATATCAGTTCATAGACAAGTGAAAGTGGATACCCTAAAATACGCAAGATAAGCGTGAGTGCTATGGATGGCGTTCTCGTAGGGAGACGGGAGCGGTTCCATAGTGGTGTATTGGTTGGTGAATATGTGGACTCGTGTGCGCCACCTCAAAAGAGTTGCTTGCAGTCGTAGTTTAGGATAGCCACCGAGTCAAAGCTGGCTTGCTGCAGTTAAACCCCACCATCCCCTTTGTTGATAATGATGCATATGTAGTTAGTTCTGATGTAAGTCTTGCTGGGTACATTTGTACTCACGTTTGCCTATTTTATGTTTTTGCAGAGAGACTTCGGTCTCGCTAGTAGTTCCGCGTGGACTTCGACGTTTAGCTTGTTACCTCAGCTACGATCTTGTGCCTCGGTAGGATTTGGTAGATAGTCAGGCTTCTCAGCCTTTTCATTTATAGATGTCTGTACTCAGACATGATAGCTTCCGCTTGTGTTTTGAATTGTATGCTCTGAATGTTGGGTCATAGGACCCCTGTTTGTAATATCTCGCTCCTCGGAGCCTAATGAATAAATACTTGAGTTGTAGAGTCATGTTGTGATGCCATGTTGTATTTGCACATATCGATCATATTGTGTGTATGTTATTGAAATGCTTGGTATGTGTGGGATCTGACTATCTAGTTGTTTATCCTTAGTAGCCTCTCTTACCGGGAAATGTCTCCTAGTGTTTCCACTGAGCCATGGTAGCTTGCTGCTGCTCCGGAACACTTAGGCTGGCCGGCATGTGTCCTTCTTCGTTCCTGTGTCTGTCCCCTCGGGGAAATGTCACGCGATGAATACCGGAGTCCTGTTAGCCCGCTACAGCCCGGTTCACCGGAGTCCTGCTAGCCCAGTGCTAGAGCATGGATTCACTCGCTGATGACCGACACGTTCGATGCTGGGTCATGGATGCCTGTCCCTGTAAGTTTGTGCCACTTTGGGTTTACGACTAGCCATGTCAGCCCGGGCTCCTTATCATATGGATGCTAGCGACACTATCATATACGTGAGCCAAAAGGCGCAAACGGTCTCGGGCAAAGGTAAGGCGACACCCGTGGGAATACCGTGCGTGAGGCCGCAAAGAGATATGAGGTGTTACATGCTAGATCGATGTGGCATTGAGTCGGGGTCCTGACAGCGTTGGTATCAGAGCTTGACTGCCTGTAGGATTACCAAGCCAAACTGGTCGAAGTTGAGTCTAGAAATTCTTTAGTTATATAAGGGAATTGATTGTGGGATGGAACGTAAGGCTCTTTTTATTCCTTATACCTTATGCCCTTCTGATCTGAGTCATCTTATCTTTCCTACGGGGTTAAGGAACTAGGCTTTCTCTTCTTTCTATTAGGATCACGTGTTACTAATCCGTAGACTTATAAGATTGTTGGATTTAAGTTTGAGTTCAGTTCCTACGACTTCTGTATGTTAATTGTTGATCTTGAAACCTTAGTATTGTGCTTCTGAGTAGTTATGCCACCATTTTTGTAGCATGTCTCAAATCTTTTCTGAGCATTTACAATGGTTATGCTGTCCGAGTCATCCCAGGTTTCTAAATAATCTAATGCAATTGCAAAATCCTTTCCCTCTGTTTTGGTGTCCGTCTGGTCAGAATAAGCACACTAATCGCCGGTTGAGGTACTCTGTTGCCTCGGTATATATGTTGGAGCTACTATTATGACCCTAGGAATTTTAGGGAGTCACCTAGTAAGCTATCCATGATTTGTGTCCCAGTGTGATGATTCTGGCCTTTATTCTCGAAAGCATTCCGTGATGCTACTTAGTAGTAGGTATTCTATTCCTGGGTTTTGAACCCGAGATTCACTCTACTTATTTCATGTTGATAGTGTTTGCTAGTTCCTTTAGGATATTAGTAACTTTGCGATAGTCCTCGAGGTCCGTGGTTTTTTCTTTCTTCCAAATACTATGAACCGTTTATGGCAGATGTTTATTGGATCAAAAGATCACAATTAGAGTACTCTTGAGGAGATCTCCATTCATAAATCGTGACTCTGCAGTCCTACCTCTCTGCATGGGTTATCTGGAAGAAATGTTGATCTCGCTCGACATACTAATCTATGCATCCATAGCTCAGAAATTTATATGTTCCTTTGAGTTGTTCTCTTTAGTTGCATTCTGACCCTCGTCTATCAATTGATAGTCAAGAGTATGTGTGCATTCGTTTATCGATGCCTATTACTCTTGTGGTCCGTCAAGCCATTCTGTCCTGAATGACTTGGAGAAACAAACTCCAGTACCTCATCCATATCTAGGATTGGGTCAAAGCAGTTATATTGCGTAGATCAAATGCGAATCCAGCTTTTGGTTCTGTTCTACCTTGGAGTATTACCCCCTTTATGTCAGAATTGTCATGAGAACTGCACCAACTCTCATGAATTTTGACGTAGTGATACTTCTCACCATCATTAGTCATTCCTCGGTCTTCGTGTTGATGCAACCGGAATACCGACAAATGAATTGTGATGTGTGAAATCAATACTCCTAGCAACCTCGTTGCTTGGTAGTTAAAGGACAATAATTTCATTCTTAGCGTGTTGGTTTTTGAATCATCCTTCTAAGACTGATCGTGCTACCTAGTCCTTATTTCGGTGCACCCTTTGATTGATGAGTTAGGATCTTGTCAAGTCCTCACTCATTTGATCATATCGTCTTGCCCTCAAAAGCGAGATTGTTCTCGAGCTTAGTAACATACCGGTGGTTCGTGATTTTCCGAATATCTTCTCGGAAGTATTACCAGGTTGTCCCCTGACTGTTATGTTGAGCTCGTGATCAAGTTGGTTTCTTGTGAACCACCCTCTCTCCAAGAATCGGTGTTAGATATCCCTGAGCTAGTTGGTTAAGCTAGACAACAACTTGGAGAGTTGGAAGATAAAAGCTTGCCTGACTTAGTTCATTCCAAAGGGATATTCTTGTGTAGTGTGTGTTGAAGAAAGATGATATCTTCATCGATTGGTCCCTGTGATCAGTTGCTGGACCTATTGTCTTATCAATCCTTTGATTTGAGTGTGGGCTATCGTCAAATCAAATCAGTACCAACGATGCTCGTAATGTTGTCTTACTCGTGGTTGATCCCTCGAGCATACACCATTACATCTTTGGTCTGACCAATGCTATCACCGTGTTCACATGATGGTGGAAGTCCAGTGATATGGAAATTCCGATGAGTTGTTGTTGAGCCCATCAGTAGCATTTCGTCTCCCCCCATGAATCATGTTGAACATCAACCTAGTGTTGAAAATTTTGTAAGCAATGCCTTCGTGCTCCGTTCATGAAGCCTATGTTTGGATGAAAGTAGTGACTTCCTCTAATTCATGTGCATCTGATGTAAGTTGCCGCCATGAATTCGAGGAAGATTGTTTTGTTTCCTTTGGAATCATCCCAAATCAGTCATGCACACGTGCGAAGTATTCTGTAGTCTGGAGGCTTGCAACCTTCATTCTATATGTGTCCCTAGCACACTAAGCCACTGATTGACTTGTTCAAGGAAAAGAAGTCTATGCTTGGGATCTAATCCATGGACTTGCGTAAAGACTTCGATATCCTCGTTGATGGGTTCCCCACCTGAACTCGGTAGTGTTTAATTATAAGACTACTACGTGGCCATGCTTGTCTGGGACAACGTGTTCACATGTTTGTAGCAGAACCAGCTCATGTTTTGGAGCTTACTATCGTAGTTCATTCCCCGAGAATCTCGCAACGTCATCTCGTCGATTTGTGTTGCAAACTTTCATTTTACTTCCTAGACTCGATGAGTCTGGAATATCCTGACACCAACCAGATCTGAATCTCAGGCAGATGTGATGGTTGGAACATTTCCCAAGAACTATAATATTGGTCTCTCGATAACCGGTAAGGTGGATGTCGTGGCCAACACACCCATCCGGTACACCTATTATTATAGTATCTTGTTTGAGGAAGTTGGCCACCCCCCCCCCATAAGGACTTCCTAGGATTTACCCCCTAGCTATGCCTTATGATTTTAGTGTTTCCGAAGTACGACCTTTACTTGATGTTCTAGATACCAGACCATTTCAAGGAATGGGATACGCTAGTACATCAAGGAGAACATTAGAAGCGGAGTGCTAAATGTCTCTCGGTCGATCGACCAGATTGCCCCTTGGCCTCGCTAAGGTGAGATCTGAGAAAGTGTTATCTTCCTTTGCATCTGCATCATCCATCATCATTCATCATGATAACAAGTTGTGTTGCCAGGATCCTTGACACGGATATTGGTAAAATCTTGATGATTATGGAAATGCTCAAGTTCTTGAGAGCACGCATAAGCGCTAGGTGTTATCATCGACACTAACTGGGATGCTCTCAGTTTCCTCGACAATGCTATGACCTTTCAAACAGTGAATTCACTCTCTATTGTTGGGTTCTTCCCCAGTTACCAGAATCATTCCCAGCATTTGCATTTTATTCCCAGCTTGCACCGCCAATGAGCCATTCTACCATGGGTCCCCTTCCATTTCCGGTGGTAAGCAAATTCATCCATTACGTTGTCTTCAACAAGGTAATCCACATCATCCACTCTAGTCCGAGTATGTCATTCTACCGAACTCCTCCAAAATGATCGATTGTGATTTGCCTTAAGCTGGTATAAAGAGTTTCAATGATCTCTGAATCAAAGGTAATTCTTTTTGCCACTTAAGGCAATAATCTACGAATCACCCTCCTCCAGGATGTCTCGCCGAGGTATCATGGCAACTCAACACCTTGCTACATTGACAACCGTTCACCACCCTCGTAAGTGTGGAATTGTTGTCTACCTAGCGAGCCCTCGTCATCTGTCTCACTCCATTTCCTCAGATGTATGCTTCGTGTCTCAGCTCGAGAGATGTGACAATGTCTCATCCCATGAGTTGATCCTGAGTTGTTCGATCTTCGAGAAGATTGATCCTTCTAGAGTTCCCTTCTCCTCTCGTTGTCATGTTGGCTGGAGTTCTCAGAGCAAGACGACAAGACAAAGATGGTGATTGAATCAACGTTCATTTGAAGTGCAACCTGGATCGTGAAGATTGTGCTACTTTGCGGTCCCCCTTCACCTTACCCTACGCTTGAATCTCAGGACGAGATTTTTGTTTAGTGGGGGTGAGTTGTCACATCCCTGGCTTTGCTATGCATTTGGGCTAGCTTGGTTGCTGCATCATGTCTAAATTTCTTTTAAACTTGAAATGGGGATGACAAACCCTAGCACTAAATAAAATGCAATTAGGATCAAAATAAAAAAATATTTTCAATGAACCCAGAATGCCCTTTAGAAAAGTTCATTATTTTTGTTAAAGGTGAAAACCCCTGCCAACGATGATGCACATATTTCTAGGCCATTCTGGATTTTTGAATTAAATCCTATTGTATTTGACTTTGGGCATTTAAATACTATAAATAATTTAAATGTTCAAATAAATGTTGGAAATTGTTAAGGGTCACTGAAATAATTCAGAAAGCACCCATAATTGTTTCCAGGATTTTATGAAATGGTTTGGTATTATTACTAAATCAAAACAAATAGCAAAAAACTAGAAAACAGAAAGAAATAGAAAACAAGAGAGAGTTAGTACCTGGGCCTTACCTGGCGCCACCAACCGGCCCAGCACGGCCCAGCCCACCAGGCCTCCTCCTGTCGTCTTCCTCTCCTCGCCCCAAAGCAGCTCGGTGGCGAGCGCCGACGCTGCCCCGGCCACCTCCTGCTTCCCCGGCCCCTCCTAGATGACGCCACGGAGCGCCACGCAGCCCCTGGCTCTCTCTCACTCTCCCTGGACCTTTCTCCCTCCTCTGCTCTCTCTCCCCACGACGCCACCGAACACGCCCGTCGCCGCCGCTCGCCACCACCGCGGCCACAGCCACCTCCTCGCACCTCCCCCGTGTTTGGAAGGTCTGGCGCGACTCCATCTCCCTCTTCGCCAAGCCACGCAAGCCAAGGATCGCCACACCGTCGTCTTCGAGCTCGCCATTGCCGCATCTACTCGCCGGCCGTCGCCGTCGTTCGCGCGCTGGAGGTCGTCCCCGAGCCCACTGAGCCACCCTGCTGCCTCCCTGTGAGCTTGCCGTCGTTTCCCCTCACCTCTCTCTCTCTCGTGCGCGCCCTGTAGCCGCCGCCCCGCGAGCACCCGAAGCCGCCGTCCGCCATGGCCGGCGAGCTCCGTGCCCCCGAGCACCTCTGCCTTGCATAGTAGCTCCGACATGCTCCTGCTGCCCTTTAGGTGCTGCCTAGCACCTCCGTTCACTCACCTACGAGCTGCAGCACCGCACCCGCACTTAGCCGAGCTCCGGCCGCCGCTGCCGAGCTCGTAGCCGTCGCCTCCGGCCACCACAGGCCCGGCTAGCACCACCTAACGACGCGCGCCGACGAGGGCACTCCGACGCGCCTAGCCGCAGCTCGAATCGTGCCCTGTGGGCGATTCCCGAGCCTCCGCCGCGTCTGGTCGTTGCCGGCGGCTAGACGCCGGTGGATTAGCCCCGGTTGACCAGGGATTTGACCCCCCCTGGGTCACTGACGTGTGGGCCCGCCCTGCTAATTAAACCTAGGATTAGGACTAACTAAGATTAGTTAGTCTAATGACTCTGACCCGTGGGTCCCGCGCCACAGGTTTGACTCTGGTCAACCCTGTTGACTTGCTGACGTCACACAGGCGTCATGCTGACGCAGTAAAGTATTTCTGGAATTAAAATAAATCAGGAAATGATTTATAAATTTCAGAAAATACCCCAAACTTCTAAAATTTATAGTAATTCAACCGTAACTCCAAATGAAACAAATTATATATGAAAATGATCAGAAAAATCCAATCTATCCATCTGTACCATTTCCATGCATGTTAGAACAACTTTGTTCACTGTTTAGGTCAAATCATATAAATGGCATTTAAATATCCACATATGGAGTTTGAATTTGAATCTTGGATTCAAACCAACTTCATTTAATATGGTTGCTAGTTGCATTAGCTCAATCAACAGCATATTGCCATGACATTATCATGCATCATATTGTTGCATTGCATTGATTGTGTTCCTCTTTGTTTGCCGGTAATTGTCCCCTCTCGATAGACGTGGTTTCGACGATGAGATCGATGACACCGATGAAGAGCTATGTTATCTTCAGAAGTGCCAGGCAAGCAAAACCCCCTTGTTCATTCCGATACAATCCTACTCTCTCGCTCCTGCTCTCTTTTACTGCATTAGGACAACATCGATTCATCTGTTACTTGCTGCGGTAGCTGAACCCCTTTATCCTCTGCATGACCTGTCATTGCCACAGTAAATAGATGAAACCCACTAGCATGAGTAGGAGTTGTTTGAGCCCTGTTGTGCCTACTCATTCATGCTTGTTTGTCATGCCTGCTACTGCTTAGAGTTGAGTCAGGTCTGATTCATCGGGGATGAATCAGAGGTGTGTGAACATGCCCTACTGTGTGTGAGCTAAGTGTGTGAACACGATTTGGTAAAAGGTAACGGTGAGAGGCCATGTAGGAGTACATGGTGGGTTGTCTCATTGAAGCCGTCCTTAGGAACTGAGTTCTGTGTTTGTGATCCATGATTCAGCTACTACCATGCATTGGGCCCTGAAATATGACCCCGCTCGACTTCTTATTCACCCTAGTCCTCTGTCCAGGAGTTGCAAGTAGTTTCTGGTGTTTGTAGTATGCTGGAGGCCGTGGACAGCGCTGACCATAGGGGTGGGCTGTGATGCGGTAGGCACGTGGCCGGGTGTACCGGATACCCGTTAGGTATCTCGGGAACCCTGCACACATCGTTTGGGGCTGTGAGCGAAACTCCGGCCGGATCTCCTCATGGATGGAACCCGAATAGGCGATAAACCTGGACTAGAGACTTGAGTGATTAGGTAGGTCGTGGTCTACAACCACGTCGGCTTTCGCTTGAAGTCTGCCGAGCACATGTCATGTGCAGACGCTAAGTGGTGGAAACATGTATGAAGAAGTACACCCCTGCAGGGTTAACATCATCTATTCGAATAGCCGTGTCCGCGGTAAAGGACTTCTGGGTTGCTTATATCAGTTCATAGACAAGTGAAAGTGGATACTCTAAAATACGCAAGATAAGCGTGAGTGCTATGGATGGCGTTCTCGTAGGGAGACGGGAGCGGTTCCATAGTGGTGTATTGGTTGGTGAATATGTGGACTCGTGTGCGCCACCTCAAAAGAGTTGCTTGCAGTCGTAGTTTAGGATAGCCACCGAGTCAAAGCTGGCTTGCTGCAGTTAAACCCCACCATCCCCTTTGTTGATAATGATGCATATGTAGTTAGTTCTGATGTAAGTCTTGCTGGGTACATTTGTACTCACGTTTGCCTATTTTATGTTTTTGCAGAGAGACTTCGGTCTCGCTAGTAGTTCCGCGTGGACTTCGACGTTTAGCTTGTTACCTCAGCTACGATCTTGTGCCCTCGGCAGGATTTGGTAGATAGTCAGGCTTCTCAGCCTTTTCATTTATAGATGTCTGTACTCAGACATGATAGCTTCCGCTTGTGTTTGATTGTATGCTCTGAATGTTGGGTCATAGGACCCCTGTTTGTAATATCTCGCTCCTCGGAGCCTAATGAATAAATACTTGAGTTGTAGAGTCATGTTGTGATGCCATGTTGTATTTGCACATATCGATCATATTGTGTGTATGTTATTGAAATGCTTGGTATGTGTGGGATCTGACTATCTAGTTGTTTATCCTTAGTAGCCTCTCTTACCGGGAAATGTCTCCTAGTGTTTCCACTGAGCCATGGTAGCTTGCTGCTGCTCCGGAACACTTAGGCTGGCCGGCATGTGTCCTTCTTCGTTCCTGTGTCTGTCCCCTCGGGGAAATGTCACGCGATGAATACCGGAGTCCTGTTAGCCCGCTACAGCCCGGTTCACCGGAGTCCTGCTAGCCCAGTGCTAGAGCATGGATTCACTCGCTGATGACCGACACGTTCGATGCTGGGTCATGGATGCCTGTCCCTGTAAGTTTGTGCCACTTTGGGTTTACGACTAGCCATGTCAGCCCGGGCTCCTTATCATATGGATGCTAGCGACACTATCATATACGTGAGCCAAAAGGCGCAAACGGTCTCGGGCAAAGGTAAGGCGACACCCGTGGGAATACCGTGCGTGAGGCCGCAAAGAGATATGAGGTGTTACATGCTAGATCGATGTGGCATTGAGTCGGGGTCCTGACTGTAAGTAATTTAAAGACTTACTTCTGGTGCCGGGTTAGATGTGCAGAAAGGGTTAGACCCACTTTGCTATAGTCTACCGGGCTTTCATGCAGAAGGGACTTCGTCATTTCGTTGATGGCATCGTCAGTTAAATCCTCAGAGCTGTGGCACAGTGGATCCTTTTTGCCACCAGTGTAAGTGCGCATTAAGCCGGCACGGTGACTCAATGGAATGACCCACCATGCAACCCAGCATTGAACCAAGTCAATGCCAGTTAAGCCGTTTCCCAATAGAGCCTTGACCTTGGCGATGGTGGGGGCGAGTTTCTTGCATTCAGCGGCTGTCACCTTATCAGGGAGATGATGTTTTGAGTCAAGACACAGGGCGCGAAAGCCGGGCAGTCGGTTCTCGTCAGCCGGAGAAGTGTCCTTGCAATAGAACCATGTCTGATTCCAATCCTTGGGATGACTCGACAGGCGGGCATAAGGGAAGATAGCATCTCTCCTTCACTGAATTGAGATCCCGCCAAGTTCTAGGTTGGGTCCATTTGAGTACTCGTTCTGGTGGTTCAAATAAAAGTATTCTCTGAACAGCTCCACACTGGGCTCCTCTTGAAGGTACACCTCATAGAAAACTTGGAATTGCATATGTTTGACATGGAATTGGGTCCGATGTCTTGAGGATGAAGATTAAAAAAGTGCAGAATGTCCCGGAAGAATTTAGAGCCGGGCGGTGAGAAGCCCCGGTTCATGTGATCAGTAAAGACAATGACTTCATCATCCTTTGGCTGAGGTTTCTCCTCTTCCAACTTGGGGGCACGATAATGCATGACAGTCTTTTTGGGCAAATAGCCGGTTGTTACAAAGTCCTGGAGTGTTTTCTCAGTGACAATGGAGGGAACCCAGTTACAGAAAGTGGCTGTCTTCGGGGCCATTGTGAAGAAAGAGACCTAAAAAGAAAAATAACAAGTTTGCCGGTTCAAATTAAGCTAGAGGAAAAGCTCTACAACACATATTTAGAATGGAGGCTTAAAAAGGGGCCTAATGGTATATGACTAGCTACATCGGGTTATGTAAGCCTCCATGGATAGATTGATATCCATCAAAGAGTGAAGCTTGCTAAAGTGTTGAATCTAACTACAACTGGTGATGTAAGCCGCCATGACCAGGTTGATCTATCAGGAAGAAATTTTCCCTAAGTACTGGACAAACATGTTTCGCGGATTACAGTTATAATTTTGGATCAACGGCAGTTCAGAAAAAGAAAAATAAATCAAAAACCTAAAGCATTGCAGCAGCAGAGGAACTAGTACAAGGGTAAAATTTATGCATCTGCGAAGCAGTCTTTGAGATAACAAAAGAAGGGGAAACAGGTTCCACGCGTCCTAATAGACATACTCGGATCTAAAACAAGGGCTGTCTAGAAGAACTACGAAGAACTATGAAGAACTCAAAGAACTCAGAAACCCTAATATAGATCTGGAGTGTACGAGGGTGAGCACTTACAGATGCAGATCAGACTGTGGTGGAGCGCCGGTGTTCTCTGGTCCCGATCAGGTTGATGCAGCGGCCGAGGACGAGGAGGACGATGAGCTTCGCGGCGGCGGTGGAGCTCAAGTGGCAGGAGAGTCGCGAGAGGAGGAAGACGAAGGAAAGAGGGGAGAATGAGAAGAGGCTGCTCGACCCTATTTATAAGGAAAAGGTAACAGGTGGGCGTGAAAAACGAGGAGGCCAAAAACATGGTTATCCAGCTGCTCGGGCGCCTCGATTCTTGGGACGACTATTAAATATAAAGATCCATTGAGATATATTGGATATTTTGTAAATTAATGACAGGTAATGTCATGGCGGGTTATCACAAGCCCAGGAGATGACGTCATGGTGGGTTATGAATTCTCGCGCAAATGAAGAAGGGAAGATTTTTTCCTAAGAGTTGAAGATTGACATGAACAAGTTCAAATCAACCTGTGGCCTAATGTTGGGGATATAATTATTAGGTATGACCCGCCTAGGAGGGGACAGGTTATACCTATGGCGACTCATGATATGAAGCCCACAATGATATTAAAGATGGCGGTTCATAGACAAGGGCCCAAGGCCCAAGGGCGATTTAAGGCCCGTAGGAGTAAACCGCCATATATGTATAACTTGTATTGTAAGGCATGTATAGATAGTCACCGAGCCGAACACGTTGTCTATGAGCCGGTCGGGACTCCGTGAGCCGTTGGGCGTCAACCTGTGTATATAAAGGGACGACCCGGCGGCGGTTCAGTGCAAGAAACAACAGATCTAAAACTAGGTCAAGCGGATTCGCTCCCTGGTAATCAAGACATAAGCAATACCACCTCAAACTGGATTAGGCCTTTACCTTCACCGCAAGGGGCCGAATCAGTATAAACTCCTGTGTCATTTGTCCTGTTTAACCCCTTTACGCTAACCTAGTTGCGATGGCTCCACAACTAAGTCCTTTCGCTAGGACATCTACCGTGACTATTCCACGACAATTACCGTACCACTCTGGTGCGGATCGTACTCTGGTTGACCTACGAGGTTCGGTAGTAACTTGATCTGAAGTTTCATGATCATCATCATTAGCTTCCTCACTAATTGGTGTAAGAATCACTGGAACTAACTTCTGTGATGAACTACTTTCCAATTCGGGAGAAGGTACAATTACCTCATCAAGTTCTACTTTCCTCCCACTCACTTCTTTCGAGAGAAACTCCTCTAGAAAGGATCCATTCCTAGCAACAAATATCTTGCCTTCGGATCTATGATAGAAGGTATACCCAACGATTTCATTTGGGTATCCTATGAACACGCATTTCTCCGATTTGGGTTCGAGCTTATTAGGTTGAAGCTTTTTCACATAAGCATCGCAGCCCCAAACTTTAAGAAACGATAGCTTAGGTTTGTTGCCAAACCACAGTTCATATGGTGTCATCTCAACGGATTTAGATGGTGACCTATTTAACATGAATGCGGCCGTCTCTAAAGCATAAACCCAAAACGATAGCGGTAAACCAGTAAGAGACATCATAAATCGCACCATGTCTAATAAAATACAGTTACGACATTCAAACACACCATTACGTTGTGGTGTTCCAGGTGGCGTGAGTTGTGAAACTATTCCACATTGTTTCAAATGAAGACCAAACTCATAACTCAAATATTCACCTTCGCGATCAGATCGTAGAAACTTTATTTTCTTGTTACGATGATTTTCCACTTCACTCTGAAATTCTTTGAACTTTTCAAATGTTTCAGACTTATGTTTCATTAAGTAGATATACCCATATCTGCTTAAATCATCTGTGAAGGTTAGAAATAACGATACCCGTCGCAAGCCTCAACACTCATCGGACCGCATACATCGGTATGTATTATTTCTAATAGGTCAGTGGCTCACTCCATTGTTCCAGAGAACGGATTCTTAGTCATCTTCCCCATGAGGCATGGTTCACAAGCATCAAGTGATTCATAATCAAGTGATTCCAAAAGCCCATCAGCTTGGAGTTTCTTCATGCGCTTTTACCCCAATATGACCTAAACGGCAGTGCAACAAATAAGTTGCACTATCATTACTAACTTTGAATCTTCTGGCTTCAATATTATGAATATGTATATCACTACGATCGAGATTCAACAAAAATAGACCACTCATCAAGGGTGCATGACCATAAAAGATATTATTCATATAAATAGAGCAACCATTATTCTCTGATTTAAATGAATAATCGTCTCGCATCAAAGAAGATCAAGATATAATGTTCATGCTCAACGTTGGCACCAAATAATAATTATTCAGGTCTAAAACTAATCCTGAAGGTAGATGTAGAGGTAGCGTGCCGACGGCGATCACATCGACCTTGGAACCAGTTCCGACGCGCATCGTCACCTCGTCCTTAGCCAATCTTCGTTTAATCTGTAGCCCCTGTTTTGAGTTGCAAATATGAGCAACAGAACCAGTATCATATACCCAGGCGCTACTATGAGCATTAGTAAGGTACACATCAATAACATGTATATCAAATATACCTTTCACTTTGCCATCCTTCTTATCCGCCAAAAACTTGGGGCAATTCCGTTTCTAGTGAACAGTCCCTTTGTAGTAGAAGCACTCAGTTTCAGGCTTAGGTCCAGACTTGGGCTTCTTCCCGGGAGTAGCAACTTGCTTGCTATTCTTCTTGAAGTTCCCCTTCTTCCCTTTGCCCTTTTTCTTGAAACTAGTGGTCTTGTTAACCATCAAACTTGATGCTCCTTTTTGATTTCTACCTCCGTAACCTTTAGCATTGCGAAGAGCTCGGACATTGTCTTTTCCATCCCTTGCATATTATAGTTCATCACGAAGCCTTTATAGCTTGGTGGCAGTGATTGAAGAACTCTGTCAATAACACTATCATCAGGAAGATTAACTCCCAGCTAAGTCAAGTGGTTATGGTACCCAGACATTCTAAGTATGTGTTCACTAACAGAACTCTTCTCCTCCATCTTGTAGCTATAGAACTTGTTGGATACTTCATATCTCTCAACTCGGACATTTGCTTGAAATATTAACTTCAACTCTTGGAACATCTCATATGCTTCATGGCGTTCAAAACATCTTTGAAGTCCCGATTCTAAACCGTAAAGCATGGCACACTGAACTATCGAGTAGTCATCAACACGCGACTGCCAGGCATTCACAATGTCTGCAGTTGCTGGGGGCAGGTGGTACACCTAGCGGCGCTTCAAGGACATAATTCTTCTGTGCAACAATGAGTATAATCCTCAAGTTACGGACCCAGTCCGTGTAGTTGCTACCATCATCTTTCAACTTAACTTTCTCTAGGAACACATTAAAATTCAAGGGAACCGTAGCATGGGCCATTGATCTACAACAACATAGATATGCAAAAAACTATCAGGACTAAGTTCATGATAAATTAAAGTTCAATTAGTCATATTACTAAACAACTCCCACTTAGATAGACATCCCTCTAGTCATCTAAATGATCATGTGATCCACATCAACTAAACCATGTCCGATCATCACGTGAGATGGAGTAGTTTTCAATGGTGAACATCTCTATGTTGATCATATCTATTATATGATTCACGTTCGACCTTTCGATCTCAGTGTTCTGAGGCCATGTCTGCATATGCTAGGCTCGTCAAGTTTAACCCGAGTATTCTGCATGTGCAGAATTGGCTTGCACCTGTTGTATGTGAATGTAGAGCTTATCACACCCGATCATCACGTGGTGTCTCGGCACGACGAACTGTAGCAGTGGTGCATACTCAGGGAGAACATTTATACCTTGAAATTAAGTGAGGGATCATCTTATAATTCTGCCGTCGTACTACGCAAAATAAGATGCACAAAAGATAAACATCACATGCAATCAAAGTATGTGACATGATATGGCCATCATCATCTTGTGCCTTTGATCTCTATCTCCAAAGCACCGTCGTGATCTCCATTGTCACCGGCTTGACACCTTGATCTCCATCGTAGCATCGTTGTCATCTCGCCAACTATTGCCTCTACGACTATTGCTACCGCTTAGTGATAAAGTAAAGCAATTACATGGCGATTGCATTTCATACAATAAAGCGACAACCATATGGCTCCTGCTAGTTGATGATAACTTTGTTACAAAACATGATCATCTCATACAACAATTTATATCACATCATGTCTTGACCATATCACATCACAACAAGCCCTGCAAAAACAAGTTACACGTCCTCTACTTTGTTGTTGCAAGTTTTACGTGGCTTCTATGGGCTTCTAGCAAGAACCGTTCTTACCTACGCATCAAAACCACAACGATTTTTTGTCAAGTGTGCTGTTTTAACCTTCAACAAGGACCGGTCGTAGTCAAACTCGATTCAAATAAAGTTGGAGAAACAGACACCCGCCAGCCACTTGTGTGCAAAGCACGTCGGTAGAACCAGTCTCATGAACGCGGTCATGTAATGTCGGACCGGGCCGCTTCATCCAACAATATCGCTGAATCAAAGTAAGACGTTGGTGGTAAGCAATATGACTATTATCGCCCACAACTCTTTGTGTTCTACTCGTGCGTATCATCTACGCATAGACCTGGCTCGGATGCCACTGTTGGGGAACGTAGCATGCAATTTCAAAAAAATTCATACGATCACGCAAGATCTCTCTAGGAGATGCGTAGCAACAAGAGGGGGAGAGTGTGTCCACGTACCCTCGTAGACCGAAAGCAGAAGCGTTAGTTTAACGCGATTGATGTAGTCGAACATCTTCATGATCCAAGTACCGAACGTACGACACCTCCGTGTTCAGTACACATTCATATCGATGACGTCCCTTGAACTCTTGATCCAGTAGAGGGTCGAGGGAGAGTTCCGTCAGCACGACGGTGTGATGACGGTGATGGTGATGTGATCCGCACAGGGCTTAACCTAAGCACTACGATGCTATGACTGGAGAAGTAAACTATGGAGGGGGGCACTGCACACAGCTAAGAAACAACTGTTGTGCCTTTGGGGTGCCCCCTGCCCACGTATATAAAGGAGGATAGGAGGGGGCAGCCGACCTAGAGGGGGCGCGCCAAGGGGGGGAGTCCTACCAGGACTCCCAGTCCTAGTAGGATTCCCCTTTCCTTTCCAGAGAAGAGGGGAAGGGGAAAGAGGTGGAGGAGAAGAAGGAAAGGGGGGCCGCGCCCCCACCCCTAGTCCAATTCGGTTTGGGCTAGGGGGGGCTCCTCCACCTGGCCGCCGGCCTCCTCTCTCCACTAGGGCCCATTAAGGCCCAATAGTCCCACCGGGGGTGCCGGTAACCTCTCGGTACTCCGAAACTTATCTGATACTTCCCGAAACCATTCCGGTGTCCGAATGTAACCTTCCAATATATCAATCTTTACCTCTCGACCATTTAGAGACTCCTCGTAATGTCTGTGATCTCATCCGGGACTCCGAACAAACTTCGGTCACCAAAACACATAACTCATAATACAAATCGTCATCGAACGTTAAGCGTGCGGACCCTGCGGGTTCGATAACTATGTAGACATGACCGAGACACATCTCCGGTTAATAACCAATAGCGGAACCTGGATGCTCATATTGGATCCTACATATTCTACGAAGATCTTTATCGGTCAAACCACATAACAACATACGTCATTCCCTTTGTCATCGGTATCTTACTTGCCCAAGATTCGATCGTTGGTATCATCATACCTAGTCCAATCTTGTTACCGGCAAGTCTCTTTACTCGTTCCATAAAGCATCATCCCATAACTAACTCATTAGTCACATTGCTTGCAAAGCTTATAGTGATGTGCATTACCGAGAGGGCCCAGAGATACTTCTCCGATACACGGAGTGACAAATCCTAATCTTGATCTATGCCAACCCAACAAACATCTTCGGAGACACCTGTAGAGCATCTTTATAATCACCCAGTTACGTTGTGACGTTTGATAGCACACAAGGTGTTCCTCCGGTATTCGGGAGTTGCATAATCTCATAGTCAGAGGAACATGTATAAATCATGAAGAAAGCAATAGCAATAAAACTTAACGATCATTATGCTAAGCTAACGGATGGGTCTTGTCCATCACATCATTCTCTAATGATGTGATCCCATTCATCAAATGACAACACATGTCTATGGTCAGGAAACATAACCATCTTTGATTAACGAGCTAGTCAAGTAGAGGCATACTAGGGACACTCTTTTTTGTCTATGTATTCACACATGTACTAAGTTTCCAGTTAATACAGTTCTAGCATGAATAATTAACATTTATCATGATATAAATAAATATAAATAACAACTTTATTATTGCCTCTACGGCATATTTCCTTCATATAATTGATTCGGGTTCCTTTTCATGAAAAAACATTAAAAAGATAGAAATGAATGTATCTATTTTCTTCTCCTTGACGAGGCTCACTAGTGGCAACTTTGCATTGAAGGTAAAAAATGAATGTAGCCGCCCAAAGCTATTGTTTCCCCATACTTTCGTAGCTCATGCCCCAGGCATCTCCAAGGGGCGAGGTCAAACCTACCTCATTTGAGCCCAAGGGTGTTAAATAGTTTTGTATCTTTTGACAATGGATTTCCTCGATTTAACCATCATGTCGACCCGTCTCGGCAAGCCAGAGGAAGCAATGGACGAAGTTCTCGAATGTGCAGGTGCCATCGAAACTCAAGGTTTTCTATGGAGATTGACTCCCTCCCCACGGGTGATGTTCTTGCACATAGACACACTAGCGACGCTTGTAAAATTTATGTTGCCAAGGACTCATGGTGGCATTCGCTCATCAGTTGTACAATGGCATGTTGTGTGTGGGCTCTTGGAGACAAACTCATTGCAGAGCGCTTCATCGAGACTTCAGAACCATCGGCGCAATAGTGGCTTTTCATTTTTTATGGATTCAATGAAGAGTTCACTAGGGTAACCATGACTTTGTGGGCTACCTAACATGCTTGATGAAACACAATTCACAAGGACGTTGTCCGGAGCCCACTGTCCACACAAGCATTCATAGAAATTTTCCTGATGGATGCGGGTATGTTTGAGCAGTGAGCGACACTCCAAGTACCGATGTCACCGAGATTCGTGGTCAGGTGGATCCCGCCATCGGTGGGAAGCCTTAAGATCATTGTGAACAATACATTTAGAAAATAGCAACTAAATTCAACGATTTCGATTTGTTTTGGCAATAACAAGTGTTCTACTTAGGTGCCAAATTTGGTGGAGAAATAGCATTCATGGTGCTCTAAAAAGAAAAGTAAAATTCCACTTCAAAAATAGCCTTTTTAAGCACTACCATGAATATCATCTCTTCACGAAGTTTTTGCACGTAGCTACCATACAAACATGCTTGTTGTAAAATGATAATTCAGATTTAAAAGAATTTATGTTCGCCCAGATTCATATGGCCTGCCTTTTTCCAATTTGAATTGAGCTACTGAAGAAATCCTTGGAAGATGCTGATGACGGAATCCTGGGAGAAGTCATCGCCAAAAACCACTATTTTCGCTCTACCCCGGCCTCCGCCATTGAACAATATGGCCGCCCTCTCGGTGGACGGTTCCTACTCAGCATTAGATGGCATAACGTCAGTATGATCCTTAGGAGGCATGGCAGAAGTGTCATCTTTGCGACATACAGATTCTTGTTTTACTGCAATGATGCTTTGGAGGCGGAAGTACATGCGTTAATGAAGGGTGTAATCTTGGTTATATAACATAAGGACCTCTCGGTGAGGGTGCAATCAGACTCGTCAACGATCTTCTCTGGTGAACACTGGCTCGATGCGCATATGCTCAGTTAGCCTTCGAGATTAAAGCCTTGATAGTTGTGTGGGAGTTTATTCCACAAAAACTTCATATGAATCAGAATAGAGTACCATATCGTTTGGCAAGTTATAGCCGCACTGAAGTAGCATAGCTGGATGGTATGCAGAGGCCTCCCATGTATCTAGGATCTCTTGCCTCATGATTGTAAATGATTTTAATTCTATAATTTTGAAATAAAACCACTCTTTCCCTCGGAAAAACCTTGACTTTGTCCAATTTAGGGTTCCAATTCCCTCTTCCTTTACCTTCGGCTGTTTTTTACGTGCATGTTAGAAATAATGGGCCTAACCCACTTGAAACCTTAAACTAGGCCCATGAAAAAATGCAAGTGGTGGTGCTAAAAGTTTGTCCCATACCGCTAGTGAAGAAAGTATTAGACCACTTTATATAGTGAGTTCTCTACACCATATTTAGTGATGTGTTAAGGAAAGAAATAGAAGACAACACGGGCACGAGCACGAGGCTCAGGGTTGAGCGTGCACGTGAGACATGAACGTGAATGGTCTGCCGAAATTCGGTCTGATGACTTCCAGGGGCGCAACTTTCTTTTGCCGTTTTATTTTTGATGTCTTGGCAGACAAATTAATTGTTTTTATACGGTAAGTATATGACTTAGAAATCAAGTCGTTTGAGATTGTGATCGCGACATGATACCGCCTCTGGTCCTATTATATATTGGCCACCAATCACGACCAAAAACACATCGAAAACACATAGAGTTTTGTCTCGTCTTGCAACTTGCTCACCACCGTAGTCTACTCCGTCCCGAATGCCGACGTGCATCGACGTGCGGGAGAGCAAGTCTCCGGAACTACTCATAGTCGTCTACAACGTCGTTAGCAACAGATCATCACCAACATCATCATCAATAACATCGCTATGCAACAACTAACGAACAGTACGTCTATCGTGATCTGTTTATGTCTCTATCTGTAGTAGTTGTTACATGTGCAATGTTGTTATGCATATTTTCATGTTAATCTAGTATGCTAGTAGTAGATTGTTGCATGATAGTTTATATTCTAGTCATGAATTATTTACTGAAATTAATCATGAATTTGCCTCATATTTCAACACCTGCAATAATCTACTCCAACTTACCATACGGGAACTTGAAAAAAAAACTTAACATGTGGGTTTCCACTTGTCAGTTGACCAGAGCCGAAGGCGCAAACTTCCCCGCTTCCTCCCCTCAAAAAAAAAAATAAAAAAAAATTCCCCGCTTGCTGCGCTCGACTGTTGGCGCGCACCGACCCAAGCGGCGGCGGCGTCGGGCGATGGATCGCCCCCAGCTCCGGAACCCTAGCAGCCGCCCTGTTAAGCCGCCGCGGCCACCACGGGGCTCGGCCGTCCAGCCCCCTCCGGCGTCGAGGCCTGCCCCCGAGGCCTCCTCTCCAGGCTCGTCTCCCCCACCTCCACCGCTTTTACGATTCTTGTATAACCCCTCGAGTTCTTGGAACCAAGATCGAGGCAGAAGTTCCCGTCTTGTGGGTTGAGTCGGGATTTGGGGTTCAGGAAGACGCCGTGGATTTGAATCTACGGTTCGATTCTTATTGGACTGGAATGCTGGTCCTGCGTTCCCCCCAAAAGAAAAACAGAAGAGTTCATGACATTTTGGGGAGAGTTGGGATCATTTCCCTCTCGATTTAGTAGGATTTGGTGTCGGTTTAAAGTCCGTACGCTTCCGTTCCCTACCTACACGTTGATGGTTTCCGTCTGTTCCTTGTGATTCTTGAGTGGCGTGTTCGGTTTCTGCGAGGTCATGGGATTATAGGATCTTTTTTCACTTCTTTGAATTTTGTTTGTACAACTCTGGCTATTGCGAAAATCTAGCTAATTGGCCCTCAAGTACGAACATGTTGGTGATTGCAGCCTTTCTTGAGTGAGAGTTCCATCCTGCAAATCATTCTTTATTTCTGGCTTCATGTAATGATTGACTATCTAATGGCAGATGGAAGGCCAAGAAAAAAGGTTCGATTTGCAAGTGAAGCTGGTAGTCATCACATACATGCGAGACAGGATGCTGCTAACACAAGAAAAGCTGAGAAAACAAAGCCCCAAGGTTAGGTGCCTCTAGTCTCACTGGAACTCCTGTCTTTCTTAACAGTACTGAATTTATGCATTAGTACTCTTTTAGACGCCATATGTTTCTGCATCTTGCAATTCTGTAATCACAGCTCAAAGGGGGCGTTGTGCCACAACTATAATCTGGTAACTTTGGTTCTTTTCTTATGTGTCAACCTGTTTGCTTATTGGAATTCCTAGTCAAAGGTTCAATATGCTCTAAATTCAAAAGGTTGCTTGTACTGTACTTGTTAGATTGTTCGAGCCATGTGATATTTAATTTTCTGTTGGAAGGATCAATGCTGGTCTGGGAACAACCCACCTGATGACTTGTATTCAAACATTCAAATTTGCAAAATACACAGAATCAGACAATCAAGTCTGCCTAAGATTGGAGTAACAGAAAATAAAAATAAAAGCAATAGTAATAAATAATGTGTGTTATTTGACTCTCCTATTTGGGCATCACTTCCTATGCAGGTTCCGATGCGAAAACTACCGAACTCAAATTCTTTAAGAAATTGTGGGAGCAGTCAGGATGTAGATCCCGTTCCCTCAGACAACCTCATCAAAACATTGTGCCAAGCATCTCCAAGCAAAAAGAGGGTGATAGAATGGGTTTGTAATTTTTTATCCACTCTTGCTGTCCTATAGTATCATTCTCTTTGATTCTTCTTGCTTCATAAAAGGAGCTGCAACGGATCAGTCCTATGATCTTCTTCTGTTCTTTCTGCATCTTGTAGAACCACAGAACATGACGTCGCACAAGAAGTTCCCTGCCCAGAATGTTACTCTGTGTCCTGATGAGACCCCAGCCACACCCTTGAACAATGTAATCTCTAATGAGCAAGTGGAAGTGCAAGCCTCACATTCTGGTCCGGTTTTCTTTCTCTGGCCCCTTCTTTTAATTATTAGTGATATGTCGCTAGACTCTTCTCACTATTGATCCTCTTCTCTGCAGAATATCACAATCATGATACACCTCAGTTAAAACCATGTCATATCCTGCCAATGGGTCATGTTTTCACACCCACGATTCAGACACCATTTGAAATTGCAGGGATTTCAAGAAATACCGGTGAGCACATGCTCATTACTCGATACAAATGTTTAGTGCAATCACTACGTTACTGCTTTGTTATCAAAAGAAATACGTACTACATACTGCTGAACGTTTTGCTGTATACAGTTATATGACATATGACATAGTTGAAACTTTATTTACCATGTTTGCAATTTGGGAGTGAACAAACTTAAGATGTACTACTAGTACTAAAACTAAAATAGATGCGAATATAATAATATCATGCCTTTAATCATGGTATTTTATTAGTCTTAGATGCTCTTTTTCCTTGCTAGCTACCGGATATCTGTTTCTGAAATGTACATATTTTTTCCTTGCGTGGATGCTGATATGTGTCCTGCAATCGTTCCCTGCTACAAGCACATGTTACTGCTTAGATACATCACCTTGTTGAGATGATGATTCACCGTATCTAAATTCTGCAATTCCCAAGTTCTGAAAATCTTTTGTAAGGTTGTGTCCGCGAGATCATATGTTGTTAGCAGTGTATTTCTAGCAAATTTACAATTGCTACATTCAGATGAGATGTTAATCCCATTATGTTTCCACTTCTGGTATACCGGTAATATACGCAGAACCTGGGAGTGGACGGATGTTTTCAGAAAAGAGAAGAAAATTATTAAAGCTAGCTGCAAAAACTGTGTCAATGGAAAGTTGCGAGTTGTTGCGAAAAAGGTTGTTATTATATTACTGAATAATTTAATTTATTTTTTATATTTTTATGTACTTTAATATTGTTGGTGCGGTGATTGAACTTTTCAGATCAGAATTTTTTGCTGATATCTTGCAAAGGTTAGGCGCCAACGACATAATAAGAAAGGTATTCTTTGCTGAGCCCCTCTAGTTTGAACGCTTATAGTTACAAATGTATCATCACCTACTTAAAATTCTGTTATCTAGTTGGTTTACCTCTGACAGCTACCTAATGCAATGCAGCATCATAAAGAGCCCATGAGACAGAGGGAAATGGTTCACAGATGTGCTCGTTCTGATCCCAGAGGTCATTTTGAAAACATGCTTGATTACGGGGGTGACTTCAAATCATCAAGTAAACTGATATTGGGCAAAGAGTCATCCTCATATGCAAGTGACGAATCACGTCAATTCTTAGCATTGCCATGGGTAGACAACCAGGGTCTTCCAAGTTTTCCTGATTGGAAAGATGATTTATCTTGTGGGGACAATGAAGCACATGAGGGCATGTCATTACCATCAGCATATACTACAAAACTTTCAAGTTCTGATTGGAAAAGGGACACTGTTCACAACCAGGTCTCCAACTTGTTGCTAGAGGATGTTCAACACCTCCCCAAAGGAAAATTAGCTTCGGGTAATGAACTGGGCTGCAATATTCAATCTGAGCCATATGATCATGATGAATGGGATCCAATGCTGTTGCTAGCAGTCACTGAACCAATTCCAAATCGGTTGTCCTTCCCCTGTCAGATCAGAGAGCAGTCTGTGGCGTCGCGTGCAATATCAGATACTTCATGGCAACCTCAGTTTTCCAGATGCCTAGAGCATTGTACTTCTAGGTCGCTTGGACTGGAGGTGGATGGCTTGATTGAGGCAGGATTGTTTGATGATTCTGATGCTGGACATCAATCTGCATTTGATCAGTCACATGAGAAATGCACTTCTTCAAGCTTTTTAGGCCTTAGAAACGGAATTCTTGATAATAATGGTTTTAGCAGTATCTCCAACTTCCATGCTAGTGAGAGCAAGAGCATTGTGCCGAATCCAGACAGAAGTTGCCTGAATTCCATATATTCAACTTCAGATTACCCTTTTGAGCAGCGGTCATAGAGCTTTTGTGACTCTGCTGTCCGTATATCTTGTATGGATGGAATGGTGGATAAACATTTGACAGAGCCAGAGTTGTTTGATGATCCTGATACCGGGCTTGTACAGGGACTGGATCAGCTACCTTTGAAATTCACCGCTTCAAGTTTTTCCAAGTACACGTCTGGAATTCTTGATCATCATCATGACCCAAAGGACAGCTACAGCATTTTGCGCATGGATGCAAATGACACTTGTTTGGATTCCTTATCCTCGTATTCAGAGCGTTCTTGTAAGCAAAACTGGGAAAGCTTATGTGATTTCTCCACAGAATTGCGGTCATCATCACATCATGTCCAATCTCGTGGTGGTAGTTTGGAAGCTATGTTTGGTTTCTCGTCGAATGGGAGTATTTGCAATGATTTTGAAGATGACAACGGTATCACGCTAGTCGAAGGCAACACCAAGAGTAGCTTGTTCTGTACATCGGATCTTGCATTATTTGGTTCTTGCTCTACTAGAGATAGCATCAGCGAGACTCCCATGTTGTCGTTTGATGGTGTAAGGTGGTAGCTCTGCACTCCATTGTTCCTTGAAGTGCTATTTGTTTCTTTGTAGACTGACCCTGGTAGTGGACGATAAATTCCACTGGATGCAACTGCATGCTTGGTGGCCCTGGCTGCGCCAAGTGGACCCCTCCAAACCTTGGGGCAAATTTCCCAATCAAGGTGAATAAGTGTGGCGCTGGCCTTGTGCATGCAGCGTCGGTGGCTGTCGGTGATGGAATGCCTGCACGGTTATGGACAGATAGATCGCAGGTCAGTCCATAGCCGAGCTGGCACCTACAGTTCTTGCCGTGGTCAGGGTCATGAACTCTTAGCAGAGGTCACTTTCTGATGCCATCCTCAACAACCGCTGGACCAGAGACATTGCTGGGACTCTGAATGTGCAAGACATTGTGGAGTTTCTCCATCCTGCGGAAATCAGCGACACCCGGTCCATCTACCCTGGCATGGAAGACCAGTTTATCTGGAATTTATCTGAGTCAGGTTCCTATTCAGCTAAATCAGCATAAATGCCCTCTTCGGGGGTACTTTTGAGTCAACACTTCGGGATGGATGGGCTCCGTTGAAACGCAAGGTCTTGTCTTGGTTGGTGCAGCAAACAGATATTGGATGACAGATCATCTGAAACGCCACGGTCTGGTCGCTGTCCCCTTTGCTATCAGACAGCTGAAACACTGTCAGACATGCTAACTGAATGCATGCCCATTTGTAAGACAGGTCTTGCATGAGGTCCTCTCGCCCTTGTAGCTGTAGGCCACTGGTCCGCAGTCAGGCAAGACTTGCAACTCCTGGTTTGAGCAAGCTGCAACACGCGCCGGGGAAGACATCCTGAGAGGTGCACGATCACTCAACATCCTGACTACGTGGTGAGCTGAGAAACGACTGTGGTCTTGAACGACGCCTTGCTGCCGAACTGCAATGAGCAGTTGAATCGATCATGGTGGAGGTGGAGCAGTGGAAGCTGGCTGGAGCGAAGGTTCCATGTGTATAGTTCTTTTCTCTTCTTCGTTTGTCCTTGGTTTTGCGTAGACTAGGCTTGCTCACGTTTTTTTTTTGGAAGTTTTTTAGCTCTGGTTTTTATTTATACCAATGATCAAATCAGATGTGCTTGAACTGATGTATGAAGTTTGTAAATATTGCCAGAAAATGTATATATTTGATTTGCCTCCTGGGTTTGTTCTTGATGTTAGATTAGGGTGATGATGTGAAAACAAAGGCAGGGAGCTGAATGAGAGAGATGCTGCATGTATAGACAGACAAAATAAACAAACCGTTTCATCTTTTCATACTGTATTATCTTTGTTGATTGAAAAGTGTTGTCTCAGCATGCACGCGTGGATGGCATGCCATGTTGATTGATCAAAGCTTTGGGTATTTTGGTTCTATTTTAGAGAAAGAGTTGTACCATATTATGGTGGCTAAAGGAAACCGACAAGTTGGCGGTCAAAGACTCCAAAGTGACAAGATCAATTTCCCAAGCCTTTTGCCGCTCAACATGTGATGCGAGCTTTCGTTTGGACAAATTATATATGTAAGTGCACAGTACTTTCTTACAGTAAACAAAGCTGGAGTACATCTCATCCTCTGCACACCTGAGTTCACGGACGCTTTTCTTGGAAGTATCTACCCGGCCAAAACTTACTTTTTGTTGTTGCCTTCCAGGGCCCCTGTTTTTTTTCCCCAAAAAACAATACTGTGAGGACCAAACAAACACGAGAGCATAACTTGGCAAGAAGCGCTCTTGCCATAGCGTGTCCATGGTTTTGGGCACGTGCATGCAGATTTTTTGGCCGTCGTCGACAATGTTAAGCCGGCTCTAATAGGGGAGCGGCAACAGCGACGTGTCAACGGCTCGTTTTTGGGGCGATAGTGGCCGTTCGCGTGGTATCAAAATCTTGATATAATTTTTATTATGTTTGATTGAAGTGCTTTGTACTTTAGATAAACTTTGATAATATATGAATCATTTTTGCGAAGAAAAACATGAGCCATCTCATCAAGTACTCCCTCCGTCCGGAAAAACTTGTCCCAAACTTGTTCCTCAAATGAATGTATCTAGCACTAACTTGGTGCTAGATACATCCATTTGAGGGACAACTTTTTTCGGACGGAGAGAGTAGTAAGTATCATCTGAAACGTGGTAGGGAAAGGAGCTCTACTCATCACTCGACATGCTTGTGAGTTTCCGCGACAACAGTACGTAGCCTCGACCTCGAATCCGTGCTGCCTCCCGGCGCGTCACGGTGATCCTTTCTAGGAGTAGAAGAAGAAAACCACGCACAACTGCACGGCTTTTCTGGTGCTCGTAATCCTCTCGCGTAGATTGTTCCTCGACTCGCCTCATTTTGAGTGCTCTTCTCCGAGTGCGGGAACAACAGTACAATATGAAACTTTTGCCATTGCCTTGCTGCAACAAAGTTTGCGCTCGTCGTTTCTTCTCACGAACTTGTCGCATGTACGCTGAAAATGAGGCGGATTGAGGCCAGACCTGATGAGTAGTGGATGCTATGAGAGGGAATCATGGCGCGGGGACTCAAAGCGGGTGGCTTTGCCGTACCAACAGGAGACAGACGAAGCGATGTGCCGGAGTCCAGGTCATGCATGGCTGGGGAAACAAGAAATCTACGATGAAGATCTTCATGGCAGACGGAGAGAGGGAGAGTGAAGCGAGTGAGTGAGAGACACGGGCCGGGCCGTTTTGATCATACGCAACCCTAACCTTAAAACCATTAACCCGTCGGACCGAGACCTAATGCCTCTGAATCTATCTGTCGCTGATTGCTTCTGACCGAGACCTAATACACACGAAAACTGCTAGATTGGTTGTTCGACGAGAGCACATCAAGTAGCTGATTGATTCTTTCATGGGATTAAACACACACAGGAATTTTGTGAAGCTAATAGAAATCAGTAATTGGTCCTGCTCCGAGCGCCATGACTCTATGCGTCGCATCAGCTGCCAATGTACAGGGCGCAAGAGGCTATGCGGCCGGCCTGTGCCGAGGCCAAGAGATGCGAACAGCACCGAGTACGCGTAGCGGCAGTGTCTAGCAGTAGTTGGTGCGGTGGCCCTGGGACTAGAACCATGCGCCGACGAGCTTCTGGTTGCTGCTTGTCGCGTCGAACTGCTCCCCAGCCTCGCATGTGCCCCATCACAGTTCTGTCCCTCGCATCGTTGGTGATGACGATGATGATTCTGTCTTCGGCGGAAGTGGCAACTCGCTCACAGTCGAGAGGCGTTCCTACGCTCTCCATTGCGCCGTGGATCACCACCGTGGAATGACAAGAGCACCTCGCAAATGAGTCGTGTGAGGAGCAACGAGTGAGTGGTAGCCAACATCAATGTGACCACATCCGGGGCTGCCGCTCGTTGATGACGACGAGATGATTAGCCTCGGTGCCGGCATGGATTGGTGGTGACGTGTGACCGTGTAGAGAGAGGGATGATGAGATGGCAAAGTTCAATGGTCAAACCATGCCACCTCAGCATAAAGCCACCCGAAGCAGCCCGGGGGACGAAAATATCCGGTTTTGACATTTGAGGGACAAGGTTATGCTGGTTTTGAAGTAGACGAATCATTTTTAAACCATCGATAGAGTCATGGATGAAAAATAACTTCTCCCCAAAATAAATGCAGCAGGCAAAGAAGCGAAGGGAACTCAAGAAAGAAGATGGGGCGTGCTATGCGTTGGTCGGCGGATCTTTTGAATAGATCTACCGCCCCGCGAGCCGTTAGATTTGACCCAATCTAGTGACCGAGCGCCGTCCTCTACTTTTGCAACAAAAGTCGTGTTGCAGAACACTTTGCAACAAAGATCTTGTTGCGGAAACATTTAGAGATTGTTTTGCCGAATTTTTTGGCTGCATAGATGATGTTACATAAACATTTGCAGATTTTTTCAATAAAGGTCAAGTCGCAGAAAATTTATGCTACAAATTTAATGTTGCAGGAACTTTTGTGTGGCGGCACGAACCAATCGAGGCTGAAGCTCGTGGAGGCGACAACCATGGACATTGGTGCTCTTCTAGGGCAACCATGTCGGCGTGCTTGCCGGCGGCGAGCCCCAATGGCAGCGGTCGGAGCAACGTGGGGAGGCGTCAGCTTGGGGGGATCTCAGAAGGAACACGTGAGGCGACTGCTCGTGCTTGTCGGTGGCGAGCCCCAATGGTAGCGGTCGGAGCAACGTGGGGAGGCGTCACCTTGGGGGATCTCAAAAGGAACACGTGAGGCGACTGCTCGTGCTTGCCGGCGGCCTCGTCGCCGTGCTTGCCGGTGGCGGTGGTCGTGCTTGTCAGTGGCAGTCGGCCAACCGCGTGGAGGCTTTGGCTTGATGGGAAACTCAAGAGGAGCATGGGAGGCGGGCGACTGCTTTCAAGTGGATCTAGATCCTGCAACACACCAGTTATTGCAGTGGCGAAAATTGCAACAACTACTCAATTGGAAAACTTAGTCTAGATAATACGTTGCTACTGAGCCATCTGATTACAATCAGAACCGACGACCACAAAGGCGACGGACGCACGCATTGTTATCAGTCAGATGATTTGAATCATTTTCTAGAGAAGATACGAAATAATGAAAGAGATTGATACTGACAACCGTAACACTCGATATTTTCCAGAACGATCAAGGGCTTTGGGCTGTTATCCTTCGTGCCAAATATTTTCCCGATGGAAATTTCCTTACCTCAAAGGCGAAGGGATCGCCTTTCTGGAATGGAATCCAGGCTGTTAAGCCTGCCTTCACGTTAGGAGCCAAGTTCGGTGTTAAGAATGGGGAATCTACGCGGTTCTGGCTCGATCACTGGCTAGGGACGAAGCCTCTCTGGCAAAGTCACTTTGTCATATATCAACTGGCCACTAACGTCGATATTTTGGTGGCCGATGCGCTTAGATGCAACCCCCTTGCCATTTCCTTCAAAAGGCCACTCCTCACCCACGAACGCGCTAGCTGGGATGGGCTCCTAGCTAAGGTGCAGGGTTTCTCTCTTCTCCCTGAGAATGATTCGGTCTCATGGTCCCTCACGAGCTCAGGGAAGTTCTCGGTCCAATCCCTTTATAACAAGTTGACCGAGGGACCGACGCTCGACATAGCTAGGGGGCTATGGAAAGCGTCCACCCCCTTGAAGATCAAAGTTTTCCTATGGCAACTTTTTCGCGATCGCCTCCCTTCTTCTAACAACATTGCCATTAGACATGGCCCTTCGGATGGCTCTTGCGCGCTCTGTGGCCAGCATGAAGATGCCAACCACATCTTTTTCAAGTGCCATCTGGCCCGCTTTGCCTGGAGTGCCGTCCGTACGGCTTTCGATCAGACTTGGAATCCCAATTCAGCTGCGGACCTTCGTAGGATCCTTCTAGCGCAACGGGGTAGTTTCGGACGTGTGCTGTGGCGCTGCGTAGGGGCGCTGTGCTGGTCTCTTTGGACCATCCGCAATAAGATGACAATCGAACACAAGTTCCCTAACCATCCTGCTGACATTATTTTCAAATGCCATGCGTTCCTTCGGACATGGACTCCGTTGGGGAAACGGCGCGATGCAGATCGGATGCTGGAGGCCATGGAGCGGATCTGCATGATCCAGGTGGAAGCCCGTGCCTAAGTTGATGCTTTTGGAGCTATTTTGGCACTACATTTGTCTCGCTACCTGTCGACCTACTAGTTTATGTTCTCTTCCCAGGCTGCGGCCAGTTGCATGTTCCGTACTTTTGACTTCGGCCTATGTTTTTTCCTTTTAGCTTGGTATTCCTGTTTGTACTCCTTGAGAATGCTGCCTGCTGGTGGGCTTTATTAATTTAAAGCCGGACGCATCGTGCGTCTTCGTTCTAAAAAAAACACTCGATATTACAATAATGGAAGAGATTGATACTGACAATCGTTACACTCGATATTACAACAAGGATAGTGTGGCAGTCTCTACCGTTAGACTAACCATGGTTCGTCCTATTTCATTACAACTCTTCTGCCCATGGTAGATGTACAGTAACCCGAAGCATGATTCCCGATAATCTCAAGATAATTCTCAACTGCGTAACCAGACTTTTTACTGAATTTTTGTAACTCTGTATGAGTAAAAACTTCCTAGAGCAACTTCAACGCGGCGACCCATTTCGTCCGCGCGCGTCCGTTTGGGTTGGCGCGGATAGAAAAGCGATCCAAACGGATGCATGTCCGATTTTCGTCCTCCTGCCGACCCATTTTTAAGCCGGATTTGCGTCGGCGCGGATACGAGACAGAGACGCGCGCCCGTCTACTCTTCCCCCCGGCCCACTGGTCGGTGGCAGCCTCCACCATTTTTCTTCATTTTCCCCAAAACCCTCCCGCCCGCGCGCGCTCCCGCCGCTCGCCATGGACGCCGACCTCGATGCCGCCGCCGGCCTCGCCTCCCTCGCCTCGTCCGGCATCACGTCAACCCCCTCCGGCAAAGGCAAGCCTTTCCCTCCCCCACCCCCCTCAAGGACGCCGCCGCGCCCAAGCCGAAGAAGAAGCTGACGGCCGACGAGCGGGCAAGAGAGTCGGTAAAGAGAAAGGGCCGGAGGCACGCGGCGGACTCGAGGGAGGAAGGCATCGCGGCAGCCGCCATCGCCGCCGCCGCGCAGCAGGAGGCCATCAACGCCCGCGTCGCGGCGGTAACGAGGGATGCGCTAATGTACCTAGGGTTAAACCCTGGCCAGCACGGCCTCGTCAACGCCGCCGTGCACGCGGTCAGCACCGGCTCATTTGCGTTTCCTCGGATGATGTTGCCCGAGTCGCCCTGCGCGTCGGCGATGCAGCCCTTGCCCGGCTTCCATGTCTACCCGCAGGCCTCCCGACTCTTTGGGGAGCGTTCGCCTGAGGTGAGCGTGACGACGACATGGCCGCGAGCCTTTTTTGAAATTTGTGTGCAGACATGGAATGGGTCACGGTTGTTGGGCGCACTGCCGACCCAAATCTTGAAGAGGGCGGATGCCGAGCGGACGGCCGACCCAAACGAACAAAAAGCGGACAAATCCGCCGTACGTTTTGGTCGGCGCGTTGAAGTTGCTCTTAACTTTGATTTTATTGAAACTCATATTCTTAACTCACAACGACAGTTAGATCATGTTAATGTCACTTTTTGTTGAAAGAATATTCTGTGTTAGCCGGTACCCATGATGTCAAACTTAAGTTTGAATTCTCGTGTAGGGCGAAAATCCAACTCTGTGTCCGGGCTCATCTGCTCTCCAGCTACAGTAAATTCGGAAATTTTATTAGAAAAATTAAAATAATCTGAATTTTTGTTGTATGGAGATGTTCACGTGCCTGATGTCCGTGTACAGTTTTATCGTGTTTGGACATATGAGAAGCTCGTGGCAAAAAAAAGAAAATCGGTCCAAATAACCTTACTCATAGAGCCAAATTTTGTCTTTTTGTCGCGCGCTCCTCGATTGTCCAAACTCCACCAATTTTTTCAGAAACATCAAGCACATGAGCATCTTGCTTGCAATTTTTTTTTTCTATTTTTAATGTTTTCTTCATTTTGCCCGGGCTCATTTGAGCCCGGGAGCAGAAACACCGCTCTCTGGGTAGGGGGACAACCATCCTCCTAACCATCCAATTATGTGTTGGCTTTAACTAACAGTACTACTCTCTCTCTCTCCGTCTATTTTTATTGCGAGAAAATTTTCAATCTATTTATCTTTAATCATGACAGTACAACGAAAACCGGAAAATAAATAAAAATTACATCTAGATCTGTAGACCACCTAGCGACGACTACAAGCAATGAAGCGAGTCAAAGGTGTGCCACCGTCATTGCCCCTCCCTTGTCGAAGCCGGGCAAAATTTTCTGTAATAGATAGTCGGGAAGTCGTTGTGCTAAGGCTCCATAGGACCAGCGCAACAGAACAACAACCGTCGCTGACGAAGAGTAGCGTAAATCTGAAAGATCCAACCTGAAAACACATGAACCTAGATAAACTACGACCAGATCCGAGCAAATCCATCAAGGATAGATCCGCTGGATACACATCTCCACACGTCCATTGATGATGTTAGACACACCATTGAGACGGGTCTAGGCAGGGAGAAACTTATTCCATCTTTAAGAAGCCACCATCGTCTCATTTTTTTGAGCAGGACATAGACCCTAACAAAACGCGAAGAAACAACTAAAAATAGAGCTCTCCCGCCGGCAAGGGCCGAGATCCACCATGCCACCTTGGTCCTAATGCCGTCGAAGACGAGGCGGACCGACGGCGGCAACTGCAGGAGGCAGAGAAACCTAGACTTTTTTGAGGGAGGAGTCAACCTGCTGATGGATTTCAGTAGTTAATTCAGCCTGTCGGCGTTGTCCTTGGAGTAGCCCCTCTCCGTCTATTTATACACGACACTTGGTAATTCGAGTCTAACTTGGCCAACAATTTGACCAAACAAAATGTCATACAACATATAGTTATATTATTAATTTGGGAATGACAAGTGATCTTGTATTTTCCTTTTGCACTTTTCGAATTTGTTTAGTGGTCTTACACATAGAAGAACAGATGGAATACTCCCTCTGTTTTTTTTAGTCTGCATATAAGATTTACTCAAAGTCAAACTTTACAAAATTTGACTAACATTATAGAAAAAATATCATCAACTACAATACTAAAAATATATGTCATGAAAATTAATTTCATCATTCATCTAATAATGTTAATTTCATATCGTGAATATTGATATCTTTTCCTATAATTGACCAATTCTTATATGCCAACTTAAAAAAACGGAGGGAGTACTTATAAAGATACCACTGGTTAAAATTTTAGAAGTTTGCCCATCTTTGTCAAAAACAACAACTTGTATAGACCTTGCAAAAAAAAACTTGTATAGGACCGGAGGGAGTTCTTTTTTGTTGCTTCTTCAAACCTAGACCTAATGCTAGTTTGTCACCGTCAAAACTGAAGTGACTTATCTGTGTTAGTCACGATGATCCACGTGACAGATTCTTCTAGCAAAATCTAAGTGTGCTACTGTATAAGACTACAAGCTTTGAGATACCCATTGTAAAATGTAGGGGCTGTTTGGATCACGCCCCAGCCAGCCCCATCAAAATTGGCTTGCCAAAGTTTTGGCCAAGGATTCTACCGCCACGATCTCGCCAACGCGTGGGCATAGAAACTGAACGGAGCAACCAAAATATTGGCGTGGTTGAGAATCGTTGGTGCTGATCCAAACGAAGCATGCGGGAGCAGTCAACGATCAAAAAATTGGTTGGGCGAGCTGCGGCTGCAATCCAGACAGCCCCGTAAATTGTATGGCTGCCACCGAACGGAACAACAACTATGCTAGTAGACCCTTTGGCATCTTTTAGTGATGGAGTAGCAGCGTGCCACGTAAAATGCACGAGTTTTCTGATGCCCGTATCCTCTCCTGTAGATTGTTCCTCGCCTCATTCTGAGTGCTGTCCTCTCCGAGTGCGGAAACAACAATACAATATCGAACGCGATGAAACTTTTGGCTGGCAGAAAGCATCCACCGTTCATGGCCCCAAAATGATAGTAATACCTTGCAATGCTTCCATGTTTGCCCATATAGAATAGATAATGCTCCGAAAAATGCGGCAACTTTGAAATATTTTCACCAGCTTCGAGTTAGAGGGCTCAACGATAGTACAACTACCATTGTCTCCACAATGCGGTTGGAGAGAAAAATCAAATTAAGTTTGGAATGGCGGTGAGTATGAACATGATTGCCAAGCTGCATGGGAGCGGCGTCTGCCGTCCCATCAGCATCAATATAACCAGCAACGTCGTCACGGGCGCTAGTTTCATGCGCCCCCCAGCCATGCTACCAGTAGGCATCAGAAATCACCCCCACAACTGACTGCATGTGCAACCAAGCAAAGCAAGGCTCGCTTGCACGGGAGAACGGAACAGCCATTGCTACTGTTCACGCGTACCCGGAGCAGGCTGGCTCCTAGTCCTAGTCCCTTGCCTGCGCAGCGCACGCGAAAATCACTGTGCAACTGACATTCCGATGCAAGCGCGCGCAGCCAGACGGGGGCAAATTCACTGTTTTGACCTTTTTTTTAACTTAAGCACGATTTGACCCTATGTGTGATTTTTTTTGGATCTGATTATTTTTCTACCCTCATTGTCTTTGGCGGTAGGACTTACTTACGCCGTCACTTCTGTTCGGTGTGAAAAGAACCCCACCGTCATGGTTTTTGACGGTAGGGGCATGCACGTAACTATAAAAAGGACACACATGCAAATAATAGATTATTTTTTTTACAAAAAGAACCCTACCGCCATAGCCTATGGCGATAGGGTAACACATCCTACCACCATAGACTGTGGCAGTAGGGTCATTTTCGTAAAAAACGAAGGTAACGATGCAGGTAAGTCCTGTCGTTAAAGGCCTTCACGATAGGGTGTGTTACGCTATCGTCATAAACAATGACGGTAGGAAAGAGCCAGATCCGAAAATCTTTTGCACATAGGGCTAAACTAACGAAAAAGGGTCTAAACAGTGAATTTGGCCGCCAGGCTACAAATTTGCAATTTGAGTCATCATTTAATCCCAAAAGGCGGCGGACCCGCCGGGCAAAAGTACCCAAAAGTAACTGTAGCTGCCGCTGCGCTGGCCTGTTCTGCTCGCTGACAGAAAGAGGGAATCCATGGCTACTAGCTCCGCATGTGACCGAGCAAAGGTGGCGCCTGCGTCGTGCAGTTTCATCTCATCGGCCCTGCCGTCGATTAGCGGAAGGCAACGTTCCCGGGCGCGCATATGCTGCTGATAGCGCTAGGTGCACTGCTGCCTGCTGGGTAGGTGTAGGCGCCGTGACTGTGCACCGTGCCGGCCGGGAGTGGCACCGGGGACTGCGCGCTCCGAGGGAGGCAGGCAGGCAGCGAGCCATGTGCGTAGTAGTAGTACTGTGGGCAACAGCGCGCGCCTCCGCTAGTCAGGTGGACCATGCATCCCGTGGTGGCGGTGCGGCGACAAACGTAGGAGGGCCTCCGCCTCGTGCACTTGCAGTTCCTTCGTGCCCCTCTTGGTCTTGGAAGGGCGTGCATGGTTCCCGTTGGGTTTCTTCCTCGTCTTCTACCGGAGGAAACAGTAGTGCAGTTCGTCGAAAGCAACAAGGAGACGGTTCTGTTCATGTTTGCTTCCACGGTCAGTGATCTCTAAAGCAATGCCCCCACCCCACACGGTGGAGTTTGTAAAAGTAACTGGGATTCCAGCGCGTAGAAAATGAGTAAACAGGTAGCGATTAGTAAAATTACTAGAAGGAGCTTTGCCGCCGAGACCTCACGGGCCTGTTTGGTTTTCAGCCACATTTTGCCACATTTTGCCACACCTCACTTTAGCCAAATTTGACCAAGTTAAGTGGATGTTTGGTTCTAGCCACATCTAAGAAAAGAATTTTTTTATGAGCAATGAACCTTACATGTCGTAGACACGAAAAATGTGACAAGACTCCCTTAGGCAAGCCAAAGTGTGGCTAACAATTTAAGTAACTCAAGTTAGCCAAGTGTGGCAAAAATAATGTGACAACATAAGATAAACATAGTCACAATCCAAACATTGATCATTCTTGGCAAGTTTCACTATACAATGTTTACATAACATATACCTAAACCTACATAGATATATTATAATTTTTTTTCATGACAACCAAACACCAATGTTGCTTGTCATTTTCATTAAAAAGAGAAAGAATTAATCACAAACTTTGAGGGCAAAGAGTACATTCTTTGGCACCCAAAAGAGAAACTCACAGCACCGCGGCCTGCCCCTACCATCTAGTGAGACCATCCCTTGTTTCTGCCTGGCAAGCATTATTTTTTTAAACGGAGGCAAAGATTGCCTCATCTATTAATTAAGCAGAAGAGAATTGTTCAATTAATTACAGAAAACGGGGTAAAAACCAGAACAACAAGGGCCAAGCCCACTCTCAAAGACACACACACAGAGAGGGCAAAGCCCATTCTAATCGACAACATGTCGACCCGCGGCCAGACAACACAGCTCCGACTCTGACAGATTAGAGTGGTCCTACCTAAGAGCGATAATGGCCAAGCTTGGTTTTGCAAGGAAGTGGATTGATATTGTTATGAGCATGGTTTCCTCAGTTTCTTTCTCCGTGTTGTTCAATGGTGAGAAGCTTGATGCCTTTAAACCACCCAGAGGAATCCGACAGGGAGACCCAATTTCTCCTTACTTGTTCATGATTGCAGCAGAGGTCCTTTCGTGCCTCCTGAAATCCAATTCTCGGTCATCAAATTTAGCAGGTAGTAAGGTGGCTCCCTCGGCGCCCACCATTAATCACCTTTTGTTTGCAGATGACTGCCTGTTGCTTTTCAAGGCCAATGTGGAGGGGTCAGTTGAAGTGTCAAACCTGTTGGATACATATTGGGCCCCTCGAGCACCCCCCCAACCGACTTCTTTCACCTATATAATCCCATATACCCTAAAAACATCGATAACGAAGATAGATCGGGAGTTCCGCCGCCGCAAGTCTCTGTAGCCACCAAAACCCAATCGGGACCCTGTTCCGGCATCCTGCCGGGGGGGAGGGATCCCTCACCGGTGGCCATCTTCACCATCCCGACGATCTCCATGACGAGGAGGGAGTAGTTCACCCTCGGGGCTGAGGGTATGTACCAGTAGCTATGTGTTTGATCTCTCTCTCTCTCGTGTTCTCTCTCGTGTTCTCTCTCGTGTTCCCTCTATGGCACGATCTTGATGTATCGCGAGCTTTGCTATTGTAGTTGGATCTTATGTGGTTACCCGTGGTGACAATAGGGTATTCTATTGATCCACTTGATGTATGTTTTGGTGATCAACTTGCGGGTTCCGCTCATGAACCTATGCATAGGGGTTGGCACACGTTTTCGTCTTGACTCTCCGGTAGAAACTTTGTGGCACTCTTTGAAGTACTTTGTGTTGGTTGAATAGATGAATCTGAGATTGTGTGATGCATATCGTATAATCATGCCCACGGATACTTGAGGTGACAATGGAGTATCTAGGTGACATTAGGGTTTTGGTTGATTTGTGTCTTAAGGTGTTATTCTAGTACGAACTCTATGATAGATTGAACGGAAAGAATAGCTTCGTGTTATTTTACTACGGACTCTTGAATAGATAGATCAAAAAGGATAACTTTGAGGTGGTTTCGAACCCTACCATAATCTCTTTGTTTGTTCTTCGCTATTAGTTGCTTTGGAGTGATTTTTTGTTGCATGTTGAGGGATAGTTATGTGATCCAATTATGTTATTATTGTTGAGAGAACTTGCACTAGTGAAAGTATGAACCCTATGCCTTGTTTCCTATCATTGCAATACCGTTTACACTCACTTTTATCATTAGTTACCTTGCTGTTTTTATAATTTCAGATTACAAATACCTTTATCTACCATCCGTATTGTACTTGTATCACCATCTCTTCGCCGAACTAGTGCACCTAAACAATTTACCATTGTATTGGATGTGTTGGGGACACAAGGGACTCTTTGTTATTTGGTTGCAGGGTTGTTTGAGAGAGACCATCTTCATCCTACGCCTCCCATGGATTGATAAACCTTAGGTCATCCACTTGTGGGAAATTTGCTACTGTCTTACAAACCTCTGCACTTGGAAGCCCAACAACGTCTACAAGAAGAAGTTTGTGTAGTAGACATCAAGCTCTTTTCTGGCGCCGTTGCCGGGGAGGTGAGTGCTTGAAGGTATATCTTTAAATCTTGCAATCGAATCTTTTTGTTTCTTGTTTTATCACTAGTTTAGTTTATAAAATAAAACTATAAAAAAATGGAGTTAAGTTTGTCTCATACTCTTCATCTTTTTAATATCTTTCATGAGAATGATGGTAAGGAAAATTGTGCTCAAGTGCTAGAAGAAGAATGCATTAAATTGTTTGGAACTAAATATTTGAATGATGGGCATGATTGCAATGTTGTTAGTATGAATTCCTTGAATATCCATGATGCTAATGATATGCAAAGCCACAAGCTTGGGGATGCTATGTTTGATGAATATGATTTTTTTGTCCCCCAAATTTTAATGAGCAAATTTATTATGATGAAAGCATGCCTCCTATTTATGATGATTATATTGATGAAAGTGAGTTTGGAAGAGTGTAAACTTTAGGTAGTATTGATCCCACTATTTTGGAGGATATTGAATCTTATTGTGATGAATATAAAAATGGATTTGGAAGAGTGTCAACTTTATTTAGTGATGATTCCACTATTTCGGAAGTGGTTTCAATTGATTATGAGAACAAAGTTGCTATTTATGATGATTATTGTGATGACTTCTATGCTATTAAGAATAATGATAACCATAAAACTTGTCATCATGATTTTAGTTTTCAATTGGATTATGCCTCACATGATAGTTATTTTGTTGAGTTTGCTCCCACTACTATTTATGAGAAGAAATTTGCTTATGTGGAGAGCAATAAATTTTCTATGCTTTTAGATCATGAAAAGAATGCTTTAGGTGCTGGTTATATTGTTGAATTCATTCATGATGCTACTGAAAATTATTATGAGAGATGAACATATGCTTGTAGGAATTGTAATAGTACCAAGTTTCCTCTCTATGTGTTGAAATTTTTGAAGGTATGCTTGTTGTACCTTCCTGTGCTAGTTGATTATTGTTTCCATAAGTTATTTGCTCACAAAATCTATATGCATAGGAATGGGTTAGACTTAAATGTGCTAGTCACATTCTTCATGATGCTCTATTTATGTTTCAATTTTTATATTTTATGTGAGCATCATTGAAATCATCATGCCTAGCTAGAAAGGCATTAAAGAAAAGCGCTTGTTGGGAGACAACCCAATATTTACCCTTACTGCTTTTGTGTGTCCACATGATTATGCTACTGTATTAATCATGCTTTATAGCTTTTGTTTCAATAAAGTGCCAAGTAGAACCTTTGGGAAAACTTGGGTGAAGTCTTTATGATCTTGCTGTAAAAAACAAAACCTTTAGCGCTCACGAGATCAGCTGCCATTTTTTTACCAGAGAGTGCTTTTAGATTGATTCTTTTTGAATATGATTAATAGACAAATTACTCAGGACCACCAATTTATTTCAGAATTTATGGAGTTCCAGAAGTATACGTTTGATACAGATTACTACAGACTGTTCTGTTTTTGACAAATTCTGTTTTCATTGTGTTGCTTGCTTATTTTGATGAATCTATGAGTAGTATCGGATAGTATGAACCATAGAGAAGTTGGAATACAGTAGGTTTAACACAAATATAAATAAATAATGAGTTCATTACAGTACCTTAAAGTGGTGATTTATTTTTTTATACTAACGGAGCTTACGAGTTTTGTTTTGAGTCTCGTGTTGTGAAGTTTTCAAGTTTTGGGTAAAGATTCGATGGACTATGGAATAAGGAGTGGTAAGAGCCTATGCTTGGGGATGCCCAAGGCACCCCAAGGCACCCCGGAAGGCATCCCCTCTTTCGTCTTCGTTCATCGGTAACTTTACTTGGAGCTATATTTTTATTTACCACATGATATGTGTTTTGCTTGGAGCGTCAATTTATTTTCTTAGTATTTGCTTGCTGTTATTTAGAATAATGTTTTACATCTATATTTTCAATAAAAATGTCAAGGATAGCCTTTACCATGCTTATTTTGCTAGTATACATGTTGCTGTTTGAAAACAGAAAGTTTACCGCTGTTGCAAAAATTCCCTAGAAAAGTCAGAGAATGATATAATTTTGAATTTTTTTGCATAATGAGATCTGATAAATCTTTTACAGTGTAGTATTTTTCGTATAATTTTTGGAGTTAGGGAAGTATGATGAATCTTGCATTCTTTACAGACTATACTGTTCTGGCAGATTGCTGTTATGTTTGCATTGTTTGCATATGCTTGCTTGTTTAACGATACTATTTGAGGATAGGAGTATTAAATATGCAGAGACATTTAGTATGCAATGTTTAATAATAATGTTAGTAATTTGTTTCAGTAGAAAATGATAAGGTTATTGCATTGTTTTATACTAACTTATCTCACGAGTTCTTGTTGAGTTTGGTGTGGATGAAGCTTTCGAGATTTAGGAAACTGAGATATAAAAGGAATTAAGGAGAGACAAAAGCTCAAGCTTGGGGATGCCCAAGGCACCCCAAGATAGTATTCTAAGAAGTCTCAAGCATCTAAACTTGGGGATGCCCCGTTAGGCATCCCACCTTTCTTCTTCAACAACTATCAGTTAGTATCGGTTGAACCTAAGTTTTTGCTTCTTCACATGAGTCGTGTTATACTTACAATGTTATTTTATTTTTCTTTGCTTGTTGTATGAATAAAATACCAAGATCTGAAATTCTTAAATGAGAGAGAGTCCTCACATAGCTGCATAATTAGTTAACTACTTATTGATCTTCGCTTATATCTTTTTGGAGTAGTTTGTCATTTACTCGTGTGCTTCACTTATATCCTATGAGTAAATGGTTGAATGAGTTGAATGTCACAAATCTGAAATTATATATGTCTCATTTGCTTATCCCATGGGGAGTAATGACTTCACATCTAAGAAGTAGAGGTTGTAAATTTATTGAAGGTTAGCAAGCATTGTATTAGTCATTTGAACAATTCATGAAAGAATATTGAAGGAAGAGAGATTTCACATATAAATATATTAGCATGGACATCTTTTGTAATTGTGAGCACTCATTAAGTATGACATGCTAAAGAGTTTATGTTGGACAAGGAAGACAACATAATGGGTTATATTTTCTCACATCTCAGTTAAAGTGTATTGTCATGGATCATTCAAACATGTTGAGCTTGCCTTTCCCCCTCATGCTAGCCAAAATTCCTTGCACCAAGTAGAGATACTATTTATGCTTCCAATATCCTTAAACCTAGTTTTTGCCATGAGTGTCCACCATACCTACCTATATGCGGTATTTACCTGCCGTTCCAAGTAAATTTGCATGTACCAAACTCTAAACCTTCAAACAATAATCTGTTTTGTATGCCCGAATTGCTCATGTAGCGACTAGGGGCTGTCAGTATCTTCCATGCTAGGTGGGTTATTCTCAAGATGAGTGGACTCCGCTCATCATTCACGAGTAAAATGGCTGGTAATCGGGATGCCCAGTCCCATGATCAAAAAGATCAAAATCAAATCAAAAATAATTGCAAATAAAACTCCCCCAAGACTGTTGTTGGTATGGACGGTACCCCATTGTTTCAGATGGCCGTGGAGTGTGATTGTTGGTGGAGGGGGAGTAAAATCTTTACCATTCTGTTTGGGAACCGCCTATAATGTATGTAGTATGGAAGACATTGGGAACTCTTGGTTGTTATGTTGACAATGAGATCATACCTCTCAAAATTATTTATCTCTATTTCAAAATCGAGCTCTGGCACCTCTGCAAATCCCTACTTCCCTCTACGAAGGGCCTGTCTTTTACTTTATGCAAGAGTCAAGGTGATCTTCACCTTTCCCTTTTTCATTTTATCCTTTGGCAAGCACCTCGTGTTGGAAAGATCATGACATATATATCTAATTGGATGTACGTTAGCATGAACTATTATTGTTGACATCACCCAAAGGTGAATATGTTGGGAGGCAAAATTATAAGCCCCTATCTTTCTCTGTGTTCGATTAAAACTTTGGACCCATTAATATCACGTGGGTGTTAGCAATTGTGAAAGACTATATGATAGTTGAGTATGTGGAGTTTGCTAACTAAATCAAAGCTCTGACATAGACCCTTCCTGAAAGTAAGATGAATTGCAATTGTTTGATGACTAAGAATGAAGTTTGCTAGTTTTCAAGAAAGTTTATGGTCTATGCTTTAACATGTGAATAGCTTGTTACTTGATCATGAAAAGTTTTATGAGATGAACTATTGTTATGACATAAAAACATGCTAGAAAAGGTGATTGAAATTATCATTGATCAAACTTGTGCACCTGCTGGCATTCACACTTCATAAATTCTTTCTTTTATCATTTACCTACTCAAGGACGAGCAGGAATTAAGCTTGGGGATGCTGATACGTCTCCAACGTATCTATAATTTATGAAGCATCCATGCTATTATATTATCTGTTTTGAATGATTATGGGCTTTATTATACACTTTTATATTACTTTTGGGACTAACCTATTAACTGGAGGCCCAACCCATATTGTTGTTTTATTGCCTGTTTTCGTATTTCGAAGAAAAGGAATATCAAACGGAGTCCAAACGGAATGAAACCTTCAGGAGCGATTTTTGGGAAGAATATGATCCGGAAATCTTGGAATTCACGTCAGAAGAGCCTCGAGGAGGCCAGGAGATAGGAGGGCGCGCCCCCTATCTCCTGGGCCCCTCGAGCACCCCTCAACCGACTTCTTTCACCTATATAATCCCATATACCCTAAAAACATCGATAACGAAGATAGATCGGGAGTTCCGCCGCTGCAAGCCTCTATAGCCACCAAAACCCAATCGGGACCCTGTTCCGGCACCCTGCCAGGGGGGGGGGATCCCTCACCGGTGGCCATCTTCACCATCCCGGCGATCTCCATGACAAGGAGGGAGTAGTTCACCCTCGGGGCTGAGGGTATGTACAAGTAGCTATGTGTTTGATCTCTCTCTCTCTCATGTTCTCTCTCATGTTCCCTCTATGGCACGATCTTAATGTATCGCGAGCTTTGCTATTGTAGTTGGATCTTATGATGTTTCTCCCTCTCTACTCTCTTGTAATGGATTGAGTTTTTCCTTTGAAGTTATCTTATCGGATTGAGTCTTTAATGATTTGAGAACACTTGATATATGTCTTGCGTGGGATACTCGTGGTGACAACGGGGTATTCTATTGATCCACTTGATGTATGTTTTGGTGATCAACTTGCGGGTTCCGCCCATGAACCTATGCATAGGGGTTGACACACGTTTTCGTCTTGACTCTTCGGTAGAAACTTTGGGGCACTCTTTGAAGTACTTTGTGTTGGTTGAATAGATGAATCTGAGATTGTGTGATGCATATCGTATAATCATGCCCACAGATACTTGAGGTGACAATGGAGTATCTAAGTGACATTAGGGTTTTGGTTGATTTTTGTCTTAAGGTGTTATTCTAGTACGAACTCTATGATAGATTGAACGGAAAGAATAGCCTCGTGTTATTTTACTATAGACTCTTGAATAGATCAAAAAGGATAAATTTGAGGTGGTTTTGTACCCTACCATAATCTCTTTGTTTGTTCTCCGTTATTAGTTACTTTGGAGTGACTCTTTGTTGCATGTTGAGGGATAGTTATGTGATCCAATTATGTTATTATTGTTGAGAGAACTTGCACTAGTGAAAGTATGAACCCTATGCCTTGTTTCCTACCATTGCAATACCGTTTACGCTCACTTTTATCATTAGTTACCTTGCTGTTTTTATAATTCCAGATTACAAATACCTTTATCCACCATCCATATTGCACTTGTATCACCATCTCTTTGCCGAACTAGTGCACCTATACAATTTACCATTGTATTGGGTGTGTTGGGGACACAAGAGACTCTTTGTTATTTGGTTGCAGGGTTGTTTGAGAGAGACCATCTTCATCCTACGCCTCCCACAGATTGATAAACCTTAGGTCATCCACTTGAGGGAAATTTGCTACTATCCTACAAACCTCTGCACTTGGAGGCCCAACAACGTCTACAAGAAGAAGGTTGTGTAGTAGACATCATTCCTACTAGTAAAAAAGTTAATTCGGTTGAAGAAATTTTTTCTTTGAGTGGAAAAGTTGATGCTCTTATGAAATTGGTTGCTAGTAAAAGTGCTCCTATTGATTTTAATGATTTGTCTTTGTCTACTTTGATTGAGCAAAATAGTCATGCCATAGATGTGAATTTTATTTCTTGCAACAATTTCAACAACAATGCTTATAGAGTTAATTTTAATCCTAGGCCTTTTCCTAGTAATTCCTCTAATAATTATGGTAATTCCTATGGAAATCAATCTTATAATAACAGTAGAAACACCTCTAATCTTAAGAATAATATTAAAGAATTTATCAACACACAAAAAGTTTTCAACACTTCCATAGAAAAAAAGTTGAATAAGATTGATGATTTGTCTAGAAGTGTTGATAAAATCGCTCATGATGTGGAAAATATCAAGATGAATTTTTTTGTGCCTAAAGTAAATGAATCAATTAAAGCTCTTTATGTTTCTATGGATGAAAGTAAGAAAAGAATCGATATGCTTAGAGCTAAAAGAGAATTTTTAGAAAAAGTGTTTTCTAGTGATTTCTTTCGCAAAAGCGATGAAAATCTTAAAATGATTGGTGTTTCTTCGATTGATTTCTTGTTTAGTAAAATTAAGATTGATGAAAAAGGGACTGGAGAAGAGTCAACTTTAGGTAGAAGGCTTCCCAATATTTTGGAGGGTGAAAATCTTGTTAAGAAAATTGATAAAAGTGGGTTTGAAGAGGTCAAAACTTAAACTAGTGATGTGCCCACTATTTTGGATTACAAAGACTTCAATTATGATAGTTGCTCTTTGATTGATTGTATTACTTTGTTGCAATCCATGATAAATTTACCCCATGCTTATGAACAAAATAAAGGTTTTACTAAACATATTGTTGATGCCATGATGAAAGCTTTTGAAGAAAAATTGGAAGTAGAAGTTCCAATTCCTAGAAAATTGCATGATGAATGAGAACCTACTATCAAAGTCAACATTAAAAGTTATGAGTGTTTTGGTTTGTGTGACTTGGGTGCTAGTGTTTCTATAATTCCGAAATCTTTTTGTGATGTGCTCGGTCTTACTGATATTGAAGAATGCTCTGTAAATTGGCACTTAGCGGATTCTACTATTAAAAAGCCTATGGGAAGAATTAATGATGTTATTATTCTAGAAAATAGAAATTATGTCCCCATAGATTTATTGTTCTTGATATTGATTGCAATCCGTCTTGTCCAACTATTCTTGGTAGACCGTTTTTACGCACTATCGGTACCTGCTACGTCTCGAGCTTGCGTTGGATTTCCCCGAAGAGGAGAGGATGATGCAGCACAGTAGCGTAAGTATTTCCCTCAGTTTTTGAGAACCAAGGTATCAATCCAGTAGGAGACCACGCGCAAGTCCATCGTACCTACACAAAACGATAGCTACTCGCAACCAACACTTAGGGGTTGTCAATCCATTCATGGTCACTTACGAGGGTGAGATCTGATAGAGATAATATTTTTGGTATTTTTGGTATAAAGATGCAAAGTAAAAAGTAAAAGCAAAAGCAAGTAAATAAAGTGATGGAGATTGATATGATGAGAATAGACCCGGGGGCCATAGGTTTCACTAGTGGCTTCTCTCAAGAGCATAAGTATTCTACGGTGGGTGAACAAATTACTGTTGAGCAATTGACAGAATTGAGCATAGTTATGAGGTTATCCAGGCAATGATCATGTATATAGGCATCACGTCCGTGACAAGTAGACCGAAACGATTCTGCATCTACTACTATTACTCCACTCATCGACCGCTATCCAGCATGCATCTAGAGTATTAAGTTAAAAACAGAGTAACGCCTTAAGCAAGATGACATGATGTAGAGGAATAAATTCATGCAATATGATAAATACCCGATCTTGTTATCCTCGATGGCAACAATACAATACGTGCCTTGCAACCCTTTCTGTCACTGGGTAAGGTCACCGCAAGATTGAACCCAAAGCTAAGCACTTCTCCCATTGCAAGAACTACCAATCTAGTTGGCCAAACCAAACGGATAATTCGAAGAGACTTGCAAAGATAACTTAATCATACATAAAAGAATTCAGAGAAGAATCAAATATTTTCCATAGATAAGCTGGATCATAAACCCACAATTCATCGGTCTCAACAAACACACCGCAAAAAGAAGATTATATCGAATAGATCTCCACGAGAGAGGGGGTGAACATTGTATTGAGATCCAAAAAGAGAGAAGAAGCCATCTAGCAACTAACTATGGACCCGAAGGTCTGAAGTAAACTACTCACACTTCATCGGAGGGACTATGGTGATGATGTAGAAGCCCTTCGTGGTAGATGCCCCCTTCGGCGGAGCTCCGGAACAGGCCCTGAGATGGGATCTCGTGGATACAGGATGTTACGGTGGTGGAATTAGGTTTTTGGCTCCGTCCCCGATCTGTTGGGGGTACGTAGGTATATATAGGTGGAAGGAGTACGTTGGTGGAGCGTCAGGGGGCCCACGAGGTAGGGGGGCGCACCCAGGAGGGAGGGCGCGCCCCCCACCCTCGTGACCGCCTCTGGCACTTCTTGGAGTAGGGTCCAAGTCTCCTAGATCACGTTCGGTGAGAAGATCACGTTTCCGAAGGTTTCATTCCGTTTGGACTCCGTTTGATATTTCGTTTCTTCGAAACACTGAAATAGGCAAAAAAACAGCAATTCTGGGCTGGGCCTCCGGTTAATAGGTTAGTCCCAAAAATAATATAAAAGTGGAAAATAAAGCCCATTATAGTCCAAAACAATAGATAAAGTAGCATGGAGCAATCAAAAATTATAGATACGTTGGAGACGTATCAGGCATCCCCAAGCTTAATTCCTGCTCGTCCTCGAGTAGGTAAATGATAAAAAGAGAATTTTTGATGCGGAGTGATACTTTGGCATAATTTCAATGTAAATCTTCTTAATTGTGATATGAATATTCAGATCCGAAAGATTCAAGACAAAAGTTCATATTGACATAAAAATAATAATACTTCAAGCACACTAATCAAAATAATTATGTCATCCCAAAATAACATGGCCAAAGAAAGTTCATTCCTACAAAATCATATAGTTAGGCTATGCTTCATTTTCGTCACACAAAGATGTTCCCAACTTCTAAACCCCCGATGACAAGCCAAGCAATTATTTCATACTTAAATAATCTCAAACTTTTTCAACCTTCATGCAATACATGAGCGTGAGCCATGAATATAGCACTATGGGTGGAATAGAATATGATGATGGGGATTGTGTGGAGAAGACAAAAAAGGAGAAAGTCTCACATTGACGAGGATAATCAACGGGCTATGGAGATGCCCATCAATTGATGTCAACATGAGGAGTAGGGATTGCCATGCAACGGATGCACTAGAGCTATGAATGCTCAACAAAATAAAACTAGTGGGTGTGCATCCAACTTGCTTGCTCATGAAGACCTAGGGCATTTGAGGAAGCCCATCGTAGGAATATACAAGCCAAGTTCTATAATGAAAAATTCCCACTAGTATGAAAAAGACAACTTATGAGACTCACTATATGAAAAACATGGTGCTACTTTGAAGCACAATATATGGGACTCAATACATGAAGAACGAGGTGCTACTTTGAAGCACAAAATATGAGACTCACTACATGAAGAACATGGTGCTACTTTGAAGCACAAGTGTGGAAAAAGAGATAGTAGCATTGCCCTTTTTTTGGGCCTTCCTTTTTTTGGCCTTTCTTTTTTTTATTTGGGCAATGCTCTAATAATGATGATCATCACACTTCTATTGATTACAACATGAGGATTACAACTCGAAACTAGAACAAGGTATGACTCTATATGAATGCCTCCAGCGGTGTACCGGGATGGTGCAATGAATCAAGAGTGACATGTATGAAAAATAATGCATGGTGGCTTTGCCACAAATACTATGTCAACTACATGATCATGCAATGGAAATATGAAAAAAGTAATGTATGTCATAATAATGATGAACGGAATGGTGGAAAGTTGCATGGCAATATATCTTGGAATGGCTATGGAAATGCCATAATAGGTAGGTATGGTGGCTGTTTTGAGGAAGAGATAGGGAGGTTTATGTGTGATAGAGCGTATCGTATCACGGAGTTTGGATGCACCGGCGAAGTTTGCGCCAACTCTCAATGTGAGAAAGTGAAATGCACGGTACCGAAGAGGCTAGCAATGGCGGAAAGGTAAAAGTGCGTATAATCCATGGACTCAACATTAGTCAAAAAAACTCATATACTTATTGCAAAAATTTAGAAGTCATCAAAAATCAAGTACTATGCGCATGCTCCTAGGGGGATAGATTGGTAGGAAAAGACCATGGCTCGTCCCCGACCGCCACTCATAAGGATGCACAAGCCAGGTACACTTCATGTTTCAAATTTGTTACACAACTTTAACCATACGTGCATGCTACGGGACTTACAAACTTCAAAGCAAGTATATGAGTTCAACACAAGAACTCATAATGATTGTTCTTTTGTGTTTTAATTAGTGTTTGTGCCAAGTAAAGCCTTTAGGATCTTCCGGGGTGATAGTTGTTTGATCTTGCTAAAAAAGACAGAAACTTTATGCTCACAAAAATAATTATCATAAATCACAGAAAAGAGCTTTTACCCTAATTCCTTTTACAGAAGATTAAATACATATGCTGGTCTTCCTAATTTGGTAGAATTTTTGGAGTTACAGAAGTATTCGAAAGTTCCAGATGACTACAGACTGTTCTGTTTTGACAGATTCTATTTTCTTTGTGTTGTGTGCTTATTTTGATGGCTCTATGGTTTTCTTTGATGAGCTTTTGCCATAGAAAAGTTGGAATACAATAGATATAATACAAAAATAAAACAAGAATTGGTTTGACACATCACTTATAGTAGTGGTTTGCTTTCTTTTACTAACGGGTCTCACTAGGGTCTTGTTAAGTTTTGTGTGATTGAAGTTTTCAAGTTTTGGGTTATCTTACGATGGATGAAAGAAGGATAGAAGAGCCTAAGCTTGTGGATGACCCGGCATCCCAAGCTATTATCCAAGAATGAGCAACCAACTAAGCTTGGGTATGCCCCCGAGTGGCATCCCCTCTTTCTTCTAACGACCATCGGTATTTTACTCGAGACTATATTTTTATTCGTCACATGATATGTGTTTTCCTTGGAGCGTCTTGTATGATATGTGACTTTGCTTGTTTTATTTTGTGTTTTAATTCATCAATCCTTGATGGATACACCTATTTGAGAGAGCCAAAATTATGTCACGACTTGTTAGAATTGCTCTCTATGCTTCACTTAAATTTTTATGAGCAATGGACTTGCTCTAGTGCTTCACTTATATCTTTTTGAGCACAATGTGCTTAGTATTTTTGAAGAAATTATCTCTTGATTCACTTAGATTTTTTTTTTGAGAGTTAGTAATTATTTTTAAGAAATTCTCTCTTGCTTCACTTAAATTATTTTGAGAGAAAGAAAATATGTTATGCTCATGATCTTCACTTATATTTGTTTGAGCTTATGAAAAGCAACACATGAAAATTAGTCCCAAAGTGATAGATATCCAAAAAGGATAAATAAAGAAAGAAATTATATGTCATGAAGATCATTGGACAAAATAAACTTGATTCTTAGTAATAGTTTTGAGATATGATGATGTGATATGTGAGTTATGTTGGTGAGTAATTGTGCTCAAGTAAGAATATTGGTGTTAAGGTTTGTGATTCCCTATGCATGCACGAAAGTCAATAATTATGCAATAAAAATTATATCCTACTTGTGGTGCATTATTCAGTGTTAATTATGCTTAATGCTTGCTTATGAGATTATTCATTTCTTGGCTTGGTCGCTTCTCAATCTTTTTGCTAGCCTTCACTCTGCACCAAGTATGACCTCTACTTATGCATCTAAAATCCTTTAAACCAGTTTTGCCACATGAGTCCACTATATCTACCTATATGCGGTATTCTTTTGCCGTTCTAAGCAAATTTGCATGTGCCATCTCTATTTTTCAAAATGAACTTCTCTTTTGTGTGTTTGTTTCGCTCGTGGAACGGTAACGGGTAGCTAATATTTTCCATGCTAGATGTGTTATTCTCACGATGAGTGTTTATTCACTTGTCATTGCATAAGAGTAAGGCAAAGGTTTTAGGGATGCCCAGTCCCAAAATGCAAAAATGAATTTACTTTATATTGTCAAATAATAAATGGAGGGCACCCGTGGATACGACTAGCCATGGAAAGTGAAAATTATGGTGGAAAAAGGAATAAACTTTATTTTCAGTTTGGGAACCGCCTATGATATATCTAGCATGGAAAGTGTTGGGATGCTCCAAGTCGTTTTCGTTGGTGGGATGGATACACCTCCCAAAATGTTTTTATCTCTAATTTTTCGCTTTGAGCTCTGGCACCTCTACAAATCCCTACTTCCCTTTGCAAAGGGCCTTTCTTTTACTTATGCAATTTTTACTTTTGAAATTGAGTCTCCATCCTATCTTATAAAAGCACCAACCAGGGGACAATATGATCGTACTTAAGTATTGGGTGTAGCTAATATTCGAGTGTGTTTCATGAATGGATTAATGTTTGAGCATGATGGGCTAGGGATAACTTGTTTTAGCATTAATATATTGAAAGACATGGTTGCTTGTTGATATGCTTGAGTATCTAAATTATTATGTCAAAACTAGACTATTGCTTTGATCACATAAAAGTCCAAATGTCCATGCTATGAAGAAAATAATATGATATGACATGATAAACAGCACTCCACATCAAAAAGTATGTTTTATCACTTACCTACTCAAGGACGAGCAGGAGTTAAGCTTGGGGATGCTGATACGTCTCCAACGTATCTATAGTTTTTGATCATTCCTTGCTGTTTTATTATCAATCTCGGATGTTTTATAATCATTTTATAGCCATTTTATATTTTTTTTGGTACTAACCTATTGACGTAGTGCCAAGTGTCAATTACTTTTTTCTGCATGTTTTTTACATCGTAGGAAATCAATATCACATGAGGTCCAAATGACACGCCATTTTACAATGATTTTTATAGGCCAGAAGGAACACAATGGGCCCTGGTTGCACCTGGAGGAAGTCCCGAGGAGGGGACAACCCACGAGGGCGCGCCAGGAGGCCCAGGCACGCCCAGGTGGGTTGTGCCCACCTCGGGTGCCCCCTGGACCAACTCTTTGCTCTATAAATACCCCAATATTCCAGAAACCCTAGGGGAGTCGATGAAATATTCATCCAGCCGCCACAGAGTCCAGAACCACGAGATCCAATCTAGACACCATCACGGAGGGGTTCACCACTTCCATTGGTGCCTCTCCGATAATGCTGACTAGTTCTTTGTAGACCTTTGGGTCCGTAGTTAGTAGCTAGATGGATTCCTCTCTCTCTCTTGATTATCAATACAATGATCTCTTGGAGATCCATATGATGTAAGTCCTTTTTGCGGTGTGTTTGTTGGGATATGATGAACTTCGAGTTTATGATCAGTTATATCTTTTTATATCCATGAAAGTTATTTGAGTTCTTTAATCTCTTATATGCGTGATCTCTTATAGCCTCGTATTTCTTCTCCGATATTTGAGTTTTGTTTGGCCAACTTGATCTATTTATCTTGCAATGGGAAGAGGTGCCCGGTAGTGGGTTCGATCTTACGGTGCTTGATACCAGTGATAGAAAGGGAACTGTCACGTATGTATCATTGCTACTAAGCATAAAAAGACGGGATCCATATCTGCCGCAATAGATAAACGGATCTTGTCTACATCATGTCATCGTTCTTATTGCATTACTCTGTTTTTCCATGAACTTAATACACTAGATGCATGCTGGATAGCGATCAATGTGTGGAGTAATAGTAGTAGATGCAGGCAGGAGACGGTCTACTAATCTTGGACGTGATGCCTATGTAATGATCATTGCCTGGATATCGTCATGATTGTTTGAAGTTCTATCAATTGCCCAACAGTAATTTTTTCACCCACCGTTTGCTATTTTTCTCGAGAGAAGCCACTAGTGAAACCTACGGCCCCCGAGTCTTCTTTCTCATATATTTGCCTTATGATCCATTTTTTCCTTGCGTTTATTTTCAGATCTATTAAACTAAAAAATACAAAAATACCTTGTTGCAATTTATTTATTCCACGATCTATTTATCCTATCTACAAATTTACCTCACGTCCTTTGCCTATCTTGAGGCGCCATACCCAGAAAGGGATTGACAACCCCTTTAACACGTTGGGTTGCGAGGTGTTGTTATTTGTGTGCAGGGGCTGTTTACGTTGTGTTGCTTGGCTCTCCTACTGTTTTGATAATCTTGGTTTCATATCTGAGGGAAATACCTACCACCGCTATGCTGCATCATCCCTTCCTCTTTGGGGAAACATCGACGTAGCTTCAAGCGACATCAGGGCGCTTCTGCCATTGTTTTCAGATATATTTCGTACCCAACAACGCTTGAAGCATTGGCAGTTAGAGAAGCTATGGATCTAGCAAATGATCTCTATGCCCAAAGAATTCATGTGGCATCCGACTGCAAGGTGGTGGTTGACGACATTCAGAAGAAAATTTTGTTGAGTTATGGGGCTATAATTCAAGAGATTATAAGCCATTCTATTTCCTTTACTTTCTGTAATATAGTTCATGAATGTAGGAGCTCAAATTTTGAAGCTCGCAATTTAGCGAAGCATGCACTTACCCTGGGAGCTGGCCGCCATGTTTGGCTGGGGCATCCTGAGAATCTTCCATTCGTCCCTGTAAACATTGTGACGAATTAATAAAGCTTCCTGGAATTGTCTCAAAAAAGAAGAAGAACAAAACCAGGCGAAAGCTAGCGCCACGAATGATCGCCGAATGGACCACTTGCAGCTAGTCATCGTATACCACAGGGCCCCGTCGCCGCAGCTTCGACTCCGCAGCAACAAACAAACCGAGGCAAAACCGTGGACACGCTGGGAAGAGCCGACTACCAAAACCGTTGTCGCGTCGCCCACATCGCTCCCACCATCATCATTGCCACAGAAGCCTAGTCGCCACGGAGATCCACTCGGGGCCGCCGCCCCGAAATCCACCGCTCCGTCGCGCCCAATGCACTCCACCGGCACCGTCTTCCGGGGTTGCCGCCCCGACATACCACCGCTCCCCTCGAGCAGCAACGCCGCACAACCCAGCTGCCCGTAGCCCATGCTGCACGGGGCAAGCGATCGCAGACCACGAACGTCACACCACATTCGGGGCCGCCGCCCCGACATAAAGTCAGTCCGCCCCCTCTGGGGTGCATCGACCGAGTCGACACCCCCACCGCTCAAGCGGGACAAAGGATGCCACCCAACCAATGTCGAGATAGAGCCCCACCTCATAGAGTTGCCGGTTTGCACGGATCTCTTTGTCGGCGGGGATAGTGGACGTCGGGGCGGCGGCTCCGGGTGGTTTCTATTTGTGTGCCGAGATGGAGATCTCGGGGGCAAGCACTATTTGGACCATTGAAGCTTTACTATCAAACACTCTGGCATTCCTCTCTAGCAGAGTTTACGGAAGCCCACAATCAAAATCAAAGCAATCTCCCTCGCCCTGATCTCCGGAAATCTAGTGCCCAGCTTGCAGAACCAACCTCTCACTGTCGAGTCACTGCTTTAGATCGAGCTCAGCAGCCTAATATTTCAAAGCACAAACCAGAATTGCCGAGCAAAGGAGCACTGCACCATCAGATGGTCGATGATTTTCGGGGCTTGGTCACAAAGAATGCAGCGTGCGGGATGTTGCATACCTCATTGTACTAAGCGGTCCGCCGCCCAACATCGGTCACTCAACATGAGCCAAGTAAAGTAGTGGGCCTACCACATTCTTCCATAGCGTACATGCATAATCTACTTGCTCGGTACCAAAGAAGTGACCCCTATAGGCCGAGCTCCCCGTGTACGTACCCGATGTTGTCAGTCTCCACCTGAAGCAATCTTTGTTTGCATATAGCTGCGGTGTATTTTCGATGATCCTTCATAGCTGCACAAATTTAACAATCGTATCTAAGGTGAGGATCTTTTGATGTCTGTGATCTAGTTATCGTTGGATAACCCGTCCGCCACCAAACATCCTTTCCCTTCTTGCACCCTCACGAACGGAAACAACTTGGGTGCAATGTCCATGGCACTCCTCCCATGAATCCACAGATCCTGCCAGAAAGAAACCGAATTGCCTCTGCCCACAATGCACTTTTGTTGCCGCCATATAAGCTCTATGGATCCTTAGAGATAGAAGGGGATAGCCCAGACCACGCCTTGACCGGCCCAATATTTTGCAGCCAAAGCCATCTAATATGCAGCGCCTGATTGAGATAACCCAACAAACCAATGCGAACTAACTCCACAGGTTTGCAAATCTGCTCCCAAGCAACTAGGAAATGCCCACCTTTAGCCTCCTCGCCCCCCTCTAGAAGAAACTACAACAAAGTTTGTTGATCACCGTGAACAACCAAGGAGGCAACTCAAGGGAGGGCATGTGGTAGATCGTGATCACAATCAGTACATTTAATCAGGGACAGTCTACCTGTCGTGCACATCATCGTCGTTGTTGTGGACCATCCAGAAGTTGCTATCTACTCAACGTATTTTGAAATCCAGAAATGATGCCTTTTATCTCTGTTGGAACTAACCTCCTGGGTGTTAGAATAAAAGCCCGAAGAAAAAATATTTTTCACACAATTCAGAGGCTTAGACGGCTCTTCAAGATGTTCAACGTCCTGCTGAGTTTGTCTGCTCCTCTGTTTTAGGTTTGGTGGGTTTAGTTGGGTCCTCCCCCCTATTCGGGCTAAGCACCCCGCCTCTCTATGCTCCGGACAGCATGCTTATGCCTTCTTGCATTCATGGCATGTGTTGTACCCTCTGTTATACTCTTTTTTCTTCCTTCTATCAATGAAATGATACACAAGCTTTGCGTATTCATGAAAAAAAAATGGTACAATAAAGGGTACAACACATGCTTGGCCTAGGTAACGATATTAATTTGTTATGTGCTAATGTTGGTTTGCAACATTTTGTGTTTCAGGGCTTTGCGACGTATCATCAATTGGCACTTAAGTTTCTTAGTCCTCTCTCGCACAATGTTGGCTGAACCCTGGACAAGAAGAGGAGCGAATCACTTTCTGTTTCATGGACTAAACTTTCAGCATCTCTCTCCAAAAGTGATGCAACTACTTTGGCTTCCCCAACAACGACGATCACCTCCGCTACGCCCATGATTTTCTCGAACCCCATCTGACTGACTTGTTTGATCGAATCAGTTACCAAGGCTATAAGCATTGGCGAAGTTGCATTGGCTGTCGTGCTATACGTTATCTCTAATATGTTATCATTAACTCGGTGCAGGCATAAAAATGTTAAAATATTATGAATAGAAGTCTCATCATCTCTTCGGCCTGGAGAATAGCCGAGGACCCCAAGAGCAATCTTTCCATGATTTTTAAGTCTAAGTATTTTTTTCTGATACCTCTATTTTGAGAGCTAAGTCGAATGTCCCTAAATATGCTTTTTGGACGTCCATCCTTAAGGTTTGCCACCTTCTCAAAGCTCACACATCTTACCAACTCAATGTTGGAAATATCTCTCTCTGTTTGGAGGTCCCCTTGGTGCCACAATTGGGAAAACATTTATAACCATCTCATTATTCAGCTCTGACTTCACCTAACCTACAAGGGTCTGGGATCTATGGAATCTTGGTCAAAAGTCATGAACACTAATATGGTTACCTCGCTGTTTGACCATAATATGGCAAAAACTATTTTATGGAAACCCATAATTAATTATGACAAATAAAATATTTTGTGTTGGCAACTCTCACCTTTTGGTAAGTGCTCCAGAAAAGCGCCTACAAAATCTGCTTTAAGACTTTGTAGATGAGGGTGCACCCCGTCCAAGAGAGGTTTCTCCACTGAGCGCAACACTACTGAACATGGCTCGGAAAGACAACATGGCCTCTAGGGTGCAAACATTTGCTTGGTGACTTCTGAGACGTGCCATGGCCACATGTTTGTGTGCAAGTTGATTTTTCAGCTCATACTGCTAAAACATGCTCTAGGTGTGGCAGTGATGAAGATGACTTGCATCTTTTCTTTCTATGCCCATTTGCTAAGGCGCACGTGGTTTAGCAAACCTTGGTTTGTTCATTCTAATTTTTGTACTAATCAGATCATGTCTATTTCTGAAATCATTCGGGCTATACTCTCCTCTGGTCACCCAAAGGCCACCATGTGCAATCTAATGAGATTCCTATGGTGCATGTGGAAATTTAGGGATGACCAAAGATTCAACAGGAAGGAAGCTCTTCAATATAGGTTTTTCCGGCCGCAAATACCATCATGCATGGATCTTCTTTGGAGGCGAATGGCACTGGTGAAAATGCTATTCTTCAGGCTCAACCTTCATTCCAGGATTTGCAGCTCCTTAGGTATCTACCATCAAAACTGATCTTATTATTGCATGTAATAATATTTTTTTGCATATGCTTCTTGGCGTTGTCCTTCTATCCAGGGCGCTCTAGGGATTGGAATATATATCTGCAGTGAGCACGATGATCGGAGGCTGCATCTCATGATCAGGGCTTCATGCAAGCCAGTGAGCTCCCCACTTGAAAGCACAAGTGCTCCCTAGGTGATATTTGTTAATTAATGTCAATATATCTCTTATTGGACTTATACTTTTATCTAGTATATTTCAGATGAGTTCAACAATGATGTAGTAAGGACAAGAGGATGTGGAACCCCTTCAAGGTGTCAAGACACATGTTGACAAAAGCTCAAGACTCTTCATTTATATTTTATTGATCCAAGATCACATTGAGTCCATAGGAAATCCAATACTATTAAAAGGAGATGAGGTGTTGCTTAATGGTCTAGTTGCTCAAAGTGCTTAGTGATATTGCTCCAAAGCCCGCCTCCACCACTTTCTCATTTCCAAATATGTCCAAAACTCATAGCCAAACTCGGCCCCACCGAAATGATCCATCTGGCGCCACCGAGTTTAGTTGACATAGCCACTGCGAGAAACCCTAACACTTGGTCACACAGAAATGGCCTTGCAAACTCTCTATTTCTCTTTGTAACATTTCGGTCCCATCGAAATGACCGATCGGTCGCACCGAGTTTGCTTGACAAACTCTCTGTTTGCTCTTTGCTAAAATTGGTCTCTCCGAGTTCAAGCAATCAGCTTCACCGAGACGAGGTTTTTCCCTAGCCCTAGCACATCGGTCCCACCGAGTTGTTCCTGTCGGTCCCACCGAGATTCCTAACGTTCATATTTTGAACTGAATCGGTCTCATCGAGTTCTTCTATTCGGTCTGACCGATTTGGGTCAAATGTGTGTAACGGTTGGATTTTGTGTGGAGGCTATATATTGTTGGAAATATGCCCTAGAGGCAATAATAAAAGTGTTATTATTATTATATTTCTTTGTTCATGATAATAGTCTTTTATTCATGCTATAACTGTATTATCCGGAAATCGTAATACACGTGTGAATACATAGACCACAATATGTCCCTAGTGAGCCTCTAGTTGACTAGCTCGTTGTGATCAACAGATAGTCATGGTTTCCTGGCTATGGACATTGGATGTCGTTGATAACGGGATCACATCATTAGGAGAATGATGTGATGGACAAGACCCAATCCTAAGCCTAGCACAAAGATCGTGTAGTTCGTATGCTAAAACTTTTCTAATGTCAAGTATCTTTTCCTTAGACCATGAGATTGTGCAACTCCCGGATACCGTAGGAATGCTTTGGGTGTACCAAACGTCACAACGTAACTGGGTGGCTATAAAGGTGCATTACAGGTATCTCCGAAAGTGTCTGTTGGGTTGGCACGAATCGAGACTGGGATTTGTCACTCCGTGTAAACAGAGAGGTATCTCTGGGCCCACTCGGTAGGACATCATCATAATGTGCACAATGTGACCAAGGGGTTGATCACGGGATGATGTGTTACGGAACGAGTAAAGAGACTTGCCGGTAACGAGATTGAACAAGGTATCGGTATACCGACGATCGAATCTCGGGCAAGTAAAATACCGCTAGACAAAGGGAATTGAATACGGGATCGATTGAGTCCTTGACATCGTGGTTCATCCAATGAGATCATCGTGGAACATGTGGGAGCCAACATGGGTATCCAGATCCCGCTTTTGGTTATTGACCGGAGAACGTCTCGGTCATATCTGCATGATTCCCGAACCTGTAGGGTCTACACACTTAAGGTTCGATGACGCTAGGGTTATAAAGGAAGCTTGTATGTGGTTACCGAATGTTGTTCGGAGTCCTGGATGAGATCCCGGACGTCACGAGGAGTTCCGGAATGGTCCGGAGGTAAAGATTTATATATAGGAAGTCCTGTTTCGGCCATCGGGACAAGTTTCGGAGTCATCGGTATTGTACCGGGACCACCGGAAGGGTCCCGGGGGCCCACCGGGTGGGGCCACCTATCCCGGAGGGTCCCATGGGCTGAAGTGGGAAGGGATCCAGCCCAAAGTGGGCTGGGGCGCCACTTCCCTCATGGCCCATGCGCCTAGGGTGAAGGGGAACCCTAAGGAAGAGTCCTAGGAGGGGAAGGCACCTCCTAGGTGCCTTGGGGGGGAGGGAATCCTCCCTTTGGCCGCCGCCCCTTTCCCATCTAGGGCTGCCGCACCCCCTAGGGTGGGAACCCTAGAGGGGGCGCACCCTCCTCCCTCTCCCCTATATATAGTGAGGCCTAGGGCTGCCCATAACACGTGATTCGATCTCTGCCTGTTGGTGCAGCCCTCCCTCTCTTTCTCCTCATATCTCGCGGTGCTTGGCGAAGCCCTGCAGTATTGCCACGCTCCTCCATCACCACCACGCCGTTGTGCTGCTGCTGGATGGAGTCTTCCTCAACCTCTCCCTCTCTCCTTGCTGGATCAAGGCGTGGGAGACGTCACCGGGATGTACGTGTGTTGAACGCGGAGGTGCTGTCCGTTCGGCACTTGGTCATCGGTGATTTGAATCACGACGAGTACGACTCCATCAACCCCGTTCACTTGAACGCTTCCGCTTAGCGATCTACAAGGGTATGTAGATGCACTCTCCTTCCCCTCGTTGCTGGTTTCTCCATAGATAGATCTTGGTGACACGTAGGAAATTTTTTGAATTTCTGCTACGTTCCCCAACAGTGGCATCATGAGCTAGGTCTATTGCGTAGATTCTTTGCACGAGTAGAACACAAAGTAGTTGTGGGCGTTGATTTTTTTCAATATGCTTACTGTTACTAGTCCAATCTTGTTTCGACGGTATTGTGGGATGAAGCGGCCCGGACCGACCTTACACGTACTCTTACGTGAGACAGGTTCCACCGACTGACATGCACTTGGTGCATAAGGTGGCTAGCGGGTGCCAGTCTCTCCCACTTTAGTCGGAACGGATTCGATGAAAAGGGTCCTTATGAAGGGTAAATAGCAATTGGCATATCACGTTGTGGTTTTGCGTAGGTAAGAAACGTTCTTGCTAGAAACCCATAGCAGCCACGTAAAACATGCAAACAACAATTAGAGGACGTCTAACTTGTTTTTGCAGGGTATGCTATGTGATGTGATATGGCCAAAAAGAATGTGATGAATATATGTGATGTATGAGATTGATCATGTTCTTGTAATAGGAATCACGACTTGCATGTCGATGAGTATGACAACCGGCAGGAGCCATAGGAGTTGTCTTTATTTATTGTATGACATGCATGTCATTTGAACAACGCCATGTAATTACTTTACTTTATTGCTAAACGCGTTAGCCATAGAAGTAGAAGTAGTCATTGGCGTGACAACTTCATGAAGACACGATGATGGAGATCAAGGTGTCATGCCGGTGACGATGATGATCATGGAGCCCCGAAGATGGAGATCAATGGAGCTATATGATATTGGCCATATCATGTCACTACTATATAATTGCATGTGATGTTTATTATGTTTATGCATCTTGTTTACTTAGAACGACGGTAGTAAATAAGATGACCCCTTACAACAATTTCAAGAAGTGTTCTCCCCTAACTGTGCACCGTTGCTACAGTTCGTCGTTTCAAAGCACCACGTGATGATCGGGTGTGATAGATCCTTACGTTCACATACAACGGGTGTAAGACAGATTTACACATGCAATACACTTAGGGTTAACTTGACGAGCCTAGCATGTACAGACATGGCCTCGGAACACGGAGACCGAAAGGTCGAGCATGAGTCGTATAGTAGATACGATCAACATGAAGATGTTCACCGATGATGACTAGTCCGTCTCACGTGATGATCGGACACGGCCTAGTTGACTCGGATCATGTAATCACTTAGATGACCAGAGGGATGTCTATCTGAGTGGGAGTTCATAAGATGAACTTAATTATCCTGAACATAGTCAAAAGACCTTTGCAAATTATGTCGTAAGCTCGCGCTTTAGTTCCACTGTTTAGATATGTTCCTAGAGAAAATATAGTTGAAAGTTGATAGTAGCAATTATGCGGACAGTAGAAAGCTTATGTCTTAATGCACTGCTCAGTGTGCTGAACCCCAAAGGTCGTTTGTGGATGTTGCGAACATTGGACATACACGTTTTGATAACTACGTGATAGTTCAGTTAAACGGTTTAGAGTTGAGGCACTAAAGACGTTTTCGAAACATCGCGGAACATATGAGATGTTTCAAGGGCTGAAATTGGGATTTCAGGCTCGTGCCCACGTCAATAGGTATGAGACCTCCGACGATTTTCTTAGCCTGCAAACTAAGGGAGAGAAGCTCAATTGTTGTGCTTGTGCTCAGATTGTCTGAGTACAACAATCGCTTGAATCGAGTGGGAGTTGATCTTCCAGATGAAATAGTGATGGTTCTCCAAAGTCATTACCACCAAGCTGCTAGAGCTTCGTGATGAACTATAACATATCAGGGATAGATATGATGATCCTTGAAATATTCGTGATGTTTGACACCGCGAAAGTAGAAATCAAGAAGGAGCATCAATTGTTGATGGTTGGTGAAACCACTAGTTTCAAGAAGGGCAAGGGAACAAAGGGATACTTCATGAAACGGCAATTCAGCTGCTGCTCTAGTGAAGAAACCCAAAGTTGAACCCAAACCCGAGACTAAGTGCTTCTGTAATAAGGGGAACAGCCACTGGAGCGGAATTACCCTAGATACTTGGTAGATGAGAAGGCTGGCAAGGTCAATAGAAGTATATTGGATATACATTATGTTAATGTGTACTTTACTAGTACTCCTAGTAGCACCAGGGTATTAGATACCGGTTCGGTTGCTAAGTGTTAGTAACTCGAAATAAAAGCTACGGAATAAACGGAGACTAGCTAAAGGTGAGCTGACGATATGTGTTGGAAGTGTTTCCAATGTTGATATGATCAAGCATCGCACGCACCCTCTACCATCGAGACTGGTGTTAAACCTAAATAATTGTTATTTGGTGTTTGCGTTGAGCATAGACATGATTGGATTATGTCTATCGCAATACGGTTATTCATTTAAGGAGAATAATGGTTACTCTGTTTATTTGAATAATACCTTCAATGGTCTTGCACCTAAATGAATGGTTCATTGAATCTCGATCGTAGTGATACACATTTTCATGCCAAAAGATATAAGATAGTAATGATAGTACCACTTACTTGTGGCACTGCCATGTAAGTCATAATGGTATAAAACGCATGAAGAAGCTCCATGTTGATGGATCTTTGGACTCACTCATTTTTGAAAAGTTTGAGACATGCGAACCATGTCTATTGGTGTATACGCATGAAGAAACTCCATGCAGATGGATCGTTTGGACTCACTTGATTTTGAATCACTTGAGATATGAAAATCATACCACATGGGCAAGATGACTGAAAAGCCTCGTTTTCAGTAAGATGGAACAAGATAGCAACTTGTTGGAAGTAACACATTTTGATGTGTGCAGTCCAATGAGTGCTGAGGCATGCAGTGAATATCGTTATGTTCTTACTTCACAGATGATTCGAGTAGATGTTGAGAATATTTACTTGATGAAACACAAGTCTGAATTATTGAATGGTTCAAGTAATTTCAGAGAGAAGTAGAAGATCATTGTGACAAGAGGATAAAATGTCTATGATATGATCATAGAGATGAATATCTGAGTTACGAGTTTTGGCACGCAATTAAGACATTGTGGAAATTGTTTTACAATTAATACCGCCTGGAACACCATAGTGTGATGGTGTGTCCGAACATCATAGTTGCACCCTATTGGATATGGTGGGTACCATGATGTCTCTTATCGAATTACCACTATCGTTCATGGGTTAGGCATTAGAGACACCCACACTCACTTTAAATAAGGCACCACGTAATTCCGTTGAGATGACACCGGTTTAGAGAAACCTAAGTTGTCGTTTCTTAAAGGTTTGGGGCTGCGACGCTTATGTGAAAAAGTTTCAGGATTGGTAAGCTCGAACCCAAAGCGGATAAAATACATCTTCATAGGACACCCAAAACAGTTGGGTATACCTCCTAATTCAGATCCGAAAGCAATATGGATTGTTTCTTGAATCGGGTCCTTTCTCGAGGAAAAGTTTGTCTCGGAAAGTTGAGTGGGAGGATGGTGGAGACTTGATGAGGTTACTGAACCGTCACTTCAACTAGTGTGTAGCAGGGCACAGGAAGTGGTTCCTATGGCACCTACACCAATTGAAGTAGAAGCTTATGATAGTGATCATGAAACTTCGGATCAAGTCACTACCGTACCTCGTAGGGTGACAAGGATGCGTACTACTTCAGAGTGGTACGGTGATCCTGTCTTGAAGGTCATGTTGCTAGACAACAATGAACCTACGAGCTATGGAGAAGCGATGGTGGGCCCATATTCCGACAAATGGTTAGAAACCATGAAATCCGAGATAGGATCCATGTATCAGAACAAAGCATGGACTTTGGTGGACTTGCCCGATGATCGGCAAGCCATTGAGATAAGTGGATCTTTAAGAAGAAGATGAACGTGGACGGTAATGTCACCGTCCATGAAGCTCGACTTGTGGCGAAGAGTTTTTTCACAAGTTCAAGGAGTTGACTACAATGAGATTTCCTCATCCGTAGCGATGCTTAAGTCCGTCGAAATCATGTTAGCATTAGCTGCATTTATGAAATCTGGCAGATGGATGTCAAAACGAGTTTCCTTACCAGTCTTCATAAGGAAAGGTTGTATGTGATACAATCAGAAAGTTTTTGTCGATCCTAAGAATGCTAAAAGGTATGCTGGCTCCAGCGATCCTTCTAAGGACTGGAGTAAGCATCTTGGAGTTGGAATGTGCGCTTTGATGAGATGATCAAAGATTTTGGGTTTATACAAAGTTTATGAGAAACTTGTATTTCCAAAGAAGTGAGTGGGAGCACTATAGAATTTCTGATGAGTATATGTTGATCAGAAATGATGTAGAATTTCTAGAAAGCATATAGGGTTATTTGAAAGGTGTTTTTCAATAGAAAACCTGGATTAAGCTACTTGAACATTGAGCATCAAGATCTATAAGGATAGATCAAAATGCTTAATAATACTTTCAAATGAGCACATACCTTGACATGATCTTGAAGGTGTTCAAGATGGATCGGTCAAAGAAGAAGTTCTTGCCTGAGTTGTAAGGTACGAAGTTAAGACTTAAAGCTCGACCATGGCAGAATAGAGAGAAAGGACGAAGTTCGTCTCCTATGCTTAAGACATAGGCTCTACAGTATGCCATGCTGAGTACCGCACCTGAAGTGTGCCTTGCCATGAGTCAGTCAAGGGGGTACAAGAGTGATCCAAGAATGGATCACATGGCAGCGGTCAAAGTTATCCTTAGTAACTAGTGGACTAAGGAATTTTCTCGATTATGGAGGTGGTAAAAGAGTTCGTCGTAAAGGTTACGTCGATGCAAGCTTAACACCTATCCGGATAGCTCTAAGTAGAGATACCGGATACGTATAGTGGAGCAACCATTTGGAATATCTAGAAGTGGAGCGTGGAAGCAGCATTTACAATATGACCTAGAAATTTGCGAAGTACATACGGATCTGAATGTTACAGATCCGTTGACTAAAACCTCTCTCACAAGCAGAACATGATCAAACCCCAGAACTCATCGAGTCTTAATCACATGATGATGTGAACTAGTTTAATGACACTAGTAAACTCTTTGGATGTTGGTCACATGGTGATGTGACTTGTCAGTGTTAATCACATGGTGATGTGAACTAGATTATTGACTCTAGTGCAAGTGGGAGACTGTTGGAAATATGCCCGAGAGGCAATAGTAAAAGTGTTATTATTATATTTCTTTGTTCATGATAATAGTCTTTTATTCATGCTATAACTGTATTATCCGGAAATCGTAATACACGTGTGAATACATAGACCACAATATGTCCCTAGTGAGCCTCTAGTTGAATAGCTCGTTGTGATCAACAGATAGTCATGGTTTCCTGGCTATGGACATTGGATGTCGTTGATAACGGGATCACATCATTAGGAGAATGATGTGATGGACAAGACCCAATCCTAAGCCTAGCACAAAGATCGTGTAGTTCGTATGCTAAAGCTTTTCTAATGTCAAGTATCTTTTCCTTAGACCATGAGCTTGTGCAACTCCCGGATACCGTAGGAATGCTTTGGGTGTATCAAACGTCACAACGTAACTGGGTGGCTATAAAGGTGCATTACAGGTATCTCCGAAAGTGTCTGTTGGGTTGGCACGAATCGAGACTGGGATTTGTCACTCCGTGTAAACGGAGAGGTATCTCTGGGCCCACTCGGTAGGACATCATCATAATGTGCACAATGTGACCAAGGGGTTGATCACGGGATGATGTGTTACGGAACGAGTAAAGAGACTTGCCGGTAACGAGATTGAACAAGGTATCGATATACCGACGATCGAATCTCGGGCAAGTAAAATACCGCTAGACAAAGGGAATTGAATACGGGATTGATTGAGTCCTTGACATCGTGGTTCATCCGATGAGATCATCGTGGAACATGTGGGAGCCAACATGGGTATCCAGATCCCGCTGTTGGTTATTGACCGGAGAACGTCTCGGTCATGTCTGCATGTTCCCGAACCCGTAGGGTCTACACACTTAAGGTTCGATGACGCTAGGGTTATAAAGGAAGCTTGTATGTGGTTACCAAATGTTGTTCGGAGTCCTGGATGAGATTCCGGGCGTCACGAGGAGTTCCGGAATGGTCCGGAGGTAAAGATTTATATATAGGAAGTCCTGTTTCGGCCATCGGGACAAGTTTCGGGGTCATCGGTATTGTACCGGGACCACCGGAAGGGTCCCGGGAGCCCACCTGGTGGGGCCACCTATCCCGGAGGGTCCCATGGGCTGAAGTGGGAAGGGATCCAGCCCAAAGTGGGCTGGGGCGCCACTTCCCTCATGGCCCATGCGCCTAGGGTGAAGGGGAACCCTAAGGAAGAGTCCTAGGAGGGGAAGGCACCTCCTAGGTGCCTTGGGGGGGAGGGAATCCTCCCTTTGGCCGCCGCCCCTTTCCCATCTAGGGCTGCCGCACCCCCTAGGGTGGGAACCCTAGAGGGGGTGCACCCTCCTCCCTCTCCCCTATATATAGTGAGGCCTAGGGCTGCCCATAACACGTGATTCGATCTCTGCCTGTTGGTGCAGCCCTCCCTCTCTTTCTCCTCATATCTCGCGGTGCTTGGCGAAGCCCTGCAGTATTGCCACGCTCCTCCATCACCACCACGCCGTTGTGCTGCTGCTGGATGGAGTCTTCCTCAACTTCTCCCTCTCTCCTTGCTGGATCAAGGCGTGGGAGACGTCACCGGGCTGTACGTGTGTTGAACGCGGAGGTGCTGTCCGTTCGGCACTTGGTCATCGGTGATTTGAATCATGACGAGTACGACTCCATCAACCCCGTTCACTTGAACGCTTCCGCTTAGCGATCTACAAGGGTATGTAGATGCACTCTCCTTCCCCTCGTTGCTGGTTTCTCCATAGATAGATCTTGGTGACACGTAGGAAATTTTTTGAATTTCTGCTACGTTCCCCAACATATATACCCCTCCATCCCCTTCTCCATATGTGAGAGAGTCATCAGAACGTGCCTACATTTTCACTACTCATTTTCTGAGAGAGAACCAGCTACTCATGTGTTGAGACCAAGATATTCCAATCCTACCACAAGATTCTTGATCTCTAGTCTTTTCCAAGTTGCTTTCCACTCAAATTATCTTTCCATCATAGACAAATCCGTGAGAGAGAGTTGAGTGTTGGGGAGACTATCATTTGAAGAACAAGAGCAAGGAGTTCATCATCAACACACCAACTATTACCTTTTGGAGAGTGGTGTCTCCTAGATTGGTTAGGTGTCGCTTGGGAGCCTCCGACAAGATTGTGGAGTTGAACCAAGAAGTTTGTACGGGCAAGGAAATTGCCTGCTTCGTGAAGATCTACTCGAGTGAGGCAACTCATCGCCCATGGTGGGATAAACAAGGTTGCTTCTTCGTGAGGACCCTTCATGGGTGGAGCCCTCCGTGGACTCGTGCAACCGTTACCCTTCGTGGGTTGAAGTCTCCACCAACGTGGATATATGATAGCACCACCTATTGGAACCACACCAAAAATCTCCGTGTCTTCATTGCGTTTGCACATCCAATCCCATCCCTTTACTTTCTTGCAATTAGCATGCTTTACTCTTTCCACTGCTCATACTCTTGCCATGTTTGCTTGAAATGTATTGTGAATGCTTAAACTTGTGCTAAAACTCCACCTCAACTTGAAGAACTTAAAAATTGCCATGTTTACTTGTTGAGGGTCTAATCCCCCCTCTAGACCCCTCTTCTCGATCCTTTCACCACTCCTTGTTGAAGCCAAAGCTCTTCAACCTGCGGTTGAAATTGCAAATGCAACACACATCCATCAGGCTACCTGGTTCACCGACAACCAAGCTCTTGCCTAGGCATCACTCTCAAGGGATATTTGATCCAGGCCCGACCATTGGGAAATCAGAGCTACTCTTGTTGACAAATACGAGGTTTCCAAAAATGAATCCCTGAAGATCTTCGATATAAAAAGGGATCTAATTGCTCAAAACTGTGCTCAAGACTCTCAAGAAGCTTTCTAATGTAGCTCCATCAGGTTACTACTCAAATTATAGGCACAATGGTAGTTCTTGTCAACCCTTACAGTGCCTCAGCAGCTTCGTACACATGGATTTCAAGATCCTCGATGTAAGATGTGTTTGATATAATAAATTTGGTGTCTTATGGCGCCTTCCTCAGTTCAAAATAAACAAATAAATTTAAACTCGAGCTTGATCTCGTCAATGGCAACCCTTACCGGAGAGATCAAGCGCCTCCTGCAGTTGGATCACCATCACTCCATCTCCTCGATCCGACATTTGATTAATAGTGTTGCACACTACCTTGCTCAGTTGGGGCACCATAGCAGTCGTACTATTGTATGATGGAGATCTGATCCTCATGAGGTTCATTTGCTGTGTCAAAACGAGTGAAATCCCATGATTAAGTAAATCTCCTTTTCCCGAAAAAAATACTCCATAAGATTTTTGCAGATTTTATAGAATGCCTATGATCGGTGCCGTTTCACCCATGATTTATTTTACAGACAAACCCTTCGATTGAGCCTCTAAATTGGTCACGTAGAAACTGATGGGGGAGGGCTCTTGGTGGAACCGGATCCTCTAACACGAAGGAGACAAGTCAGGTAAGCTATAGTGCCCTAACTTCCCTCCCTCACATCCATATGATTAAGGCTAAAATGACTTGCTTAATTTGCAAATTACAAATCTACTATATAAATTTACAAAAATACATACAAACAAAATTATGGTGCAATAAAATTAATTTGGATTTATTTTTGTCAACAATAACTGCATACAATACCGGCTACAGTAGATCCAAGCAGTGTTCGCTACAACAACTCTGACTTTCCTTCTCTGTTTTACACTAGTTTTTGATGTAGCTTAATTACCTGACTTCTCTCCTTCATGTTAGAGGACCCGGTTCCCTATTTGGTATGTAGGGGTGCTTACCACCAGCTTCCACATGGCATCTAGAGCATCCATCAAAGATCCACGGATAAGGCTGGTTGTAATGAGGAGTATCATGTATATGATACTAACATATGATACTACCCCTAATGCATAGTATCATATATTAATATCATGTAGTACTTTATTTATTGTCATGCATGACATATAGTAGCATAACATTTATTATGACACGGTTTTCATGATATGATACTCAACCCTTTCTTTCTTCATTTAATTATATGATACCTCATCAAAATTGCCTAGTTGGCATGCATGATACTAGCTATGATACTACCATTATGACTAGCCTAATGTTCAATTTTCTATATATTTTCACCCTACTAGTAAATATATACGTGCAATGCACGTAAATATTAGGCAGTATATTAATTGCATGTAGATATTAGGTACTACCTTGGTCATGCTTTATTAGTCCTTCTTGTAGTTTGAGTCAAATTTTGACTTTTGGTTTAACTATCAAAAATTAAGTTATATACCCTAAAAATAGTATCATTGAAAACCTCTTTCAAATATGAATCCAACAATATAAGTTTTGTGACATACAACTTATAATTTGTTAGTCAAATCTATAGTTAAAGTTGGGCACAAAATATGAAGGGGACCAATAAACCCGGACAGAGGTAGTAGGATATTATTTGCGTGATAATTATGTGATTAGCGCTGGTTTTTGCTATGGTATTAATTGCATGCTAAACATATTAAACGCTCGTCATTGGAGCAATCTAGGTCGTTGAATTGAGGTGGTTTGATGGTCGAGATTAGTTGGATCTACTCTTTGGGTCTTGTTATATTGATATTAGATATATAAATACAGGTAAGGATATGGATATGGATATAGATATAGATAGACTTTCTTTTAAGAAATACTATGATATAGATAGATGACTATCAGGCCATCACGCCATTGAGTTCACCATCTTTTGCACGCGGTACGCCGTGCATGTACGCAGCCCACAACGCGATAACTTAATGGGCGCACCCGAACGCGGAGAAGAGAGGAAAACCGAAACAAGGGCGAGCGAAAGGACGGATACTTTGCCGTCAAAGAAACGACGGCGGAATAGATTCCACTACTCTGTTCTGTTGTAGCAGTAGCACTAGTCCTCCACTCCCCCCGTCCCTTCACCTGATTGCCTCCACCGCCGCCCCGCCCAAGCCCCGAAACTCGCCGCCCGCCCTCTCCGCGTACAGCCACCTCAGCCCAGCTGCGGCATCCCCGGCCGCCGAACTAAGACACCGCCGGCCAACTTCCAGTGGCGCCCACGCCCGCCGGCCGCGTCGCCTGAGGTGAGCAAGCATTCTGCCTCCATCTTATCATCCTCCCTTTCCCTCCGCGGGTTACTTTCTGGCCCTTTTTATCCAGTCTGGGAATTCCATGGGAGCACGCTGTATCCAAGAACGGCAAATGCCACCAGCGTATGGTCTCAGTCGCTGAAGTTTTCTTCTGCATGCGACTCGTTCTCTTGCCCGCGAGCCGGTGCCCCCAGCATTCGGTCCGTGATCTCAATGTGGAAATAGGATTGATTGCTTGCCACATTTTCCTATCATCTGGATCCTAGGCAGCTGAGCATGCTAATCTGGGGTAGGCTCGAATGCTTGATATTTGGGAATATGCGAGTCAGGATTTCAAGCGAAGTTACGATTCAGTGAGCGAAATAGAAACAATCAGTTTGGCCTAAGGAAAGCATACACTTTTCCCATCAAATTTATCACTTATCTTACTAGAATCAGCAGACTTTAAAGACCTGCACGATTCTTTGGATACGTCCGGGCACCTGTGTATTATCTTGCTAGTAATAGCAAGCTCCGTACTTATGTTATTATGTTTAGCCTCGTACGCCTCCGCTCCGTGCTTCATGTATCAACAGTGGATGGATTCTAGTTTGATTAGCAAACCAACCGTACATTTCTTGTGTTTTTTAACCTGCTAAATCTGCAGCTTCGAGGAACTGTCTCGGCTGCAGGTCTCGTCTGGACTGGACGCCTACATACCCATACTTGGCCGATCTCGGTATCCCCACCCGGCGTAGTTTTCTATCTTCATCCTACCTAGGCTGGAGGAGCACCTGTCCTCCTCAACTTTATTACGGTCGTTTTTGTTTTCTCTTTTACCCTTCCCGTGGCTCCCCTTGTCAAGATTCGACCTGCTGACCAGATTTCCTGCGAAATTCTCAAGCCTTTGGAACGGCGCGGCTGCGGCTGCGGCTGCCGAGATTCCTTTGTCGTCTTTAAGCATACAGTCTGAGCATTTTGGCCGCGCATTTGTGGGTGTGCCTTTGTAATTACCCGGTCTCTGTTCGTTTCTCGTTTTAACACTTCTCTGACCGGAGGAATTGGTAACTTCAACTGATATTTCTGACGGAATACGCAGTCTTTCAGACATTATTTTGTGCTGCAAGATTCCATATCGTAGTACGCACGCTCTAGTTACTGCCATCGGTCCATGTTTTGTAATTACTCCTGCTCATTTGCTCATGTACGCCTACTACTTTGTCGTGTCCTTTTATCCGGGTCGCTTATGCTTTTTGCCATATTGCGAAGCTCTGTTTCCTCCCCGTCGAATCTTTTCATTCTGCGCGCCTTTTTTGTTCATGGTGGTTTTAAACAACGATGGATCATAAACCGAGATATTATCTCGCACCAATATGGCCTAAAATTGTCCGCGCTTTGAGCATGTGTCTTCTGAAGTTCTCCGAAAAGGGTGCATCCTGCTAGAGTATTGCCATCAGTTTCTATCTCCCTTAAATTCTATGGGCTTAAAATGCTAAGAGCTTTATGGAAAAAAATACATTGTTGTGCTTATGCATGCTTCTGCTTCTACCAACTAGCCACTAGTCTGCTGATTCTTCTTAAACTGGTTAAGTTGGTTCGCTTGACTTAAGTTTATTGACAGCCCGCGTCGGGTCCACGAAGCTTTGTTAATATTTTCTGTACTTTTCAGGATTCCACTCATCAGATGAATGCTCTTGAGCCAGCTCTAGTACCTATTTTAACAAGGAGACGATCAATTTGTTCGACCTAAGCACAAGGACTTCTAGAGCAAATTCAGCCATGGGACAAACTCATAGAGATGGTATGTATTTTCATCTCATTTTTCCTTTTGTTAGAGCGATGTTCAAGTGGGGATGTGAAAGTTCTCTGGAGACCTTGATACTCCTTGTGCAATTCATATCCGGTTACCATTTCCGTCGGAGCTTCTTGATTGGATGCTCTATGAACTGTTCTAAATTTGTTATTTGGTGATCGGTGACATTTTTCTAATTTCCCCTTTTCGAAATTTTGTGGAAAGTGGTAATGACTGGAAATGTAGTTGGAGCCATGGGGATTAAGACTTGCAGGATTGCTGTGGAAAAATATCTATAGCAATATTCTTTTATTTTCCTGATAATGATTTGTTGCTTGGTTTTGGAAATATTCAGAACTAAATAAATCTTGGTCATGTTTTCCATGTACATTAACATTCTGATATTTGAAACAAGTATTAAGATACTTTATTTAACATGCCCTTGTCATGTTTCAGTTCAAAGTTTCAAGTCAGAATTGAACAGAACTATTGATTCGGATAAGGTTCACGTGGAGGAAAGAGATGTAAGTACCTTGTATCATTACTTATAATATAGATTTAGCACCCTCACAATTTTGTATCAGTATATTCTTTTGATATGAAAATGCTGTATGAATTTAATGAAATGCTACAAGACACTGTAGAAAGAAACAAGGAAAGGAAATGTACTCCGCTAAACGAAAGAACAGTATGGATTCATGTCCCGGCTTGGATGGCGTTTTAATAATAGGCTATGTACTACTTGATTTTTCTTGGTTATGTAGTTTCTTGTGTTCCTAGTCGCAGAAGGGTGCACATGTTATATTGTCCCTGAATAATTTGGGCAGTGTGCATCTTCGGATGGAGAGACCAAGGGAGTTATATCTTTTATTAACTAAAAACATGTTGCTAACAGAAAAACATAGTTTTTGTATAATATGCTTCTGAAAATTTGGCGGACCTGTTCCATTTGATGATTTTTCTTGTCTTGATTCTTCTTTTGTGTGCTATTGTGGATTTGTCTGCAGGCAGCTGGTGGTAGTTTTTCAAGCACAAGATCAAGTACGACTTCATTAAAAATGCTATTAGCAAAAGAGACGAGTAAAGAAGTGGAGTCGAAGAGCAACGCACCAAGTGTCGTTGCAAGATTAATGGGCCTTGAGGATTACTTCCCTGCCAAAGAACCAGTTTTATACGATGCTAGAGATTTTAGGAAAAGTCAATCATGTAACCACTTAACAGTGACAAAGAAGGCCTTGCAGCAGCAAGGACAGCAGAATTCCATACAGCCGGTTACACAAGTTATCCATACATCCTGTGAAACAATTGAATATGATGGTGTATATGAAGGATGTGAAGAGAAAGCCAGAATGAGTTTGTTCCAGGATCAATCTTCACAGGAAGGAAGACATTCTGAGAGCAAGAGTGGTAGAATGGATACTGTCCCAGAGAAGTTCAGGCAAGGAAAAAGCCATGCCATGGAAGAAAAGCTCCTTCATTCTGGGGAGTTAGAAGAATCTCTCCATATTCTTAGTTCAGAGAAAGATTTTTTTCTGAAATGTCATGAAGAACCTGACCCTATTTTGCCAAGATGGATGAGCGGGCTTCACCGGACTCCAGGATCACCTCCGACAAGACGCATTACCGTGCTGAAACCGATGAGATCTGTTCAGTATAATGGTGCAAGACAATCAAGAACAGACCGGGCTATTGAGCAAAATGGACTGGGGCTCAGAAAGTTTCATCAGAGGTCTAGTTCAAAAGAAGGAACCCCTTCGCAGCCAAGTAGTAGAATAGTACTCTTGAGGCCTACCCCAGGGAAGCCAAGTATACCGAATGCAAAGCTGACGCACAAGGCAGCTCCATTTCGGTTAATTGACCGGAACAATTTCAACAGAGTATTACTTGATAATGCGGCAACCCCAGCTTCCACAGAAGTAGTGAATGATATCATTCGGCACCGCCAATATGACTCTCGTCAACGAGATGATTCTTTATTATCTTCAACGCACTCAAACGGATATGGTGGTGATGAAAGCTCGTTCAGCGATTCAGAGGTTGATCACAGTGGAGATTCTGAGGTTGATTATATCGAAGAAGATGGTGGCAGCTTCAGTGACTCAGAGGAAGGTAGTCCTGCATCAAAGTATTCATGGGATTACACCAGAAGATATGGAAGTCCCTACTCCGGCTCATCTTTTGGCAGGATCCCGCATTTTCCTGAGTCAATGGTTACTAAAGAGGCTAAGCAACGGCTTTCGCAGCGATGGGCAATGGTAACCTGTGATGAGATCAGTCAAGAGCAAGTACAGCCGCCAAGGAGCACATGCACCTTAGGTGAGATGCTCTCCCTCAATGAAGGGACGAAAGATTTCACTGCTTGCAGAAAGGATGATAAAACTGGCGAGAGGTCTAGTAAGTTGCCAAGATCAAAGTCTTTGCCAGTGATTTCAGATACATTTGATAACATGGTGTCAAAAGTTCAAGCTTCAAATCCTGAGAGCTGCAAACCAGCAACAGAGGTTTTATTGTCAAATAAAGGAAAATCATCTTTCAGGGGAAGAGTTTCTGATTTTCTGTTTCCTAAAAGAAAGCCAATAAGGCAGAAAACCAACCATCGTCCATCTGATTGCTTTGATGAGAGGGTTGAAGCTTGTCTTGGTGATAGTCAATCACATGCTAGTCATAGTTTAGAAGCTGATGAAAAACTGGCACTACGTGAAGAGAAAATTGATATTTCTGCCATGCAGAACTCTACCAGCGCTTCAGAGGTAGGCTTCTTATCTCAAACATCATGAAACTCCAACAGTTCATACTTTTTCCTAGTGTCTAAATTCATCTAATGTTTTTGAGTGAGTGGATCATCTCTGTCGAGTTCTGACTTATGTTGACATGTTTGCGTGACAGGGAACTGCTTCAGTTGATCTGCCTACATCATTGGTTTGTCGAAGCAGAAGACTTGATAGACCAGGATTAAATGAAGGCCTGAATTGCACTCGTGATCAGCCCAGTCCGACCTCAGTTCTTGATGCACCCTCTGAAGATAGCAGCTGTAACGAACCTGAATCATCTGGAAGCACTACTTGGAAGAATGCGAGTAAGTATTGCTCTATGGTCAGAGTTCTCCTTGTCTCAGTTTGGTTTATATGCTGATACATATTCTAATTTTGTCAGAAGCTGCCTCAAGATCCTCAGCTGTCGAGGCCGTTGCGTGTTCCTTATCATGGGATGATGCCACCTCAGAATCACCATCACTTGGTATCCCAAGGCCGCCATACCTTCCCTCTGACGTGGACGACGATGAATCGGAATGCCATGTCCTTGTGCAAAACATAATGTCATCTTCTGGGTTAGAAGATGCACAGTCAAGCATGGTATTTGCTGGTTGGCATTTACCTGACTGCCCCCTTGACCCAGTCCTTTTTAACAACCTTCTGGAGCTACGGGAGCAGAGGTCATACAAAAGACTTCTTTTTGACTGTGTCAATGTTGCTCTGGTAGAGATTGGCGAGAACGCCCTACTGAGCGCATTCCCATGGAGCAAAGCACGCACGGGAACATGGAGGGACGGCTCATCTCCTGCTTTGGGTGTGGAAGTGTGGAGCATTCTGAAAGACTGGATTTATGGGGAGCGGATGTTTGTGGTGAGCAAGAGGGATAACACCGGGATTGTGATGGATAGGATCGTGAAGCAGGAGGTTGAAGGAAGTGGCTGGGTGAAAATGAGGATGTCACAGGTGGTTGACATCGCGGAACGGATCGAGGGGGGAGTGCTGGAGGAGCTGCTGGCAGAGGCTGTGCTGGATTTCGCTACTTGATGATTTCAATGGCGAGGTATATCTTTTGACAGCTGCTCATTGAATTGTTGTACGCGGATATGATTCACCTGCTTGTGTCATCTGATTAGAAAGGTTGTAGTGTTCGAAAGTTTTGTAGCATTTTGTTTGAGCAAATCATGGTAATTGTGCAGTTCACAAAATTGAGCCAAGCTTGCCTTACTGATATACATTTCTTTGGCTGTGTGCATCCTAACTATGCAGAGGCCGGGTGTGCACTCACTGTGTTTGTATCCTCTTGATGCTTCATTTTGAGCCAATAAAATTCACCCTTTGTCGAAAAAACTGATATACATTTCTGTATTGGGAAAGTTTAGCATCTGAAAATGTGTAGAATTAAAGGGTTCAAAATGGGAGATGTACATGCTATCAGAAAATCACCTGCTGCGAGTTACATGTCTCTGAGGAGGTAAGATAGTGAGCTCAGTGAAGAAGGTGCAAAAATTCTCACCTCTTGTCACCGACGTCCTCAGTCTCCAGCACAGCTTTGCCCGACAAAAATATACTTGGAAGTAATTGTAGCCAATATTTCTTCAAGTAAGAACTTTTGGCATCTGGCTGTTTGGGCCATCTGGATTCTGGAGGGAACGTAATGCTCGGTTGTTTGAGAATAGGATCACGCCCATTCTCCAGGTCGTCAGCCAGTTAAAACGGACACTAGCCTCTGGTTGGAGAAGGTTCAGCTTCAGGCTCTAGGGTTCTTTGGGGCTGTGGGGTTTTAGTATGTGGGTGTGATCAACTGATCATGTGTTCCTCTTTTGTTTCCCTTGTAGTATATCGGCTGTTGCTGGTCGTTTTGGGCTTTCTTTAGGCCTGCTAACATCATTTCCGTAGTGTTTTTTCCCCTGTGCTGTGTGAGGTGAAACTATCAGCGAATGCTACACTGTCTCTAAAAAAGTAATCAGCGAATGCTACAACGCATTTCAGTTTGACGAAGGGCTGCTTCAGAGATTCCTAAATCATGATTAGTAATTTTGAACATTCAAAGTAAATAAAAACAAAAGGAAACTTCTTGAACAAACAGTCAGGGTACACCCAACAGCAGTCATTGAAGTATCACACAATTATTCGTTCAGCTCGAAAGCTATTGTAGAATAGAAATGTGGAAATAAAAGAAATTGTGACCCATTCACTGTATTGGTTCACAATGATGCAGTCTTACAACTGAGAATTACAATGAGACATCTTGGAGACATCTTCTCCGTGGTATCAATCCATGGTATGGGAATACTGGATGTCACGACACACAACAAGGATCTGCTCATCAAATTCCTTCACAAATTCTTTAATAAAGCTAATCTCCTATGGGTGAATCTGATATGAGAAAAATATTACAATTCTTTTTTTTTTTGACAATCAAGATATTACAATTCTGGGCCATCATCTGACAAGATGGAGCGGAAAGATATTCTCAAGCTCTTGCCTAAATTCAAAACATCTGCTTCCTGCAAACTTGGTGAAGGAAGCACCATTCCGTTTTGGCATACAAATGGCTTGATGACCCACAACTCACATATACCCAGAATTGCACTCTTTTGCCATGGATGATTCCAAATCTTTGGCTAAGGTCAGATCCTCAGGTGACATTGCTGATGTGTTTCATAGGCCTCTGTCCTTGCAGGCATATGGTCAACTCCTTGGGATTCAAAATACAATGAACAATCATGTGTCGGCTGTTGGAAAGGATGTTTGGATCTGCAATGGTGACCAAAAAAATATTCTTCAATCACAATGTCCAAGAAGTTAATGGGAAATTTCGGAGGGCCATACATTTTCAATACCCTTTGGAATAGTGCTAGTAGACTCAAGCACAAGATCTTCTTCTGGCTGGCACATCACATAACCAACACCAGAGCTCTGAAGGAAATATGCCCTAGAGGCAATAATAAAGTTATTATTTATTTTCTTATTTAATGATAAATGTTTATTATTCATGTTACAATTGTATTAACCGGAAACTTAGTACATGTGTGAATACATAGACAAAACATATTGTCCCTAGTATGCCTTTACTTGACTAGCTCGTTAATTAAAGATGGTTATGTTTTCTAACCATAGACATGTGTTGTCATTTGATGAACGGGATCACATCATTAGGAGAATGATGTGATGGACATGAACCATCCGTTAGCTTAGCATTATTATTGTTACAGTTTCATTGCTACTGCTTTCTTCATGACTTATACATGTTCCTCAGACTATGAGATTATGTAACTCCCGAATACTGGAGGAACACCTTGTGTGCTATCAAACGTCACAAGTAAATGGGTAATTATAAAGATGCTCTACATGTGTTGTCGTGGTGGGCGCACGGCAGATGCCAAGGGATGGCTAAAGAGAGGAGGAGGCTCGAGGGCGCTGTTGGGCTTGGGAGGCGAGGTTGATATGCGCGGGCACAGGGCGCCGGACATACCCAGGTTCGGGGCTCTCCGGAGAGATAACACCCCTAGTCCTGCCGAGTTTAGTTGGATGGTCGATAGTACAATGTCGCTCCTGGAGCTGTATGGAGGAGGAAGGAGGCTGGCCAAGGCTCAGGCTGCTCCTTCTCTCTGGTGTTGCTATGTAGTGGCTAGTCCTATCCTGCTTGCTTTATCTTATGTTGCTTTGCATGCCGGGGATCTCACATATCATGCCCCTGTGGGCGTGGGCTCCTGGGGGGTTTTATAGATCAACCCACCTAGGGTTACAATGGTAATATGCTGAGTCGGTGGGTCCCTATTGTCAGCGTCCGGGGTGCCGGGCTGGGTCCCGCTTGGGAGCTTGTGGTTCGCCGGGTTCCCCTAGGTGCAGGCCCCGTGTGCCTAGGGGGACTGTGCGCCGTCTTGTCGATCGTCATGGCGTGGCCGAGTCGAGCCGCGCACAATGTTCTCCGTCAGGCCGCCGCTTGCTGTCGTCAGCGGCGAGGGCGGGAACACTGTTGCCGTGCCAGCCCTGGTCAACGGGTAGGTAAGGAGCACTGTTGCCATGCTCCGCCTGACCACGAGCATGGGCGGGGGCACTGTAGTCTTGGTCATCGGTGATTGAGGTCTCGTCTCATCGTATGCCCTGGATGGGACGGGAGCTGACCCGTGGCTGGGTTGCCGTGGTCGCCACGGGTGGGTTAGCTTGCTGGGGAAGCCAAGGTTGCGCCGGGCTGAGTTGCCTTGCGCCAGCCGCTGTGGCCGGGTCGACGTACCTTGCCGAGTCGGGGGTCCTGGCCGGGTTGCACGCCTTGCCGGGTCGAGCGACCCGGCCTGGCGCACGCCGGTTTACGGGGCGATGCGGGCCCCGCTGTTTTTGAAATAGATCCGGGTTCCGTTGCCTGCCTGGGGTTCATCCCCCCGACAGTAGTCCCCGAAGCTGTGAAGGTCCGTCGTCTTCGGATGAGTGGGCCTTCGCAGCTTCCCCCTTGAGCAAGGCGGAATCTGCGAACGCCGGGTCCGGCAACACCCACTGTGTGCCGGTTTTCTCGGAAACCAGACCGCGGCATCCCGGCCGTGGCAGGAACCGAGGAGTTTGTCGAATCTTGAGGCGACCCCTCGGGCTTCGCGCAGGCGCCACGTGGTGCCCGGAAGTCGGAGGGGCCTGACAGGCCATGCGCGTGACGGGACTGGGTGACCGGCCGGGGCCCGCCGCCACGCGCCCTTGGCCACGCGCGTGGATTTATTGCAGCGTCTGGGGGCCGGTTGCACTTCCCCGCACAGTTAGTGCATGTGTACGTGCGCACTTATTGCAGGGTAGTGGAACGAGCGCGTGTAGACGATCCCACTCCCGCACGTTTGAACCGGGGGTTATAAATTGAGGGGGCAAGGGGGCGGCGGACATTATTCTCGCTCACGCCCTCCTATCCCACTGCTCTCGCTCTGCTTCTTGCCACCGACGCATAGCTACGCTCGCGGCCTTGAGCAGGGACCTTCTTCGTCGTCCTTCTTCCTCTTCTTCTTCCGGTGATATCGCTGCCATCGGGCTCCTGGATGGGCTCGACCGTCACCCCCGACGACATCACCTACCTTTGGTCCTCGTGGCGCCTGCCGCGGGATACGGACGTCGGCGTCCGTCTGCCGCACGGCGAGCAGAGGCCCCGGCCTGAGGGGCAGGAGCGCGTCATCTTCCTCACGCATTTTGAGCGTGACTTCGGGTTGCCGGCGAGCACTTTTTTCGCGGGTTCTTGGAGTTCTTCGGGCTCCAGCCGCACCACCTTGGCGCCGGCGCCATCGTCCAACTCTCCGGCTTCGTGACCCTGTGCGAAGGGTACCTGGGGGTCGAGCCCACCATTGATCTCTGGGCGCGCTTCTTCTCCTTGAAGCAGCAGGGCCTGTCAGCCGGGGAGTTCGCCGACTGCGGGGCCGCCGTCATCTCGAAGCGGTCGAGGGCGGACTTCCCCAAGATCCCGCTCGAGGATTCTGCCAAGAAGTGGCAGAACTCCTTCTTCTACATCCGCAACCATGGCGCGGACTACATCAACGTTCCCCCCTTCACGATCGCGCCGCCGCGGACAAAAACGAACTGGGGCTACTCGCTCCGGCGCCCGTCGCAGGAGATTGTCAATCTCTGCGAGCGGGTCACGGTGATGAGGACGCAGGAGGAGCTCACTGGCACCAACCTCCTTGCCGCGTTCATCACCCGCCGGGTTCTCTCGCTTCAGAGGCGCTCGTGCCTCATCAGCGAGATGATCGGGTTTCAGGATCCCAACCGGATGGGATCCACGCGGCTGTCTGCGGAGCAGGTCGCGCGAGGTGTGAACGACATCTCCAAGGCCATCCTCGGAGAGGACTGGCGAATCGGCAAGGCGCCATACAACCAGGCGAACCCGGCGCCGCAGGTGAGCATCTGGTCTTGCTATGTTTCCGCCACGCATCTTCTCATTCGTCCCGACGCGTCGCGGGAGATTCTTCTGAACGCGAGCCAGCACCCTTACGCCCGGGCTCCGTTGCATGTGGCGCTGGTGGCGCTAGAGGAGCCCTCAGCTCACGGCGACGAGGAGGTGGCCGAGTCCGACGCCGGCGCTGGGCGTCGCGCGGGTAAGCTTCGAGCCTTTCTCTTCTTTATTCGTGTTGGATCGTTTGGGCGTGTTGCGGCGTTGGCGGCGCTGACGCTAGTTGTTGATGTAGCAGCATTGGTCGGGGGAGGCGGCGAGGCGGGCGGAGCCGTGCACGGGAAGGACAGCGTCGCGCCGCGACCCCGGGCCTCAAAGCGCACGGCGGATCCGGCAGAGCCTGGGAGGCCTGCCAAGAAGAGGCGCGGGAAGCCGACCCCGATCCCAGTCTTGTCATGGTAAGTCTTGTTTCTTGCTTGCGCCCTGATTTCTTGAGCCAGCCTTGTCTTTGCTTGCTCATTCTTCTTTTTTCTTCAGGTCGCCGATCGCGCTGGCGAGGGCGGCGGCGGAGGCCGCGGCCACCGAGGGGGCCGCGTTCCGTAGGAGCCGGTCCGACCTCACCGGCCTGGCCGGGGAGGAGGGACGGGGCGACTCGGACCTCGGCTTAGACCCGGACGACGCCGAGGCCTTGGCCTGGCGGGACAGGAACCGGGCCGAGGCGGAGTTGGAGCCGGCGCCGGTTCGGGCTTGGACCAACGCGACGGCGGCATGGGCGCGAGGCGGCGCGGAGCCGTCCTGGCGCGAGATGCCGGAGGGCATGATGGTGGCGACGACGGATTTTGAGCCGTCAACGGTGAGGGACCGCGGCCGCGGAGGCCGGGCTGAGGTGGTGGTCCTCTACTAGGAGGTCGTGGAGGTGGGGGACGGAACCCCGGTGCGGGCCGACGTGGTCGAGCGCGTGGGGACCGATGGCGGTGGAGGCGGCGTCGCTTTGGAGGAGGCACCGCAGGTTGTGGTGCCGGAAGCGCCGCCGGTTGTGGAGGAGGCACCGCAGGCAGCGGTGCTGTTGGAAATATGCCCTAGAGGCAATAATAAAATGATTATTATTATATTTCCTTGTTCATGATAATTGTCTATTATTCATGCTATAATTGTGTTATCCGGAAATCATAATACATGTGTGAATACATAGACCACAACATGTCCCTAGTGAGCCTCTAGTTGACTAGCTCGTTGATCAACAGATATTCATGGTTTCCTGACTATGGACATTGTATGTCATTGATAACGAGATCACATCATGAGGAGAATGATGTGATGGAAAAGACCCAATCCTAAGCATAGCACAAGATTGTGTAGTTCGTTTGCTAGAGCTTTTACAATGTCAAGTATCATTTCCTTAGACCATGAGATCGTGTAACATCCGGATACCGTAGGAGTGCTTTGGGTGTACCAACGTCACAACGTAACTGGGTGACTATAAAGGTATACTACAGGTATCCCCGAAAGTATCTGTTGGGTTGACACGCATCGAGACTGGGATTTGTCACTCCGTATGACGGAGAGGTATCTCTGGGCCCACTCGGTAATGCATCATCATAATGATCTCAATGTGATCAAGTGGTTGGTCATGGGATCATGCATTACGGTACGAGTAAAGTGACTTGCCGATAACGAGGTTGAACGAGGTATTGGGATACCGACGATCGAATCTCGGGCAAGTAACGTACCGATTGACAAAGGGAATTATATACGAGATTACTTGAATCCTCGACATCGTGGTTCATCCGATGAGATCATCATGGAACATGTGGGAGCCAACATGGGTATCCAGATCCCGCTATTGGTTATTGGCCGGAGAGCTGTCTCGGTCATATCTGCATGATTCCTGAACCCGTAGGGTCTACACACTTAAGCTTAGGTGACGCTAGGGTTGTAGAGATATTAGTATGCGGTAACCCGAAAGTTGTTCGGAGTCCCGAATGAGATCTCGGACGTCGCGAGGAGTTCTGGAATGGTCCGGAGGTGAAGATTTGTATATAGGAAGTCCAGTTTCGGCCACCGGGAAAGTTTCGAGGGGCACCGGTATTGTACCGGGACCACCGGAAGGGTCCCGGGGGTCCACCGGGTGGGGCCACCTATCCTGGAGGGCCCCATGGGCTGAAGTGGGAAGGGAACCTGCCCCTGGTGGGCTGGTGCGCCCCCCTTGGGCCTCCCCCTGCGCCTAGGGTTGGAAACCCTAGGGGTGGGGGGCGCCCCACCTGACTTGGGGGGCAAGTCCCCCCCCTTGGCCGCCCCCCCTTGAGATTGGATCTCTAGGGGGCCGGCGCACCCCCTAGGACCCCTATATAAAGATTGGGAGAGGGAGGGTTGCGCACCCTAGTCCCTGGCGCCTCCCTCTCCCCCCGCAACACCTCTCCCTCTCGCTGAGCTTGGCGAAGCCCTGCCGAGATTCCCCGCTACTTCCACCACCACGCCGTCGTGCTGCTGGATCTCCATCAACCTCTCCTTCCCCCTTGCTGGATCAAGAAGGAGGAGACGTCTTCCCCAACGGTACGTGTGTTCAACGCGGAGGTGCCGTCCGTTCGGCACTAGGATCTTCGGTGATTTGGATCACGATGAGTACGACTCCCTCAACCCCGTTCTCTTGAACGCTTCCGCTCGCGATCTACAAGGGTATGTAGATGCACTCCTCTCTCTCGTTGCTAGATGACTCCATAGATTGATCTTGGTGAACCGTAGAAATTTTTTATTTTCTGCAACATTCCCCAATAGTGGCATCATGAGCTAGGTCTATGCGTAGTTTCTATGCACGAGTAGAACACAACTTTGTTGTGGGCGTAGATTTTGTCAATTTACTTGCCACTACTAGTCTTATCTTGTTTCGGCGGCATCGTGGGATGAAGCGGCCCGGACCGACCTTACACATACGCTTACGTGAGACAGGTTCCACCGACTGACATGCACTAGTTGCATAAGGTGGCTAGCGGGTGTCTGTCTCTCCCACTTTAGTCGGATCGGATTCGATGAAAATGATCCTTATGAAGGGTAAATAGAAATTGGCATATCACATTGTGGTTTTGACATAGGTAAGAAACGTTCTTTCTAGAACCCTATTGCAGCCACGTAAAAACATGCAACAACAATTAGAGGACGTCTAACTTGTTTTTGCAGCATATGCCTTGTGATGTGATATGGCCAAAAGGATGTGATGAATGATATATATGTATGTGATGTATGAGATTGATCATGTTCTTGTAATAGGAATCATGACTTGCATGTCGATGAGTATGACAACTGGCAGGAGCCATAGGAGTTGTCGTAATTATTGTATGACCTGCATGTCATTGAATAAACGCCATCTAATTACTTTACTTTATTGCTAAACCGTTAGCCATAGTAGTAGAAGTAATAGTTGGCGAACAACTTCATGGAGACACGATGATGGAGATCATGATGATGGAGATCATGGTGTCATGCCGGTGACGATGATGATCATGGCGCCCCGAAGATGGAGATCAAAAGGAGCAAAATGATATTGGCCATATCATGTCACTATTTGATTGCATGTGATGTTTATCATGTTTTTGCATCTTATTTGCTTAGAACGACGGTAGTAAATAAGATGATCCCTCATAATAATTTTAAGAAAGTGTTCCCCCTAACTGTGCGCTGTTGCGAAAGTTCGTTGTTTCGAAGCACCACTGATGATTGGGTGTTATAGATTCTAACGTCCACATACAACGGGTGTAAGATAGATTTGCACATGCAAAACACTTAGGTTGACTTGACGAGCCTAGCATGTACAGACATGGCCTCGGAACACAAGAGACCGAAAGGTCGAACATGAGTCGTATAGAAGATACGATCAACATGAAGATGTTCACCGATGATGACTAGTCCGTCTCACGTGATGATCGGACACGGTCTAGTTCACTCGGATCATGGATCACTTAGATGACTAGGGATGTCTATCTGAGTGGGAGTTCATTAAATAATTTGATTAGATGAACTTAATTATCATGAACTTAGTCTAAAAAACTTTTGCAATATGTCTTGTAGGTCAAATGGCCCACGCTAATGTTGCCCTCAACTTCAACGCATTCCTAGAGAAAACCAAGCTGAAAGACGATGGCAGCAACTACACAGACTGAGTCTGGAACTTGAGGATCATCCTCATAGCTGCCAAAAGAGCATATATCCTAGATGCACCGCTAGGTGAAGCACCCATTTTCCCCGCAACTCAAGACGTTATTAACGCCTGGCAGTCGCGTGCTGATGACTACTTCCTCGTTCAGTGCGGCATGCTTTACAGCTTAGAACCGGGGCTCCAAAAGCGTTTTGAGCACACGGAGCATATGAGATGTTCGAAGAGCTGAAAATGGTTTTCCAAGCTCATGCCCGGGTCGAGAGATATGAAGTCTCCGACAAGTTCTATAGTTATAAGATGGAGGAAAATAGTTCTGTCAGTGAGCACATACTCAAAAATGTCTGGGTTGCACAACCGCTTGTCCCAGCTGGACATTAACCTCCCGGACGAGGTGGTCATTGACAGAATCCTTCAGTCGCTCCCACCTAGCTACAAGAGCTTTGTGATGAACTACAATATGGAGGGTATGGTGAAAACTATTCCTGAAGTATTTTCAATGCTGAAATCAGCGGAGGTGGAAATCAAAAAGGAACGTCAAGTGTTGATGGTCAATAAAACCACTAGTTTCAAGAAAGGCAAGGGTAAAAAGAACTTCAAGAAGGACGGCAAGGGATTTGCCGCGCCCGGTAAGCCAGTTGCCGGGAAGAAGCCAAAGCATGGACCCAAACCTGAGACTGAGTGCTTTTATTGCAAGGGAAGCAGACACTGGAAGCGGAACTGCCCCAAGTACTTAGCAGACAAGAAGGCCGACAACACTAAAGGTATATGTGATATACATGTAATTGATGTGTACCTTACCAGTACTCGTAGTAGCTCCTGGGTATTTTGATACCGGTGCGGTTGCTCATATTTGTAACTCAAAACAGGAGCTGCGGAATAAACGGAGACTGGCGAAGGACGAGGTGACGATGCGCGTCGGGAATGGTTCCAAGGTCGATGTGATCGCCGTCGGCACGCTACCTCTACATTTACCTACGGGATTAGTTTTGAACCTCAATAATTGTTATTTAGTGCCAACTTTGAGCATGAACATTGTATCTGGATCTCGTTTAATACGAGATGGCTACCCATTTAAATCTGAGAATAATGGTTGTTCTATTTATATGAGAGATATGTTTTATGGTCATGCCCTACTGGTCAATGGTTTATTCTTAATGAATCTCGAACGTAATGTTACACATATTCATAGTGTGAATACCAAAAGATGTAAGATTGATAATGATAGTCCCACATATCTGTGGCAATGCCGCCTTGGTCACATTGGTGTCAAACGCATGAAGAAGCTCCATACATATGGACTTTTGGAGTCTCTTGATTTCGAATCATTTGACACGTGCAAACCATGCGTCATGGGTAAAATGACCAAGACTCCGTTCTCCAGAACAATGGAGCGAGCAACCAACTTATTGGAAATTATACATACTGATGTGTGCAGTCCAATGAGCGTTGAGGCTCGCGGTGGCTATCGTTATGTTCTAACTCTCGCTGATGACTTAAGTAGATACGGGTATGTCTATTTGATGAAACACAAGTCTGAGACCTTTGAAAAGTTCAAGGAATTTCAGAATGAGGTAGAGAATCAACGTGACCGAAAAATAAAGTTCTTACGATCAGATCGTGGAGGAGAATATTTAAGTCACGAATTTGGTACGCACTTAAGGAAATGTGGAATCATTTCACAACTCACGCTGCTTGGAACACCTCAGCGTAACGGTGTGTCCGAATGTCGTAATCACACTCTATTGGATATGGTGCAATCTATGATGTCACTCACCGATTTACCGCTATCATTTTGGGGATACGCTCTAGAGATAGCTACATTCACTTTAAATAGGGCACCATCTAAATCCGTTGAGACGACACCGTATGAATTATGGTTTGGGAAGAAACCTAAGCTGTCGTTTCTAAAAGTTTGGGGATGCGATGCTTATGTCAAGAAACTTCAACCTAAAAAGCTCGAACCCAAGTCCGAAAAATGCGTCTTCATAGGATACCCTAAGGAAACCATTGGGTATACCTTCTACCTTAGATCCGAAGGCAAGATCTTTGTTGCCAAGAACGGGTCCTTTCTAGAGAAAGAGTTTCTCTCGAAAGAAATAAGTGGGAGGAAATTAGAACTCGATGAAGTACTGCCTCTTGAACCGGAAAGTAGCGCAGCTCAGGAAGATGTTCCTGTGGTGCCTGCACCGACTGGATAGGAAGTTAATGATGATGATCAAGGTACTTCGGATCAAGTTGCTACTGAACTTCGTAGGTCCACAAGGACACATTCCTCACCAGAATGGTATGGCAACCCTGTCCTTGAAATCATGTTGTTAGACAATGGTGAACCTTCGAACTGTGAAGAAGCGATGACGGGCCCAGATTCCAACAAATGGCTTGAAGCCATGCAATCCGAGATAGGATCCATGTATGAAAACAAAGTGTGGACTTTGACAGACTTGCCCGATGATCGGCGAGCGATAAAAAACAAATGGATCTTTAAGAAGAAGACGGACGCGGATGGTAATGTTACCATCTATAAAGCTCGACTTGTCGCTAAGGGTTATCGGCAAGTTCAAGGGGTTGACTATGAAGAGACTTTCTCTCCCGTAGTGAAGCTGAAGTCCGTCCGAATCATGTTAGCAATTGCCGCATACTATGATTATGAGATATGGCAAATGGACGTCAAAACGGCATTCCTTAATGGCTATCTTAAGGAAGAACTGTATATGATGCAGCCGGGAGGTTTTGTCGATCCTAAGAATGCTAACAAGGTATGCAAGCTCCAGCGATCCATTTATGGGCTGGTGCAAGCATCTCGGAGTTGGAACATTCACTTTGATGAGATGATCGAAGCGTTTGGGTTTATGCAGACTTATGGAGAAGCCTGCGTTTACAAGAAAGTGAGTGGGAGCTCTGTAGCATTTCTCATACTATATGTAGATGACATACTTTTGATGGGAAATGATATAGAACTTTTGGACAACATTAAGGCCTACTTGAATAAGTGTTTTTCAATGAAGGACCTTGGAGAAGCTGCTTACATATTAGGCATCAAGATCTATAGGGATAGATCGAGACGCCTCATTGGTATTTCACAAAGCACATACCTTGATAAGATATTGAAGAAGTTCAATATGGATCAGTCCAAGAAGGGGTTCTTGCTTGTGTTGCAAGGTGTGAAATTGAGCTCGGCTCAATGCCCGACCACGACAGAAGATGGAGAAAAGATGAGTGTCATCCCCTATGCCTCGGCTATAGGGTCTATTATGTATGCCATGCTATGTACCAGACCTGATGTAAACCTTGCCATAAGTTTGGTAGGAAGGTACCAAAGTAATCCTGGCATGGAACACTGGACAGCGGTCAAGAATATCCTGAAGTATCTAAAAAGGACTAAGGATATGTTTCTCGTTTATGGAGGTGATGAAGAGCTCGTTGTAAAGGGTTACGTCGACGCTAGCTTCGACACAGATCTGGATGACTCTAATTCTCAAACCGGATACATGTATATTTTGAATGGTGGGGCAGTAAGCTGGTGCAGTTGCAAGCAAAGCGTCGTGGCGGGATCTACATGTGAACCGGAGTACATGGCAGCCTCGGAGGCAGCGCATGAAGCAATATGGATGAAGAAGTTCATCACCGACCTAGGAGTCATACCCAATGCGTCGGGTGATGGGGTTATGTACCTAGGGTAGGGTCATGGACCTGTTCCAAGTAACTTACCCTAGGACATCCCTAGAAGAGGTCGCCTTCCAGTCGACCAACGAGGATTCACTCGACTGGCCTGAAGGACTCGACCACGAAGACTCACTCGACCACCAGGAGGTCAAGAGGCATTCTGCACCGCAACGGCCTGTAATTAGGTAGACTTTATGATAGTAAAGGCACTTTATGTGGGGCGTTACCAGTAACGCCCCAGACTTAACTCACCTTAAACCCTCTCCTACGTGGGCTGGCTGGGGTCCTGGCGCACTCTATATAAGCCACCCCCCTCCACAGGCAGAAGGGTTCGGCACCTTGTAATCCATACATTCATAATCCACTCGACCGCCTCCGGGCTCCGAGACGTAGGGCTGTTACTTCTTCCGAGAAGGGCCTGAACTCGTACATCCTTTGTGCTTACAACCTCTCCATAGCTAGGACCTTGCCTCTCCATACCTACCCCCCACTCTACTGTCAGGCTTAGAACCACGACAGTTGGCGCCCACCATGGGGCAGGTGTTTTAGCGATTTTGTGGAGGAGTTGCGATTCTTCCGAGTATTTTCATCATGGTGTCTGCTGGAGTTTTGATCGAGGGTCAATAGATCCGTCTCGGCGCTCTCACCTTCATCGCCGACGACTCCGCATGGCTCCAGGAGGCTCCACTCGACGTAGATGCGCTCCCCGTCCGCGGTGCGACGCATTTTCGCGCATGTGTCTGCGGCGTTCTGCTGCGGCAACCATCGGCCCAGTATCGGTCGGCTCTTCCATCTTCCACCCTCCCGGTCTCCCGCCAGCGCAAGCGCTCAGGCCGGTCGAGGCTTCAGCGATGGGTGAGTCACGCGGTGGCTCGCCAGTCGGCCTCTACACAAGTTGCGGCAATCGAGCCCAACGAATCTCTCTACGGCTTGTTCGATCAGTCGACTGGCTCCGGAGAGACTGCATCCGAGTGCGGAAGCAGTGATCCAGCGGCGGAAATCTTGATGGTCGACGGGCCCCACAGTCCTCCTGGCTTCGCCCGTGGTGGTGGAGCAGGCGACGGCGGCGACCCTGCACGAGGCTACGAAGAGTACCAGCCCGAGCCACTCGACTCTCTGCAAAGAGAAGAGCTTCGCCGCAGGAACGAGGATCCCCTGCGTGTTCCCATCGCAGGAGAAACCCCCGAGGCTCGTGCCTTGGAGGAGGCGCGTCTGGCCAATTTGGCCGAGCGCACTCGACTGGAGAACCTTCAGCGAGCACTCGACGAGCGCGCGCGGCAACGAGTTCCCGACACCAGTCGACGTCAACTCTTCCCGCCGACTCAGGTATATCGAACCCCAATTCAGAATTTAGCAGCTGCGACCCGTATAGCAGAGTCCATTCAGCCTTCGCAGTCAGAGGCTGGCAGAGGTTTGCTGCAGATCAGGGATCTGCTCCGGGCAGCAGGAGATCAGAATTCAGCCGTGTCTCAGTCGCGCAACAGAATTCACAGTCGATCTGTCACTGTGAATACGGTTCAGTCGGCTCACAGCCCCAGATCGCCTCCGCGGCGCGAAGGGCGTGAGCATCGGCGAGATCAATATGGCGACAGACTCGACCGAGATGATAGGCGTCGAGTGCCCTATTCCCCTCCGAGGGGTGGGTCTTACGCTCCTCGGCAGCCAGATGATAGGCGTCAGTACAGTACAGGGCGTAGGGTTCCAGCTGACCCCAGAGAGCCAGGCTTCGACGCGCGATCCATTATCGTGCAAGGATTGGTCGACCGGAATAGAGCCCATCGAGGCGCACTCGACAGAGATGTGCCCACGAGCAGTCGACTACATGTTTCTGGTCCTGAATGTTTCAGCAGAGCTATTAGAGCCGCAGTTATCCCCCCCAATTTCAGGTTGGCAACAGGAGTCAGCAAGTTCACTGGTGAGTCTAAGCCTGAAACTTGGCTTGAAGACTACCGAGTGGCAGTTCAGATCGGTGGTGGGAACGATGAGGTGGCCATGAAGCATTTGCCCCTCATGTTGGAAGGTTCTGCTAGGGCATGGTTGACTCAATTGCCTCCTAGCAGTATTTACACTTGGGAAGATCTGTCCCGAGTGTTCGTCAGAACGTTCGAAGGGACTTGCAAGCGACCAGCGGGATTGACAGAGTTGCAAGTCTGCGTGCAGAAAACCAATGAGACTCTCAGAGAGTATATTCAGAGGTGGATCACTTTGCACCACACTGTGGAAAATGTCTCTGACCATCAGGCAGTATGCGCCTTCAAAGATGGTGTCAAGAACAGAGAACTGAGTTTGAAATTTGGTCGAACCGGTGACATGACCTTGAGTCGGATGATGGAGATTGCTACCAAGTACGCCAACGGCGAAGAAGAAGACCGACTCCGAAGCGGCAAGCACAAGCCGAGTCAGTCGGAAAAAGGAAATTCCAGTCGGAAACAGAAGCGGAAGGCTAAACCGGCAGCTCCTGGAGAGGCTCTGGCCGTGACTCAAGGAAAGTTTAAGGGGAAACCAAAAGGATCCTGGAACCCCAAGAAGGTGAAGGATAAAGAAGGGAACGACGTGATGGATATGCCGTGTCATATTCACACGAAGAAAGATGAAGAGGGGAATATCATTTACCCAAAGCACACCACTCGCCAATGTCGACTCCTGATCCAGCAGTTTCAGGGAAAACAGTCTAAGGACAAGGAGAAGGAGTCGGACAAAGCCGAAGACAAAGAGGACAGTGAGGGAGGATATCCGCATATCAACTCCACTCTGATGATCTTCGCAGATGTGGAAAGCAGAAGTCGACTGAAAGTGATTAACCGAGAGGTTAACATGGTTGCCCCAGCAAAGGCAAATTATCTGAAGTGGTCTCAAACACCCATCACATTCGACCAATCTGATCACCCGACTCATATTGCCACCCCTGGGAGGCAAGCTTTGGTGGTCGATCTAGTTGTCGAAGGCACTCGACTGACAAAGGTGCTGATGGACGGTGGAAGTGGCCTGAATCTGTTATATGCAGACATGTTGAAAGGTATGGGCATTCCGATGTCTCGACTGAGCACTAGTAACATGAGCTTCCATGGAGTTATACCAGGGAAGAAGGCTGAGTCACTCGGCCAGATAGCTTTGGACGTAGTGTTTGGCGATTCAAAGCATTTTCGCAAAGAAAAGTTGACGTTTGAGGTCGTGGATTTTCAAAGTGCATATCATGCCATTTTGGGGAGACCAGCCTATGCACGGTTCATGGCTCGACCATGTTACGTGTACCTCAAATTGAAGATGCCCGGTCCCAAAGGTGTGATCACTGTCACCGGAGATAGGAAAAAGGCAGAGGAGTGCTTTCAGAAGGGCTCCAAAATTGCCGATTCCCAAGTGACAGCGGTCGAGTTCGAAGAATACAAGCAAAACGCAGATCCGAGTGACTTGCTGCGGTCCAAGAAGCCCGCCACAGAATCTGCATTCCAGTCGTCCGGTGAGACGAAGCCTGTTCACATTCACCCGACCGACCCCGAAGCAGCTCCGACCCGCATCTCCACAACACTCGACCGAAAATAGGAAGAAGCGCTCATCCAGTTCCTCCGTGAGAACTGGGACATTTTTGCATGGAAGCCCGCTGACATGCCAGGTGTTCCCAGGGGACTGGCTGAGCACCGCCTAAGAGTCGACAAGTCTGCAAAGCCAGTCAAAGAACATCTTCGGCGGTCCGCCGTCCAGAAGAGAAAGGCCATTGGTGAAGAAGTGGCTCGACTGTTGGCGGCAGGATTTATCCGAGAGATATTCCACTCCGAGTGGCTCGCTAATGTCGTCATGGTTCCTAAGAAGGACAAGTCGCTCCGAATGTGCATTGATTTCAAGCACATCAACCGGGCCTGCCCGAAAGATCACTTTCCTCTCCCTCGCATAGATCAAATTGTTGACTCGACCGCGGGATGCGAGAGGTTGTCTTTTTTAGATGCTTACTCCGGATACCACCAGATCCGTCTGTATGGGCCCGATGAAGTAAAAACAGCTTTCATCACTCCGTTCGGGTGCTTCTGCTATATCACCATGCCATTCGGCCTCAAGAATGCCGGAGCCACATTTATGCGAATGATCCAGAAGTGTCTACTCACTCAAATCAGTCGGAATGTGGAAGCTTATATGGATGATATTGTTGTCAAGTCACGAAAAGGTTCCGACCTGCTCGCTGACCTCGCCGAAACATTTGCCAACCTCAGAAGGTATGATATCAAGCTCAATCCATCAAAGTGCACATTTGGAGTTCCTGGTGGCAAGTTACTCGGTTTTCTCGTTTCCGAACGGGGAATCGACGCCAACCCAGAAAAGATTGGCACTATTCTCCGAATGAAACGCCCTGTGCGAGTGCACGATGTCCAGAAGCTTACTGGATGCTTGGCCGCATTAAGTCGATTCATCTCACGACTCGGTGAAAAGGCATTGCCTCTTTACCGACTGATGAAGAAGGCTGACAAGTTCGAGTGGACTCCAGAAACTGATGCAGCGTTTGCCGAGCTAAAAGCTCTGCTCTCCACCCAGCCGGTGCTTGCTGCTCCAATCAGCAAAGAGCCTCTGTTGCTCTACATCGCAGCCACAGGACAAGTCGTCAGTACTGTGCTAACGGTCGAGCGGGAAGAAGAAGGAAAAGCTCTCAAAGTTCAGCGCCCAGTGTATTATTTGTCTGAAGTCTTGACTCCATCCAAGCAGAGATATCCTCATTATCAGAAGCTTGTGTATGGAATATACATGACCACAAAGAAGGTTGCTCATTATTTCTCTGACCATTCAATCACAGTCGTCAGCGACGCTCCACTATCAGAGATTTTGCACAACAGAGATGCAACTGGTCGAGTGGCCAAATGGGCGATTGAACTTCTTCCCCTTGATATCAAGTTTGAGGCAAAGAAAGCCATTAAGTCCCAGGCAATAGCAGATTTCCTCGCCGAGTGGATCGAACAGCAGCAGCCGACTGAAGTTCACTCGGAGCATTGGACCATGTTTTTCGATGGTTCTAAGATGTTGAATGGTTCCGGTGCTGGGGTTGTCCTGGTTTCCCCAAGAGGAGATAAGCTCAGATATGTGCTCCAGATTCACTTTGATTCCTCCAACAATGAGGCAGAATATGAGGCCCTCCTATATGGGTTGCGCATGGCCATTTCACTCGGCGTCCGTCGCCTAATGGTCTATGGCGACTCGGATTTAGTGGTCAATCAGGTGATGAAAGAATGGGACGTGAGAAGCCCAGCCATGACTGGATACTGCAGTGCAGTGAGGAAGCTGGAGAAAAAGTTCGAGGGGTTGGAGCTCCATCATATACCCCGGCTGAAAAATCAAGCAGCTGATGATCTAGCAAAGATAGGTTCCAAGAGAGAAGCCATTCCGAGTGGTGTGTTCTTGGAGCATATACATACTCCGTCAGTCAAAGAAGATCCTTTCACCGAAGAAACTCCGCAGCCCAAGAGTGCCACAGATCCGACTGAAGTTGAAGTCCCAGCGGTGGTCGACTTGATCATGGAGGTTTTGGTAGTCATTCCCGACTGGACGATTCCGTATGTCGCATATATCTTGAGGAAAGAGCTTCCGGAGGATGAGGAAGAGGCTCGACAGATCGTCCGTCGATCTAAGGCCTTTACCGTCATCAAAGGACAATTATACAGAGAGAGCACGACTGGAGTCGGTCAGAAGTGCATAACACCAGAAGAAGGTCGACTCATCCTCAATGATATTCACTCGGGGACCTGTGGCCATCATGCGTCCTCCCGGACCATCGTGGCCAAAGCATACCGAGCCGGATTTTACTGGCCCAAGGCGAATGAGATGGCAAAGGAGATAGTGGATAAGTGCGAGGGATGTCAGTTCTACTCGAATATGTCGCACAAACCTGCGTCAGCTTTGAAGACCATCCCACTCGTCTGGCCTTTTGCAGTCTGGGGGCTGGACATGGTCGGCCCTTTGAGAACAGGACGAAGTGGCTTCACGCATGTACTGGTGGCAGTCGACAAGTTCACCAAGTGGATCGAGGCTAAACCAATCAAGAGCCTCGACACCGGTACTGCTGTTAGCTTCATCAGGGAACTAATATTCAGATATGGAGTCCCGCACAGCATCATTACGGATAATGGGTCGAACTTTGACTCAGAGGAATTCAGAACCTTCTGCAACTCCCAGGGCACACGGGTCGACTACGCATCAGTCGCCCATCCGCAGTCGAATGGACAAGCAGAGCGAGCTAATGGACTGATTCTCAAGGGATTGAAGCCGCGACCGATGCGTGATCTCAAACACGCGGCTGGAGCTTGGGTCGACGAACTTCCATCTGTACTCTGGGGACTGCGGACCACGCCCAATCGGTCGACCGGAAGAACTCCATTCTTCTTGGTCTATGGAGCCGAAACAGTCTTGCCGAGTGATCTTCTCCACAATGCTCCTCGAGTCGAAATCTACAACGAAGCAGAAGCTGAACAAGCGCGGCAGGACGCAGTCGACCTTTTAGAGGAAGAAAGGGAGATGGCTCTGATCCGGTCGACCATCTACCAACAAGATCTGCGCCGTTTCCACGCCCGAAATGTGAGAGGTCGAGCCTTCCAGGAAGGGGATTTGGTTCTCCGAGTGGATCAGCACAAACCACACAAGCTTGCTCCTTCTTGGGAAGGCCCCTTCATCGTCACCAAGGTTCTCCACAACGGGGCGTACCGTCTTTACAACGTCGAGCATAATATCGACGAGCCCCGAGCTTGGAACGCGGAGCTACTCCGCCCATTTTACACTTAAGTTTTATCACTCGGATGAGTTGCAATAAAGTACTTCTGTAGTTCATGGGTTTAGAAATAATTGTGTCATCACTTTTTATTTTTGTCCACATAAAAACTCCCCCTCAGTGGGTGGCTTAGCCGCGAATCCGTTTCGCCTAAGTTTGTAAAAATCCTATCGAGTGGTGAGCCAGACTCTCACTCGGAGGCTTAGCTGCGAATCCGTTTCGCCTAAGTTTATCAAAATCCTACCGAGTGGTAAGCCAGCCTTCCACTCGGGGGCTTAGCTGCAGTCCAAGGACTCGCCTAAGTTTATCAAAATCCTACCGAGTGGTAAGCCAGCCTTCCACTCGGGGGCTTAGCTGCAGTCCAAGACTCGCCTAAGTTTATCAAAATCCTACCGAGTGAAGAGCATCCTCTCACTCGGGGGCTTAGCTGCAGTCCAAGCACTCGCCTAAGTTATAAAAATCCTACCGAGTGAAGAGCAACCCTCTCACTCGGGGGCTTAGCTGCAGTCCAAGCACTCGCCTAAGTTGTGAAAATCCTACCGAGTGAAGAGCGATCCTCTCGCTCGGGGGCTTAGCTGCAGCCTCGTGCTCGCCTAAGTTATAAAAATCCTAACCGAGTGAAGAGCAACCCTCTCACTCGGGGGCTTAGCTGCAGTCCAAGCACTCGCCTAAGTGTGAAAATCCTACCGAGTGGTAAGTCAACCTTCCACTCGGGGCTTAGCTGCAGCCTCGTGGCTCGCCTAAGTTGTAAAAATCCTACCGAGTGAAGAGCAACCCTCTCACTCGGGGGCTTAGCTGCAGTCCAAGCACTCGCCTAAGTTGTGAAAATCCTACCGAGTGAAGAGCGATCCTCCACTCGGGGGCTTAGCTGCAGCCTCGTGCTCGCCTAAGTTATCAAAATCCTACCGAGTGGTAAGCCAGCCTTCCACTCGGAGGCTTAGCTGCAGCCTCGTGCTCGCCTAAGTTACAAAAATCCTACCGAGTGGTAAGCCAGCCTTCCACTCGGAGGCTTAGCTGCAGCCTCGTGCTCGCCTAAGTTACAAAAATCCTACCGAGTGAAGAGCGACCCTCTCACTCGGAGGCTTAGCTGCAGTCCAAGCGCTCGCCTAAAGCACAGGCACCTTGCTTTGAACCTGCAAAAGACATTTTGAGCCGAAGGCAATCATATTCAAGCGCCAAATTCAAGTTTGAATCGATATCTAAAGGAACCGAAAGTGCTCAGGCGTCGAGCCTGTTAAAGTTTGTCGGTTACAATTCCACTCGGCATACCGAGGCAAATTTAAAGAGTCGAGCCAGAAGAAGTTTTTTACCCCTCCTGTGGAGGGCTGGAAGGTGCAACAAATTCATCAAGGTCAATTCCGTCGGCGATCCGAGTGGCAGCTGCAAGGAAAGTCTCCATAAAGGACCTGAAGTCGTGCTTCTTGGTATTGGCCACCCGAAGGGCCGCCAGCTTCTCCTCTCGTGCATCTTTGCAGTGGACTCGGGCCAGACACAGAGCGACATCTGCACCACACCGAGCCGAGGACTTCTTCCACTCCTGCACTCGACCAGGGATCGTGTTCAAGCGGGCCATCAGCGACTCAAGGTCATTCTGAAGTGTCTCCTCAGGCCAGAGCGTCGAGTCGATGCGAGATGTGGCGGCCTTCAGCCTTGCGAGATAGTCCACGACAGCTGCGACACGAGACTCCAGTCGGAAAACATCCATGGCAACTTCGTCGTTCACCGGAGAATTGACGGGGTCAAGGTTTGGCTCCAGTCGGCTGGTTTCCTCTTCAAAGTTTTGACAAAATTCTGCAAGGGTGATCACTAAGTCAAGGGGATAGTCGAATGGAAGAAGCCACAGTTGGAAATATTTGCCAAACATGGAGGTTTACCTTCAAGCATAAGAAACAGCTTCTTGGCAAGGCCACTCAGGAAGGCCTCCAGTTCAGTTTTCTTCTCAGTCAATTTGCTGACTTGGTCGGTCAAGGCAGCTTTGTCAGTTCTCAGTCGACTGACTTCCTTGTTGGCAATCCCAAGAGCAGTTTTCAGATTGGTATTGTCTTGTTCGAGCTTGGTGACTGAAGCTAACTTCTCGTCAGCAAGCTTGATCTTCTCAGCTAGCTCAAGGTCTTTCTTCTGCTGGGCCTCCCTTACCTTACCTGCAAGTTACAGCGAGATCAGATGCCGAAACAAGCAAGGGGAAAAGCAGTCGTCAGGGTCTCACCAAACATACCTTCGGTCTCCTCCTTTGCCTTTGTCAGCTTCTCCTGAACCAGCTTCAAGCTCAGCTCGACTTGAGTATGTTTTTGTTCCAGCTCTGAGTAGCGAGCCACAAGATCACAGGAGTTCTGCGAAGAACCAATCGACTAAACGTCAAATGTAACTCACTTCCGAGTGAAAAAGGGAAAAACACACGTTTCTAAGACTACAGCCGAATACAAGCATTCGACCGTAGTCTCGGGGACTACACCCAGTGGGTGCACTCAGCGTGCCCCCACTAATCCTGTTGAAGACAAAGTCGACCAGTCGACCTCAAAAAAAAAAACAGTGTGCGAGACGCATTCTCTAAGACTGTGATCAACTGCAAGCAGTCGACCACAGTCTCGGGGACTACACCCAGTGGGTGCACTCAGCGTGCCCCCACCGGTTTGCGAAATCCAGTCGACCAGTCGACTGACAGAAAGATTGACATCATAAAGCCTAAGGCCGACTGCCAGCAGTCGACCTTAGCCTTGGGGACTACACCCAGTGGGTGCACTCAGCGTGCCCCCACCGGTTTGCGAAATCCAGTCGACCAGTCGACTGACAGAAAGATTGACATCATAAAGCCTAAGGCCGACTGCCAGCAGTCGACCTTAGCCTTGGGGACTACACCCAGCGGGTGCACTCAGCGTGCCCCCGCTAACACGGAGTTTATTCGACACACCCAGTGGGTGACTAATATAAATCCGGAAAAGAAAAGTTTTTGGTAGCATATCCAACAGAACAAACAGCAGTCGACTGACCTGGACATTGCTTTGGAGGGCAGAGCTGGCGTCATAAGCTGCCTGGCTCGCATCCCGGATGGTCTTCAGCTGCTCCATCATGAGTCCCGCCTGGCGTATTGCCTCCTTCGCTGCACCAGCTTGGTCCTCTGGGACGTGGTGAGTCGTGAAGAGGGAGGGCTGCTGAGCACTCGTCAGTGGACTCGCGAAGGACACCGTGTGTCGAGTGGTGTTCCCTTCCTCCACAGTCAGAGTCTCAGGCGCCGTCGCATCCTGAGGCACCTTACTGGCGGGCGTTTTCCGACTCTTCCTGCGTGCCAGCAGTTCTTCATCCTCGTCGTCGTCAGGAAGATCGATAACAGTATGGGGCGGAACTGCGAAGAAGAATCAGGATCAGAGGTCGCGAGTCAGTCGACTAAAAACGGTGTTAAGAATACAGTACCTGGGTTCGAAGTTGCCGCATCCTCCATCTCGTGGTCATCGGCCCGGGCCGAAGTCTCAGAGGTAGCAGCACTGCAACTCCAAAGGATCAGTCGACTAACCTCAGCGTCGACCAAAGATAAAGTTCGCACAAGAATAAGAAAATATGAGCAACACAATTACCCTGATATGGTGGGGATGGACACCTTCATCTTCGGCAGGAGCTTGGTCGGCTTCGATGAGGCCGCCCTGGGCTGCTTCGGCGCCTTTTCAGTCGGCGCCGGAGAGGTGGTCCGAGGGCGCTTGGTCGACTGAGTGGCAGTCGCAACCCCCTTACCACGTTCGGTCGAAGGGTCGTGGACAAGCTTCGACCGCCTTTCTGAGCGCGGTGGAACGACCTCCTCCTCCTCTTCTTCCTCGTCCTCGATGTCATCTTCATCACCTTCATCATCATCATCGTCGTCATCATCCCCTGCAGCATCCGAGTCCCATTCCTCCTCTTCCTGGCTCTCGCCCCCGCTCGCCTCGCCCCCGCTCGCCTCGCCTTCCTCAGTCGAAGCTTGTGCCCCATTGGGCATCGAGTACAGCTCGGTGAAGGCCTAGCAGATGCCCAAACAAGGATCAGTCGACCAGTCGACAGGGTTAGCAGAAATGAATACGACAAGGACACAATGGAAAGCAGAGCAAGTGTACCTTGTTTGGGTCGCTGTTGTGGTCGAGTGGAGGAATCCTTCTGGCTCCGCGCGGGTTGTCCCTGTTTCCCAGTAACGGCTACCATCCATCTTTCCAGAGTGGCGTCGTCGACTTCTTCTGGATGGACTCTAGTCTCGTCTTCGGGCCCACAGTACAACCACATGCAGTGGCTCCGGAACTGGAGAGGCTGGATGCGACGCTTGAGGAAAACCTCCAAGAGGTCCATGCCTGTCACACCCTCCCGAACCAGCTGCACCACGCGCTCCATCAACATCTTCACGTCGGCTTTCTCCTCCGGAATCAGCTTCAGAGGGGAGGGCTTGTTCACTCGGTCCATGGTGAACGGAGGGAGTCCACTCGACTGCCCTGGCGTCGACTGGACCTGGCAGTAGAACCAAGTCGACTGCCAGCCTCTGACGGACTCGGGAAAGGACATGGGCGGGAAGGTGCTATTATTCCTCACCTGAATCCCCAGGCCCCCACACATTTGGACGACTCGGGTCTTCTCATCACCTGGGCTCGCCTTCTTCACGGTCTGAGAGCGACACGTGAAGATACGTTTGAACAAACCCCAGTGCGGTCGACAGCCCAAGAAACCCTCACACATGGACACGAATGCAGCAAGATAGGCAATGGAGTTTGGGGTAAAGTGGTGGAGCTGCGCTCCAAAGAAATTCAAGAAGCCACGGAAGAAAATGCTTGGCGGCAAGGAAAACCCACGATCAACATGAGTGGCCAGAAGCACACACTCACCCTCTTCTGGCTGTGGCTGCCACTCCTTCCCCGGCAACCTCGCAGCTCCGTGAGGGATCAAGCCCTCGTTGGCCATGTCGAGGAGGTCCTTCTCCGTGATGGTCGACTGGATCCAGTCTCCTTGGACCCAGCCTTTCGGCAGGCGGGATCTGGACGAGGACCCTCTGCGGCTGGTGGATCTCCCCTTCGCCTTCTCCGATGCCGACGCCTTCTTGGCACGCTCCAGCGCCGCCGTCTTCTCCTTGGCCATGGTCGCCGGTGAGATGCACGAAGGGAAGTGGTGCGGGGGCGAGAGCGAGCGCGCTGAGCAGGGAGGAAGGAAGCAGAGGGAGAGAGGGAGAATGCTGAGGCGCAGCACAGAAATCCTCGCCGGGCACATTTATAAGGTCCCTTCCGAGTGGCTGACATGTGGGCCCGGTCGATCTAATCATATCTGGGAGCAGTTATGAGGACTGGATACGTGGCGAAAAAGGCGGCGCGGAGATCGAGGCGTCTATGCCCCGTCCCATCCGAACGCCGCGGTCTGCCCCGCTTCGCGCGCGCCCCCAAATTTCGCACCCCGCGGAATCCGCGAGCAACAAATCAGTCTGTCAGACGCGGTGTTTCCGGCGATCCGTCGCTCGGAGATCGTCGAAGCTCGAAAGATCACTCGACGCAAAAAATAGAATGGATCGAGTCGACCGAAGACAAATTGCTCCCTGTCAACGAAGAGATTCTTTGATCCAGAACAGCGCACAACTAGAGCGCAAAGGTTAATCGGAAACGACATCAACTCCTTCTTCACTCGAAGCCTCAATCCATTCGGGGGCTAATGATGGGGTTATGTACCTAGGGTAGGGTCATGGACCTGATCCAAGTAACTTACCCTAGGACATCCCTAGAAGAGGTCGCCTTCCAGTCGACCAACGAGGATTCACTCGACTGGCCTGAAGGACTCGACCACGAAGACTCACTCGACCACCAGGAGGTCAAGAGGCACTCTGCACCGCAACGGCCTGTAATTAAGTAGACTTTATGATAGTAAAGGCACTTTATGTGGGGCGTTACCAGTAACGCCCCAGACTTAACTCACCTTAAACCCTCTCCTACGTGGGCTGGCTGGGGTCCTGGCGCACTCTATATAAGCCACCCCCCTCCACAGGCAGAAGGGTTCGGCACCTTGTAATCCATACATTCATAATCCACTCGACCGCCTCCGGGCTCCGAGACGTAGGGCTGTTACTTCTTCCGAGAAGGGCCTGAACTCGTACATCCTTTGTGCTTACAACCTCTCCATAGCTAGGACCTTGCCTCTCCATACCTACCCCCCACTCTACTGTCAGGCTTAGAACCACGACATCGGGGCCGATCACTCTCTTCTGTGACAACACTGGAGCTATTACCCTTGCCAAGGAGCCCAGGTTTCACAAGAAGACCAGGCACATCAAGCGTCGCTTCAACTCCATTCGTGAAAGTGTTCAAGATGGAGACATAGATATTTGCAAACTACATACGGATCTGAATGTCGCATATCCGTTGACTAAACCTCTTCCGCGAGCAAAACATGATCAACACCAGAACTCTATGGGTGTTCGATTCATCACAATGTAACTAGATTATTGACTCTAGTGCAAGTGGGAGACTGCTGGAAATATGCCCTAGAGGCAATAATAAAATGGTTATTATTATATTTCCTTGTTCGTGATAATTGTCTATTATTCATGCTATAATTGTGTTATCCGGAAATCGTTATACATGTGTGAATACATAGACCACAACATGTCCCTAGTGAGCCTCTAGTTGACTAGCTCGTTGATCAACAAATAGTCATGGTTTTCTGACTATGGACATTGGATGTCATTGATAACGAGATCACATCATTAGGAGAATGATGTGATGGACAAGACCCAATCCTAAGCATAGCACAAGATTGTGTAGCTCGTATGCTAGAGCTTTTCCAATGTCAAGTATCATTTCCTTAGACCATGAGATCGTGTAACTCCTGGATACCGTAGGAGTGCTTTGGGTGTACCAAACGTCACAACGTAACTGGGTGACTATAAAGGTATACTACAGGTATCCCCGAAAGTATCTATTGGGTTGACACGGATCGAGACTGGGATTTGTCACTCCGTATGACGAAGAGGTATCTCTGGGCCCACTCGGTAATGCATCATCATAATGAGCTCAATGTGACCAAGTGGTTGGTCACGGGATCATGCATTACGGTACGAGTAAAGTGACTTGCCGATAACGAGGTTGAACGAGGTATTGGGATACCGACGATCGAATCTCGGGCAAGTAACGTACCGATTGACAAAGGGGATTGTATACGGGATTACTTGAATCCTCGACATCGTGGTTCATCCGATGAGATCATCGTGGAACATGTGGGAGCCAACATGGGTATCCAGATCCCACTGTTGGTTATTGGCCGGAGAGCTGTCTCGGTCATGTCTGCGTGATTCCCGAACCCGTAGGGTCTACACACTTAAGGTTCGGTGACGCTAGGGTTGTAGAGATATTAGTATGCGGTAACCCGAAAGTTGTTCGGAGTCCCGGATGAGATCCTTGACATCACGAGGATTTCCAGAATGGTCCGGAGGTGAAGATCTGTATATAGGAAGTCCAGTTTCGGCCACCGGGAAAGTTTCGGGGGTCACCGGTATTGTACCGGGACCACCGGGTGGGGCCACCTATCCCGGAGGGCCCCATGGGCTGAAGTGGGAAGGGAACCAGCCCCTGGTGGGCTGGTGCGCCCCCCTTGGGCCTCCCCCTGCGCCTAGGGTTGGAAACCCTAGGGGTGGGGGCCGCCCCACCTGACTTGGGGGGCAAGTCCCCCCCCTTGGCCGCCCCCCCTTGAGATTGGATCTCTAGGGGGCCGGCGCACCCCCTAGGACCCCTATATAAAGATTGGGAGAGGGAGGGTTGCGCACCCTAGTCCCTGGCGCCTCCCTCTCCCCCCGCAACACCTCTCCCTCTCGCTGAGCTTGGCGAAGCCCTGCCGAGATTCCCCGCTACTTCCACCACCACGCCGTCGTGCTGCTGGATCTCCATCAACCTCTCCTTCCCCCTTGCTGGATCAAGAAGGAGGAGACGTCTTCCCCAACCGTATGTGTGTTGAACGCGGAGGTGCCATCCGTTCGGCACTAGGATCTTCGGTGATTTGGATCACGATGAGTACGACTCCCTCAACCCCGTTCTCTTGAACGCTTCCGCTCGCGATCTACAAGGGTATGTAGATGCACTCCTCTCTCTCGTTGCTAGATGACTCCATAGATTGATCTTGGTGAAGCGTAGAAATTTTTTATTTTCTGCAACGTTCCTTAATAGGTGCCTGAGGTGGCGACGCAGGGCGTCCCAGCGTCCGAGGAGGTGACGACACCGGGAGGGGCGTCAGAGGAGGTTCTGGCTGCGTCGCAAGCGGCCAGCGGTGGGCATGCCTTGGTGCTCCATCCGGGAGGGCGCCGAGCCGCCGTGCCGCCGCCCGCGCGAAGCGGGGGCGCGACCGTATTTGGGCCCCAGACCCAGGAGGAGGCGGTGCTGGACGCCGTTAGCCGCCGCCTTCGAGGTCGGACGGAGCGGCTTGAGGCCTTTGCCCAGGCCGAGGTGGAGGGAACGCGCGACTTGGAGCGCGCCGTCTTGTTAAGTTCTTCATTCCTTCTTGCTTTCTTGTGATTTCATCTTTGTGGGGGCGCGCCAGCGCACCCACTGGGTGTAGCCCCCGAGGTTCGGGCCAACTATGTAGTAGTTGGGTCGAACCTTAGGAGCGTTGGCCTCGTGTTGACTTTGGTCCTCTCTTCAGCACCTTGACGCCTTCCGGGTTGCCGCCTTTCTGGTTGCCGCCTTCAACCGGCTCCTGGGCAAGCATTGGGAGCTCAAGGAGCAGCTTGCCGCCAAGGAGGAGGAGCTTCGCGTCGCCGCAGGTACTTTGTTGTGTTCTTTTCTTCTAGTGGGGGCGCGCTAGTGCACCCACTGGGTGTAGCCCCCGAGATTCGGGCCAACTGTGTAACAGTTGGGCCAAATCTTAGGTCTTGTCTTTTTCTTTCTTTCTGCTGAGTTCTTCTTCTTCGCAGCCGAGGTGCTGTCTTGGCGGACCCGATTGTTCCGGGCTGGTCATCACTATGACCGGCTTGTTTGCGGAGTGCTGATGCCGGCTGGTGGCTGCGTTTGCTGAAGCGCTGGCATCCTTCACACTTGAGGACGAGCGACTCGGCGTCTTCGAGGGCCGTTGGCCAGTAGAAGCCATGGCAGAACGCCTTGGCCACGAGGGATCGAGATGTGGCATGGTGCCAGCACTCGCCCTGGTGAATGTCAAGGAGGACGTCGATGCCACGGTCCTGCTCGACGCAGCTGGAACACGCCGGTAGAGCTGCGCTTGACGAGCTCTTTGTTGATGATGCTGTAGGCGGACGCTCGACGCTGAACTTGCCGAGCCTCGGTCTTATCCATGGGGAGAACCCTGTTCTCCAGCCATTCTGATATCGGCAGGGCCCAAGATGGGGCCGTGACGGTGGTGAAGACGGCCACCTGGGTGGGTTCTGAGTCAGAGGCTCCTGGGCCGGGTTGAGCAGCCCCCGGGTTGGTGACGGCGACGGCCGGGTCCGGGGCGATGGTGGCCGGCTTGAGCTGAGCAGCCCTCGGGCCGGGTTGAGCAGCCCCCGGGTCGGGTTCAGCAGTCCCCAGGCTGGGTTCAACAGTCCCCGGGCCGGCTTGCGGCGCGGCCATGTCTTTTGGGACGTGGATGGACTCGGAGTCCGGCGACGGCTTGACGGACGGCTTGCGCAGGTGCTCGAGGGAGACGCCGGACGGGATGGCTTGACGTGACGAGGCAATCTTGGCGAGCGTGTCGGCTGCCTCGTTCTCCACACGCGGGGCGTGGAGGAACTCGCAGCCATCGAAGGATCTGGACAGCTTCTGGATGAGGAAGCGGTAGCTTGCCATGTTGGAGTCACGGGCGTCCCACTCGCCGGAGCACTGCTGCACCACCAAGTCCGAGTCGCCGTAGCACAGTATGCGCCGGATGCCGAGTTCCTTGGTGAGCCGGAGGCCGTGCACAAGGACTTCGTATTCGGCGACGTTGTTGGAGGCGGCGAAGTGGATCTGGAGTGCGTAGCGGAGTCGGTCGCCCTTCGGAGATGACAGTACGATGCCGTCCCCTAAGCCGAGTCGCATTTTGGGCCCGTTGAAGTGCATGCGCCAATGCATCGAGTCAGGAGGCGGCGGCAGGTACTGGGTCTCGGTCCAGCCGATGAGGAAATTGGCCAGGGCCTGAGACTTGATCGTGGTGCGGGGCTCGTAGAGGATGGTGTGGTCGGCTAGCTGGATCGCCCATTTGGCGACCCGGCCAGAGGCGTCCCGGCACCCGATGATTTCTCTGATAGGCGCCATGCTGACAACGGTGATGACGTGCTCTTGGAAGTACTGCTTCAGCTTCTTGGCGGTGAGGTCCGTAACACATCTTCTGATAGTGCGGGTAGTTCTGCTTGGAGGTGGAGAGCACTTTGCTCAGGTAGTAGACCGGTCGCTGGATGGCCTGGATCTTGCCCTTCTCCGGTCGCTCGACCACCAGCACCGTGCTGACCGCCCACGAGGTCGCGGCTATGTAGAGCAACAGCGACTCCTTGTCGGTCGGTGCGGCCTGGACGGGTGCGGTGGAGAGCATGCGCTTGAGGTCTTGGAAGGCTTCGTCCGCCTTGCCGTTCCACTCGAACGGGCTTGTTTTCTTCATTAGCTAGTACAGGGGCAATGCCTTCTCACCCAACCGGCTTAGAAACCGGCTGACCGAGGCCAGGCAACCTGTGAACTTCTGGACAACGCGCAACCGGGTTGGCTTGCGCATGCGCTCGATGGCCTTGATCTTCTCCGGATTCGCCTCGATGCCGCGTTCCGAGACAAGGAGAGCACTTAGCTCAGGTAGTAGACCGGTCGCTGGACGGCCTGGATCTTGCCCTTCTCCGGTCGCTCGACCACCAGCACCGTGTTGACCGCCCGCGAGGTTGCGTCTATGTAGAGCAACATCGGCTCCTTGTCGGTTGGTGCGGCCAGGACGGGTGTGGTGGAGAGCATGCGCTTGAGGTCTTGGAAGGCTTCGTCCGCCTTGCTATTCCACTCGAACGGGATTGTTTTCTTCATTAGCTGGTACAGGGGCAGTGCCTTCTCGCCCAGCCAGCTTAAAAACCGGCCGACCGAGGCCAGGCAACCTGTGAACTTCTGGACATCGCGCAGCCGGGTTGGCTTGCGCATGCGCTCGATGGCCTTGATCTTGTCCGGGTTCACCTCGATGCCGGGTTCCGAGACGAGGAAGCCGAGCAGCTTTCCGACTGGGACGCCGAAGACGCACTTTTCCGGGTTGAGCTTGACCTTGTATTCACGGAGGTTGGCGAATGTTTCCTTCAGATCGTCGAGGAGCGTGAGGTGCTGCTTGGTCTTCACCACGATATCGTCCACGTACACGTGGATGTTCTTGCCGAGTTGTGGTAGCAGGCATTTCTGCATGCAGCGTTGGAAGGTGGTGCCGGCGTTCTTCAACCCTAACAACATGGTGATGTAGCAGTATGCCCCGAAGGGCGTGATGAAGGACGTCTTCAGGGCATCGGCTGGATCCATCTTGATCTGGTGATAGCCGGAGTAGGCGTCTAGGAAGGACAGCAGCTCACACCCGGCGGTCGAGTCGATGACTTGGTCGATCTGTGGGAGGGCGAACGGATCCTTGGGACAAGCCTTGTTGAGGCTGGTGTAGTCGATACACATGCGCCAGGTCTTGTTCTTCTTTAGGACGAGGACTGGGTTGGCCAGCCACTCGGGGTGAAACACTTCCATTATTAAGCCGGCCGCCAAGAGCTTGGCGACCTCTTCACCAATGGTTCTTCTCTTCTCTTCGGAAAATCGACGGAGGGGTTGATGGATAGGCTTGGCGTCCTTGCGGACGTGGAGTTTGTGCTCGGCGTACTTCCTCGGGATACCCAACATGTCTTTGGGGGTCCATGCGAAGATATCCTGATTCTCACGGAGGAAGTTGACGAGCTCGCCTTCCTATTTGCCGTCGAGGCGGGCGCCTACGACAACGTACTTGCTGCAGCTGGGGTCTTCCGGGTTCAGCTTCACTTTCTTGGTTTCCTTGGAGGACTTGAAGGCGGCCTCATCTGCCGGGTCCAGGGTCGGGATCAACGTGGCAGAGGCTTCGCCGGCCAGGGCGACGATCCAGTCGAGCTGGCGCTGCTCCTCGGCAATGACCAGCGACTCGGCCAGCTTGGCGCTGTCTCGGGCGCACTCCAGAGACTTGCAGTAGTCGCCGGTGACGGTAATGAGGCCCTTGGGACCCGACATCTTCATCTTCAGGTACGCGTAGTGGGGGACCGCCATGAACTTGGCGAGCGCGGGCCGGCCCAACAGCGCATGATACGCGCTGGATAGGTCCATCACCTCGAACCAGATTGGTTCGCGTCGGAAGTGGCTGCTATCGCCGAACAGGACGTCGAGCCGGACCCGGCCAATGGATGAACAGGAGAGGCCGGGTACGATGCTGTGGAAGACCGTCCGGGTTGGCTCCAGGTCCTCGGCCTTGAGGTCGAGCTTGGTCATCGTGTCGCGGTAGAGGATGTTGATGCTGCTGCCGCCGTCGATGAGGACTCGGGAGAACTTGCAGGTGCGCCACGCGATGATGGTAGGGTTGAGGACGAGGGCGTAACCACCCGGACTCAGCATGACTGCCGGGTGATCCTCCCGGGTCCAGGTGATCGGGCGATCCGGCCAATGCATGAAATCCGTCTTGGCCGGGACGACGGTGTTCACCTCCTGCCGGAGGAGGCGCTCGCTGCGCTTGTCGTCGCCGAGGCTGGTGAAGACGACGTAGGCCGCATTCTAGTCCGGGTAGGCGTCGTTCCGCATCGCGCCGCCGGCGGGAGGCGGCGATGGAGGCGGAGGCAGCTGCCCCGCGCCCGGAGCCAGAGCCAGAGTTGGAGGAGGCGGAACGTCGCCCCTCATGATGCGCTTGGTGATGGCGCACTGTCGAAGTGTGTGCGTGGAGGGCCTTGCGCCGCTGTGGTTCTTGCATGGGGCGTTGAGCATCTCCTCAAAGCTCATGGCGGGTTGCCATGCCATCTTGCCGGTCTGCCGGCGCTTCGCTGCCGGGTCCTCCGCGGGCTCGACGGCCGCGACGAGCCGGTTATCGTGATGTTGCGCCGGCTGCTCGGCCTTGCGCTTGTTGTTCTGGTGGTGCTTCTGCCGGCTGCTTTTGCCGGCCGGCTTCGCCTTGCCGGCCTCATCCAGCGCCACCTCGATCTTCATGGCGGAGTCGACATTGGCGTACTTGTCCGTCGTCACCATGAGCACTGCCATGGTGGCCGGCTCAAAGCGTAGAAGCTTGTTCTTGAGGAGGGTGCCGTCTCGGCACCCGCTGACGAAGTATTGGATCGCCTGGACTTCATGGACGCCCTCGCAGCTGTTCCGGAGCTTGGTCCAACGTGCGAGGTACTCGCGGCCGGTCTCCGTCGGCCCCTGCATGCACATGGCGAGCTGACTGGGGCGACCGGGCCGCTTGTACGTCCCCGTGAAGTTGCGGATAAATGCTTCTTCGAAATCGACCCATGCGTTGATGCTGCCCATCGGCAGGCTATTCAACCATGTGCGAGCCGATCCCTGGAGCATGAGCGGTGCGTAGCGCACGGCGAGACGACGATTGACACTTGTGATGCCAATGGCCGTGGTGTAGTCGGTGAGCCAGTCTTCCGGCTTCACGGTCCCATTGTACTTGGGGGTGTCGCGGGGAAGCACGAACCCTTGGGGAAGGGCTCCCCCCGGATGCGTGGGCCGAAACACGCCGGCCCGATAGCGCCGCTCTCCTCCACCTACAGGGAGCGAGCGAGCTGATCGATGCGGTGGCGCGCGTCGGCATCGTCGATGGTGCGCGGGCCGATTCGACTGGCGGCTAGGCCCTGAGGGGCCAGGTCGGCTGGAGCCGGACGCCGGCCAGGCTGGCCGGGTTCGTGCTGGGTCTCTGGGCGGGCACGTTGCCCAGAGCGTCGGCAGCGGTGCCGGCCGGGTTGCTCCGGGTCCGGGCTTGGCCGGAGTGCGCCTCGCCGGGCGGCGAGGAGGCCGTGTATGGGAGTCCACCGGGTCCGCCAAGGCGGGCGGAGCCGGACCCCGCCGGCTTGGCGAGCTGGTTGAGGTGATCCTGCTGGGTGTTGGCAGCGTGGAGGAGCTCGCGCATCCGCCCGATGCACTCCTTGAGCTCCTCGCCCGCGAGTTGGTCGAGGCCGACCGCGGCTGCCTCCGCAGCGCGCATGTTCTTGACTGGGGTCTCGTAGACGATCCGGACGGTGCCGAAGGCCCGGCCGATCGCTCCTCCCCGGGCGCGAGCATCAGCGCGGCTTGGCTCGTCCACGGCGGGCGTGAATCCGTGGGCGGCGTCGTGCTCCATCTGAGCAGCTTCCGGGCGGCTCCTGGTGGCGGCCAGTGTCTCGGACAGGACCAGTATTTACTGGCGCCTGTCCTCGAGCTGGGTTCGGGCTTCAGCGATGTTGGTGGCGTCGACATCGGTGCCGATGGGGATGCGGAGGCTTTGCATCGCGGCGCGCAGCGGGTCGGACGGCTCCGTCCACGCCGTGGCGCCTGCGGTTTCGGCGACTCTTCTTGCCTTACTCGACGAGGAAGAGGCGCCATCGCCGGTGATGAAGAGCTCCACGTGGGTGTCCATCGCCCTGGCAGTGAATCTGCCGCTGAGAGGGAGCGGGGAGTCGGAGTAGCTGAGCACCTCGCTGGGGTACTCGTTGGCCGCGAGTGCGTCGGAGATGCACAACACGGTGAAGGAGACGGCTAGCGCACCGATGACGTCGTCCGCCAGAGCGACGGACTCGTCGGAGTAGGAGAAGGGCCCCGTCCGAAGCATGCTTCCGGCCAGCTCCTTGAGCTGCCCCACGGTGGGCGCCAACTGTCGTGGTGGGCGCACGGCAGATGCCAAGGGATGGCTAAAGAGAGGAGGAGGCTCGAGGGTGCTGGTGGGCTTGGGAGGCGAGGTTGATATGCGCGGGCGCGGGACGCCGGACATACCCAGGTTCGGGGCTCTCTGGAGAGATAACACCCCTAGTCCTGCCGAGTTTAGTTGGATGGTCGATAGTACAATGTCGCTCCTGGAGCTGTATGGAGGAGGAAGGAGGGTGGCCAAGGCTCGGGCTGCTCCTTCTCTCTGGTGTTGCTATGTAGTGGCTAGTCCTATCCTGCTTGCTTTATCTTAAGTTGCTTTGCATGCCCGGGATCTCACATATCATGCCCCTGTGGGCGTGGGCTCCTGGGGGGTTTTATAGATCAACCCACCCAGGGTTATAATGGTAATATGCCGAGTCAGTGGGTCCGTATTGTCGGCATCCGGGGTGCCGGGCTAGGTCCCGCTTGGAGCTTGTGGTTCGCCGGGTTCCCCTAGGTGCGGGCCCTGCGTGCCTAGGGGGGACTGTGCGCCGTCTTGTCGATCGTCATGGCGTGGCCGATTCGAGCCATGCACAGTGTTCTTCGTCAGGCTGCCGCTTGCTGTCGTCAGCGGTGAGGGCGGGAACACTGTTGTCGTGCCAGCCCTGGTCAGCGGGTAGGTAAGGAGCACTGTTGCCACGCTTCGACTGACCACGGGCATGGGCAGGGGCACTGTAGTCTTGGTCATCGGTGGTTGAGGTCTTGTCACATCGTACGACCAAGATGGGACGAGAGCTGACCCGTGGCTGAGTTGTCGTGGTCTCCACGGGTGGGTTGGCTTGCTGGGGAAGCCAAGGTTGCACTGGGCTGAGTTGCCTTGCGCCAGCCGCTGCGGCCGGGTCGACGTACCTTGCCGAGTCGAGGGTCCTGGCCGGGTTGCGCGCCTTGCCGAGTCGAGCGACCCGGCCTGGTGCACGCCGGTTTGCAGGGCGATGCAGGCCCCGCTGTTTTTGAAATAGATCCGGGTTCCGTTGCCTGCATGGGGTTCATCCCCCCGATAGGTGTCTCCGAAGGTATTTGTTGGGTTGGCATAGATCGAGATTAGGATTTGTCACTCCGTGTTTCGGGGAGGTATCTCTGGGCCCTCTCGGTAATGCTCATCACTATAAGCCTTGCAAGCATTGTGACTAATGAGTTAGTTGTGGGATGAAGTATGACGAAACGAGTAAAGAGACTTGCCGGTAACGAGATTGAACTAGGTATGATGATACCGACGATCGAATCTCGGGCAAGTAACATACCGATGACAAAGGGAACAATGTATGTTGTTATGCGGTTTGACCGATAAAGATCTTCGTAGAATATGTAGAAGCCAATATGAGCATCCAGGTTCTGCTATTGGTTATTGATCGGAAATGTGTCTCAATCATGTCTACATAGTTCTCGAACCCGTAGAGTCCGCACGCTTAACGTTCAATGACGATTTGTATTATGAGTTATGTGTTTTGATGACTGAAGTTTGTTCGGAGTCCCGAATGAGATCACGGACGTGATGAGGAGTCTCAAAATGGTTGATACATAAATATTCATATATTGGAAGGCTATATTCGGACATCAGAAAGGTTCCGAGTGATTCAGGTATTTTTTGGAGCACTAGGGAGTTTCGAGAATTCACCGGGAGAAGTAATGGGCCTTATGAAGGAAATATTCCCTAGAGGCAATAATAAAGTTATTATTTATTTCCTTATATCATGATAAATGTTTATTATTCATGCTAGAATTGTATTAACCGGACACATAATACATGTGTGAATACATAGACAAACATAATGTCACTAGTATGCTTCTACTTGAATAGCTCGTTAATCAAAGATGGTTGTGTTTCCTAACCACAGACGTGAGTTGTCATTTGATTAACGGGATCACATCATTAGGAGAATGATGTGATTGACTTGACCCATTCCGTTAGCTTAGCACTTGATCGTTTAGTATGTTGCTATTGCTTTCTCCATGACTTATACACGTTCCTACAACTATGAGATTATGCAACTCCCGTTTATCGGAGGAACACTTTTTGTGCTACCAAACGTCACAACATAACTGGGTGATTATAAAGGAGCTCTACAGGTGTCTCCAAAGGTACAAGTTGAGTTGGCATATTTCGGGATTAGGTTTTGTCACTCTGATTGTTGGAGAGGTATCTCTGGGCCCTCTCGGTAATGCACATCACTATAAGCCTTGCAAGTAATGTAGCTAATGAGTTAGTTACGGAATGATGCATTACATAACGAGTAAAGAGACTTGCCGGTAATGAGATTGAACTAGGTATTGAGATACCGACGATCAAATCTCGGGCAAGTAACATACCGATGACAAAGGGAACAATGTATGTTGTTATGCGGTTTGACCGATAAAGATCTTCGTAGAATATGTAGGAGCCAATATGAGCATCCAGGTTCCGCTATTGGTTATTGACTGGAAACGTGTCTCGGTCATGTCTACATACTTCTCGAACCCGTAGGGTCCGCACGCTTAAAGTTAGATGACAGTTATATTATGAGTTCATGTATTTTGATGTACCGAAGATAGTTCAGAGTCCCAGATGTGATCACGGACATGACGAGGAGTCTCGAAATGGTTGAGACATGAAGATTGATATATTGGACGACTATATTCAGACACCGGAATTGTTCCGGGGGTTATCAGATATATACCAGAGTACCGGGGGTTTACCTGAACCCCCCCCCCAGGGGGGGTTAATGGGCCTCATGGGCCCAAAGTGGAGAAGAGGAGGGGCGGCCAGGATAGGCCGCCCCCTCCCCCTCTAGTCCGATAGGACAAGGAGGGGGGGGGCGCCCCCCTTTCCTTCCTCCCCTCTCTCCCTTCCTTCCCCCTCTCCTACTTGGACAAGGAAAGGAGGGAGTCCTACTCCCGGTGGGAGTAGGACTCCTCCTGGCGCGACCCCTCCTGGCCGGCCGCCCCCTCGCCCCTTGCTCCTTTATATACGGGGGCAGGGGGGCACCTCTAGACACAAGAACAATTGATCCTTGAGATCTATTAGCCGTGTGCGGTGCCCCCCTCCATTATATTCCACCTCGATAATATCGTAGCGGTGCTTAGGCGAAGCCCTGCATCGGTAGAACATCATCATCATCACCACGCCGTCGTGCTGACGGAACTCTTCCTCGACACTCGGCTGGATCGGAGTTTGAGGGACGTGATCGGTGCTTGATCGGTCGGGCCGTGAAGACATATGACTACATCAACCGCGTTGTGCTAATGCTTCCGCTTTCGGTCTACGAGGGTACATGGACAACACTCTCCCCTCTCGTTGCTATACATCACCATGATCTTGCATGTGCGTAGGAACTTTTTTGAAATTACTACGTTTCCCAACAGTGGCATCCGAGCTAGGTTTTATGCGTAGGTGTTATATGCACGAGTAGAACACAAGTGAGTTGTGGGAGATACAAGTCATACTGCTTACCAGCATGTCATACTTTGGTTCGGTGGTATTGTTGGATGAAGCGGCCCAGACCGACATTACGCGTACGCTTACGCGAGACTGGTTCTACCGACGTGCTTTGCACATAGGTGGCTGGCGGGTGTCAGTTTCTCCAACTTTTGTTGAACCGAGTGTGGCTATGCCCGGTCCTTGAGAAGGTTAAAACAACACTAACTTGACGAACTATCATTGTGGTTTTGATGTGTAGTTAAGAACGGTTCTTGCTCAGCCTGTAGCTGCCACGTAAAACTTGCAACAACAAAGTAGAGGACGTCTAACTTGTTTTTGCAGGGCATGTTGTGATGTGATATGGTCAAGACATGTTGCTAAATTTTATTGTATGAGATGATCATGTTTTGTAACCGAGTTATCGGCAACTGGCAGGAGCCATATGGTTGTCGCTTTATTGTATGCAATGCAATCGCCCTGTAATTGCTTTACTTTATCACTAAGCGGTAGCAATAGTCGTAGAAGCAATAGGTGGCGAAACAACAACAATGCTACGATGAAGATCAAGGTGTCGCGCCGGTGATGATGGTGATCATGACGGTGCTTCGAAGATGGTGATCACAAGAACAAGATGATGATGGCCATATCATATCACTTATATTGATAGCATGTGATGTTTATCCTTTATGCATCTTATTTTGCTTTGATTGATGGTAGCATTATGAGATGTTCTCTCACTAAATTTCAAGGTATAAGTGTTCTCCCTGAGTATGCACCGTTGCGAAAGTTCTTCGTGCTGAGACACCACGTGATGATCGGGTGTGATAGGCTCTACGTTCAAATACAATGGGTGCAAAACAGTTGTACACGCGGAATACTCAAGTTAAACTTGACGAGCCTAGCATATACAGATATGGCCTCGGAACACTGAGATTGAAAGGTCGAGCATGAATCATATAGTAGATATGATCAACGTAGTGATGTTCACCATTAAAAACTACTCCATCTCACGTGATGATCGGACATGGTTTAGTTGATTTGGATCACGTGATCACTTAGATGATTAGAGGGATGTCTATCTAAGTGGGAGTTCTTAAGTAATATGATTAAGTGAACTTAAATTTATCATGAACTTAGTACCTGATAGTATTTTGCTTGTCTATGTTTGTTGTAGATAGATGGCTCGTGCTGTTGTTCTATTGAATTTTAATGCGTTCCTTGAGAAAGCAAAGTTGAAAGATGATGGTAGCAATTACACGGACCGGGTCCGTAACTTGAGGATTATCCTCGTTGCTGCACAGAAGAATTACGTTCTGGAAGTACCGCTGGGTGCCAGGCCTGCTGCAGATGCAACTAACAACGTTAAGAACATCTGATAGAGCAAAGCTGATGACTACTCGATAGTTCAGTGTGCCATGCTTTACGTCTTAGAACCGGGACTTCAAGGATATTTTGAACGTCATGGAGCATATGAGATGTTCCAAGAGTTGAAGTTAATATTTCAAGCAAATGCCCGGATTGAGAGATATGAAGTCTCCAATAAGTTCTATAGCTGCAAGATGGAAGAGAATAGTTCTATTAGTGAACATATACTCAAAATGTCTGGGTATAATAATCACTTGATTCAACTGGGAGTTAATCTTCCCGATGATAGTGTCATTGATAGAATTCTTCAACCACTGCCACCAAGCTACAAGAGCTTCATGATGAACTATAATATGCAAGGGATGTACAAGACTATTCCTGAGCTCTTCGCAATGCTAAAAGCTGTGGAGGTAGAAATCAAAAAGGAGCATCAAGTGTTGATGGTCAATAAGACCACCAGTTTCAAGAAAAAGGGTAAAGGGAAGAAGAAGGGGAACTTCAAGAAGAACGCCAAACAAGTTGCTGCTCAAGAGAAGAAACCCAAATCTGGACCTAAGCCTTAGATTGAGTGCTTCTACTGCAAGCAGACTGGTCACTAGAAGCGGAACTACCCCAAGTATTTGGCTGATAAGAATGATGGCAAGGTGAACACAGGTATATGTGATATACATGTTATTGATGTGTACCTTACTAATGCTCGCAGTAGCACCTGGGTATTTGATACTGGTTCTGTTGCTAATATTTGCAACTCGAAACAGGGACTACGAATTAAGCGAAGATTGTCTAAGGACGAGGTGACGATGCGCATGGGAAATGGTTCCAAAGTCGATGTGATCGCGGTCGGCACGCTACCTCTACATCTACCTTCGGGATTAGTTTTAGACCTAAATACTTGTTATTTGGTGCCAGCTTTAAGCATGAACATTATATTGGATCTTGTTTGATGTGAGACGGTTATTCATTTAAATCAGAGAATAATGGTTGTTCTATTTATATGAGTAATATCTTTTATGGTCATGCACCCTTGAAGAGTGGTCTATTTTTATCAAATCTCGATAGTAGTGATACACATATTCATAATGTTGAAGCCAAAAGATGCAGAGTTGATAATGATAGTGCAACTTATTTGTGGCACTGCCGTTTGGGTCATATTGGTGTAAAGCGCATGAAGAAACTCCATACTGATGGACTTCTGGAATCATTTGATTATGAATCACTTGGTACTTGCGAGCCGTGCCTCATGGGCAAGATGACTAAAACGCCGTTCTCCGGAACTATGGAGCGAGCAACAGATTTGTTGGAAATCATACATACTGATGTATGTGGTCCAATGAACATTGAGGCTCGCGGCGGGTATCATTATTTTCTCACCTTCACAGATGATTTAAGTAGATATGGGTATATCTACTTAATGAAACATAAGTCTGAAACATTTGAAAAGTTCAAAGAATTTCAGAGTGAAGTGGAAAATCATTGTAACAAGAAAATAAAGTTCTACGATCTGATCGTGGAGGAGAATATTTGAGTTATGAGTTAGGTTTACATTTGAAACAATGCGGAATAGTTTTGCAACTCACGCCACCCGGAACACCACAACGTAATGGTGTGTCCGAACGTCGTAATCGTACTTTACTAGATATGGTGCGATCTATGATGTCTCTTACTGATTTACCACTATTGTTTTGGGGTTATGCTTTAGAGACGACCGCATTCACGTTAAATAGGGCACCATCAAAATCCGTTGAGACGACGCCTTATGAACTGTGGTTTTGCAAGAAACCAAGTTGTCGTTTCTTAAAGTTTGGCATTGCGATGCTTATGTGAAGAAACTTCAACCAGATAAGCTCGAACCCAAATGGAGAAATGTGTCTTCATAGGATACCCAAAGGAGACTATTGGGTACAGCTTCTATCACAGATCTGAAGGCAAGACTTTTGTTGCTAAATTCGGATCCTTTCTAGAGAAGGAATTTCTCTCGAAAGAAGTGAGTGGGAGGAAAGTAGAACTTGATGAGGTAACTGTACCTGCTCCCTTATTGGAAAGTAGTTCATCACAGAAACCGGTTCCTGTGACAACTACACCAATTAGTGAGGAAGCTAATGATATTGATCATGAAACTTCAGATCAAGTTACTACTGAACCTCGTAGGTCAACCAGAGTAAGATCCGCACCAGAGTGATACGGTAATCCTATTTTGGAGGTCATGTTACTTGACCATAGCAAACCTACGAACTATGAGGAAGCGATGATGAGCCTAGATTCCGCAAAATGGCTTGAGGCCATGAAATCTGACATGGGATCCATGTATGAGAACAAAGTATGGACTTTGGTTGACTTGCCCGATGATCGGCGAGCCATCGAGAATAAATGGATCTTCAAGAAGAAGACTGACGCTGATGGTAATGTTACTAACTACAAAGGTCGACTTGTTGCGAAAGGTTTTGGACAAGTTCAAGGGGTTGACTACGATGAGACTTTCTCACCCGTAGCGATGCTTAAGTCTGTCCGAATCATGTTAGCAATTGCCGCATTTTATGATTATGAAATATGGAAAATGGATGTCAAAACTGCATTCCTGAATGGATTTCTAGAAGAAGAGTTGTATATGATACAACCTGAAGGTTTTGTTGATCCAAAAGGTGCTAACAAAGTGTGCAAGCTCCAGCGATCCATTTATGGACTGGTGCAAGCCTCTCGGAGTTGGAATAAACGCTTTGATAGTGTGATCAAAGCATATGGTTTTATACAGACTTTTGGAGAAGCCTGTATTTACAAGAAAGTGAGTGGGAGCTCTGTAGCATTCTAATATTATATGTAGACAACATATTGTTAATTGGAAATGATATAGAATTTATGGATAGCATAAAAGGATACTTGAATAAAAGTTTTTCAATGAAAGACCAAAGTGAAGCTGCTTACATATTAGGCATCAAGATTTATAGAGATAGATCAAGACGCTTAAGTGGACTTTCACAAAGCACATACCATGATAAAGTTTTGAAAAAGTTCAAAATGGATCAAGCAAAGAAAGGGTTCTTGCCTGTATTACAAGGTTTGAAGTTGAGTCAGACTCAATGCCCGACCACAGCAGAAGATAGAGAGAAAATGAAAGATGTTCCCTATGATTCAACCATAGGCTCTATCATGTGTGCAATGCTGTGTACCAGACCTGATGTATGCTTAGCAATAAGTTTAGCAGGGAGGTACCAAATTAATCCAGGAGTGGATCACTGGACAACGGTCAAGAATATCCTGAAATACCTGAAAAGGACTAAGGATATGTTTCTCGTTTATGGAGGTGACAAAGAGCTAGTCGTAAATGGTTACGTCGATGCAAGCTTTGACACTGATCCGGACGATTCTAAATCACAAACCGGATACATGTTTATATTGAACGGTGGAGCTATCAGTTGGTGCAGTTCTAAACAAAGCGTCGTGGTGGGATCTACATGCGAAGCGGAGTACATAGCTGCTTCGGAAGCAGCAAATGAAGGAGTCTGGATGAAGGAGTTCATATCCGATCTAGGTGTCATACCTAGTGCATCGGGACCAATGAAGATCTTCTGTGACAATACTGGTGCAATTGCCTTGGCAAAGGAATCCAGATTTCACAAGAGGACTAAGGACATCAAGAGACGCTTCAATTCCATCCAGGACCAAGTCCAGGTGGGAGACATAGAGATTTTCAAGATACATATGGATCTGAATGTTGCAGACCCGTTGACTAAGCCTCTTCCACGAGCAAAACAAGATCAGCACCAAGGCTCCATGGGTGTTAGAATCATTATTGTGTAGTCTAGATTATTGACTCTTGTGCAAGTGGGAGACTGAAGGAAATATGCCCTAGAGGCAATAATAAAGTTATTATTTATTTCCTTATATGATGATAAATGTTTATTATTCATGCTAGAATTGTATTAACCGGAAACATAATACATGTGTGAATACATAGACAAACATAATGTCACTAGTATGCCTCTACTTGACTAGCTCGTTAACCAAAGATGGTTGTGTTTCCTAACCATAGACATGAGTTGTCATTTGATTAATGAGATCAAATCATTAGGAGAATGATGTGATTGACTTGACCCATTTCGTTATCTTAGCACTTGATTGTTTAGTATGTTGCTATTGCTTTCTCCATGACTTATACATGTTCCTACAACTATGAGATTATGCAACTCCCATTTACCGGAGGGACACTTTGTGTGCTACCAAACGTCACAACGTAACTGGGTGATTATAAAGGAGCTCTACAGGTGTCTCCAAAGGTACATGTTGAGTTGGCGTATTTTGAGATTAGGTTTTGTCACTCCGATTGTCGGAGAGGTATCTCTGGGCCCTCTCGGTAATGCACATCACTATAAGCCTTGCAACCAATGTAGCTAATGATTTAGTTACGGAATGATGCATTACATAACGAGTAAAGAGACTTGCCGGTAACGAGATTGAACTAGGTATTGAGATACCGACAAAGAAATCTCGGGCAAGTAACATATCGATGACAAAGGGAACAACGTATGTTGTTATGCGGTTTGACCGATAAAGATCTTCGTAGAATATGTAGGAGCCAATATGAGCATCCAGGTTCCGCTATTGGTTATTGACCGGAAACGTGTCTCGGTTAGGTCTACATAGTTCTCGAACCCGTAGGGTCCACACGCTTAAAGTTAGATGATAGTTATATTATGAGTTCATGTATTTTGATGTGCTGAAGATAGTTCGGAGTCCCGGATGTGATCACGGACATGACGAGGAGTCTTGAAATGGTCGAGATATGAAGATTGATATATTGGATGACTATATTCGGACACCGGAATGGTTCCGGGGGTTATCGGATATATACCGGAGTACCGGGGGGGGGGGTTACCGAAACCCCCCGGGGGCTTAATGGGCCTCATGGGCCCAAAGTGGAGAAGAGGAGGGGCGGCCAGGGCAGGCCGCGCGCCCCTCCCCCTCTAGTCTGAATAAGACAAGGACGGGGGGGGGGGGCCCTTTCCTTCCTCCCCTCTCTCCCTTCCTTCCCCCTCTCCTACTTGGACAAGGAAAGGAGGGAGTCCTACTCCCGGTGGGAGTAGGCCTCCTCCTGGCGCGCCCCCTTCTGGCCGGCCGCCCCCTCTCCCCTTGCTCCTTTATATACAGGGGGCAGGGGGCACCTCTAGACACAATAACAATTGATCCTTGAGATCTATTAGCCGTGTGCGGTGCCCCCCTCCACTACATTCCACCTCGATAATATCATAGCGGTGCTTAGGCGAAGGCGTGCGTCGGTAGAACAACATCATCGTCACCACGCCGTCATGCTGACGGAACTCTCCCTCGACACTCGGCTGGATTAGAGTTCGAGGGACGTCATCGAGCTGAACGTGTGCAAGAACTCGGAGGTGCCGTGCTTTCGGTGCTTGATCGGTCGGGCCGTGGAGATGTACGACTACATCAACCGCTTTGTGCTAACGCTTCCACTTTCGGTCTATGAGGGTACATGGACAACACTCTCCCCTCTCGTTGCTATACATCACCGTGATCTTGCGTGTGCGTAGCTAACTTTTTGAAATTACTACGTTTCCCAACACCTTATTGGGCCATACGGGGAAAGGAGACAGGCCAAGGGGAGGTGGCGCCCCCCCATGTGTCCGAATTGGACTAGGGGAAGGGGGCGGCGCCCCGTCACCCTTTCCTACTCCCTCTCTCTTTCCCTCTTTCCTTCTCTCCTACTCCAAAAGGGAAAGGGATTCCTACTAGGACTTGGAAGTCCTAGTAGTTGGAAGACCTAGTAGGACTCCATACTCTAGGTGCACCCCTAGGGGGCCGGCCTCTCTCGCTCCCTCCTTTATATACGTGGGCAGGGGGCACCCCAAAGACACACAAGTTTCTCTTAACCGTGTGCGGTGCCCCCCTCGACAGTTATACACCTCGATCATATCATCGTAGTGCTGAGGCGAAGCCCTGCATCGGTAACATCATCATCACCGTCACCACACCGCCGTGCTGATGGAACTCACCCTCGTCCTCAACTGGATCAAGAGTATGAGGGATATCATCGAGCTGAACGTGTGCTAAATGCGGAGGTGCCGTACGTTCGGTACTTGATCGGTTGGATCGCGAAGAAGTTTGACTATATCAACCGCGTTATTGAAACGCTTCCGCTTTCGGTCTACGAGGGTACGTGGACACACTCTCCCCTCTTGTTTCTATGCATCACCTAGATAGATCTTGCGTGATTGTAGGAAATTTATGAAATTACCGCGTTCCCCAACAATGGTATCAGAGCTAGGTCTATGCATAGATGTTATATGCGTGAGTAGAATACAAAGAGTTGTGGGAGATAATAGTCATACTGCTTACCACCAACGTCTTACTTTGATTCGACGGTATTGTTGGATGAAGCATCCCGGACTGACATTACATGACCGTGTTCATGAGACTGGTTCTACCGACGTGCTTTTGCACAAAGGTGGCTCGCAGGTGTCTGTTTCTCCAACTTTAGTTGAATCGAGTTTGACTACGATCGGTCCTTGTTGAAGGTTAAAACAACACATTTTACGAAAAATCGTTGTGGTTTTGATGCTTATGTAAGAACGGTTCTTGCTAGAAGCCTGTAGCAACCACGTAAAACTTGCAACAACAAAGTAGAGGACATCTAACTTGTTTCTGCAGGGCTTGATGTGATGTGATATGGTCAAGGCATGATGTGATATAAATTGTTGTATGAGATGATCATGTTTTGTAACAGAGTTATCGGCAACTGGCATGAGCCATATGATTGTCGCTTTATTGTATGCAATGCAATCGCCATGTAATTGTTTTACTTTATCACTAAGCAGTAGCGATAGTCGTAGTGACAATAGTTGGCGAGACAACAATGATGCTACGTTGGAGATCAAGGTGTCACGCCGGTGACGATGGAGATCATGATGATGCTTCGGCGATGGAGATCATGAGCACAAGATGATGATGGCCATATCATGTCACATATTTTGATTGCATGTGATGTTTATCTTTTATGCATCTTATTTTGCTTAGTACGGTGGTAGCATTATAAGATGATCCCTTACTAAATTTCAAGGTATAAGTGTTGTCCCTGAGTATGCACCGTTGCTATAGTTCATCGTGCTGAGACACCACGTGATGATCGGGTGTGATAAGCTCTACGTTCATATACAATGGGTGCAAGCCAGTTTTGCACATGCAGAATACTCAGGTTAAACTTGACGAGCCTAGCATATGCATATGGCCTCGGAACACTGGAGACCAAAAGGTCGAGCGTGAATCATATAGTAGATATGATCAACATAGTAACGTTCACCATTGAAAACTACTCCATCTCATGTGATGATCGGACATGGTTTAGTTGATATGGATCACGTGATTATTTAGATGACCAGAGGGATGTCTATCTAAGTGGGAGTTCTTAAGTAATATGATTAATCGAACTTTAATTTATCTTGAACTTAGTCCTCATAGTATTTTGCAAATTATGTTGTAGATCAATAGCTCGCGTTGTAGCTTCCCTATGTTTTTATATGTTCCTAGAGAAAACTAAGTTGAAAGATGATAGTAGCAATGATGCAGACTAGGTCCATGATTTGAGGTTTATCCTCATTGCTGCTCAGAAGAATTATGTCCTTGATGCAGCGATAGGTGACAGACCTATTGCAGGAGCAGATGCAAACGCTATGAACGTTTGGCTAGCTCAATATGATGACTACTTGATAGTTTAGTGCACCATGCTTTACGACTTAGAATCAGGACTTCAAAGACGTTTTGAACATCATGGAATATATGAGATGTTCCAGGAGTTGAAGTTAAATATTTCCAGCAAATGCCCGAGTTGGGAGATATGAACTCTCCAACAAGTTCTATAGCTAAAAGATGGAGGAGAATAGCTCAAGCAGTGAGCATGTGCTCAAATTGTCTGGGTACTACAATCGCTTGAATCAAGTAGGAGTTAATCTTCCAGATAAGATAGTGATTGACAGAGTTCTCTAGTCACCATCACCAAGTTACTGGAACTTCCTGATGAACTATAGTATGCAAGGGATGATGAAAACGATTCCTGAGCTCTTCATGATGCTGAAATCGACGAAGGTAGAAATCAAGAAAGAGCATCAAGTGTTGATGATTAAACAAGACCACTAGTTTCAAGAAAAGGGCAAAGGTAAATAACGGGAACTTCAAGAAGAATGGCAAGCAAGTTGTCACTCCCGTGAAGAAGCCCAAAGCTGGACGTAAGCCTAAAACCGAGTGCTTCTACTGCAAAGGAAATGGTCACTGGAAGTGGGACTGCCCCAAATATTTGGCGGATAAGGATGGCAAAGTGGGCAAAGGTATATTTGATATACATATTATTGATGTGTACCTTACTAGTGCTCGTAGTAATCCCTGAGTACTTGATACTTGTTCGGTTGCTAAGATTAGTAACTCGAAACTGGAGTTGCAGAATAAGCAGAGACTAGTTGAGGATGAAGTGATGATGTGTGTTGGAAGTGGTTCCAAGATTGATATGATCATCATCGAGCACTCCCTATACTTTCGGGATTAGTGTTGAACCTAAATAAATGTTATTTGGTGTTTGCGTTGAGCATGAATATGATTAGATAATGTAAATTGCAATACGGTTATTCATTTAAGACAGAGAATAATTGTTATTTTGTTTACATGAATAAAACCTTCTATGGTCATACACCCTATATTGATGGTTTATTGAATCTCGATCGTGGTAATACACATATTCATAGTATTGATGCCAAAAGATGCAAAGTTGATAATGATGGTGCAACTTATTTGTGGCACTGCCGTTTAGGTCATATCGGTGTAAAGCGCATGAAGAAACTCCATAAAGATGGACTTTTGGAATCACTTGATTATGAATCATTTGATATTTGTGAACCGTGCCTTACGGGCTAGATGACTAAAACTCCATTCTCCAGAACAATGGAACGAGCTAGTGACTTATTGGAAATAATACATACCGATGTATGCGGTCCAATGAGTGTTCATGCTCGTGGCGGGTATCATTATTTTCTGACCTTCACATATGATTTGAGCAGATATGGGAATATCTACTTAATGAAACACAAGTCTGAAACATTTGAAAAGTTCAAAGAATTTTAGAGTGAAGTGGAGAATCATCGTAACAAGAAATAAAAGTTTCTACGATCTGATCGTGGAGGAGAATATTTGAGTTACAAGTTTGGCCTTCATTTAATATAATGTGGAATAGTTTCACATCTCACGCCACCTGGAACACCACAACGTAATGGTGTGTCCGAACGTCGTAACTGCACTTTATTGGATATGGTGCGATCTATGATGTCTCTTACCAATTTACCACTATCATTTTGGGGTCATGCATTAGAGATAGCTGCATTCACTTTAAACAGGGCACCGTCAAAATCCGTTGAGACGACTCCGAACTATGGTTTAGCAAGGAACCTAAGTTGTCGTTTTCTTAAAGTTTGGGGCTGCGATGCTTATGTGAAAAAGCTTCAACCTGATAAGCTCAAACCCAAGTTGGAGAAATGCGTCTTCATAGGATATCCAAAGGAAACTACTGGGTACACCTTCTATCACAGATCCGAAGGCAAGATATTCGTTGCTAAGAATGGATCCTTTCTAGAGAAGGAGTTTCTCTCGAAAGAAGTGAGTGGAAGGAAAGTAGAACTTGATGAGGTAATTGTACCTTCTCCCGAATTGGAAAGTAGTTTGACAACCCACAAGTATAGGGGATCAATTGTAGACTCTTTCGATAAGTAAGAGTGTCGAACCCAACGAGGAGCTAAAGGTAGAGCAAATATTCCCTCAAGTTCTATCGACCACCGATACAACTCTACGCACGCTTGACGTTCGCTTTACCTAGAACAAGTATGAAACTAGAAGTACTTTGTAGGTGTTGTTGGATAGGTTTGCAAGATAATAAAGAGCACGTACATATAAACTAGGGGCTGTTTAGATAAAGAAGCAATAAAGTAAACATAGCGAGTATGGAAAAGTGGTGGTAGGAGTTGTGAAATTGTCCCTAATCAATTGACTACTTTACTAGACCGATAGCAAGTTTTATGTGGGAGAGGCATAAGCTAACATACTTTCTCTTCTTGGATCATATGCACTTATGATTGGAAATCTAGCAAGCATCCGCAACTACTAAAGATCATTAAGGTAAAACTCAACCATAGCATTAACATATCAAGTCCCCTTTATCCCATACGCCACAACCCCTTACTCGGGTTTATGCTTCTGTCACTCAACCAACCCACTATAAGTGAATCATGAACGTATTGCAACACCCTACAGCGGGAATCCCTCATGCTTGCGCGACACGGAGGGCATAAAAGGACAGCAACATAACCACACGCAAATTAAACCAACCATAATAATTCATCAATCACCGATAGGACAACGAAAATCTACTTCGACATCATAGGATGTAAACACATCATTGGATAATAATATGAAGCATAAAGCACCATGTTCAAGTAGAGGGTACAACGGGTTGTGGGAGAGTGGACCGCTGAATATAGATGGGGGAAGGTGATGGAGATGTTGGTTAAGATGATGCAGGTGTTGGTGTAGATCGCGGTGATGATGATGGCCCTCGGCGGCGTTCCGGTGCCACCGGAAGCAAGGGGGAGAGAGCCCCGCTTCTTCTTCTTCTTCTTCATTGACCTTCTCCCTAGATGGCAGAAGGGTTTACCCTCTAGTCCTTGGCTCCCATGGCATGGGAGGGGCGAGAGCCCCTCCGAGATTGGATCTGTCTCTCTGTCTCTCTCTGTTTCCGCGCTCCCAGATTCTACCCTTTCACCGTTTCTTTTATATCCAGAGATCCATAACTCCGATTGGGTTGAAACCTTTGCCCAAATTTTTCTTTGAAAATTAGCTTTTTTGCGGCAAAAGAAGAGCATCAACCGCCTTACGGGGTGCCCACGAGGGTCAGGGGCGCGCCTACCCCCTGCCCCGTGGCCCCCTCGGTCACCGTCTCGCGTTGATTTTTCTTCCCAAAAGTCATAAATATTCCAAAAATAATCTCTGTCCGTTTTTATCCCGTTTGAACTCCATTTGATATTGAGTTTCTGCGAAACATAAAACATGCAACAAACATGAACTGACACTGGGCACTGGATCAATATGTTAGTCCCAAAAATAGTATAAAAAGTTGCCAAAAGTATATGAAAGTTGAATAATATGGGCATGGAACAATTAAAAATTATAGATAGAATGGAGACGAATCAGGATCCCCAAGCTTAATTCCTACTCTTCCTCGAGTAGGTAAATGATAAAAAAGATAATTTTTGATGTGGAATGCTACCTAGCATAATCACGATCATGTAATCTAATCATGGCATGAATATTAAGACACAAGTGATTCAAAGCAATAATCTATCATTTGACATAAAAACAATAATACTTCGGGCATCCCAACAAGTAATCATGTCTTTCAAAATATCAATGCTAAAGATCGCTATCCCTACAAAATCATATAGTCTTTATGCTCCCTTTTCTTAACACGAGGTACCCCTCATGCTCATCCCGGTGTCAGCCAAGCAATTGGTTCATACTTTTTCACGCGCTTCAGCCTTTTCAACCCTCACGCAATACATGAGTGCAAGCCAAGGATATAGCACTATAGGTGGAATAGAGTATGATTGTGGAGGTTTATGCGGATAAGACAAAAAGGGAGAAAGTCTCACATCGACGCGGCTAATCAACGGGCTATGGAGATGCCCATCAATTGATGTCAATGCAAGGAGTAGGGATTGCCATGCAACAGATGCACTAAGAGCTATAAGTGTATGAAAACTCAAACTGAAATTAACTTGGTGTGCATCCAACTTGCTTGCTCATGAAGACCTCGGGCATTTGAGGAAGCCCATCATCGGAATATACAAGCCAAGTTCTATAATGAAAATTCCCACTAGTATATGAAAGTGATAACTCAAGAGACTCTCTATATGAAGAACATGGTGCTACTTTGAAGCACAAGTGTGGTAAAAGGATAGTAACATTGCCCCTTCTCTCTTTTTCCCTCTTTTTTATTTTCTCTTTTCTCTTTTCTCTTTTTTTTTATTTTTTTGGTGGGCTTCTTTGGCCTTCTTTTTTTATTTGGGCTTGTTTGGCCTCTTCTATTTTTCATAAAATCCAGAGTCTCATCTCGACTTGTGGGGGAATCATAGTCTCCATCATCCTTTCCTCACTCGGGCAATGCTCTAATAATGATGATCATCACACTTTATTTACTTACAACTTAATGTTACAACTCGATATCTAGAACAAAGATATAACTCTATATGAATGCCTCCGGCGGTGTACCGGGATGTGCAATGATCTAGCGTAGCAATGACATCAAAAAACGACAAGCCATGAAAATATCATGCTAGCTATCTTGCGATCATGCAAAGCAATATGCCAATGAATGCTCAAGTCATGTATATGATGATGATGAAAGTTGCATGGCAATATATCTCGGAATGGCTATGGAAATGCCATAATAGGTAGGTATGGTGGCTGTTTTGAGGAAGATATAAGGAGGTTTATGTGTGATAGAGCATATCGTATGACGGGGTTTGGATGCACCGACGAAGTTTGCACCAACTCTCGAGGTGAGAAAGGGCAATGCACGGTACCGAAGAAGAGGCTAGCAATAATGGAAGGGTAAGAGTGCGTATAATCCATGGACTCACATTAGTCATAAAGAACTCATATACTTATTGCAAAATTTTATTAGCCCTAAAAGCAAAGTACTACTATGCATGCTCCTAGGGGTGGAGGTTGGTAGGAGTTAACCATCGCGCGCCCCCGACCTTCACGCAAAGATAAACAATCAAAATACAATGCACGCCAATTTGGTTACATAGTTAGTAGACCATACGTGCATGCTTCGGGAATCACAAACCTTAACACCAATATCCTTACTAAACACAACCATTTACTAGAACCTCCACATATTATCATATCTATATCGCAAAACTATTGCAAGGAATCAAACATATCATATTCAATGATCTACAAGTTTTATGTAGGATTTTATGACTAACCATGTGAATGACCAATTCCTGTCATCTCTCTAAATAGATATAAGTGAAGCAAGAGAGTTTAAATATTTCTACAAAAGATATTCCCACGCTCTAACAAATATAAGTGAAGCAAAAGAGCATTCTACAAATGGCAGTTTTCTATGTAAAGAGAAACAAGTAATCCAAACTTCAAATGATATAAGTGAAGCACATGAAGCATTCTATAAAGCCATACTCAAAAGATTTAAGTGAAGTGCAATGAGCATTCTATAAATCAACCATGGACTATATCATACCAGCATGGTGCATAAAAGAAAAGTGAAAACTACATGCAAAAGACGGTCCAAGACTTGCACATATCGCATGAACGAAACGAATCCGAAAACATACCGATACTTGTTGAAGAAAGAGGGGATGCCTTCCGGGGCATCCCCAAGCTTAGACGCTTGAGTCTCCTTGAATATTTACTTGGGGTGCCTTGGGCATCCCCAAGTTTGAGCTCTTGCCTCTCCTCCTTTTCGTCATATCAAGACCTCCTCGATCAAACACTTCATCCACACAAAACTTCAAGAGAAAACTCGGTAAGATCTGTTAGTATAATAAAGCAAATCACTACTCTAGGTACTGTTGTAAACCAATTCAAATTTTGTTTTTGCATTATATCTACTGTAATATAACTTTTCCATGGCTTAATCCACTGATGGAAATAGATAGTTTCATCAGAACAAACAAACTATGCATCAAAAACAGAATCTGTCAAAAACAGAACAGTCTGTAGCAATCTGAACATTCACCGTACTTATGTTACCCCAAAAATTATACCCAAATTATTAAAAATAAAGAATTTGTACAGAAAAACAGTGCAAAAAGTTTCAGAACCGTTTGACGTTCCAGTAAAAAATGTAAAATCGTGCCCTACAGCCAAAGTTTATGTCATGCACCGTACAAACCAACAAGCATTGTAAACATCCTAAAGGCAAACCTTGGCACATTATTTTCATAATACAATGGAATTGTACAAGGGGATAATTATTTTTAATGAAAAGTTTCTGTAATCAAGATTCACAAAGTTTCTCATGAGCATGAACAAAGTTCAAAGAGCTCCCCCACTTCAACAATGCTTGTCTCTCTCACTTTCACTTCCCTTTTTGAAAAGTTTTGGGTTCCCCTATTTTTTTTTGTTTTTAAACTCTATCAAAGCACACAATAGAAATAAATGACTCTCTAAAACTTCCGGGTTGTCTCCCTGGCAGCGCTTTCTTTAAAGCCATTAAGCTAGGCATATAGTGCTCAAGTAATTGATCCACCCGGATCCCAAGGTATATCAAAGCCAATTTTAATTAACAATGATTTGTAATTTAGTAGTGAGCACAAAGTAACATATATCATGCAACAATGAAGTCTAACTCTCTTCCTATGCATCGGCATGTCATAAAAGAACAATTCATGCACACCAAGTAAAGGCCAATGCATAATATAAACAGTTTCTTGCAATTCTATCGTGTTGGAAACATAAAGAGGTGAAGATATAGTTCCTCTCTCATAATAATTGCAAGTAGGAGCAGCAAGCACATTCATATTATATCTATCAAAATCATCATGTGTAGTAGTAAAATGCAACCCATCAATATAATCCTTAATAAGCACAAACTTCTCCGATATAGTGTAGAATCCAAAAAGATAATAGGACTATCATGCGTGGGTGCAATAGCAACAATTTCATGTTTAACATAAGAAACTATAGCAAGTTCATATCCATAAGCATCATTCATATTGGCATCATGGCCACAAGCATAGCAAGCATCATCAAAAGGGGGTATTTCAAGAGAATCAATGGGATCATAACAATCATCATAGCAATCATCCTTCGGTGAGCACGAAGGGAAATTAAAAAATGTATGAGTTGAAGAGTTACTCTCATTAGAAGGTGGGCACGGGTAGCTAACCCGCTCTTCCTCCTTTTGTTCTTCTCTCTCCTCATTATCTTTTTCATCCAATGAGCTCACAGTTTCATCAATTTCTTTTTCCATAGACTCCTGCCAAATATTAGTCTCTTCTTGAATAGAGGAGGAGTCCTCAATATATGGTTTAACATAGGCATTAGAAGCATAATTATCATAACAATATTTAAGTATGGCAAAATTTTCAGATTTGAAAAGAGTAGCATCATACGTTTCGATCAAAGAAGCAATTTCATAAGCACCCTTAAAAGCAACAAATTCTTCAATTTGTTGAACATCATAGTAATTATAAACACCCTTAGCATATGAAGATACAATTCCATTATCACTAAACTCACATTGGTAGGGAAGGTGTTTCTTAGGATTTTCAGAACAAGTAATATCATATATTTCACATAAATTCCAAGTATAGCATTGCAAACAATGAATTTAATCCAGTAAAAGTTTCCCTTTTTCAGATATACGGTGTCGCACATAACAAACATGCTCATCTAAAGATTTGCCCTCAACTAAGCTAGTTGGGGTTTCAGCACGAGCACATAGGAATCGAAGATGATCCAAGTAAAAAGGTTCAGGAGTGTGATAGATTTTGAGTGGTTCTTCAACCATTGGTTCAGTAGGTACAACTATTTTTTTGGTATTTTGTGTTTCCTACCCATAACTAAAGATAGAAAACAAGAACAACAAATAAAAACTACTTAGTGATAAAACAAACAAGCACACACGAGAATATTCACCCCATGCTATGACTCCCAGGCAACGGCACCAGAAAAAGGTCTTGATAACCCACAAGTATATGGGATCAATTGTAGCCTCTTTCGGTAAGTAAGAGTGTCGAACCCAACGAGGATCTAAAGGTAGAGAAAATATTCCCTCAAGTTCTATATCGACCAACGATACAACTCTATGCACGCTTGACGTTCGCTTTACCTAGAACAAGTATGAAACTAGAAGTACTTTGTAGATGTTGTTGGACAGGTTTGCAAGATAATAAAGAGCACGTAAATATAAACTAGGGGCTGTTTAGATAAAGAAGCAATAAAGTAAATATAGAGAGTATGGAAAAGTGGTGGTAGGAGTTGTGAAATTGTCCCTAAGCAATTGACTACCTTACTAGACCGATAGCAAGTTTTATGTGGGAGAGGCATAAGTGAACATACTTTCTCTTGTTGGATCATATGCACTTACGATTGGAACTCTAGCAAGCATCCGCAACCACTAAAGATCATTAAGGTAAGACCCAACCATAGCATTAACATATCAAGTCCCCTTTATCACATATGCCACAACCCCCTTACTCGGGTTTATGCTTCTGTTACTCAAGCAACCCACTATAAGCGAATCATGAACGTATTGCAACACCCTACAATGGGAATCCCTCACGCTTGCACGACACGGAGGGCATAATAGGACAGCGACATAACCACAAGCAAATTAAACCAATCATAGCAATTCATCAATCACCGATAGGACAACGAAAATCTACTCAGACATCATAGGATGGCAATACATCATTGGATAATAATATGAAGCATAAAGCACCATGTTTAAGTAGAGGGTACAGTGGGTTGGAGGAGAGTGGACCGCTGAATATAGATGGGGGAAGGTGATGGAGATGTGGGTGAATATGATGGAGGTGTTGGTGTAGATCGCGGTGATGATGATGGTCCCCGACGGTGTTCCGGCGCCACCGCAAGCAAGGGGGAGATAGCCCCCCTTCTTCTTATTCTTCTTCCTTGACCTTCTCCCTAGATGGGAGAAGGGTTTCCCATCTGGTCCTTGGCTCCCATGGCATGGGAGGGGTGAGAGGTCCTCCGAGATTGGATCTCTCTCTCTCTCTCTCTCTCTCTCTCTCTCTGTTTCTACTATGCGCTTTCACTGTTTCTTTTATATCCGGAGATCCGTAACTCCGATTGGGTTGAAACCTTCGCCCAGATTTTTCTCCGAAAATTAGATTTCTTGCGACAAAAGAAGAGCATCAACTGCCTTACGAGGTGCCCACGAGGGTCAGGGGCGCGCCTGCCCCCTGCCTCGTGGCCCCCTCGGGCACCATCTCGCGTTGATTTTTCTTCCCAAAAATCATAAATATTCCAAAAATAATCTCCGTCGATTTTTATCCTTTTTGGACTCCGTTTGATATTGGGTTTCTGCGACACATAAAACGTGCAACAAACAGGAACTGGCACTGGGCACTAGATCAATATGTTAGTCCCAAAAATAGTATAAAAAGTTGCCAAAAGTATATGAAAGTTGAATAATATTGGCATGGAACAATCAAAAATTATAGATACGACGGAGACGTATCAGCATCCCCAAGCTTAATTCCTGCTCTTCCTCGAGTAGGTAAATGATAAAAAAGATAATTTTTGATGTGGAATGCTACCTAGCATAATCTTGATCATGTAATCCAATCATGGCATGAATATTAAGACACGAGTGATTCAAAGCAATAGTCTATCATTTGACATAAAAACAATAATACTTCGGGCATCCCAACAAGCAATCATGTCTTTCAAAATATCAATGCTAAAGAACGCTATCCCTACAAAATCATATAATCTTTATGCTCCCTTTTCTTAACACAAGGTACCCCTCATGCTCATCCCGGTGTCAGCCAAGCACTTGGTTCATACTTTCTAACGCGCTTCAGCCTTTTCAACCCTCACGCAATACATGAGCGCAAGCTATGGATATAGCACTATGGATGGAATAGAGTATGATGGTGGAGGTTTATGTGGAGAAGACAAAAAGGGAGAAAGTCTCACATCGACGCGGCTAATCAATGGGCTATGGTGATGCCCTTCAATTGATGTCAATGCGAGGAGTAGGGATTGCCATGCAACAGATGCAATAAGAGCTATAAGTGTACGAAAGCTCAAACTGAAAATAAGTGGGTGTGCATCCAACTTGCTTGCTCATGAAGACCTCGGGCATTTGAGGAAGCCCATCATCGGAATATACAAGCCAAGTGTTGGTGTACGTAGTAATTTCAAAAAAAAATCCTACGCACACGCAAGATCATGGTGATGCATAGCAACGAGAGGGGAGAGTGTTGTCTACGTACCCTCGTAGACCGAAAGCGGAAGCATTAGAACAACGCAGTTGATGTAGTCGTACGTCTTCACAGCCTGACCGATCAAGCACCGAAACTATGACACCTCCGAGTTCTAGCACACGTTCAGCTCGATGATGTCCCTCGAACTCCGTTCCATCTGAGTGTCGAGGGAGAGTTCTGTCAGCACGATGGTGTGGTGACGATCTTGATGTTCTACCATTGCAGGGCTTCGCCTAAGCACCGATACGACATTATCGAGGTGGACTATGGTGGAGGGGGGCACCGCACACGGCTAAGAGATCCAAGGGATCAATTGTTGTTGTGTCTAGAGGTGCCCCCTGCCCCCATATATAAAGGAGTAAGGAGGGAGGGGGCGGCCGGCCTAGGAGGGGGCGCGCCAAGGGGAGTCCTACTCCCACCGGGAGTAGGACTCCCTCCTTCCTTGTTGGAGTAGGAGAAGGGGAAAGAGGGGGAGAGGAAGAAGGAAAAGAGGGCTGCGCCCCTTGTCCAATTCGGACCAGAGGGGGACGCAGGCCTCCTTCCTTTTGGCCTCTCTCCTCTATTCCCGTATGGCCCAATAAGGCCCATATACTCCCCAGTGAATTCCCGTAACTCGCCGGTACTCCGAAAAATACCTGAATCACTCGGAACCTTTCTGAACTCCGAATATAGTCGTCCAATATATCGATCGTAACGTCTCGACCATTTCGAGACTCCTCGTCATGTCCCCGATGTCATCCGGGACTCCGAACTCCTTCGGTACATCAAAACTCATAAACTCATAATATAACTGTCATCAAAACCTTAAGCGTGCAGACCTAACCATCTTTGATTCACGAGCTAGTCAAGTAGAGGCATACTAGTGACACTATGTTTATCTATGTATTCACACATGTATTATGTTTCCAGTTAATACAATTCTAGCATGAATAATAAACATTTATCATGATATAAGGAAATAATAATAACTTTATTATTGCCTCTAGGGCATATTTCCTTCACCAAGTTCTATAATGAAAATTCCCACTAGTATATGAAAGTGATAACTCAATAGACTCTCTATATGACGAACATGGTGCTACTTTGAAGCACAAGTGTGGTAAAAGGATAGTAACATTGCCCCTTCTCTCTTTTTCCCTCATTTTTTTATTTTTTATTTTTCTATTTTTCTATTTTTTATTTATTTTTATTTTTTGGTGGGCTTCTTTGGCCTCTTTTTTTTATTTCGGCTTCTTTGGCCTCTTTTATTTTTCATAAAGTCCAGAGTCCCATCCCGACTTGTGGGGGAATCATAGTCTCCATCATCCTTTCCTCACTGGGGCAATGCTCTAATAATGATGATCATCACACTTTATTTACTTGCAACTTAATGTTACAACTCGAAATCTAGAACAAAGATATGACTCTATATGAATGCCTCCGGCGGTGTATCGGGATGTGCAATGATCTAGCGTAGCAATGACATCAAAAAACGGATAAGCCATGAAAACATCATGCTAGCTATCTTACGATCTATGCACGCTTGACATTCGCTTTACCTAGAACAAGTATGAAACTAGAAGTACTTTGTAGGTGTTGTTGGATAGGTTTGCAAGATAATAAAGAGCACGTAAATATAAACTAGGGGCTGTTTAGATAAAGAAGCAATAAAGTAAATATAGCAAATATGGAAAAGTGGTGGTAGGAGTTGTGAAATTGTCCCTAAGCAATTGCCTACTTTACTAGACCGATAGCAAGTTTTATGTGGGAGAGGCATAAGCTAACATACTTTCTCTTGTTGGATCATATGCACTTATGATTGGAACTATAGCAAGCATCCGCAACTACTAAAGATCATTAAGGTAAAACTCAACCATAGCATTAACATATCAAGTCCCCTTTATCCCATACGCCACAACCCCCTTACTCGGGTTTATGCTTCTGTCACTCAAGCAACCCACTATAAGCGAATCATGAATGTATTGCAACACCCTACAACGGGAATCCCTCACACTTGCATGACACGAATGGCATAATAGGACAGCAATATAACCACAAGCAAATTAGACCAATCATAGCAATTCATCAATCACCGATAGGACAACGAAAATCTACTCAGACATCATAGGATGGCAACACATCATTGGATAATAATATGAAGCATAAAGCACCATGTTCAAGTAGCCACTTGACTAGCTCATTAATCGAAGATGGTTATGTTTCCTAACCATAGACATGTGTTGTCATTTGATTAATGAGATCACATCATTAGGAGAATGATGTGATTGACATGACCCATTCCGTTAGCCTAGCACTTGATCGTTTAGTATATTGCTATTGCTTTCTTCATGACTTAGACATGTTCCTGTAACTATGAGATTATGCAACTCCCGTTTACCGGAGGAACACTTTGGGTACTACCAAACGTCACAACGTAACTGGGTGATTATAAAGGAGTGCTACAGGTGTCTCCGAAGGTACATGTTGGGTTGGCGTATTTCATGATTAAGTTTTGTCACTCCGATTGTCGGAGAGGTATCTCTGGGCCCTCTCGGTAATGCACATCACTATAAGCCTTGCAAGCAATGTAGCTAATGAGTTAGTTACGGAATGATGCATTACGTAACGAGTAAAGAGACTTGCCGGTAATGAGATTGAACTAGGTATTGGATACCGACGATCGAATCTCGGGCAAGTAACATACCGATGACAAAGGGAACAACGTATGTTGTTATGCGGTTTGACCGATAAAGATCTTCGTAGAATATGTGGGAACCAATATGAACATCCAGGTTCCGCTATTGGTTATTGACCGAGAATAGTTCTAGGTCATGTCTACATAGTTCTCGAACCCGTAGGGTCCGCACGCTTAACGTTACGATGACAATTTTATTATGAGTTTATAAGTTTTGATGTACCGAAGTTTGTTCGGAGTCCCGGATGTGATCACGGACGTAACAAGGAGTCTTGAAATGGTCGAGACATAAAGATCGATATATTGGAAGCCTATATTTGGACATCGGAATCGTTCCGGGTGAAATCGGCATTTTACCGGAGTACCGGGAGGTTACCGGAAACCCCCGGGGGGTTATTGGGCCTACATGGGCCTCGAGGGAGAAGAGGGAAGGAGGCAGGAGGGGGCCGCGTGCCCCTCCCCTTCCTAGTCCGAATAGGACAAGGGAAGGGGGGCGGTGCCCCCCCTTTCCTTCCCCTCTTCCTCCTCTTTCCCCCCTTCTCCTATTCCAACTAGGAAAGAAGGGAGTCCTACTCCCGGTGGAGTAGGACTCCCCCCTTGGCGCGCTCTCCTTGGCCAACCGCCTCCTCCCCCCTGGCTCCTTTATATACGGGGGCGGGGGGCACCCCATATACACACAAGTTGATCTACGGATCGTTCCTTAGCCGTGTGCGATGCCCCCCTCCACCATATTCCACCTCGGTCATATCGTCGCGGAGTTTAGGCGAAGCCCTGCGCCGGTAGAACATCATCATCGTCACCACGCCGTCGTGCTGACGGAACTCATCCCCAACGCTTTGCTGGATTGGAGCCCGGGGAACGTCATCGAGCTGAACGTGTGCTGAACACGGAGGTGCCGTACGTTCGGTGCTTGGATCGGTCGAATCGTGAAGACGTACGACTACATCAACCGCGTTGTCATAACGCTTCCGCTTACGGTCTACGAGGGTATGTGGACAACACTCTCCCCTCTTGTTGCTATGCCATCACCATGATCTTGCGTGTGCGTAGGAATTTTTTGAAATTACTACGTTCCCCAACAGTGGCATCCGAGCCAGGTTTTATGCGTAGATGTCATATGCACGAGTAGAACACAAGTGAGTTGTGGACGATACAAGTCATACTGCTTACCAGCATGTCATACTTTGGTTCGGCGGTATTGTGAGATGAAGCGGCCCGGACCGACATTACGCGTACGCTTACGCGAGACTGGTTTCACCGTTGCGAGCACTCGTGCTTAAAGGTGCCTGGCGGGTGTCTGTCTCTCTCACTTTAGCTGAATCGAGTGTGGCTACGCCCGGTCCTTGCGAAGGTTAAAACAGCACTAAGTTGACGAACTATTGTTGTGGTTTTGATGCGTAGGTAAGAACGGTTCTTGCTAAGCCCGTAGCAGCCACGTAAAATTTGCAACAACAAAGTAGAGGACGTCTAACTTGTTTTTGCAGGGCATGTTGTGATGTGATATGGTCAAGACGTGATGCTATATTTTATTGTATGAGATGATCATGTTTTGTAACCGAAGTTATCGGCAACTGGTAGGAGCCATATGGTTGTCGCTTTATTGTATGAAATACAAACGCCCTGTAATTGCTTTACTTTATCACTAAGCGGTAGCAATAGTCATAGAAGCAATAGATGGCGTAACGACAACGATGCTATGATGGAGATCAAGGTGTCGCGCCGGTGACGATGGTGATCACGATGGTGCTTCGAAGATGGAGATCACAAGCACAAGATGATGATGGCCATATCATATCACTTATATTGATTGCATGTGATGTTTATCCTTTATGCATCTTATCTTGCTTTGATTGACGGTAGCATTTTAAGATGATCTCTCACTAATAATCAAGAAGTGTTTTCCCTGAGTATGCACCGTTGCGAGAGTTCTTCGTGCTGAGACACCACGTGATGATCGGGTGTGATAGGCTATACGTTCAAATACAACGGGTGCAAAATAGTTGCACACGCGGAATACTCGGGTTAAACTTGACGAGCCTAGCATATACAGATATGGCCTCGGAACACGGAGACCGAAAGGTCGAGCGTGAATCATATAGTAGATATGATCAACATATTGATGTTCACCGTTGAAACTACTCCATCTCACGTGATGATCGGACATGGTGTAGTTGATATGGATCACGTAATCACTTAGAGGATTAGAGGGATGTCTTTCTAAGTGGGAGTTCTTAAGTAATATGATTAATTGAACTTTAATTTATCATGAACTTAGTCCTGGTAGTATTTTGCAAATTGTGTTGTAGATCAATAGCTTGCGTTGTTGCTTTCATATGTTTATTTTGATATGTTCCTAGAGAAAATTGTGTTGAAAAATGTTAGTAGCAATGATGCGGATTGGATCCATGATCTGAGGTTTATCCTCATTGCTGCACAGAAGAATTATGTCCTTAATGCACTGCTAGGTGACAGACCTATTGCAGGAGCAGATGCAGACATTATGAACATTTGGCTAGCTCAAAATGATGACTACTTGATAGTTTTGTGCACCATGCTTAACGGCTTAGAATCGGGACTTCAAAAACGTTTTGAACGTCATGGACCATATGAGATGTTCTAGGAGTTGAATTTAATATTTCAAGCAAATACCCGAGTTGAGAGATATGAAGTCTCCAACAAGTTCTATAGCTAAAAGATGGAGGAGAATTGCTCAACTAGTGAGCATGTGCTCAGATTGTCTGGGTACTACAATCGCTTGAATCAAGTGGGAGTTAATCTTCTAGATAAGATAGTGATTGACAGAATTCTCTAGTCACCACCACCAAGTTAGTAGAACTTCGTGATGAACTATAATATGCAAGGGATGACGAAAGTGATTCCCAAGCTCTTCGTGATGTTGAAATCGACGAAGGTAGAAATCAAGAAAGAGCATCAAGTGTTTATGATTGACAAGATCACTAGTTTCAAGAAAAGGGCAAAGGGAAAGAAAGGGAAACTTCAAGTAGAATGGCAAGCAAGTTGTCACTCCCACGAAGAAGCCCAAAGCTGGACCAAAGCCTGAAACTGAGTGATCATACTGCAAAGGAAATGGTCACTAGAAGCGGAAATGCCTTGAATATTTGATGGATAAGAAGGATGGCAAAGTGAACAAGGGTATATTTGATTTACAGGTTATTGATGTGTACCTTACTAGTGTTTATAGTAACCCCTAAGTATTTGATACTTGTTCGGTTGCTAAGATTAGTAACTCGAAACAGGAGTTACAGAATAAACAGAAACTAGTTAAGGGTGAAGTGACGATGTGTGTTGGAAGTGGTTCCAAGATTGATATGATCATCATCGTACACTCCCTATACTTTCGGGATTAGTGTTGAACCTAAATAAATGTTATTTGGTGTTTGCGTTGAGCATGAATATGATTTGATCATGTTTATTGCAATACGGTTATTCATTTAAAATCAGAGAATAATTGTTGTTCTATTTAAATGAATAAAACCTTTCATGGTCATACACCCAATGAAAATAGTTTGTTGGATCTCGATCGTAGTGATACACATATTCATAATATTGATGCCAAAAGATGCAAAGTTGATAATGATAGTGCAACTTATTTGTGGCACTGCCGTTTGGGTCATATCGGTATAAAGCGCATGAAGAAACTCCATAAAGATGGATTTTCAGAATCACTTGGTTATGAATCATTTGATGCTTGCGAACCGTGCCTTTTGGGCAAGATGACTAAAAACTCCGTTCTCCGGAACAATGGAACAAGCTACTAACTTATTGCAAATAATACATAACGATGTATGCGATCCAATGAGTGTTGATGCTCGTGGAAAGTATCGTTGTTTTCTGACCTTCACAAAATGATTTGAGCAGATATGGGTATATCTACTTGATGAAACATAAGTCTGAAATAATTGAAAGGTTCAAAGAATTTCAGAGTGAAGTGGAAAAATCATCGTAACAAGAAAATAAAATTTCTACGATCTGATCGCGGAGACGAATATTTGAGTTACGAGTTTGGTCTTCAATTAAAACAATGTGGAATAGTTTCACAGCTCACGCCATCTGGAACACCACAAGGTAATGGTGTGTCCGAACGTCGTAATCGTACTTTACTAGATATGGTGCGATCTATGATGTCTCTTATCAGTTTACCACTATCGTTTTGGGGTTATGCATTAGAGACAGCTACATTCACGTTTAATAGGGCACCATGTAAATCCGTTGAGACAACACCGTATGAACTATGGTTTAGCAGTAAACCTAAGCTGTCGTTTCTTAAAGTTTGGAGTTGCGATGCTTATATGAAAAAAGTTTCATCCTGATAAGCTCAAACCCAAATCGGAGAAGTGCGTCTTCATAGAATACCCAAAGGAAATTGTTGGGTACACCTTCTATCACAGATCCGAAGGCAAGTTATTCGTTGCTAAAAATGGATCCTTTCTAGAGAAGAAGTTTCACTCAAAAGAAGTGAGTGGGAGGAAAGTGGAGCTTGATAAGGTAATTTGTACCTTCTCCCGAATTGGAAAGTAGTTCATCACAGAAATCAGTTCCAGTGATTCCTACACCAATTAGTGAGGAAGCTAATGATGATGATCATGAAACTTCAGATTAAGTTACTACAAAACCTCTTAGGTCTTCCAGAGTAAGATCCGCACCAGAGTGGTATGGTAATCCTGTTCTGGAAGTTATGTTACTAGACCATGACGAACCTATGAACTATGAAGAAGCGATGGTGAGCACAGATTTCGCAAAATGGCTTGAGGCCATGAGATCTAAGATAAGATCCATTTATACAAACAAAGTATGGACTTTGATTGACTTGCCCAATGATCGGCGAGACATTGAGATTAAATGGATCTTCAAGAGGAAGACGGACGCTGATAGTGTTACTATCTACAAAGCTAGAATTGTCGCAAAAGTTTTTCGACAAGTTCAAGGTGTTGACTACGATGAGAGTTTTTCACTCGTATCTATGCTTAAGTCTGTCTGAATCATGTTAGCAATTGCCACATTTTATGAAATCTGGAAAATGGATGTCAAAACTGCATTCCTTAATGGATTTTTTAAAAGAAGAGTTGTATATGATGCAACCAGAAGGTTTTGTCGATCCGAAAGGTGCTAACAAAATGTGCAAGCTCCAGCGATCCATCAATGGACTGGTGCAAGCATCTTGGAGTTGGAATATACACTTTGATAAGTTGATCAAAGCATATAGTTTTAATACATACTTGCGGTGAAGCCTGTATTTACAAGAAAGTGAGTGGGAGCACTACAACATTTCTGATAAGTGTATGTGAATGACATATTGTTGATCGGAAATAAAGTAGAATTTTTCTGGAAAGCATAAAGGAGTGTTTGAGAGGAGTTTTTCAAAGAAAGACCTTGGTGAAGTTGCTTACACATTGAGCATCAAGATCTATAGAGATAGATCAAGACGCTTGATAAGATTTTTCAATGAGTACATACCTTGACAAGATTTTGAAGTAGTTCAAAATGGAACAGTCAAAGAAAGAGTTCTTGCCTGTGTTGCAAGGTGTGAAGTTGAGTAAGACTCAAAACCCGACCATGGCAGAAAATAGAAAAGAATGAACAGTCATTCCCTATGCCTCAGTCATAGGTTCTATAAAGTATACTATGCTGTGTACTAGACCTATTGTATACCTTGCTCTGAGTTTGGCAAAGGAATACAATTTTGATCTAAAAGTAGATCACTAGAACAGCGGTCAAGAATATCCTTAGTGAGGACTAAGGAGAAGTTTCTCGATTATGGAGGTGATAAAAGAGCCAGTCGTAAAAAGTTACAATGATGCAAGCTTTTACACCAATCCAGATGATTCTAAGTCTCAATCTGGATACATATTGAAAGTGGGAGCAATTAGCTAGAGTAGCTCCGTGCAGAGCATTGTGGACATAGAATATTTGCAAAATACATACGGCTCAGAATATGACAGACCCGTTGACTAAGCTTCTCTCACGAGCAAAACATGATCACACCTTAGTACTCTTTGGGTGTTAATCACATAGCGATGTGAACTAGATTATTGACTCTAGTAAAACCCTTTGGGTTTTGATCACATGACGATGTGAACTATTGATATTAATCACATACAGATGTGTATATTGGTGTTAAATCACATGGTGATGTGAACTAGATTATTGACTCTAGTGCAAGTGGGAGACTGAAGGAAATATGCCCTAGAGGCAATAATAAAGTTATTATTTATTTCATCATATCATGATAAATGTTTATTATTCATGCTAGAATTGTATTAACCGGAAACATGATACATGTGTGAATACATAGACAAACATATAGTCACTAGTATGCCTCTACTTGACTAGCTCATTAATCGAAGATGGTTATGTTTCCTAACCATAGACATGTGTTGTCATTTGATTAATGAGATCACATCATTAGGAGAATGATGTGATTGACATGACCCATTCTGTTAGCCTAGCACTTGATCGTTTAGTATATTGCTATTGCTTTCTTCATGACTTATACATGTTCTTGTAACTATGAGATTATGCAACTCCCGTTTACCGGAGGAACACTTTGGGTACTACCAAACGTCACAACGTAACTGGGTGATTATAAAGGAGTGCTACAGGTGTCTCCGAAGGTACATGTTGGGTTGGCGTATTTCGATATTAGGTTTTGTCACTCCGATTGTCGGAGAGGTATCTCTGGGCCCTCTCGGTAATGCACATCACTATAAGCCTTGCAAGCAATGTAGCTAATGAGTTAGTTACGGAATGATGCATTACATAACGAGTAAAGAGACTTGCCAGTAACGAGATTGAACTAGGTATTGGATACCGACGATCGAATCTCGGGCAAGTAACATACCGATGACAAAGGGAACAACGTATGTTGTTATGCGGTTTGACCGATAAAGATCTTCGTAGAATATGTGGGAACCAATATGAACATCCAGGTTCCGCTATTGGTTATTGACCGAGAATAGTTCTAGGTCATGTCTACATAGTTCTCGAACCCGTAGGGTCCGCACGCTTAACGTTACGATGACAGTTTTATTATGAGTTTATAAGTTTTGATGTACCGAAGTTTGTTCGGAGTCCCGGATGTGATCACGGACGTAACAAGGAGTCTCGAAATGATCGAGACATAAAGATCGATATATTGGAAGCCTATATTTGGACATCGGAATCGTTCCGGGTGAAATCGGCATTTTACCGGAGTACCGGGAGGTTACCGGAACCCCCCGGGGGGTTATTGGGCCTACATGGGCCTCGAGGGAGAAGAGGGAAGGAGGCAGGAGGGGGCCGCGCGCCCCTCCCCTTCCTAGTACGAATAGGACAAGGGAAGGGGGCGACGCCCCCCCCCTTTCCTTCCCCTCTTCCTCCTCTTTCCCCCCTTCTCCTATTCCAACTAGGAAAGAAGGGAGTCCTACTCCCGGTGGGAGTAGGACTCCCCCCTTGGCGCGCCCTCCTTGGCCGGCCGCCTCCTCCCCCCTGGCTCCTTTATATACGGGGGCGGGGGGCACCCCATAGACACACAAGTTGATCTACGGATCGTTCCTTAGCCGTGTGCGGTGCCCCCCTCCACCATATTCCACCTCGGTCATATCATCGCGGAGTTTAGGCGAAGCCCTGCGCCGGTAGAACATCATCATCGTCACCACGCCGTCCTGCTGACGGAACTCATCCCCAACACTTTGCTGGATTGGAGCCCGGGAAACGTCATCGAGCTGAACGTGTGCTGAACACGGAGGTGCCATACGTTCGGTGCTTGGATCGGTCGAATCATGAAGACGTACGACTACATCAACCGCGTTGTCATAACGCTTCCGCTTACGGTCTACGAGGGTACGTGGACAACACTCTCCCCTCTCGTTGATATGCCATCACCATGATCTTGCGTGTGCGTAGGATTTTTTTTTGAAATTACTACGTTCCCCAACAGAGGGTACAGTGGGTTGCAGGAGAGTGGACCGCTGAATATAGATGGGGGAAGGTGATGGAGATGTTGGTGAAGATGATGGAGGTGTTGGTGTAGATCGCGGTGATGATGATGGCCCCTGGCGGCGTTCCGGCGCCACCGGAAGCAAGGGGGAGAGAGCCCCCCTTCTTCTTCTTCTTCCTTGACCTTCTCCCTAGATGGGAGAAGGGTTTCCCCTCTGGTCCTTGGCTCCCATGGCATGGGAGGCGTGAGAGCCCCTCCGAGATTGGATATGTCTCTCTGTCTCTCTCTGTTTCTGCTCTGCGCTTTCACCGTTTCTTTTATATCCGGAGATCCGTAACTCCGATTGGGTTGAAACCTTCGCCCAGATTTTTCTCTGAAAATTAGCTTTCTTGCGGCAAAAGAAGAGCATCAACCGCCTTACGGGGTGCCCACGAGGGTCAGGGGCGCGCCTGCCCCCTGCCTCATGGCCCCCTCGAGCACCATCTCGCGTTGATTTTTGTTCCCAAAAATCATAAATATTCCAAAAATAATCTCTGTCCGTTTTTATCCCGTTTGGACTCTGTTTGATATTGGGTTTCTGCGAAACATAAAACATGCAACAAACAGGAACTGGCACTGGGCACTGGATCAATATGTTAGTCCCAAAAATAGTATAAAAAGTTGCCAAAAGTATATGAAAGTTGAATAATATTGGCATGGAACAATCAAAAATTATAGATAAGACGGAGACGTATCATAGTTCATCACAGAAATCAGTTTCAGTGATTCCTACACCAATTAGTGAGGAAGATAATGATGATGATCATGAAACTTCAGATCAAGTTGCTACCGAACCTCGTAGGTCTTCCAGAGTACGGTCAGCACCAGAGTGGTACGGTAATCCTGTTCTGGAAGTCATGTTACTAGACCATGTGAACCTAAAGACTATGAGGAAGCGATGATGAGCATAGATTCCGCGAAATGGCTTGTGGCCATGAAATCTGAGATGGGATCCATGTATGAGAACAAAGTGTGGACTTTGGTGGACTTGCCCGATGATCAGGAAGCCATATTAAATAAATGGATCTTCAAGAGGAAGACGGACACTGATATTAGTGTTAGTATCTACAAAGCTCGACTTGTTGCAAAAGGTTTTCGACAAGTTCAAGGTGTTGACTATAATGAGATTTTCTCAAAAGTAGTGATGCTTAAGTCCGTCCGAATCATGTTAGCAATTGCCATATTTTATGAAATCTGGCAAGTGGATGTCAAAACTACATTCCTTAAATGGATATTTCTTAAAGAAAAGTTGTATATGATGCAACCAAAAGGTTTTGTCGATCCTAAAGGTACTAACAAGGTGTGCAAGCTCCAGCGATCCATCTATGGACTGGTGCAAGCATCTCAGAGTTGGAATATACACTTTGATGAGTTGATCAAAGCATATCGTTTTATACAGACTTGCGGTGAAGCCTATATTTACAAGAAAGTGAGTGGGAGCTCTATAGCATTTCTAATATTATTTGTGGATGACATATTGTTGATTGGAAATGATACAAAATTTATGGATAGCATAAATGGATACTTGAATAAGAGTTTTTCAATGAAAGACCTCAGTGAAGTTGCTTACATATTGGGCATCAAGATCTATAGAGATACATCAAGATGCTTAATTGGACTTTCACAAAGCACATACCTTTATAAAGTTTTCGAAAAAGTTCAAAATGGATCAGTCAAAGAAAGGGTTCTTGCCTGTGTTACAAGGTGTAAAGTTGAGTAAGACTCAAAGCCCGACCACGGCAGCAGATAGAAAGAGAATGAAAGTCATTCCCTATGCCTCAGTCATAGGTTCTATAAAGTATGCTATGCTGTGTACCAGACCTATTGTGTACCTTGCCATGAGTTTGGCAAGGGGGTACAATAGTGATCTAGGAGCAGATCATTGGACAACGGTAAAAATTATCCTTAGTGAGGACTAAGGAAATATTTCTCGGTTATGGAAGTGATAAAGTGTTCGTCGTAAAGAGTTACGTCGATGCAAGCTTTTTACACCAATCCAGATCACTCTGAGTCTCAATCTGGATACATATTGAAAGTGGGAGCAATTAGCTAGAGTAGCTCTATGTAGAGCATTGTAGACATAGAATATTTGCAAAATACATACGGCTCTGAATGTGACAGACCCGTTGACTAAATTTCTCTTATAAGCAAAACTTGATCACACCTTAGTACTCTTTGGGTGTTAATCACATAGCAATGTGAACTCCCTTTGGTTGTTGGTCACATGACAATGTGAACTATGGGTGTCAATAACATACAGATGTGAACTATTGATGATAAATCACATGGCGATGTGAACTAGATTATTGACTCTAGTGCAAGTGGGAGACTGAAGGAAATATGGCCTAGAGGCAATAATGAAGTTATTATTTATTTCCTCATTTCATGATAAATGTTTATTATTCATGCTAGAATTGTATTAACCGGAAACTTAGTACATGTGTGAATACATAGACAAAACATATTGTCCCTAGTATGCCTCTACTTGACTAGCTCGTTAATCAAAGATGGTATGTTTCCTAACCATAGACATGTGTTGTCATTTGATGAACGGAATCACATCATTAGGATAATGATGTGATGGACATGACCCATCCGTTAGCTTAGCATTATGATCGTTACAGTTTCATTGTTACTGCTTTCTTCATGACTTATACATGTTCCTCAGACTATGAGATTATGCAACTCCTGAATACCGGAGGAATGCCTTGTGTGCTATCAAACGTCACAACGTAAAAGGGTGATTATACAAATGCTCTACAGGTGTCTCCGAAGGTATTTGTTGGGTTGTCATAGATCGAGATTAGGATTTGTCACTTCGTGTTTTGGAGAGGTATCTCTGGGCCTTCTTGGTAACGCTCATCACTATAAGCCTTGTAAGCATTGTGACTAATGAGTTAGTTGCGGGATGAAGTATTACAGAATGAGTAAAGAGACTTGTCGGTAACAAGATTGAACTAGGTATGATGATACCGACGATCGAATCTCGGGCAAGTAACATACCGATGACAAAGGGAACAACGTATGTTGTTATGCGGTTTGACCGATAAAGATCTTCGTAGAATATGTTTGAGCCAATATGAGCATCCAGGTTACTCTATTGGTTATTGATCGGAAATGTGTCTCGATCATGTCTACATAGTTCTCGAACCCGTAGGGTCCGCACGCTTAACGTTCGATGACGATTTGTATTATGAGTTATGTGTTTTGATGACCAAAGTTTGTTCGGAGTCTCGGATGAGATCATGGATGTGATGAGAAGTCTCGAAATGGTCAAGACATAAAAATTCATATATTGGAAGGTTATATTCAGACATCGGAAAGGTTTCGAGTGATTCGGGTATTTTTCGGAGCACCGGGGAGTTACGGGAATTCACCGGGAGAAGTAATGGGTTGTGTTGGGCCATACAGGAAAAGGAGGAGGCATGCCAAGGGGAGGTGGCGCGCGCCACCCCCACGGGTCCGAATTGGACTAGGGGAAGGGGGCGGCGCCCCCTGGTACGTCTCCAACATATCTATAATTTTTGATTGTTCCATGCTATTATATTATCTGTTTTGGATGTTTAATGGGCACACTTTTGTATTATTTTTGGGACTAACCTATTAACCGGCGGTCCAGCCCAAATTGCTGTTTTCTTGCCTATTTCAGTGTTTCGATGAAAAGGAATATCAAATGGAGTCCAAACGGAATGAAACCTTCGGGAGAGTTATTTTTGGAACGGAAGCAATCCAAGAAACTTGGAGTAGACGTCAGGGAAGCTTCGAGGTGGCCACGAAGGTCCAGGGCGCGCCCTACCCCCCTGGGCGTGCCCCCCTCCCTCGTGGACCCCTCGTGGATCCCCTGACCGACTTCTTTCACCTATATATACCCATATACCCCGAAAACATCGAGGAGCACAATAGATCGGGAGTTCCGTCGGTGCAAGCCTCTGTAGCCACCAAAAACCAATGGGGACCCTGTTCCGGCACCCTGTCGGAAGGGGGATCCCTCACCGGTGGCCATCTTCATCATGCCAGCGCTCTCCATGTTGAGGAGGGAGTAGTTCACCCTCGAGGCTGAGGGTATGTACCAGTAGCTATGTGCTTGATCTCTCTCTCTCTCTCTCTCTCGTGTTCTTGAGGTGATACGATCTTGATGTATCGTGAGCTTTGCTATTATAGTTGGATCTTTTGATGTTTCTCCCCCTCTACTGTCTTTTAATGGATTGAGTTTTCCCGTTGAAGTTATCTTATCAGATTGAGTCTTTAAGGATTTGAGAACACTTGATGTATGTCTTGCATGTGCTTATCTGTGGTGACAATGGGATATTCACGTGATCTACTTGATGTATGTTTTGGTGATCAACTTGCGGGTTCACCTTGTGAACTTATGCATAGGGTTGGCACACATTTTCGTCTTGACTCTCCGGTAGAAACTTTGGGGCACTCTTTGAAGTTCTTTGTGTTGGTTGAATAGATGAATCTGAGATTGTGTGATGCATATCGTATAATCATACCCACGGATACTTGAGGTGACATTGGAGTATCTAGGTGACATTAGGGTTTTGGTTGATTTGTGTCTTAAGGTGTTATTCTAGTACGAACTCTATGATAAATCAAACGGAAAGAATAGCTTCATGTTATTTTACTACGGACTCTTGAATAGATCGATCAGAAAGGATAACTTTGAGGTGGTTTCGTACCCTACAATAATCTCTTCGTTTGTTCTCCGCTATTAGTGACTTTGGAGTGACTCTTTGTTGAATGTTGAGGGATTGTTATATGCTCTAATTATGTTATTATTGTTGAGAGAACTTGCATTAGTGAAAGTATGAACCCTAGGCCTTGTATCCTAGCATTGCAATATCGTTTGTGCTCACTTTTATCATTAGTTACCTTGCGGTTTTTATATTTTAAGATTACAAAAAACCTATATCTACCATCCATATTGCACTTGTATCACCATCTCTTCGCCGAACTAGTGCACCTATTCAATTTACCATTGTATTGGGTGTGTTGGGGACACAAGAGACTCTTTGTTATTTGGTTGTAGGGTTGCTTGAGAGAGACCATCTTCATCCTACGCCTCCCACGGATTGATAAACCTTAGGTCATTCACTTGAGGGAAATTTGCTACTATCCTACAAACGTCTGCACTTGGAGGCCCAACAACGTCTACAAGAAGAAGGTTGTGTAATTGACATCAAGCTCTTTTCTGGCGCCGTTGCCGGGGAGGTGAGTGCTTGAAGGTATATCTTTAGATCTTGCAATCGAATCTTTTACTTTCTTGTTTTATCACTAGTTTAGTTTATAAAAGAAAAGAAAATGGAATTGAGTTTGCCTCATATGCTTCATCTTTTTAATGTCTTCCGTGAAAATAAGGATTCCCATAATTGTGCTCAATTGCTAGAGGAAGAATGCATTAAAATGTTTGGCACTAAATCTTTGAATGATGAGCATGATTGCAATGTTGTTAGTGTGAATTCTTTGAATACCCATGATGCTAATGATATGCAAAGCCACAAGCTTGGGGATGCTATGTTTGATGAAGATGATATGTTTAGTCCCCCAAGTTTTGATGAGCAAATTTATTATAATGATAGCATGCCTCCTATTTATGATGATTATTGTGATGCCACTTCTCCTATAAAAAGTAGTGATGATTATATTTATAAAACTTGTCATGATTATGATTACACTTTTTCTAAACATTACTCTTTTAATGTGGAAACAATTTATAGTATTCGAGTCTCTTATGATACTCCCACTATTCCGAATGAGAAGAATTTTGCTTATGTGGAGAGTAATAAAATTTCTATGCAAGTAGATCATGAAAAGAATGCTTTAGGTGCTGGTTATATTGTTGAATTCATTCATGATGCTACTGAAAATTATTATGAGGGAGGAATATATGCTTGTAGGAATTGCAATAATATCAAGTTTCCTCTCTATGTGCTTAAAGTTTTGAACTTATGCTTGTTTTGCCTTCCTATGCTAGTTGATTATTGTTCCCATAAGTTGTTTGCTCAAAAAATCCCTATGCATAAGAAGTGGGTTAGACTTAAATGTGATAGTCATATTCTTCATGATTCTTCCTTTATGTTCCAATTCTTATCTTTTATGTGAGCATCATAGAAATCATCATGCCTAGCTAGGGGCGTTAAACGTTAGCGCTTGTTGGGAGGCAACCCAATTTGATCTTTATTCTTTGCTTTTGCATCTGTTTACTAACAATTAATGCATCTAGCCTCTGTTTAGATGTGGTTTTATGTTTTAATTAATGTTTGTGCCAAGTAGAACCTTTGGGAAGACTTGGGTGAAGTCTTTATGATCTTGCTGTAAAAAACAGAAATTTTAGCGCTCACAAGATTAGCTGCGATGTTTTACTGGAGAGTGATTTTAGGTTGATTCTTTTTAAGATGATTAATATACAAATTCCTTAGGTCCACCAATTTATTTCAGAATTTTTGGAGTTACATAAGTACTCTAATGATACAGATTACTACAGACTGTTGTGTTTTTGATAGATTTTGTTTTCATTGTGTTGTTTGTTTATTTTGATGAATCTATGAGTAGTATCGGAGGGTATGAACCATAGAGAAGTTGGAATACAGTAGATATTACACCAATATTAATTTAGAATGAGTTCACAACAGTACCTAAGTGGTGGTTTTATTTTCTTATACTAACGGATCTTACGAGTTTTCTGTTGAGTTTTGTGTTGTGAAGTTTTCAAGTTTTGGGTAAAGATTCGATGGACTATGGAATAAGGAGTGGCAAGAGCCTAAGCTGGGGGATTCCCAAGTCACCCCAAGGCAAATTCAAGGACAAGCAAAAGCCTAAGCTTGGGGATGCCTCGGAAGGCATCCCCTCTTTCGTCTTCGTCTATCAGTAACTTTACTTGGAGCTATATTTTTATTCACCACATGATATGTGTTTTTGTTGGAGCGTATTGTATGTATGAGTCTTTGCTTTCTAGTTTACCACAATCATGCTTGCTGTACACACCTTTTGGGAGAGACACACATGAATTGGAATTTATTAGAATACTCTATGTGCTTCACTTAATTTTTTTGAGCTAGGCAATTTTGCTCTAGTGCTTCACCTATATCTTTTTAGAGCACGGTGGTGGTTTTATTTTGTTGAAATTATTGATCTCTCATGCTTCACTTATATTATTTTGAGAGTCTTTTAGAACAGCATGGTATTTGCTATGGTTATAAAATTGGTCCTAATATGATGGGCATCCAAGTTGGGTATAATAAAAACTATCCTAGAAAGTGCATTGAACACTATGATCAATTTGATGCTTGATAATTGTTTTGAGATATAAAGGTGGTAATGTTAGAGTCATGCTAGTTGGGTAATTATGAAATTGAGAAATACTTGTATTAAAGTTGGCAAGTCCCGTAACATGCACGTATGGTAAAAGTTGTGTAACAAATTTGTAGCATGGGGTGCTCTTTTGATTGCCTTCCTTATGAGTGGAGGTCGGGATCGTGCGATGGTTAACTCCTACCAACCCTTCCCCTAGGAGCATGCATAGTAGTACTTTGCTTTGAGGGCTAATAAACTTTTGCAATAAGTATACGAGTTCTTTATGACTAATGTGAGTCCATGGATTATATGCACTCTTACCCTTCCATCATTGCTAGCCTCTACGGTACCGCACATTGCCCTTTCTCACCTTGAGAGTTGGTGCAAACTTCGCCGGTGCATCCAAAACCTGTGATACGATACGCTCTGTCACACATAAACCTCCTTATATCTTCCTCAAAACAGCCACCATGCCTACCTATTATGGCATTTCCATAGCCATTCCGAGATATATTGCGATGCAACTTTCCACCATTTCATTTATTATGACACGTTTCATCTTTGTCATATTGCCTTGCATGATCATGTAGTTGACATCGTATTTGTGGCAAAGCCACCATGCATAATTTTTCATACATGTCACTCTTGATTCATTGCCCATCCCGGTACACCACCGGAGGCACTCCTATAGAGTCATATTTTGTTCTAGTATCGAGTTGTAATCCATGAGTTGTAAGTAAATAGAAGTGTGATGATCATCATTATTAGAGCATTGTCCCTTGAAAAGAAAGGCCAAAAAAGGAAAGGCCAAATAAAAAAAGGGAAGGCCAAAAAAAGAGGGTGGGGGGGGGCGACAATGTTACTATCCTTTTACACACTTGTGCTTCAAAGTAGCACCATGACCTTTATGATAGAGAGTCTCTTATCTTGTCATTTTTATATACTAGTGGGAATTTTTCATTATAGAACTTGGCTTGTATATTCCAATGATGGGCTTCCTCAAAATGCCCTAGGTCTTCGTGAGCAAGAAAGTTGGATGCACACCCACTTAGTTTCTTTTGTTGAGCTTTCATACATTTATAGCTCTAGTGCATCCGTTGCATGGCAATCCCTACTCCTCATGTTGACATCAATTGATGGGCATCTCCATAGCCCGTTGACTAGCCTCGTCAATGTGATACTTTCTCCTTTTTTGTCTTCTCCACACAACCTCCATCATCATATTCTATTCCACCCATAGTGCTCTATCATGGCTTACGATTATGTATTGCGTGAGAGTTGAAAAAAGCTAAAGCGCGTTGAAAAGTATGAACCAATTGCTTGGCTGAAACCGGGGTTGTGCATGATGGGAGTATTTTGTGTGAGGAAAATGAAACATAGCCTAACTATATGATTTTGTAGGGATAAGCTTTCTTTGGCTATGTTATTTTGATAAGACATGATTACTTGTTAGTATGCTTGAAGTGTTACTATTTTTATGTTAATATTAAACTTTTATCTTGAATCATTTGGATCTGACCCTTCATGCCACAATAAAGAAAATTACATTGAGAAATATGCTAGGTAGCATTCCACATCAAAAATACTTTTTTTATCATTTACCTACTCGAGGACGAGCAGGAATTAAGCTTGGGGATGCTTGATACGTCTCCAATGTATCTATAATTTTTTATTGTTCCATGCTATTATATTATATGTTTTGAATATTTACTGGGCTTATTATACACTTTTATATTATTTTTGGGACTAACCTATTAACCAGAGGCACAACCCAAATTGTTGTTTTCTTGCCTATTTCAGTGTTTCGAAGAAAAGTAATATCAAACGGAGTCCAAACGGAATGAAACCTTCGGGAGAGTTATTTTTGGAACAGAAGCAATCCAGGAGACTTGGAGTAGACGTCAGGGAAGCTTCAAGGTGGCCACGAGGGTCCAGGGCGCGCCCTACCCCTTGGGCGCGCCACCCACCCTCGTGGGCCCCTCGTGGCTCCCCTGACTGACTTCTTTCACCTGTATATATCCATATACCCCAAAAACATCGAGGAGCACAATAGATCAGGAGTTCCGCCACCGCAAGCCTCTGTAGCCACCAAAAACCAATCGGGACCCTGTTCCGGCACCCTGCCGGCGCTCTCCATGACGAGGAGGGAGTAGTTCACACTCGGGGCTGAGGGTCTGTACCAGTAGCTATGTGTTTGATCTCTCTTTCTCTCTCTCGTGTTCTTGAGGTGATGCGATCTTGATGTATCACGAGCTTTGCTATTATAGTTGGATCTTATGATGTTTCTTCCCCTCTACTCTCTTGTAATGGATTGAGTTTTCCCTTAGAAGTTATATTATCGGATTGAGTCTTTAAGGATTTGAGAACACTTGATGTATGTCTTGCATGTGCTTATCTGTGGTGACAATGGGATATTCATGTGATCTACTTGATGTATGTTTTGGTGATCAACTTGCGGGTTCACCTTGTGAACTTATGCATAGGGGTTGGCACACGTTTTCGTCTTGACTCTCCGGTAGAAACTTTGGGGCACTCTTTGAAGTTCTTTGTGTTGGTTGAATAGATGAATCTGAGATTGTGTTATGCATATCGTATAATCATACCCACAGATACTTGAGGTGACATTGGAGTATCTAGGTGACATTAGGGTTTTGGTTGATTTGTGTCTTAAGGTGTTATTCTAGTACGAACTCTATGATAGATCGAACAGAAAGAATAGCTTCATGTTATTTTACTACGGACTCTTGAATAGATCGATCAGAAAGGATAACTTTGAGGTGGTTTCGTACCCTACAATAATCTCTCCGTTTGTTCTCCGCTATTAGTGGCTTTGGAGTGACTCTTTGTCGCATGTTGAGGAATTGTTCTATGATCTAATTATGTTATTATTGTTGAGAGAACTTGCATTAGTGAAAGTATGAACCCTAGGCCTTGTTTCCTAGCATTGCAATATCATTTGTGCTCGCTTTTGTCATTAGTTACCTTGCTGTTTTTATATTTTCAGATTACAAAAACCTATATCTATGTGACGCGCCCGTTTCAATCGTACACTAATCATACACACAAATGTGTACGATTAAGATCAGGGACTCACGGGAAGATATCACAACACAACTCTAGACACAAATCAAAATAATACAAACTTTATATTACAAGCCAGGGGCCTCGAGGGCTCGAATATATAGCTCGATACACAAGAGTCAATGGAAGCAACAATATCTGAGTACATCCATAAGTTAAACAAGGATGCCTTAAGAAGGCTAGCACCAAAGCAACACGATCGAAGAGGCAAGGCCTCCTGCCTGGGACATCCTAACTACTCCTGGTCGTCGGCGGTCTCCATGTAGAAGTAGGCACCATCGTGTAGTAGTAGACGTCAGTGGTGGCATCTGGCTCCTGGGATCCACCATCTGGTCGCATCAACCGAAAATAAGAAAGGAGGGGGAAAAGGGGTAGCAAAGCAACCGTGAGTACTCATCCAAAGTACTCGCAAGCATCAGATGTATACTAAGTATGCATTGGTATCAAATGGAAGGTTTGTATCTGTGGACTGAACTGCAGAATGCCAGAATAGAGGGGGAAGGCCTAGCCTACCGAAGACTAGCATCTTCAAGCAGCTCCAAGCATCTTGCAACATGTAGAAGAGTAAATAATAGCATTTTTATATTAAACATGCATGTTGTAACATCAACGCCCAGAGATCCTTCCTTGACTCCCCGCAAGAAAGCAATCTCGGAGCCACATATCCATCACATATCTCAAGTATCCATTTCTAGTTATATAAGATCCGGATACAAGTCTGAACGTCCATTACCATGGACACGGTATTCGAATATATATCTTACATGCAAGGGTGCACCACGTTACCCAACATGCTCGATCACTTTGGCCGGACACACCTTTCTGGGGTCAATGCCCGGCCTCGGAAGATCAACATGTCGCAGCCCTACCTAGGCTCAGCGGAGAGGTCCCCGCCGGTCTACATCCTAAGCACTCCGGGGTCTTGGGCCCATCGCCCACAACACTCTGGGTCGTTGCGCGCAGGGTGAATACCAGCACCGCCTCGGATGGCCAGCATGATCCGACTATGCTGCACTGCTGAACTGGACGTCTGACAAAGCCTCGGCTGATACTGCGACGTCGAGGACCATATCTATTCTCGCGTGGTGGTTAGTGCGTAAAGGCTAGAGGCCAACTCAGAACAAATACCCAAACCTGTTAGTGCATTGGGGGCTTACGGAAACAAGCAAAGACTCATGATAAGGTGACCCCGTCTCCCCGTCTCATGGACTTACGGCAAGGGCCCAGACTACCCGGCCGTGCCATGTGGAAAACTCGCGGGTGCTCTACGGGCCCGCCCGGCTTTCACATCAACTCGCGGGTACCCCTCAGGGCCGAACCGACTTCAACAATGGTATCAAGTAAAGTCAAGGTAACCGTGTGTCCAAACATCAAGGGGAAAACCCGAGGAATCACCCACGAAGGATTCCACTTGATGTAACCGTCAAGGTGAACGTAAGATGATCCACCCTGGAGGTTCACACTTGAGGTGTTGCACAACAGAGCCGTATCAAGAATGGTGAAAGAGGAACCACCCTGGATGACCACGAACGAATAGCTACACTACATAATTATCATCAGGAGAGCGTTATGAGGTATCACCCTCGGCACTCCATAGTAGCTCTACAGAGTCGAGCAACTAAAGGGGCGTGATGTGATGTGAGGTGTCAGGCTCTGGTCATCGATCACGTTGATCGAGTCATCGAAGATGAAGCAGGGGCAACAAGGACAAGGTGGGGGTCACTGATGGATCACTAACCAACCTATACTAAGCAGTTTAGGATAAGCAAGTAGGTAACAATAAGCAGGTTACAAAAGGCAGGCTATGCATCATAATAGGAGCAATCAATTACAGTAGCAAAATGTAATGTAAGCATGAGAGAATGGAATGGGCGATATCGAGATGACCAAAGGGGGGGCTTGCCTGGAAGCTCCGCTGAAAGGGAAGAAGGGTCGTCGTCGATGTAGTCGATCATAGGGGCATCAACAGCGGTCTCGGGGACTACCGGAGAAGAAGAGGGGGAAGAAATAGTAAATATAAGGCACACAGATGCAATACTAAGCATGACAAGACAATAAGCAACGCTAGGGGTATTCTAACGGGGTGCTACACGATACCGGTGAAGTGGGATAACATCCGCGAAAGTTTTCCCGGTTTCGGACGTCTGTTAGATAGATGAACCAGAGGGGAAAAGTTCAATGTTTGCTATGCTAGGGACATGTGGCGGGCGAACGGACTGCGAGTTCAGATTCGACTCATTGTTCTGAGCAACTTTCATGTAGAAAGTTTTTTGATCCAAGCCACGGTTTAATTTCTATGATTTTCCGAAGATTTAATGATATTTTGCAATTTAATTTAATTCGAAAATAATGACTAAATGCTTGGTGCACCCAGATCTGTGTACACATAAGTGTACCAGAGGGTGACATGTGGGTCTAGGGGGTCCCAGTTGACCAGTCAATGTTTGACTGGTCAACATGGGTGTGGGGACACCCTGTCATTGACTACTAACTAATTAACTAATTAATTAGGTAACTAATCGGGTTAATTAAGTTAAGTTAATTAAACTAATTAATTAATCAATATTTATTTATTTCATTAATATATATATATATATGGTTCTTATCCAGGGGCTGGGCCCCGTGTGTCATAGGCACATGGGCCAATGGGTCAGGCAAACGGGTGCTAGGGCGCGGCCGACGGCGCCCGTTGGGGCGGAGGGGCGAGGTCGGCCGACCGGGGCTATGCCCAGCAGCGGAAAGGCCACGGCGAGGCGGCGCTAGGACGTGGCGCGGGCGAGCGCCGGTGGGTGGGAGTGGCATCCGGTGATGGGGACGCAGGCGAGCAGCAGGCTCCAGCGGGGGTAGAGGCGGGCGGCGTTCAGGCGAGGTGTGCGCCGTGAGCGCGAGCACGGTCACCGGGCGCATCCGGGGCGGCTATCGCAGGTGGTGGCTACGTCGACGAGGTCGGAAGGGGGACAAGGGAAGGCGCGTTCGGTGAAAGAGCTCACCGCGGGAGCGTGGGGTCTAGGCAGAGGGCTCGGGGGGGGGGGGGTCAGGGAGGTCCAGCGAGGTAGAGGACGAGGTGGACGACGGCGACGGGGACGAGGCAGCCCGGCGTCGACGCGGTCGCGGACAAGGTGGCGAGGGCGTCCAGCGAGGCGGGGCTCCGCAGAGGAGGTCCGGCGAGGGAGGAGAGGCCTCCGGGCGGCGGGCGACGGCGGGAGCACCGTGGGGTCGAGCCCCGATCTGGATCGAGGGGAGGAGAGCATGTAGAAGAGTAAAGAATAGCATTTTTATATTAAACAAGCATGTTGTAACATCAATGCCCGGAGATCCTTCCTCGACTCCCCGCGAGAAAGCAATCTTGGAGCCACATATCCGTCACATATCTCAAGTATCCATTTCTAGTTATATAAGATCCGGATACAAGTATGAATGTCGATTACCATGGACACGGTATTCGAATATATACCTTACCTGCTGAGGTGCACCACGTTACCCAACACGCTCGATCAGTCTGGTTGGACACACCTTTCTAGGGTCAATGCCCGACCTCGGAAGATCAACACGTCGCAGCCCTACCAAGGCTCAACAGAGAGGTCCCCAGCGGTCTACATCCTAAGCACTCCGGGGTCTTGGGCCCATCGCCCGCAGCACTCCGGGTCGTTGCGCGCAGGGTCAATACCAGCACCGCCTCGGATGGCCAGCACAATCCGACCGTGCCGCACTGCTGAACTAGACACCTAGAAGATCTTGAACTGCTAACTTACATAATCAAGAGTAATTAATTGGATAGGTAGGAGTACCCTTTTGGTAATGGATATACTCCCTCCCTTCCCGTTTATAGAGTTTATCTCAAAAAAATTATTTTCCCGGTTTACAAGTCTCGATTTGATTGTTCCATTCACATGTTGAGATTTCAAGGTGGATTACATCGTTGTATGCAAGGATTAGGAGAAAAGTCACCATTGCAGGTAAAGTTCTTGGTCATTTATTGGTCACGCATGCATGCATTACGGTTAAAATATTGTTCAATACAATTTCTTAAGGAAAACGAGCCCATTAATTAGGTACTTTTGCAAACAACAAAAGTTATTGCACTACTCACAATCTGTCTTGGTTGCCGATATTTTTGAATTAAGCCTATAAAACGGAAGTGAGGGAGTATATGGGTAGTCCATGCTCCCTTGGACGTCTGTGTTTGCTAGTGTTTCTGATGACATATTTTCTTTTTTAGGTTAATAACATATATTTAACCCCCGCAAAAATAAGGGAAACTATTTTCAAAAAATCTAAATCATCATAACTAGTAAAGTAGCTATAAATACAAAAAAAGTTCGTGACACTGGTGTCAAATAAATAATGAGGAAAACATCAGCAAATACATAAATCTAGCCGCACAAACGGATGCCAGCTGTGCAAAACAGTGTAACTATGGCGCATGGCATATTTACGCCATATTCACTAATCAATCAATGGTAACCAATGGCACATTGTAGCAATCCACATAATTACAGGATCATATAATGAAACATGCAGCCCAAAAAATATACGGATTTCCTAAAACTCAGCTAGATGAGTTTTAGTTATGTCTCATTCACTTTTGTGACCGTTGAATGTATATATGCCCTAAGATTCGTACGCTTCGGTCTGTGGCTGCTTTTGTATCGGGCTCTCTGCAGTTTTGTGTTGTGGGCGTTCGTTGCCAGGCCGGCAGGCCTTTTTTTTGTGGTGAAGGTCGGCAGGCCTTTCTTTGTAATACCTTTTTTCTTTTTTCATTGGTTCAACAGATAGACTATTTCTTGTAACGCCAAACGAATGATTATTTTTCTGGTTCGATCATAACACAGACCATTTTTCTTTTGTGTGTTGTCCTTTTTTATTCAACTGTTTTTTAGAGTCTATTCAATTTTTTTGTGAGTGCTTTTTTTTGTTTTGTATTGACTTTTATTTCTTACTTTTGTTTATGTCATTTTCTTTTGAATATCAAACTTTCAATTGCAATTACATTTTTTTAAGACTTGAATGAAAAATGGACCATTAGTTGCATTCCCATCTACCCACATGCAAATACCCACTTTTATGTTCATTTTTGTATTGACTTGTGACATTTTATTCTTCTTTTTCCTTTTTCTTTCTTTTTTCATTTTTTCTGTTCGTACATGGAGCACAAGTGTGCAATTTCTTTGTTGTTATGTCATTATCATCAAAATACCCACAATTGTGTTAGTTGCGTGGCTGTCATTAGACATGCAATTTTTCATGTGGACATCACTTAGAAAATCCACAAGAAGGTAGCTGAACCATTGAACTTGGACCCAGAAGGCGTTTTTGGGCTTTGTATGGGCGTGGGAGAGGTTATGCACGTTGCGTATCACACAGACCATGACAGACGCGTCATTCTCAACCAAGGCTTGGGGTGTTTTTGTAGTCCAGAACAACCTCCAGGTGGATGATGCTGTTGTGTTTAACTTCAGGGAGATCAATGGACAACATATCAACCTAGTATGCGTCGTCAACGCTTCGAGGCCGGCAGAACCATAAAGGATGGTGGTGGTAGCTAGAGATATTGTGCCATCATTTTTCGTTTTCTTATCTCATGTCCAGTACCCTTTTTCTAATGATGTGGCAGAAAGCAAATGTGAGGGGTGCTACAGACAATGTGCTAGCATTTTTTTACATTTTCCCTCATGTTCAACACCTTTTTCTTATGTTTTCCTTTTTCTGTGTTTTTGAACTATGAAAGGGCACTGGATGATGTGTTCTTTTTTTGATGTGTTCAGAGAAGGTGTGTGTTTTTGTCCAGTACCTACCCCCCAAACATACTAATATGTAATGGATGTGGTGCCAGACTCATATTATCCTCTTTTTTTCAAAAAACAAAAAGGTGTGTCCACATACACGGTCCTCTTGATTCTCTCTGTACATTAGTTGCAAGATGCATGATGTGTCTGCATCCAGGGGGTTGCCGGTGACCGTGATTTTTTTTGTTTTAGTTTGTATCTTGTCGGAACCGACCCAACTCCAGCACAATTGCAACTCAGCACAACCAAACGCAACCGGGGCATCTGGGGAGTGTTTGTCGGCACCGATGAAATAGGTTTCTTTTTTAAGCCTTTTTTTGTTGTAGTTTTGCAACCGCCCCATCATGAGCGCAATCGCAACTCAACACCTCCCAAACAAACATTTGAGGACATCTAATGTGATCGCAACCAGGACTCGGGGCGGAGGGGGTTGTCGGCACCGATGAAATTGGTCCCTTTTTTTTCTTGTAGTTGCAACCGTCTCAACCCAAGCGCAATTGCATCTCAACACACCCAAGCAAACCCAGTGTTGGGGGAGGGGGGGGGGTAAGATTTTTTGGCGGGGATGAAATCGGATTACTTTTTTGTTTACGGATTTTGGTTGTTTTTTATTAGTTTGCAATTTGCCCTAGTTGCAAGTCCACCATCGACACACAACTGCAGATGCCTGCATGCCACTTGCAAGTAGAACATCGAGTCGCAACTTGGCTTTTTTTATTAGTTTGCAATTTGCCCTAGTTGCAAGTCCACCATCGACTCGCAACTGTGGGTGCCCGCATGCCACTTGCAACTAGAACATCGACTCACAAACTTGCCTTTTATATGTACTTTTGTAATTGCCCTAGTTGCAAGTCCACCCTTTTTTTGCCTCACAACTGTAGGGGCCCGCATGCCACTTGCAAGTAGAACATCAACTCATAACTAGTGGTTGTTTACTCGATGCCACTTGCAACTCGACCATCGACTCACAACTAGTTTTTTTTGTAGTTTTGTAATTGTCCTAGTTGTAATTCAACCATCGACTCGCAACTGCCGGGTGCCCGCATGCCACTTGAAAATCGCACATCGACTTGCAACTCGGGCAATTGCCCTAGTTGCAACTCCACAATCAACTCACAACTATGCTTGCGCGCATCCCACTTGCAACTCGACCATTGACTCGCAACTTGGCTTTTTTTTGCAGTTTTGCAGTTTGCCCTAGTTGCAAGTTCACCATCGACTCACAACTGTGGGGTGCCCACATGCCACTTGCAACTCGACCATCAACTCACACCTAGGTGTTGTTTACTCGATGCCACTTGCAACTCGACCATCGACTCGCAACTCGATTTTTTTTTTGTAGTTTTGTAATTGTCCTAGTCGCGAGTCAACCATGGACTCGCAACTGCGGGGTGCACGCATGCCACTTGCAACTCGCCCATCGACTTGCAACTCGGGCAATTGCCCTAGTTGCAACTCCACCATCGACTCGTAATTGTGGTTGCCCTCATCCCACTTGCAACTCGACCATTGACTCGCAACTTGGCTTTTTTGCAGTTTTGCAATTTGCCCTAGTTGCAAGTCCACCATCGACTCGCAACTGCGGGTGCCCACATGCCACTTGCAAGTAGAACATCGTCTCACAACTCGCCTTTTTTTTGTACTTTTTAATTGCCCTAGTTTGCAAGTCCACCATTTGCCTCACAACCATGGGGGCCCCGCATGCCACTTGCAAGTAGAACATCGACTCGCAACTATGGGTTGTTTACTCGATGCCACTTGCCACTCGACCATCGACTCACAACTCGGGTTTTTCTGTAGTTTTGTAATTGTCCTAGTTGCAAGTCCACCATCGAATCACAACTGTGGGGTGCCCGCATGCCTCTTGCAACTTGACCATCGACTTGCAAATCGGGTAATTGCCCTACTTGCAAATCCACCATCAACTCGCAACTATGGGGTGCCTGCATGCCACTTGCAACTTGACCATCAACTTGCAACTTGGGAAATTTCCCTACTTGCAACTCCACCATCTACTCACAACTGTGGTTGCCCGCATGCCACTTGCAACTCGACCATCGACTTACGACTTGGCTTTTTTTGTAGTTTGCAATTTGCCCTAGTTGCAAGTCTACCATCGACTCACAACTGTGGGTGCCCGCATGCCTCTTGCAAGTAGAACATCGACTCATTTGAATGAGATATAAAATGGTGCATTGCAACTAAGGACGTGTGTGTGTGTGTTTTGTCATGGCCCCCAGTTGCAAGCCGCCCATCGACTCACACTAAGTATGTGTGTGTGTGTGTGTGTGTGTTCTCGAGGGTCCCAAGTTGCATGCTGATAACCAACTCACAACTAGCGCGCGCGCGTGTGTGTGTCTTTATGTCAAGGGTCCCCAATTGCATGTCAACCATCGACTCACACCTGGTTTTTTTTGTTTAAGGGTCCCCAATTGCATGTCAATAACCGACTACGTAACTAGAGGTGTGTGTGTGTGTGTGTGTGTGTCTTTTAGTCAAGGGGTCCCTAGTTGCATGTTAACCATCGAGTCACAACTAGGGGGTGTTTGTTTTGTAGAGCCCCCCCCCCCCCCCCGAGTTGCAAGTTGACCATCAGCTCGCAACTAGGGGGCTGTGCGTGTGTGTGTGTGTGTGTGTGTGTGTGTGTGTGTGTGTGTGCTTTTCGGTGCCCCCAATTGCATGTCAACCATCAACTCGCAACTAGTGTGTGTGCGTGTTTGTTTCCCCAATTGCATGTCGACAACCGACTCGCAATTAGAGGTGTGTGGGTGTCCTTTTGTTAAGGGGTCCCCAGTTGCAAGCCGCCCATCGACTCGAAACTAAGGAATGTGTGTGTGCCTTTTTTCAAGGGGTCCCCAGTTGCATGTCAACCATCAACTTGCAACTTGGGGGGGGGGGGTGTTGAGTACCCATAGTTGCAAGTTGACCATCGAATTGCAACTAGGGTGTGTGTGTGTGTGTGTTTATTCGTGGCCACCAATTGCAAGTTGACCATGAACTCGCAACTAGGGGGGTGTCTGTGTATGTGTTTTGTCGTGGCCCCTAGTTGCAAGCCGCTCATCGAACTCACAACTAAGGATGTGTGTGTGTGTGTGTGTGTGTCGAGGGTCCCTTGTTGCATGTCGATAACCGACTCACAACTAGGGTGTGTGTGTTTTGTTGAGGACCCCCTAGTTTGCAAGTTGACAATCGACTCGCAACTAGGGGTGGGTGTGTGTGTGTGTGTGTGTGTGTTTGTCAAGGGTCCTCAGCTGCATGTCAACCATCGACTCGCAACCACGGAGGGTGTGTGTTTGTCGAGGACCCCAATTGCAAGTTGACCATCGACTCACAACTAGGGTGCGTGTGTTTGTTTTGAGGACCCCTAGTTGCAAGTTGACCATCGACTCACAACTAGTGTGTGTGTGTGTGTGTGTGTTTTGTCGTGGCCCCCAGTTGCAAGCCACTCATTCGACTCGCAACTAAGGATGTGTGTGTGTAGACGGTCCCCATTTGCATGTCGATAACCGACTCGCAACTAGGTGTGTGTGTGTGTGTGTGTCTTTTCTGTCAAGGGTCCCCAGTTGCATGTTGAACATCAACTCGTAACTAGGAGGTGTGTGTTTTTTGAGGACCCCAAGTTGCAAGTTGACCATCGACTCGTAATTAGGGGTGTGTGTGTGTGTGTGTGTGTGTGTGTGTGTGTGTGTGTGTGTGTGTGTGTGTTGTGGCCTCCAATTGCAAGCCGACCATCGAATCACAACTAGGGGTGTGTGTGTTTTGTTGAGGACCCCTAATTACAAGTTGACCATCGACTTGCAACTAGGGTGTGTGTGTGTGTGTGTGTGTTTATTCGTGACCGCCAGTTGCAAGTTGACCATGAACTCGCAACTAGGAGTGCATGTGCGTGTGTGTTTTGTCGTGGCCCCTAGTTGCAAGCCGCTCATGGAACTCGCAACTAAGGATGTGTGTGTGTGTTTGTGTTTGTGTGTGTGTTTATGTGTGTGTGTGTGCTGTCATGGCCTATAGTTGCAAGCCGCCCATCGACTCGCAACTAAGAAATGTGTGTGTGCTTTTCTTTTCAAGGGGTCCTTAGTTGCATGTCAACCATCGACTCGCAACTAGGGTGCGTGTGTTTTGTTGAGGACTCCCAGTTGCAAGTTGACCATCGACTTGCAACTAGGGTGTGTGTGTGTGTGTGTGTGTGTGTGTGTTGTCGTGGCCCCTAGTTTCAAGCCACTCATCGACTCGCAACTAAGGATGGTTGTGTGTGTGTGTGTGTGTGTGTGTCTTAGTAGACGGTCCCTAGTGGCATGTCGATAACCGACTTTGAACTAGGTGTGTGTGTGTGTGTGTGTGTCTTTTTTGTCAAGGTTCCCCAGTTGCATGTTGAACAGCAACTCGCAACTAGGAGGTGTGTGTTTGTTGAGGACCCCGAGTTGCAAGTTGACCATTGACTCGTAATTAGGGTTGTCCACCACTAGGGTTGCAACTCGAAGCATTGTAGCTCGATTGCAACTTTCACATACCCAAACACGGCTGCAACTATGCGATGGGGGGGGGGGGGGGGTTATTAGTCATTTGCATGTTGACTTGTAACCGCGAGTGTTACTACTTGATTGCAACCGCATGCCCCCCCAAAGCGACCGCAACTAGCGGTGATAGTATTTTTGTTGGCCCGACGCATGTTGACCAGTAGAGTTGAAACTGCAAGCGTTGTAACCCGATTGCAACTAGATAACCCCAAACACAGCTGCGATTGGGCCGGTAGGTTTTTTGGTCAGTTGCATGCCCATACTAGACATGCAACTATAAACTTTGTAAATCAATTTGCAACTGCATAGCCCCAAACACAGCTGCAACTTGGCCATAAGGGGTTGGCCAGTTGCATGTCCATCACTAGACTTGCAACTGCAAGCATTGCAACATAACTGCAACTGCATGGCTCCAACACGGCTGCAACTAGATCGATAGGTTTTTTTGCCAGGTGCATGTCCACCACTAGAGTTGCAATAGTAAGTGTCATAACTAAATTGTAACTATACGTGCCACCAATGCGACCGCAAGGGTTGCAATCCTGACTACAACTGCGGTGTCCCCCCAACACGACTTCAAGTGGTGGCAATTGTTTTCATTCTTTTTGTCTCTTCTAAATTTCTAACAATAGAATCATGGACTTTTTTGAATTAGTATTTTTTAATACTTCTCTTTTTAAAATTTATGAACTTTTTCATATTGTGATTTTTTTAAGTTCATGAAGATTTTTTAAATTAACGAACATTTTTTCTGATTCACTAATATTTTTTATACATGCGGTGAACATTCAGAAATACACGACGACATTTTCCAAATATGAAGTGAACAGTTTCAAATACACTATAACCATTTTTGTGAATAATTTCTAAATATGCAGCATTATTTTCTTTCAAATATGCAACTGATATCCTTAGAAACATGTCGTGAATTTTTTCAACGAATGCTTTCTTAATACCCCGTGAACACTTTGTAAATACATGATGAATAAATTTTTCATACATGGTGAACATGTTTTTAAATACTTGAAGAATATTTTTTAAGTTCGAACCTATATTCTTTTAAATTTTCCGGTGTATAATATTTTTCCTTAGATTTAGCCATCTAGCATTTTTTAAGCAATTTGTTAATTTTTTTTTCTGATATATTAAACAAGCTTCTGATATATTAAACAAGCTGAGGCACAAAACCAGACATGTCATGTGCGCCAAAGGCTTCTTACTGGCGAAATGAAAAGAAAAAAACCTTACCCAAAGTCGGAATACGGTGCATGTTCCTCTATCATCCCGTGCATATCTTCTTTCTTTTTTTTTTGTTAAGGATTTGTTCCTTTTTTTGCCGGTAATATACGTGTGTTCTCCTTCTGCATGTTCTCGTACCACATAATACAGTCAGCCTAGTAATAAAGTACGTACATACAAAGGCTTATACGTAAAATAGTTGTGGCCTGTTTGTTCACAAAATTACAAAGAAAGCACAAACAAAAGGAGAAAAGAAAAGCACGTCTTGGAGCGCCAATACAATGCACCCCATGCCAGCCCATGTTACCAAGCCCAACAACGCACCACCCAACCCACAGTAAAAACAACACGAGCAAAGCGGGCAGCCAACATACAGGATGACGTCAGCCTGACATCAGCTCAATGAGACATAACTATATCTCATTCAGCTGAGCTCCAGGCGCTCCCAAAAATATATAATTGAAACATGCAAGATACGGTCCAAATTAGTTTACTACCGCAAAACTGACATAACAACACAATACATAGCACAAGAGCCGAGATCTAGACCCGACAGCCACACGTACAAAGAAAACAAACAACAATCACGAGCTCACAAAACACATACAACAATACAAGAGCAAATACCGACGACGTAGGCACCTCGTCCTCCACTGCATGCGGTGGCACCTCACTCACGCAGAGTGGCATTTCAGGATTTCAAACACAATTACTGGACTTTTGAGTTGCAATTTAGTTATATTTGATGAAACTAATTAAAAAAAATTGAACCTTTGTATTGGATAATTCAGACACATGAGGTCCACACTACGTATTAGTGGCGTCCCGGATTTCTGTGCGCACCACTTGTTCTTTCTACATTCGCGGCGTTTGCCGCGCTAGCTGCTAGTATATTCGAGATGAAGGGCTTCCTCGGTGCCCATTACTAGCAGTGTGCGCTGGTGTCACACACGAGTATTAGCATCGTGTACTATTTTCGTGAACGTCACATGTATTTTGTCAAATTAGCACTCGCACCCCATTTTATTCGCATACTGCTAGTAGCAAAATCCTATAAAGGTTTTCTGCACTAGTGAAGAGTTAATCCCAGGAACGAAGAACGGTGCGGTAAAGCGCACGGCCTATACTCCCTCGGATGCCCGTGTTTCTGACACCGTATTCTCCTTTCAGGTTAACAACCTATATTTCAGGGGCAAAATTTTAATAAAATTTAAATAGCTGTAACTAGTAAAGTTGCTACAATAAAACTATTCTTTTTTTTGCGGCAAAGAGACACGATTCTGTACGACTGTAATTAGCCAGACAATCTGCTACCCTATTTTGATCCCTACAAATCTTCTGGGGAATAAACTCCCTCTCCTCCATCAGGGCCTTAATCTCATCTACCAAGTGCCCATAAGCTGAACAATAAAACTATTCTTGACAGTGGAGTCACATAAATAAAAAGAAAAACAACACCAAATACAATAATATCTATAAATCTAGACGCACAAACAGAGGCTAGTTGTGCAAAACAGAGTAACTACGACGCATGACATATTTACCGTGTATTTCACCGATCATGCAATGGTAACCAATGGCACATTGGAGCAATTCACATAATTCCAACATCTATAATTGAAATATGCAGCCAACAAATATATAATTGAAACATGCAAGATACAATCCAAATTAATTTACTGCCACAAAACTGACGTAGCAGCACAACACACACAAGAGCCGAGATCTAGACCCGACAGCCACACGTACAAAGGAAACAAACAACAATCACGTGCGCACCAAACACACACACAAGAATACAAAAGCAAATACCGACGACGTAGCTAGGCACGGCGCGTCCCCACTGCATGCGCTGCCACCTCACTCATGCAGAGTGGCGTACACCACGTAGCTGGAGTAGTCCTTGGCCACCCTCCCCTCCGGTGCCGGCGCGTTCATCTTGGCGTCCGCGGCGGGGCAAGCCACGCGAGCGCTCGCCGCCGGGCACGTCTTGGGCTGGCTCAGGAACGAGGCGCACTCCGCCGGGCCCCTCTGATTGGCGAAGCCGGGGATGCAGTTGTGCTTCACGTCCAGCACGCCGTCCTTGATCAGTGCCGAGCACGCCGGCCCGACCGACGTGAAGTAGTTGCTCGACAGCGTGAGGTTGGAGAGGCGGCCGGCCGGCCCGGCCAGCTTGCAGAGCGCATCAGGAACCTGCCCGTACAGGCGGTTCCCGGCCAGGTTGAGCTGCTCGACGCTGCTGAGGCACGAGAAGGATGAGGGGATCGGGCCGGTGAGCTGGTTCATCCCAGCGTCGATGACGGCGGTCTTGGTGAGCATGCCGAGCTCGTTGGGGAGGCAGCCGGAGAGCTGGTTGTTGAGGAGGAGTACCTCTAGGAGGGAGTCTTGCAATTGTGCGATTGATGTTGGGATTGACCCGCTGAGCTTGTTGTTGGCGAGGGCGAGATAGCTCAACTTGAAGAAGCCAATGTTCGTTGGAAGTTTCCCAGACAGGTTATTGTAGTTCAGGATAAGTGCCTTAGCATCGGTAACGCCCGGAATGATTCCTCCTTCCGGGGTGCCAATTCGGAAGTGGTATGTGATGTTAAGAAAAGTATTAGTGCATGCTGGAGGTCGGAGATTACCAGGTTTTTTACCGTCTGTCTCACGACTTCCTTCTATACCTCCCCTTGCGTCGCCGGAAGTACGGCCGCGAGGCAGCATACGTCGGATGTCGTAATTAGCAGTATTGAACTCGAACTGGTACGGCAGGCTGTCCAGGTGAGGGATGTCGCCGCCAAAGTTGTTGGAGGACGCATGGAAAATCGCCAGATCAGGAAGCTGGTCGGCGAAGCCTTGCAACCTCGGCGCATGCAGGCCAAAGCCATTAAAAAGAACCGCCGTTACTGTTAGCTTCTCATCTAACCCTGGCGGCGTTGCGCAGTGGAAGCCGAGATAGGTCTTCTCACTGCAGATATCATTGCCGGACCAGGTGGCAGTGATGTTCTTGGGGTCACTATTTATGGAGTTCTTGAAACGCTGGATGGCAAGGTAGGCTTGGTAGAGGCGTTCGTTGGGGAAGTTCGCTGGCTGTAGACTGATTTCATGGGATAATTCTGGACGAACGGCAGGGTATCCAACTACTGCAGTAACGAAACAAAGAATCAAGAGGGAGAGTTGGTTGGACGGCAATATAGGGTGGACAGCCATGCTCTGTTTGAACTATGAACTCTATTTGTTGTTTCTCAAGGAAGTAAGATGCCATAGCCCAATATATAAAGAGATAGAGCAGAGAGCTCCTACTCTTTTTTTTACTCGGGACCTCCCAGCACCCAATACCTATTCGCCGCGCCCTTTTGGGCCGGCCCATGTACGGGGCGGGACACCTCCTGTTTTTTCTATTTCCTTCCTTTTGCTTTTTTGCTTTTTATTTTTATTTTTAGTTTATGTTTTTGCTTTTCTTCTTATTTAATACTTGGGACTTCACAAAAGTGTGATTTTTAAAACAATATTTAAGAAATCATAAAATGTTCGCAGATACAAAACATGTTTACAATTTTGGAAAAAAAACATGTTCGGGAAATAAAAAATTGTTTATTGTTTAAAAAAATGTCCATGAATTCAAAAACTTATTTGAGAATTACAAAACATTCAGCGTACAAAATATATTCGTTGATTCAAAATAAAATGGCCATGAATTCAAAAAATTATTTATGTATTTTAAAAAATGTTTTCAAGAAAAATGCTCCTTGATTCTATATACATTTGTGTGTGGATTTATCATATAAGCCATGACATAAGCAAATATGTCATGTGGTCTAAGTGTTATGAGCAAGATATCAAAATGATCATGGTGTTGATCAAATGGACTACAGCGGAAAATTTCCTAAAGTACTTGAGAAGTTCTAAGGACATATTTCTCGTAATGGACATGATGAAGAGCTTCGTTGTAAAGTGTTACACTAATGCATGATCATTGTAAGGAGTTACATTCATGCAATCTTCACCATTAACCCAGACAATCTTTGATTTCAATCAATGTCTTGTGAACACACAGAACGATGGCATAATAAGTTGTAATTGTTCCAATAAGAAAAATCACCATTTCTATAAGGGAGGCAAAGTATATCACCACTTTAGAAGTGGCAATGAACTATCCTAAGCCCAGGCCAAGAAGCCAAGGTTCTACCAGGAGTTCAAACATATACAAAGCTGATTCTACATAAATTATGAATTTTTAGGAGCATGGAGACACAAAGCTATGAAAGATACACGCGGACTTGAAGATGTCAGATCCATTGACGAAGTCTATACCACAAGAAAAGCACGAGCAACACCGAAATGCCATTGGTGTTAGAGAACTTATGCAACTGGATTATTGACTCTGGTGCAAGTGGAGGACTGTTGAAAATATGCCCTATAGGCAACAATAAAATTTTATTATTTACATGTTCACAATTAAGTTTATGATCCGATGCTATAATTGTATTGGTTCTCGAATATGAGATTCCTAGGAAAACCCAATGCATGTGTGGAAACATGAACACCAATATGATCCCTAGTCATGCCTCTAGGACTACTTCATGTATTGACAATGATCTTGTTTCCTGATCATGAACATTGTTATAGTAATGAGGATTCTATCAACAATGAGAATACATTGTTACTGGAACAATGGTTTTGGATAGACCCAACATATGAATCACTGAGAGATGTTATCGTTATTATGTCGTCAGTATTTTCATGACATGTTAATGTTTACTTACTTCCTTAGACTATGAGAATATCACGTGTCAACATATTGGATGGTTACTTTGGGGTTAGCGAATGTCACTCCGTAGCTGGATGTGAATAAAGGTGACTTATGAGTATGCCGGAAACATATGTTTTGGTATCGATAGTTCAAGACTAGGATTTGCTCCCTCACGATAGAGAGATACTCTCTGGGCCCACTCGGTGTTAGATATCATTATCGTCTGGCCAGACACTTGTGACTATGATCACGGGATATCGGAACACGAACACGAGTAAAGAGAACAAAACCGATAACAAGGATAACAGGTATAGTGATTAAGGAGTTGATCATGAGGATACCGATAATCTCAACTCGTGTTTGTAAATGTATCACGAAGCAAAGGGAATGATATTCATAAACAAAGGTTCGCTCGAGATCATCGTGAATATGCGGTAGTTAATAAGGGTGTCCAGATCCCGATGTTAACTATTGATCGGAAAGAGTTGCGGGTCATGTCCGCATATTTCTGAACCTGTAGGTTACATGCTTAATGACTAGTAGTCATGATTACCAGAAAAATTAGAACTGGTTAAATGAGCACCAAAAGAGTTTTGAAGTGTTTCGGGTGGTTTTGGAAGGGTTCCAGGAATTCTGGAAAGGTATAAGATGATTCAGAAAGTCCAGAAAATCCGGAATTTTATTTGTGGAAGGAAGTTGTGAAGTACCGTCATGAGATTAGCACCCCTAGTGGGTCCAATGGGGCCCACATGGGGCACCACTTCCATATGGAAGGTCTTGGCCGAATTAGTTAGGGAAGGGGAGTCCTTCCCTCCACTACTAGGAAAAGGGCTATAGATGGAATTGACACTAATGGCGCACCAGACATGTGGTGCGCCATTAGTATATACTAATGGCGCACCACCTTCTGATGCGCCATTAGTGTTGAAACTACTAATGGCGCACCCTGCCCACGGTGCGCCATTAGCTCCTTGCTCTAACCGGAGGAGAAGTTGGACTCCCCCTCCATTGGCGCCCCTCTAAGAAGATCGAGATGGACCTAGAGGGGGGGTGAATAGGTACAATTATAAATTTTAATTATTACTAAGCAATTTTCGGCAATAATGCGGAATATGAGAGTGAGCCTAACAATTGCAAGAGTAGTACTAAGTGCTAAGCAAGTAACATGAGTATGAAAGGAAGCAAGCACAATATGATATAAGTAAGTGCTAAGAGACAAGTAACCACAAGTAGAGAGTTAGGGTTAGGAATAACCGCAACTCCGGGAGACGAGGATGTATGCCGATGTTCACTTCCTTGGAGGGAAGCTACATCACTGTTAGAGAGGTGGATGTTACCCCGAAGGCACACCAACACCACGAAGGCTCACCCTATTCTCCCTTTGAGACAACACCACGAAGGCGTTTCTCAACCACTAGTGGTAGACCTGGTGGAGGGGGTCTCCAAACCCTCACAAACTTTTTTGGGGGTAATCACAAAGGTCGATTCTTCTCCGAAAGACTCCTACCGCCTAGGAGTCTCCAACCTCCAAGAGTAACAAGAATGATGGGGAAAAGCTCAAGACTTGCTCAAATCACGAATTCCTTTGGTGCAAAGAAGGAGAAGGAGTGGATCTATCACTTGATTGGACAACTTCGCTCAAATGCTCTCAAATCCCTTGGGGATCTAAGATTTGGTGTGGAGGAGTGAGAGAGAGAGAGAGAGAGAGAGAGAGTGAAATGTGTTCTAGGGTTTGTTCAAAGTGAGTGGTCAGCCCTCTCCCGTGGGGAAGAAGGGCCATATATAGTGTGAGCACAAATGTGGCCATTGTAGCACAAGTGAATGGGGAGGCCTGACATCCGGGCTGGCGAGGCACTTGAAGAAAAGAGGAGAAGCCTGGATAAAAACAGAGGGGCCGGACATCCGGGGCAAAGCCCGGACATCCGGCAACACGGGAAGGCCCGGACATTCGGGGCGAAGCCCGGACGTCCGACAACTACGTGCAAACCTACTAGAGTTGGGATGACAGGGAGTCGGACATCCAGGGAAAAGACTGAACATCCGACGTGGATGGGAGTCCCGGACATCCGGGGTGCAGCCCGGACATCCGGCGTGAACGTGCAGTCCTACTGGTGTCTAAACAACAGTGAGCCGGATATCCGGATGGCAGCCCGGACATCCAGCATGGGAGTAAAAAGACATGTGCACCAAAGTATTTTTGTGTGACCCTACGTTTTTATTGTAGCTAGGAATTATTGTATCTTGAGCAAGTCTTTCACTAACCCTACCGATCCCCTCTTAATAGTGTGGGATCCTATACTCAAGAAAACAAATATGAAATCAATTTTTATGCTTCATCCTTGAGTAAAATCACTTTGTATGCTCTTGATCCACACACTTCGATGAGCCGGGGACTAACACCTGAGATTTACTTAACAACCATTGTTAGTCCCCTACATGTATATTGTCATCAACATCAAAACATGATGTAAGGGCATGATTGCTCTTTCAATCTCCCCCTTTTTGTTTGTTGATGACAATCACACATGTAGTATCACAGTTGCAATAAATAATCTTAGCATTGACAAACATGAGAGCAAGAATACAAAGTATGTTGATGTTTCTATTTGTATTTGGCTCCCCCTCATTGTGAGCATGAGATGAATATGTTAGGATGCATATGTATCTCCAGGAGATATATATGAGAGAGACATGCACATATGAAACCATCATAACACATGGACTAAAAAAAATTCCATACCCACAAGGTAACAACATAGTCTCACATGATCAAGATAATAAGATAACAACATAGTCTCACATGATCAAGATAATAACATAGGTAGCAACATAACAAGTTCGAATAATAGTAGGGCTAACACAAATAAACAATACATCATAGTATGACCACACCAAGATACTACTTCTCCCCCTTTGACGGCAACAAGTAAAAAGGGGCGAAGAACTAAACGCACTCGGTCACTCCTGGCGGATGTCATCATGATCATCAAAGAACTCGCGATACTCGTCATGAGACAGGAAACCGAAGGTAGAGGTGGACGGAGCCGCGGGAATAGGATCATCATCACTCACGGGACTCCCACGGTTACGGAGGCGCTGCTTGAGCTGATTCTTGGAGATGATGAGGCGCTTCTGAACATCATGATTCTGCTGACAGCTGAAAGTGATTGACCTCATGATAGCAGATTGAGCCTTGCTGATGAACATGGCAAGGCATCCACGAGGAGCCGACGAGGAAGATGGAACAGAGGAACCAGTGGGTTGAGTCCCACCAGCAGACCTCCTAGACTGAGATGGAGCAATAGTCTGAGTAGCAGCCACCACGCGCATATGAGGAGCAGGCTTCCAACTAGAATGGACAACAGTCTTAACCACCTCAAAGGGAGCAGTGTGATCAATCAGAGCCTGAATGAATGGAGCATGAGGAAACTGGCGCGACTGAATGAAACTGCAAAGACGGATCTGATGCCAAATGAAATGGGCTGTGTCCAGAGGCTCAGTGGGTTTGTCATGCATACGAACCATCAAGTCAATGCAATAGTTGCAAGCCCTCGAGCAATCTCCCTTCTTAGGATAGAGAGTGCAAAGCACACATTGATAGAGGATGTAGTAAGGAGCACGGAAGATTGATACCTCATTGAGTGGACATGCAAGTTCTTCTTTAGTGAGCTGAGAGGTAGGTTTGACAAGTGGCAAGCAAGCATCAATCGCTTTGGGCTTGTGCTCTGGATCCATACTGTGGATGCAATGGCCAACACCGGGGAGACCCAAAATCTAAACAAACCTGTCATAGGTGATGCTCAGAGTAGTGTTATCAGTCATCCAGGTGAGAGTGTTGTCCGGACCAAAGAAACAGGTGGCATAGAACTGTAGAATGGCAGCTTCATTTCAATCACACTTGAAGGTCATTGCGGGACCAAGAGTCATATCATCAATGATCTTGACCGGATTGTTAGGAAACATGTCAGGATGCTCACGCAGGAAGTTGAGACCCAAGTATGAGTGAGGAGCAAGTTCACGCCCACGGACGAAACTAGAATAGAGATCCTGCTGCATATGAGTCCGGAACCGAGGATCCTCCGCATCAGCCACCATCTCATATTGATTGACATCCTGATGAAATGCAAGATATTGAGCTTCCCCCACAGTTTTGAAGTTGTGAGGGGCGCCATCCACGCTGTCAGGAAGCTCCATGGAGATGTGACCACCATGGACAACGGGCATTGCAGAACCACGAACTTGAGGCACCGACGCCCTCCTAGTACCAGGCTTGGACTGTCCAACGGAGCGTCTTGGTGCACTGACATCCTCTTCCTCCCCAACATAGTCCGCATCATCTGGATCCAAGGCCGACGGGCTAGTGGATGATGCCCGCTTCTTCTTCTTGGTGGTGGTGGTCTTCTTCTTCTTAGGCCGAGCATGCTCATCGGAGTCGGTTGAGACTTGCCAGCGAACAACTGGAATGGATGAGAGATCCCGATGAGATGGAGCCAACAAGTATGAACATGGATAAAACAAATTAAACAATGGGATGAACATTTTTGAGCATGGCCATAGAATAAGTCCAGTGGTAGATCAAAAAATGTGACATGTCCATGATTTAAATTGATTAGCTGAGTTCATTGACATATTTTTAGGCTTAGGCAAGAGACACCAACACTCAAGAGAGCCATAGACACCAAGATATGCATGAGAGAGTGAAGCCCTAAGATTTTTCGGTCACCATAGAGTAGAATGGAGGAGAGATAGCATCCATACCCCGGGAAGAAGGCTCGGGGCGATCGGGGCCGCAGTTCTTGGTCCACGCCATGAAGAACTCTGGCGAGGAATCCGCCCTTCCGATGGATTCACACCACAACCCAGGAAATGGATTGAATAGAATCGTAGATTGGGAGGAGGAGAATCTGTGGGCAGGAGATCGGGGCCGGAGGTCGGATGAGAGGGCCGGGGCAGCGCTGGAGCTATGGCCGGGCGGCGGCGGCAGTGTGAGGAGAGATGGGGATATGAAAGGGAGTGTGTGAGGAACTGCCCCCAAATCCCATGCCCAACCCCATTTATATGCGACTACGGGCGACGGCCGAACATCCGGGGCACAACCCGGATATCCGGCAAGCGGAGGTCAGAGAACAGAAGCAGCCGCGCCAACGGACCGGACATCCAGGATGTCACTCAGGTACGTCGTAGTGTCAGAGCCACAAGATACAAGGGATTCAAAGCTCCATCTCTGTCTGACAACAAGAAGAAAGAGTCTCATGTCAAACCTCGCCTTATCCCTGAGATCGGCAACAACAGTGGGCCTCAAGAGATGGATGTTCAGCCTGTTCAGTCAACACCACCTCCAACTCCTATCAAGACAATTCAGCATCTGGGAATCAACATTTGTGGTGTCCCCCTAGAAGAACTCTCTAAAGACAAGCTGTGGCAGGGGGGGATGGAGCAGGAACACGGACAAGCTTCAACTTCAGCTGATATTTAAATCTGCTTGTTGTGGTTGCTGTGTTTTGGCTGGTTTTATTATCCTGCTTTATTTATGTTAAAGACTATGTCATTAGTACTTTGGAACATCTTATGTTGGAATATCCGTGGTGTTAATTCAGAACCTAAATGCTTAGCTCTTCGTAATAAAATTGATGAATCAAACTGCTCCATTGTGTGTTTACAAGAAACGAAGAAAGAGCATTTTGATCATTATTTTCTAAGAAAATGTTGTCCTAGAAGATTTGATAAATTTGAATTTGTTCCTTCTGTTGGGGAATCCGGAGGTCTTATTATTATTTGGTGCAGTAGCCAATTTTTGGGACAAGTACTACATAGCTATAAGTATGCACTGACAATCAAATTGACCTCGGTGGTTTCTAACCAATCATGGAATCTAACTAATGTGTATGGGCCATGTGAGGGTCCTGAGCCGGTGGAATTTACGCAATGGTTTGAAGCTATTGAGATGGAGGCTGATGAGTTGTGTCTTTTTATGGGTGATTTTAATTTTATGAGATCTCTTGATAACAGAAATCAAGAGGGAGGCAACATTGATGACATCATTAAATTCAATGAGATTATCAGCTCACTTGCTCTTTTGGAAATGCTAATAAAGGGACGAAAATACACATGGAGTAATATGCAACAGTCGCCTTTATTGGAGCAATTGGACTGGTTTTTCTCATCTCCTGAATGGATTTCTGTTTTCCCCAACACAGTGGTAAAACCTCTTTCTCGCCAATTTCAGACCATGTTCCTTGTTTGCTTTCGGTAGACACAGTTATCCCAAAAATCAAATTTTTCGGTTTGAAAGCTTCTAGCCATCGCACCATGGCTTCATGGACGTGGTTAGCAACTCTTGGTCGGATCCAATCAAAGCCATCTCTAGTGCAACTAGGATTTCGGCCAAACTAAAAATATTATGTTATGCACTTAAAAGGTGGAGCAAGAATATCTCTAAACTGCGTTTGCTCATTGAAAACTGCAATAGAATTTTAGCTCAGGTTGACAATCTTCAAGAGCTGCGTCAACTTACTATACCCGAGAGAAACTTTAGAATCATTCTCAAGAAACATCTTCTTCGGCTTTTAAAGTACCAAAGTGATTATTGGAAAAAGAGATGTACTTTTCGGTGGGCAGTGAAAGGTGAGGAAAACACAAAATATTTTCATGCACGTGCAACCGAAAGATTCAGAAGAAACTCAATTACCTCACTTCTTCTGGAAGATGGAAGCTCAATTGAAAATCACAATGACAAAGCTGCAGCTTTCTTTGAGTGCTTCAAGAAAAGAATGGGTGTTTCAAATACTACATCTTATGATTTTGAGATGTCCGAACTAATCCATGAATTCCCTGGCTTGTCTGAATTATCTGAGCCTTTTTCTACTGAGGAAATTGATAAGGTGATTAAACTTATTCCTGCGGACAAGGCACCTGGGCCGTTTTTTATTGGCCAATTCTTGAAAGTTTGCTGGGAGATTATTAAAGAGGACTTTTATGCTCTGTGTAAGGATTTTTGGGAAGGAAACATAAACATTAACTGCCTTAATACTTCATTGATAACACTTATCCCGAAGAAAGGTACACCAGAAACAGTTAATGATTACCGACAGATATCCCTCCTTAACTGTGTGCTTAATTTTTTAACTAAACTCCTAGCTGAAAGATTGCAAAAATGGATTTTGAAAATTGTTCATCGTAACCAGTATGGGTTCATTAAATCTCGTACAATTCAAGATTGCTTGGGATGGGCCTTCGAATATATTCACCAGTGCAAACAGTCAGGGAAAGAAGTAGTTATTCTAAAACTTGATTTTGAGAAAGCCTTCGATACCATGGTACACGATTTTATTCTCAACATTCTCAAATGCAAAGGGTTTGATGAATGCTGGTGCATGTGGATAAAAACGCTTTTGGAATCTGGTACATCATCAATTCTTGTTAACGGAGTGCCCGGGAAAGAATTCAAATGTAAAAGAGGTGTTCGCCAAGGGGACCCTGTTTCTCCTCTTTTGTTTGTCATTGCTGCCGACCTTTTACAATCTCTAATCAACAAAGCTTGGGAGGAAGGAGATTTGCATCTACTAATGGAGCAGCCTGCTTCAGAACAATATCCCGTTATTCAATACGCAAACGACACATAATTGTTCTGCCGGCTGATGTTGACCAGTTGCATACCATTAAAGCAATTTTGGATTCCTATTCTAGGGAAACTGGGCTCAAAATAAATTTTGGAATATCCCAATTGATTCCGATTAATGTTGATGATGAGAAGGCTCGTCAACTTGCTTTGGAAATTGGTTGTCAAGTTGGAAGCATGCCGTTTATGTACCTTGGACTTCTAGCGAGTACCACCAGACCAACGATTAGAGAACTTATGACCCTTGTTGACAGAATTGAAAGAAGATTAACTGGTACGACCATTTGGCTTTCCTATGGGGAGAGAGTTCAACTTATTAATTTGGCTCTTTCATCTCTTCTTTCTTTTGACATGTGTGTCCTGAAACTCCCGTTGAAGTTGATAGACATTTTTGATCGGGCAAGGAGACACTGTCTGTGGAGAAAAGATACTGATTGGGATGCTAAAACTCACTCCTTGGCTGCGTGGGACTTGGTCTGCCGCCCTAAGAAAAAAGGTGGTCTCGGGGTTTTGGATCTTAAAGCTCAAAACAAGGCGCTTCTTCTCAAATACATCCACAAGTTTATCCATAAAGTTGACGTTCCTTGGGTCATGCTCATTTGGAATACATATTATGATCAAGGTGTACCCCATGCAAAAGCAGCGTGTGGATCGTTCTGGTGGAAAGATGTTTTTTCCTTAATGGATATTTATAGAGGCATTACCATATGCATACCTAGAGCTGGTGACACGGTGGTCTTTTGGAAAGACTTGTGGCATGAGGATATAGTCCTCTCAACTTATCATAATCACCTCTTCTCCTTTGCCCAAGAGGAAGATATTTCTTCGGCTCAAGTTCACTCCAACCTAGACCCGGCTGTACTGTTCCATCTACCATTATCTATTGAAGCAAGATCTGAACTGGATGACATTCAACCTGTTTTAAACTCTCTGGCTCTCCAACAAATGGGTGTTGATGAATGGATTTTATGTTGGGGCGATGAGCAATACAAGCCCAGAAAATTCTACAAGTCCCTTTTGAGGAATGTTGCTACCCCGACCTACATAACCTCAATTTGGAAATCTAAATGCATCATGAGGCATAAAGTGTTTGCATGGCTCATGTTGATGGACAGGGTCAACACAAGGGATATGCTACTGAGAAGGCACTTTAATATTGGGGAGGATCATTCTTGTATGATGTGCATTCAGGGTGATCTGGAAACAAACAAACACCTCTTCTATGAATGCCAATTTGCCAAAAGGTGCTGGGATACCATTGGAATTAATTGGGGAAATGACAATGATATCCAAATAATGTTTGACTCATCTCACACAGCCTGGCACAAACCTGCGTTCAAAGAAATCACAATCCTTGCAGCCTGGAATATTTGGAAGCAAAGGAACAAAGTTGTTTTTGATGGTGAGAGGGCCTCTCACTTGGACTGGTTGAGAATGTTTAAAAATGACCTGGAGATTCTTACTTGCAGAATGAAGGGAGACATCAATAATTTCATCCAAGGGCTGATTCAAGACTTGGTTCTTCACCAAAACCCATCTGCTTAATTTGTAGCCTTAGTGTATATTTTTTCTGCTTAGCCTCTTGGCTCTGTAAAATGTAAATTGTAATTACCCCTCCATTTTAATAAAGCAACAATAGGAGCCTCTCGTGCTATTTTATAGTTCAAAAAAAGCTCGGATATCCGACGTGTGGGGGTCAAGGGGTAAAATGTTCAGGGCCCAGATGTCCGTCAAGAGCCCGGATGTCCGGCCACTGTAGGTGCACGATGGCAGTTTGAGCTTCAGAATGATTTTGCTGCAGGGCCCGGATGTCCGGCAGAGGAGCCGGATGTCCGGTCACTGGACAACAAGACCAGGTAGGGGAGAGATGTGGAAGGGGCCAACAAATATGATTTGATATAGACTCCGCCAAGGAGTTTTGTTGAGAATTATGGGGAAAGGAAACCTTGAGTAATCTAAGGCCATACTAAGGAGTAATAACAACCCAACCAATAATAAGAAATGAACGGTCCACACAAGCAAATGCACAAGCGGTGACCGAGGTCACCATGTTTGAGCATATGGAATATAGTGCCGCAAAGATGTAGAGTTTGGGCACATAGTCACGACTCCATCATGTTAAAGTACCATAGTTCGAGAACCATGACAAATTTGAGAGTCTTTGTTCTATTTATGCATTATGTAGTGTGAGAATACTCATGAATTGAATGTCTCCCCCTAAATATATGCCTACATCACGACAAGACATTAAGTTCATGCATGAATGGGTACTAGATTTCACATAATATTGTCAAGCTCCAAGATGCCAAGTTCACGCCTAAGTCGACAAAACCTTGCTTCATCCAATGGTTTGGTGAAAATATCTGCTAGTTGCAAATCTGTACCAATATGATCGATGTGAATATCACCCTTTTCCACATGATCTCTCAAGAAGTGATACCTAAATATCAATGTGCTTAGTGCGGAGATGATCCTTGGGGTTCTCAGCAATATTTATGGCACTTTCATTATCACATAGGAGAGGCACATGTCTATAAATGACACCGTAATCCTTCAAGGTTTGTCTCATCCATAGTAATTGAGTTGCACAACTGGCGGCTGCAATGTATTCAGCTTCTGAGGTAGAGAGGGTAATAAAATTTTGTTTCTTCGAGGACCAACTTACCAAGGAGCGTCCAAGAAACTGACATACGTCAGAGGTGGACTTACGATCCACTTTTTCTCCATCCCAATCCGCATCCGTGTACCCAATGAGATCGAACTTAGCATCCTTGGGGTACCATAAACCCAACTTTGGGGTGTGAACAAGGTATCTAAGAATATGCTTAACCGCCTTATGATGACTTTCCATAGGGGAAGCTTGAAATCTAGCACACATGCATACACTGAACATGATGCCTGGTCTAGATGCACAAAGGTAAAGCAATGAACCAATCATAGAGCGGTAAATAGATGGGTCGAAAGGAGTACCATTTGTGTCTTCAGCGAGTCCAATTTTGGTTGGCATGGGTGTCTTGCATGGACTAGCATCAGACATGCCAAACTTCTCTAGGATATCCTTGAGGTATTTTTCTTGAGACAAGAAAATTCCTTCTTGAAATTGTTGAATTTGAAATCCGAGAAAGAACTTCAAATCCGCATTGAGTGACATTTCAAAATTCTTGGTCATTGACGCCGCAAACTTCTTGCACAAATGAATGTTAGGAGAACCAAAAATGATATCATCTACATAGATTTGGCATAAGATCAAATCACCCTTGTCCCTCTTAGTAAAAAGAGTGGGATCGATCACCCCTCTCACAAAACCATCATGGAGTATAAACTTCTTAAAATGATCATACCAAGCACGAGGTGCTTGTTTGAGGCCATACAAAGCCTTACGAAGTTTATACACATAGTCTTTGTGATCGGGATCAACGAACCCAGATGGTTGTGACACATATACTTCTTCTTGTAGAGGACCATTAAGGAAAGCACTCTTCACATCCATTTGATGTAAAGTAAAACCATTGAAAGCGGCATAAGCAAGTAAGATGCGGATGGATTCCAGACGGGCAATGGGGGCAAAGGTCTCACCAAAGTCCAAACCTTCAACTTGTGAGTACCCTTGTGCCACTAACCTTGCCTTGTTACGGATGATTACACCATTCTCATCTTGCTTGTTCTTGAAAATCCATTTTGTTCCAATGACGTTGTGCTCGATAGGTGGCCTCTTGACTAGTGACCATACTTGGTTGTGTTCAAAATTGTTCAACTCTTCTTGCATAGCAATGAGCCAATTGTTATCCATCAATGCATCTTGTACCTTGAGGGGCTCAACACTAGACACAAACGAGAAGTGAGCACAAAAGTTTGTCAAATTTTTATGAGTGACTCTACCTTCCGATATGCCGGTGAGAATTTTGTCAACATTAACACGACCGACGACTCGAGGCATGATGGAGGTTAGGGTTTCTCTAGGTTCAACTTCATGTCCATCATCCACGTCCTCAACATATGGATCATTAATGTGTGGTGGAAGATCTTCTTGTTCATATTGCATTTGTTGAGGTTCATCATTAATGATTGGACTTTCTTGTTCTTTCCCTTGATGATGATCTTGTTCTTGCAGATTATCATGAAGATGAACTTGATCATCTTCTTGTACTTGGACTAAGGGCGTCGGTTGAACAATAGGAGTTTGTGGTGGTATGGGTGTTGAAGTAGTTTGATGATGGTGAGACTTCCATCTTCTTCTTCATCATCATGATGTTCTTGTTCCATTTGAAGAAGTGCACCAACACCCATGGTCATGATATCTTGAGAGGAATCTTCTTCACCTACATCACTTAGATCAACTTGCTCCCCATGGGAGCCATTAAATTCATCAAACACCACATCACAAGTTTCTACAACACATCCATTGGATTTGTTGTAGACTCTATAGGCATGAGAGTTTGATCCATAGCCAACAAATATGCCCTCAATTGTTTTGGATTGAAATTCTCCTAACCGTTCTCTTTTGTTGAGGATGAAACATTTGCACCCAAATACACGAAAGTACTTGACATTTGGCTTGTTCCCAGTTAGGAGCTCATATGGAGTCTTTTCCAATATAATACGGAGGAAGAGCCGGTTTGATGCATGGCATGCAATGTTGATAGCTTCGCCCCAAAAACTATGTGTTGACTTGTATTCATCCAACATGGACCTTGCCATCTCCACAAGTGTACGGTTCTTCCTTTCGGCTACACCATTTTGCTGAGGAGTGTATGGAGCTGAATATTGATGCTCAATCCCTTCATCACTAAGGAATTCTTCCAAGGTATAGTTCTTGAACTCAGAGCCATTGTCACTTCTTATTGCCAAGATCTCTTTGTCAAACTTGAGTTGTGCTTGCTTGGCAAAATCAACGAAGGTGATCTTCGTCTCGTCCTTGGACTTGAAGAAAAACACCCATGTATATCTTGAGTAATCATCAACAATGACAAGTCCATACTTTTTCCCACCAAGACTATCCCATGAAGGAGGCCCAAAAAGATCCACATGAAGGAGCTCCAGGGGCCTTGAGGTAGAGATAATGTTCTTGGGTGGGTGCTTTGATTGATGTTGCTTCTCGGCTATGCATGCACTACACACACGATCTTTCTCAAAAGAGACATTGGTTAGTCCAAGGATGTGATTCCCCTTTAAGAGATCTTGAAGATTTCTCATGCCGACATGGGCTAGCCGGCGATGCCATAGCCACCCCTTGTCGGCCATGGCCATTAGACAAGTTGCATGGAATGTGCTCTCTTTCGAGAAATCAACCGTGCAAAGGTTGCCATCCAACTCTCCAACAAAGGCCACTTAGAGAGTATCTCTCTTAAAGACTTTCACACCCGTTAGTCCAAAAAGTGTATCATAACCAACAGAAGCCAATTGGCGAACAGAAAGCAAATGGTATTTAAGGGATTGGACAAGCATGACATTTGCAAGAGACATGTCATTTGTGATAGCCACCTTGCCCAACCCGAGTACATGTCCTTTTGAACCTCCACCAAACATAATGCTCATGAATGGTTGAATAGCTTCCATGGAATCATAGAATAATTTGCCGTCTCCGGTCTATGATTGGTAGATCCACTATCAATCACCCATTTTACTCCATCGGAGAAGGCAACCTACACACAATTATGACTTGGTTAGAGGCACCCATTTTGCAATGGGACCTATCAAGTTAGTCACAAGGGTCTTAGGGACCCAAATAGCATAGAATCGGAAAGCATTTCGAGGACCAACAAATTTTGCATAAGCTTCTCCATCCTTAGTCTTATGAAGTACATAGGATGGAGGCATGGACTCTTTTGGCTTGTTGAGAGTGGGCATGCCCCTTGTGTCCTTCCCACTAACAACCTTACCTTTCTCCTTGTGCCCTTCTCGTACAAATGTTTCCTTTAGAGGGGTTGTGCACTTTTGAGAGGACGTATTCTTCTTGCTTGTGCTTGGGTTAAACCCGGGTCCCTCTTTGGCAAACACCTCATCGTGTTGGCTCAATACCTCATTAAGGTTATTTTGCCCTTGAGCACATGTCATGAGACCTTTCTTGATTTGAGCCTTGAGAAAGTGATTTTCCTCAAGAATAGATGCTAGATCACTACTAGAGTTAGTAGTACAAGCATCAACATTGATAGTAGGAGAAGAGTAAGCCTTGGCTAGAGTTTCAAGATAAGTAAGTTTGAGCGTCTCAAAACTCTTTGTAAGAAGGGTGAGCTCTTCTTCCTTAGTCTTGAGGGGACACGGATAGAAGCTCACAATCCTTAGAGAGAGAGAAGCATGAGACTTCACAAGCTTACTTTTATCATTCATCAACTCCTCGCAAGAGTCAATAGCCTTTTTCAAGGAGGCAATATCTTTAGTATGAACATCAATGTTTGCACCAATTTTTAAGCATAGTTCATCATTTCGTGCTTCCTCATATTGGACTTTCCGCTCAAGGATTTCACATTTTTCCTTTTCCACGATGACGAGGGTTTTGAGTTCCTTAATGGTGATGGTGTGCTTACTCATCATCTCCATAAGCATACGAAACATAGTGAGCTTCTTTCCTTTGAGGGAGCACATGAACTTATTAAGTTTAGCAAGCATAGGATCATATAGATCATCATCCTCATAACTATCCTGCGCATCAAGATACTCATCACTAGGAGTAGACGGAGTGAAAAGAGGAGGATTTGATCATGGGGTTACCTTGACCTTGTCAGGAGAGCTTTGGTCCTCTCCATCTTCTACCACAGCCTTTGCCATTAGACACTTGTGAGCATTGCCCTTGTAGTCTTTCATGTAGTTGTAGGTGACCACATGACCACTCTTGTTCACTAACCTCAAAGTGTTTTGAGAGTCTTGAGCAACTCCGGCAACACCAGTAACATCATCCGGATCGGATTCTTCTTGAGCAACCATTGCTTTCCCATCTCTCTTCTTGAGCTTGGAGTTCAAAGGATTTGGCAACTTCTTCTTGGAAAAAATCTTGCAAAACCTTGGTTTATCGTCTCTCTTCTCATAGGGGCACTCATTTGAGAAGTGGTTGGTTTCTTCACAGTTGTAGCATTTTCTTACTTTCTTCTTTTGAAATCTTCCCTTGAATTTTCCCGCGCTAGACTTCTTGACAAAGAGAGCCATGTCTTCATATGAAGGGCCCTCATCGGATTCAATCTCATCACCATCTTCGTCATCATCATCATCATCATCTTCTTCTTCACTTTTCTCATCTTCACATACATGTTTGGCCTTCAATGCAAGATTGATCTTTGATGTTGGAGTACCATGCATGGCAAGATGTTTTGTGGCATTTGCCTTTGACTCTTCAAATAGTTGGAAGGTGGATATGATGTCATATGTAGTCATTTCCTTGAAGGCATGGTGTTGTCTTATGTCCCACACCATTTGATGGTGATATGGGGCAAGAGCATGAAGCAACTTATCCACAAGGAACCGCTTAGTCATGTTGAATCCATCTTGTGTCTTGTCACACTCACACGACTCAATGTCAGCGGTGAGAGTCATGAGACGCTCAAGGAGTTGATTGGGAGTTTCACCTTTCTCCACACAAAAGTTTTGCAATTGCCCCTTGGCAATTTCATATTGAGCACTCCGGAGGGTGTAGGTACCTGTCTTGGATCTTATAATGCTTTCCCATAGTTCCTTGGCACTTGTGATGTGTATGAACGGTCTCGTTTGCTTTTCAACCATACCTGCATGGAATTAACATGTCAGATGTCCTGGTGAGAGGACTTAGTCGTGGAGCCATCGCAACGAGATTGGATTAAAGGGGTTTAACTGGACAAAGTACATGGGGAGTTTATACTGGTTCGGCCCCTTGCGGTGAAGGTAAAAGCCTACGATCCAGTTGTGGTGGAATTGATGGGGTCTCGATGAGCAGGGAGCGAATCCGCTTTACCTATCTCTCGAGTTGTTCTTTCTTGTCCCTGAACCGCCGCCGGGTCGTCCCTTTACATACAAAGGTTGACGCCCGGCGGTCTACAGAATCCCAAGGCCGGCTCATACACGTGTCCGGCTTGGTTTCTACCTTTCCCTATCTTACAACACAAGTTACATATCTCATGGCGGTTTATGTCTATGGGCCCTAATCCTCCCTTGGGCTCTGGGCCTCTAAGTCTCTGTAGTAAAGCGCCATACTCCTTGTCTTCATGGGCTTCAATACGGATGATTCCTTGTGAGCATAACCCAGCCCCTCCTGGGCGGTTTATACTCAGTAGTTATATCCCCAACATTAGGCCCCAGATTGATTTGAACCTGTTCATGTCAATTTCCAACACTTAGAAAAACTCCCTCTTGAACATCCTCGTATGAACCTTGTAAACTACCATGACATCATCTCCATATGAACTTGGTAAACCGCCATGACGTCATCTTCCAAGATTATAGTAAATCGCCATGATGTCATCTGCTTATTAAAAACCTGTAAATGCTTTCTTTTATTAAGAACCCTCCAAAAATCGAAGCGACAACTGTGTCACATATCCATTTTTTGGGTTCCTTGATTCCCGCGCCTGTCACTTATCCCTTCACCTCATAAATAGGACCAGGGGTCATTTTTTCCTTTCCCCTTCGTGCCCCTTTGCCTTGTAGTCTTCCTCGCATCGCCTCAGAGCTTGAGCGTAGCCGCCGCCGTCGACCTTCGCCTCTGCACTGACAACGGCCGCTGCATCAACCTGACTTTGACCAGAAAAAATGCAGCGCCTCTCCATTATTCCTTCCATCCCTGTAAGTTTTCCTTCCTTCCACTTCAGATCTGCCATTAGGGTTTCGGTGTTCTTCGGTGTTCTTGATACTCTTTGCTTGAACCTTGCTATCTCATGGGTCCTTTGACAAAACGCGACCTTTTTTCCTGTGCGGCCATAGCTAGAACTCGTTTTTCTTCATCATAGTATCTCTTTTATCAGTAAACAGATCCCATCTGGCCTTTAGCTGTTCTGCTGACACCACTTAGGGCTTCTCAATTGTTTCTCCTTTTTTAGACTGGGGTAGATCCAAAATTATAATTACAACTTGTAAAACCTATTTGTGCAATACTTAGGAATTTTGCCAGATCTATAACTCTCACACCATTGTAGACGGTTTAACCTTTAGAAGATGATAACCCGCCAGGTACCATTATCCCTCTCTTAAACCGCCAACTCAACCTCAGTGTTAAACAATCCGATTCATCATGCATATATGTTTCAATTTCTTCTTCCCCCGGCCTGATGCCGGTTTATACACATCAGTCATAAATTGTAAACCGGTTTTAATCCTCTTTCCCAGCTTGTCATTGAAATGGCGAAACAGTTCTACGCTTGCAATTGGGTCCCTTGCCGGGTTACTGAAGAGCAACTAACTGGGTATGTTTTGACTGGCACTTTAGCGAGCCAAGAAACCATCCACTGGAGGTCCCCGGTTCAGAAAATCCTCCTGAGCCCCAGAATGGAGAAGTGATTGTATTTACTGATCATCTGAATCGAGGGTTCAGCCCGCCCGGATCAAAATTATTTTGTGATGTGCTTGCTAGCTTCCAGATCCACCCTCAAGATATTGGACCAAACTCTGTGTCCAATATAAACCGCTGTACTGAATTTACGGACGGGCCCAACACTGAACTCGGGGGCGTTCCAATCCAGAAGAGAAAGGATGTTGATTTCCCTCATGCCAAACATCATAGCCACCCCAAGGACTGGAATCAGACTTGGTTTTACTGCTGCAATACATCTCCAGACAATGAAAATCCTCTGCCGGGTTATCGTGCATACCGGCTTACTAAAACTCATTCGGTTCCTCAGCGACTAACTGCCAAGGAACGATCAAAATATGCCCCTCAGCTAGCAAAACTTAGAGCCTTTGTGGCCAATGGTCTGATAGGCATTGATTTCGTTCGATGCTGGGTGTCTTGGAGCATTTTTCCATTAAGCCGGCACCCCAGTTTAATGTGTGAATATACAGGGGATCTAAAAGACCCTCAGCGTCATGTTGACATCCAGCTCATGGATGATGAAGTCACTGAAGCTGTCAAGAAAATGCTTGATGAACCGGTGGCTGCATGTAGCAGAGTAGGGCTTAGTCCCTTCTAGGGCTTAGTCCCTTCTATGCGTCCAACAAATCGCCAGTTGTAAGAATTGTCTTATTTTTGCTTTAATCCATCCCTCCTTAATCATTCCTTTATAACTTGTTGTCCATCTGCGCAGGGCGATGATCCATTTTGGAAGAGGAAATCGCAGGATAAACCGGCGAGGGCACCCCGCATAAAGACCAGGGTTACAAAAAGGCCAGCAAAGAAGAAAACCACCGAGGCTTCTGATCTGCCCAATGATGAAGAGCTTGATGACCCGGAGTCAGAGGTAGAACTTGACTCTCTTGGCTCTTTTTTCATACACCTCATTGACAATGATTATTATCAGAATGATGCAGAGGCTAGCCACACAGGTGACTTAGAGGTAATTGTTCTATCCTCCGACTCAAATCATGTGCCAGTACGAAAACTCCATCGAGCAGTCCGGAGTGTAAAACATTCACACCCTCTTGCTTATTTGGATCCGCACTTTTCTTTGAAGACACAACAGCATGAAGCTCGCCGCACAACCCGGCACAGCGGTCAAGTGGTTACCTCCTCCGGTTTACCATATTCTCCGGTTCACAAACGCCGTCAAGAGGTCTATTGTTCTTATAATACACTTTATCCCAAGGCGGTTTACTTTGGATATCCTCTTAATCCGTCTGATTCCAATTATCAGGGAACCTCCCATTCATCCTCCGACGATTCATCAACCACACAGATGCCTCCACTCAAGACTGTTCCTGGGTAAGCATACTATACTTAATTTCTTATGCCTTGCACTGGTTTATTGTACTAACCTCTGCGTTGTTCTTTTTAGTGCCAAAGCCAGACTTAGCAAGAAAGCCAAGCTAACCACACCAACTTATGATAATCCGGCCACTGAACCGGAGAAGACCTCAGAGGCTCTTGATCAGAATGCTGATTTTACTCTGGATGATCCGGTACCTCAAGGTCAGGATACTTTTTTTGGCTGAAATGAATCCAACGAGCCAGTCTGCTGATCCGCCGAGCCCGGCTTCCGATCCACCAAGCCCAGCAAGAACATCGGCTAAACCGCCAAGCCCAAACAAGACTATTGATGGCACCATAGATGATGTTGTGATTACCGGCTTTGGCCATACTGCTCCTGGCAACCCTGTCGCTTTATCAAAGCATAGTGCCAAGGAAGAATTCTCCGCTGTGGACAAGGGCAAATGGAAAACAGATTTATCAAGCTATGCCCACCTCAATGCTTAGGACATCCACTCTGGATATCTAAACCGTTTGTATACCAGGCGCGATTATGAAGCCGGTTTAGTAGGTCTGATGAAAGAGCGATATGAGGTAAATATCTGTTCCTTTGCATAAATTCTTTTTCCTTATAGCCTGCTTCAAGTATCAACTCCAGTAGCCCCCAAGGGCCGGTTCATAAATGTGTATGTGAACCGGGACTTGTGGTATGATAAGATTGGATTTTTCTTGTGTAGCCCCTATAGACCGGTTTATACCTTTAGGATGAACCGGTGTATCTTCTGTAATGTAATTTCCAAAATTCCTTTCAACCATCAACATGATCCGGTCTGTGGAGAGGAACTTGAGAACCTTGAATAAAACTGGTATGCATTAGCCCCCAAGTGCCAAGGATATAACTTGTTATGTGCTTGGGACTTAAAATAGTTGATAAGAAGCAATCTGCATTAGCCCACAAGTGCCAAGGATATAACTTGTTATGTTCTTGGGACTTAAAAGATGTATCATGAACTTATTAATTGTCTCTTGCAGGCTGACCTGACCAAAAAAGATTCTCAAATCACCGACCTCCAAGAGAACATTAAGTCCCAGCAAGCAGAAACTTCCAAGGCAAAAGAAGAGCTGACCAGCGCTTTAACAACCATGGAAAAACTGAAGGATGGCTTCAAAGGCGAACGAGCATATTGGGAAGCTGAAAGAACAACTTTGTTAAACTGGGCGGAGGATGCTGAAGCGGCCCTTAAACCGGTGACCAAAGAATTGACTGGCTTAAAGCGGCAAATCAACGCTATGTCCTATGCTATTTTTGGTAAGTACCCTCTTCCTGGACTATACTTAATCATCCTTGAAATCGCCGGTTTAACAATAATATTGTCACCATTGCAGGCAGCCGTGTTGCCCATCTCGGTTCAGACATGTGGAAAAAACTTAAGGCTGCCTATACCTTGATAGAGCAGTTATATACCGGTGCTCAACGGGTCATCTGCACAACTTCGTACAATAAACCGCCACCAACTTTAATCAAGGATACATTGGCCAAGTTATCCATGATGCCTGCCCAGCTAGAAGAGGTGAAGAGATCTGTGGCAAGGGCTAGTGCACTATCTGCACTGACTCAGGCTAAGGCCTGGATAGCTGATCTTGATCCGGAAGACATTGGGAATGGCTATCCCAGCCAAAAATAAGATGGTTCAGAATTTGACAATGATGCCCTTAGAACTTTGACAAAGGAGATGCGCCCGCTTGCAAGTAAACTGACTGAAGAGACTGATTTGTCTTTCCACCGGTCGATTTATGACGCAGACAACAAATGGATTGATGCGTCGGTTTATGAAGCGCAAAATCTTATCCCGCCAATCCATAAGCACACTTATGCCCCTGATGTTGAACCATCCGACCTTATAAGCGAAGAAGCTGTATTCCGAGATTTATTTGGGATTGATTGGGCAACCATTGACTTCCAGCCACTGGGTGGGGAGGCGGAGGGTAAACCGGCGCAAGATGACCCGCAACCTTCACATCAACCAGAGAAAGAGTCATAATCCGGTGGCCGGTTTAACTTTTCATGCCGAGGTATCAATGATAAACGATTATTCTTTTGGGTGCCTACTTCCTTGTAATAGGCTAGTTTGAAACACTTGGTCTGTTATGCCATCATGCATAGCCACTTTGCCTGATACTTTTAATCTTTCCGGATAGTGCTATGTCGACTTATGTGCATGAGTAGTTTTATGCAATCCTGTTTCTGCATATGATAAACTTAAAATTGCCCTGGCGGTTTATTGCCGGACGGGTTATGATACCCAATATGAAACCATGGTTGATAACCAAGGCTGTAAAGATAATAAAATATGAAACACATCATACCTGTGATATTGAATCACATTGTTGGTTTATCAATTTTTTTTAGTGAGGGTGATGACCCAAATCTTGAGTGCTAACACTCCCACCATGTTGTGCTGGTTTATAATAAGCCATGTCAGGTTATGATAAACACCGGATGATCATCCTGGCGACTTATAGTCAATGACAGGCCGGGTTAATAAACACCGGTTTTATAATTGGTTGTGTACTAACAACTTATAGTTGAAAGCCACGCTGGGTTAACAAACACCGGGTTATATTGATGACTTATAGTCAGGCCGAGTCAAGAGACGTCGGTTTACCTCAAAACCTTATCAAAGGAGAGAAACATTGACAAATAAAAAGCAAATAAAAACTTGTAGTCAAGGCTTTTCAAGGGCTGCCAGGCCCAAATTCGAGGCTTTTCATGGGCTGCCAGGCCACTGAGTTAAACCATTTTACAAAGCCTTTTAGGATGGGCCTCACATTAACCAATCGTCATTTTAACTTTGACAAGTTCAGGGTCTGCATAAGATTGACTTGTCAAACGTTCAGCGGGTCATACCAGGATTACCTCGACGGAGTGGCTTACTTGATGAAGGCAGGTTAACCCGGGGTTTTAGGTGAATACACCTGGCTTCCAAGCCTAGTTGGATAGCCTATTACAAGGGTCCTTTAAAACTCTTTGTTGCTGTGCACAAAGAGCCCCCAGGTAACATTTTGAGCTGTGCTCAGTGGGTGCCTATGTTTGAGCTGTGCTTGGCAACAGACTCTCTTTGGCCCCTTGGGTGTGAAGCCCCCAAGCTTTGTTGTGGCTTTATAAGACGGTTTAATGGATAATCAGAACTCCACTTTATAAGCATAAGCCCCCATGTAACCAAGAAATCCTTTTTGAAAAACGGCAGAGGCCCCGCTTTAGCAAGGATGTCGGTCTATTATATTGATCATAATATATACATTGTCAAAAATATGTACATAGTAGGAGCCTGTGGCTCAGGTGTAATAAGGCCGAAGATGAGCTACATTCCACGGCTGACGGGTCTCCTGCTCCGATTTGCATGAGTCTTTGTGCTCTCGAACATCAATAAGATAGTATGACCTGTTGTTCAGATTCTTGCTGACCAAAAAGGGCCCTTCCCAAGGTGGGGATAGCTTGTGCATATCCGTCTGATCTTGGATAAGTCAGAGTACTAAGTCGCCTTCCTAAAAAGCTCTGGTTTTAACCCGGCGGCTATGATAACGCCGTAGGTCTTGCTGATAAATCGCCGAACGATCTGCCGCAATATCCCGTTTTTTATCTAATAGGTCCAATGCATCTTGGCGTGCTCTTTCATTGTCCGCTTCAACATAAGCTACCACTCGGGGCGATTCATGGCGAATATAGCTTGGGAGAACTGCTTCCGCTCCATAAACTATGAAGAAGGGTGTGTAACCCATAGATCTATTGGGGGTGGTGTTAATGCTCCATAAAACGGAAGGCAACTCTTCCACCGAACAACCCAGCATCCTCTGCAAAGGGACCATAAGCCGGGGCTTGATACCCTTCAGGATTTCTTGATTAGCTCTCTCCGCTTGACCATTAGACTGGGGGTGAGCCACTGAGGACACATCAAGCCGGATGTGCTCACGTTGACAGAACTCTTCCATAGCACCCTTGGAGAGATTCGTGCCATTATCTGTTATAATGCTGTGTGGAAAACCAAAGCGGAAAATCACCTTTTTCATGATCTGAACCGCCGTGGCCGCATCACACTTGCTTACTGGCTCTGCCTCCACCCACTTGGTGAATTTATCAACCGCCACTAGAAGGTGGGTCTTCTTATCCTTGGACCTCTTAAAAGGCCCAACCATATCCAGCCCCCAAGTTGCAAACGGCCAGGTGATTGGAATCATCCTCAATTCCTGGGCCGGAACATGAGCTCGGCGTGAAAACTTCTGACAGCCATCACACTTTCTGACCAGATCCTCCGCATCAGCATGAGCTGTTAACCAGTAAAAACTATGTCGGAAATCCTTAGCCAGCATGGATTTTGAACCGGCATGATGAACGCAATCTCCTTCATGGATTTCACGCAAAATCTCATAGCCTTCTTCAGGAGAAACACAACGCTGAAACGCCCCTGAGACACTGCAATGATGTAACTCGCCATTGACAATAGTCATGGACTTAGACCGCCGGATTATCTGTCTGGCCAGAACCTCATCCTCGGGTAACTCGCCCCGGGTCATATATGCCAGGTATGGCACTGTCCAATCAGGGATAGCATGAAGAACCCCACCAACTGAGCCTCCGGGTCAGGAACAGCCAGATCCTCCTCCGTTGGTATCTTGACCAATGGATTATGCAGAACGTCAAGAAAAACATTGGGCGGCACCGGTTTATGCTAGGATCCAAGCCGGCTTAAAGCGTCAGCCGCTTCATTCTTGCGGCGATCAATGTGCCCGACCTGGTAACCCTTGAAGTGACCGGCAATGATATTCACCTCACATCGATAAGCCGTCATGAGTGGATCCTTAGAGTCCCATGTACCAGATACTTGCTGAGCCACTAAATCAGAGTCGCCAAAGCAATGTACCCGGATTAAGTTCATCTCTTAGCCATCCGAAGACCGTGGAGCAAGGCCTCATACTCAGCTGCATTGTGAGTACAGGGAAACATTAAGCGGAGAACATAACAAAATTTGTCACCTCGAGGGGAAGTAAGAACCACTCCAGCCCCCGAGCCCTCCAATTGTCTGGATCCATCAAAGTGAATAGTCCAGTATGTGTTATCCGGTTTATCCTCCGGTGCCTGTAACTCTGTCCAGTCGTTGATGAAATCAACAAGCGCTTGGGACTTGATAGCAGTGCGAGGCATATATTTTAACCCATGAGGTCCAAGCTCAATATCCCACTTAGCAACCCGGCCAGTCGCCTCCCTGTTCTGAATGATATCTCCCAATGGAGCAGAACTGACCACAGTAATGGGATGACCCTGAAAGTACTGCTTAAGCTTCCGGCTTGCCATAAAAACTCCATACACCAGCTTCTGCCAATGTGGGTATCTCTGCTTTGATTCGATCTAATGTAATAAACCGGCCGCTGAACCGGATACTCCTTACCTGCCTCTTTGCGCTCCACCACAATGGCCACGCTGACAGCCCAGGCATTAGCAGCCACGTATAACAGCAATGGTTGCAATGGGGGCAGCAAGAACGGGCGGCTCGGCTAACTGCTTCTTCAGATCCTCAAACGCCGTATTAGCAGCATCACTCCAGACAAAGTTGTCTGTCTTCTTCATCATCTGATACAGAGGGATCGCCTTCTCTGCCAACCAGCTGATAAACCGGCTTAGCGCTGCAATATGACCCGCCAATCGTTGAACATCATTGATACACGCCGGTTTAGCCAGGGACATAATAGCCTTGATTTTTTCTGGATTAGCTTCAATGCCCCTGTTAGACACCAGAAAACCTAGGAGCTTGCCTGCCGGTACACCAAAAACGCACTTGGCCGGATTAAGCATCATCTTATAAACCCGAAGGTTATCGAAAGTTTCCTTCAAATCAGATATTAGCGTCTCTACCTTCCTGGATTTCACCACGATATCATCCACATAAGCATGAACATTGCGCCCAATCTGATTATGAAGAAAATTCTGCACACATCGCTGATAAGTCGCCTGGGCACTCTTGAGCCCAAAAGGCATAGATACATAGCAGAAGGCTCCAAAGGGAGTTATAAAAGCCGTCTTCTCCTGGTCCTTAACTGCCATTTTGATCTGATGATAGCCCGAATAAGCATCCAAAAAACTCAAACGCTCACAACCCGCCGTAGCATCGATGATTTGATCAATATGGGGGAGGGCGAAGGGATCGGCTGGACACGCCTTGTTTAAATCTGTGTAATCCACACACATACGCCATGTGCCATTCTTCTTGAGTACCAGCACTGGGTTAGCCAACCACTCAGGGTGAAAAAGCTCCACAATAAACCCTTCTGCCAAGAGCCGGGCTACCTCCTCACCAACGACCTTGCGTCTCTCTTCATTGAAGCAGCAGAGAAACTGCTTGACCGGTTTAAACTTGGGATCGATATTCAGAGTGTGCTCAGTGAGTTCCCTTGGTACACCTGGCATGTCAGAAGGTTTCCATGCAAAGATGTCCCGGTTCTCACGGATGAACTCGACGAGCGCGCTTTCCTATTTCAGATCCAAGTTAGCGCTGATGCTAAACTGCTTGGATGAATCGCCAAGAACAAAATCAACCAATTTAGTCTCGTCAGTCGATTTAAATTTTAAAGCCGGATCTTGCTCTGTAGTGGGTTTCTTCAAAGAAGTGATATCCGCTGGATCAACATTGTCCTTATAGAATTTTAACTCCTCTGTTGCACAAACCGACTCAGCATAAGCCGCATCACCTTCCCCACATTCCAAAGCAACCTTTCGGCTTCCGTGCACTGTGATGGTCCCCTTATGACCCGACATCTTGAGCTGTAGATAAACATAACACGGTCTTGCCATGAACTTAGCATAAGCCGGCCGTCCAAACAGGGCATGGTACGGACTCTTGATTTTCACCACTTCAAAAGTCAATGTTTCTGACCTTGAATCATGATCATCTCCAAAAGCAACCTCCAGAGCTATCTTACCGACCGGGTAGGCCGATTTACCAGGCACCACACCGTGAAAAACGGTGTTCGATGGTTTAAGATTCTTATCCATCAACCCCATACGACGGAAGGTTTCATCATACAAGATGTTGATGCTGCTCCCTCCATCCATGAGCACCTTGGTGAACTTATACCCTCCAACCTGCGGTGCTACCACCAATGCCAGATGACCCGGATTATCAACCCAGGGCGGATGATCTTCTCGACTCCACATAATAGGCTGTTCAGACCAGCGCAAATAACGGAGTACCGCCGGTTCAACTGAGTTCACCGCCCTTTTATGAAGCTTCTGATCGCGCTTGCACTAGCTAGTAGTGAAGACATGATACTGTCCACCATTCAACAGCTTCGGATGACTCTGATAACGCGACTGTTGCTGCTGCTGATTCCCCTGTTGATTATAACCACCTTGGTTTCCCTGATTGCCCTAATTGCCCTGTCCACCTTGATTACCTTGAAATCCTGAACCGGAGTTACCTCCACCATAACCCAGCCCGTGAAACCTGGGTCCTGAACCGCCGGATGATCCGTGATTATACCAGAAGAGATCTAAGTTTTTGAACTCTCGCATAATAAAGCAATCCTTCCAGAGGTGCATAGCTGGCTTCTCTTGTGTCCCGTGCTTTGGGCAAGGCTTATTTAACAGGCGCTCCAGATTCATACCTGATCTGCCACTCCGCGGGGGGCAGTTTACCCTTACGACACTGACCATTACCCTGTACGTTGGTGTTAGCCATAAAATCCAAACTATTATCTGCTTTATGCTTACCATTGTTCCCATGGCTCGCCTGGTTGTGTGATTGTCCTTTTGCACCGCCGTTCTTCTTTCCCTTCCCCGGCTTCTCATCATCAGACTCGGGATCCTTGGTACTATCAGAATCGACATACTTAACGAAAGCTACCATAAGTGTTCCCATGTCATTGAAGTGACGCTTGAGTCGTCCCAATTTCAACTTCAGTGGCTTAAACCAGCAATTGCCCTCCAATGTTATGACTGCTGAATCGGCATTGATGCGGTCTGATGAATGCAAGATTTCCGAAACCTGGTGCACCCAATGAGTTGTTGATTCGCCTTCTTCTTGGACACAGGCGGGCAGATCCACAATTGACATGGGTTGCTTGCATGTGTCCTTGAAGTTTGTTATAAACCGGGCTTTCAACTCGGCCCATGAACTGACGGAGTTAACGGGCAAACTCTTTAACCAAGTGCGAGCTGTTCCATCCAACATCATGGTGAAGTACTTCGCACACGCCGCTTCATCCACATCCAGCATCTCCATTGCCATCTCATAGCTCTCAACCCATGACCCGGGGGGTAAATCGGCGGTGTAATTAGGCACCTTACGCGGGCCCTTGAAATCCTTGGGTAACCGCACATTGCGTAGAGCCGGAGTAAGACACGGCACCCCCAAGAGCTGAAAACAAGTCCTCATTCCACTGACATCATCGGTCGAACCGGAGTAGGCTGATGATTTGCATACTGCGCCGCTAACTCTGCCTCCCGACGCGCTCTACCATTATCCACCACATCTTGAGCATTGCACCACCGCGCGCCGGATTAGGCCCTCGAGGGGCGTCACAGTTCTGCGCACTGCTTGACACAGCCGATTTATCAATGCGCCTGATGTAACTCTTGCTCGGGCGAGGGGTTGAACGGATTCTGTCTCGGCTATATGAATAGGCCTGCTGCTGTACCATAGCAGTTTGAAGGAGATCCCTGGCCCGCCGTGTCTCAACCGCCGCTGGAGACTCGCCCTCCATTGGAATAGCTGCCAATCGAGACGCTGCCACAATCATGTTATCCAAAGGGGTAGAGAAGTGACCCGGCGGGGTCGGCACGTATTGCAGTGGGTCAACTGTTCGTCGAGGTGGGTCCATCACCCGTGGCTGATCTGGCGCTCCTTCCCCAGGTGCTTCAATCCAGTTCACTGCTACCGAATTGCTGGGTCCTGCTCCTGGGGTGTTAAAGAGATTCATTGCTTCATAAACCACCGGCAGACGAGACCGATGCCTCCTCCTCAACACGTCGTTCAAAGTGTTTTGATCCAGCATGAACCAGTAATTCTCTACCTGAATCCACTGTGACTGGGCATCTAAAGCGGCCCGCTCATCAGCCATTCTGGTTTCCTCATCCGCCAAGTCCTCCTTGGCCTGGGTTATCTGATCTTGCAGCTTTGTAGCCTCCGCATTATGCCGATCTTGAGTCTCCAGGGTAACTACTGTGGTCAACAATGTCGTCCAGGCGTCCAATAAACCAGACATAACTTGAGCCGGCCAGTGCGCGGGGCCTCTTGCCCCGGCTACCGATCCGGAAGTCATCGCTGCTGCAGTTGAAGATTGCAGTGTGGGCTGCATAGCGGCCATGAAGATCGCAACCCGGTTTGGCGGTTCAAGGGGGTCCGGAATTCTGTCGCCATCGGAACAGCCCCCGAACCGGCCATCTTGTAGTTGGTACAACGACTCGGTCTCACCGGTGGATGATTCACCATCAGAATAAACGACCGTCTCACCATCGGACACCGGTTCAAATTCCACACCATGGATGAATCCCTCGAACGCACGCTTCATGGCAGGCTGAACCCAGGCAGGGCTTGCACGCTGAGACGTCTCGACGAGGTTGGTGCAGATGTCCGGCCCAAGGCCTGGTTCGCCGATCTTGCCGATGAAAACGTAATTCCTCCAAAGGGGACTTGGTACCCGTACTCGATTGAACCGGCCTCGGGGCCCCAGCCTGCGTCGTCGATGTAGAGCTTGCCGCGACGACTCTTGGTCATACGACCAACCGCGTATCCTTGAGTCCTTCAAAGTTGCCCTTCAAAAACTCGAAACCATTGTGCGATAGCCCCACGGTGGGTGCCAACTGTCGTGGAATTAACACGTCAGATGTCTTGGTGAGAGGACTTAGTCGTGGAGCCATCGCAACGAGATTGGCTTAAAGGGGTTAAACCGGACAAAGGACACGAGGAGTTTATACTGGTTCGGCCCCTTGCGGTGAAGGTAAAAGCCTATGATCCAGTTGTGGTGGAATTGATGGGGTCTCGATGAGCAGGGAGCGAATCCGCTTTACCTATCTCTTGAGTTGTTGTTTCTTGTCCGTGAACCGCCGCCGGGTCGTCCCTTTATATACACAGGTTGACGCCCGGCGGTCTACATAATCCCAAGGCCGGCTCATACATGTGTCCAGCTCGGTTTCTACCTTTCCCTATCTTACAACGCAAGTTACATATCTCATGGTGGTTTATGTCTATGGGCCCTATCCGCCCTTGGGCTCTAGGCCTCTAAGCCTCTATAGTAAAGCGCCAAACTCCTTGTCTTCATGGGCTTTAATACGGGTGATTCCTTGTGAGCATAATCCGGCCCCTCCTGGGCGGTTTATACTCAGTAGTTATATCCCCAACAATACCTCTTATTATACACATGGTTGTAGTGTCAATGAGATTCTTGTCTTAAATTTTGTTGGTGTAGGATTCTTTGGATCAACCATATGGTACCCATACTCCAAGATCTCTAGTATCTCATTGTTTCCATATCGAAGATGATCCTGCATAGCAACTCTCCACAAGGCAGAATCGGAAGTAGCATCAAGTAAAGGAGGTTTGCCTTGAGGATTATATTTCGGTTTCTCAACTTGGAGTCTTGCGTAAAGCCAAGGAACACCGGAGTGATCATTGCTAGGAGGTTGTTGACCAAGTGACGGAGCAGTCACAGTTGGCCTCGAAGCCACACCACCCGAAAGTGGTGCAGACACCATGCAAAACGTGGCTAATCTCATTTGGACCAAGCCCTCAACAGAAGCATCATGCTCCTCTTTTTGCTTAGCAAGGGCCCGTTCCAGATCCTCAAACGTAAAGGAATGACTTCAGAAGAAGCCTCGCCTTTATCCTTCGGATCTGCAACAAGGGGAGTCCCATCGGGATTCATCTCGCTCTAGGGTAGTTAAGCCACAAGAATACAACACGAGGCTCTGATACCAATTGAAAGGATCAAGATGGACCTAGAGGGGGGGGGGTGAATAGGTACAGTTATAAATTTTAATTATTACTAAGCAATTTTAGGCAATAATGCGGAATATGAGAGTGAGCCTAACAATTGCAAGAGTAGTACTAAGTGCTAAGCAAGTAACACATGTATGAAAGGAAGCACGCACAGTATGATATAAGTAAGTGCTAAGAGACAAGTAACCACAAGTAGAGAGTTAGGGTTAGGAATAACCGCAACTCCGGGAGACGAAGATGTATGCCGATGTTCACTTCCTTGGAGGGAAGCTACATCACCGTTAGAGAGGTGGATGTTACCACGAAGGCACACCAACACCACGAAGGCTCACCCTATTCTCCCTTTGAGACAACACCACAAAGGTGTTTCTCAACAACTAGTGGTAGACCTTGGGGTGGTCTCCAAACCCTCACAAACTTTTCCGAGGGTAATCACAAAGGTCGATTCCTCTCCGAAAGACTCCTACCGCCTAGGAGTCTCCAACCTCCAAGAGTAACAAGAACGATGGGGAAAAGCTCAAGACTAGCTCAAATCACGAATTCCTTTGGTGCAAAGAAGGAGAAGGAGTGGATCTATCACTTGATTGGACAACTTCTCTCAAATGCTCTCAAATCCCTTGGGGATCTAAGATTTGGTGTGAAGGAGTGTGTGTGAGAGAGAGTGAAATGTGTTCTAGGGTTTGTTCAAAGTGAGTGGTCAGCCCTCTCCTTAAGGAAGAAGGGCTATATATAGTGTGAGCACAAATGTGGCTGTTGTAGCACAAGTGAATGGGCAGGCCGGACATCCGGGCTGGCGAGGCACTTGAAGAACAGAGGAGAAGCCTGGATAAAAATAGAGGGGCCAGACATACGGGGCAAAGCCCGGACATCCGGCAACACGGGAAGGCCCGGGCATCCGGGGCGAAGCCCGGACGTCCGGCAACTACGTGCAAACCTACTGGAGTCAGGATGATAGGGGCCAGACGTCCGGGGAAAAGACCGGACATCCGACGTGGCTGGGAGTCCCGGACATCCGGGGTGCAGCCCAGACATCCGGCGTGAACGTGCAGTCCTACTGGTGTCTAAACAGCAGTGAGCCGGACATTCGGATGGCAGCCTGGACATCTATTGGGGAACATAGCAGAAATTCAAAATTTTCCTACGTGTCACCAAGATCTATCTATGGAGAAACCAGCAACGAGGGGAAGGAGAGTGCATCTACATACCCTTGTAGATCGCTAAGCGGAAGCGTTCAAGAGAACGGGGTTGAAGGAGTCGTACTCGTCGTGATTCAAATCACCGGAGATCCTAGTGCCGAACGGACGGCACCTCCGCGTTCAACACACGTACAGCCCGGTGACGTCTCCCATGCCTTGATCCAGCAAGGAGAGAGGGATAGGTTGAGGAAGACTTCGTCCAGCAGCAGCACAACGGCGTGGTGGTGATGGAGGAGCGTGGTAGTCCTGCAGGGCTTAGCCAAGCACCTACGGGAGGGAGGGAGGCGCCAGGGCTTCTGGTATGGATGCCCTCCCTCCCCTCCACTATATATAGGGGCAAGGGAGAGGGGGGAGGCGCAGCCTTGCCCCTTCCTCCAAGGAAGGGGTGCGGCCAAGAGGGGGGGAGGAGTCCATCCTCCCCAAGGCACCTCGGAGGTGCCTTCCCCCTTGAGGACTCTTCCCTCCCCAAGTTTCCTTGGCGCATGGGCCTCTTGGGGCTGGTGCCCTTGGCCCATATAGGCCAAGGCGCACCCCCAACAGCCCATGTGGCCCCCCGGGGCAGGTGGACCCCCAGACCCCTTTCGGCACTCCCGGTACAATACCGATAAAGTGCGAAACTTTTCCGGCGACCAAAACAGGACTTCCCATATATAAATCTTTACCTCCGGACCATTCCGGAACTCCTCGTGACGTCCGGGATCTCATCCGGGACTCCGAACAACAGTCAGTAACCACATACAAACTTCCTTTATAACCCTAGCGTCATCGAACCTTAAGTGTGTAGACCCTACGGGTTCGGGAGACATGTAGACATGACCGGGACGTTCTCTGGTCAATAACCAACAGCGGGATCTGGATACCCATGTTGGCTCCCACATGTTCCACGATGATCTCATCGGATGAACCACGATGTCAAGGACTCAATCGATCCCGTATACAATTCCCTTTCTCTAGCGGTATTTTACTTGCCCGAGATTCGATCGTCGGTATACCGATACCTTGTTCAATATCGTTACCGGCAAGTCTCTTTACTCGTTCCGTAACACATCATCCCGTGATCAACCCCTTGGTCACATTGTGCACATTATGATGATGTCCTACCGAGTGGGCCGAGAGATACCTCTCCGTTTACACGGAGTGACAAATCCCAGTCTCGATTCGTGCCAACCCAACAGACACTTTCGGAGATACCTGTAATGCACCTTTATAGCCACCCAGTTACGTTGTGATGTTTGGTACACCCAAAGCATTCCTACGGTATCCGGGAGTTGCACAATCTCATGGTCTAAGGAAAAGATACTTGACATTAGAAAAGCTTCAGCATACGAACTACATGATCTCTATGCTAGGCTTAGGATTGGGTCTTGTCCATCACATCATTCTCCTAATGATGTGATCCCATTATCAATGACATCCAATGTCCATGGTCAGGAAACCGTAACCATCTATTGATCAACGAGCTAGTCAACTAGAGGCTTACTAGGGACATGGTGTTGTCTATGTATTCACACGTGTATTACAATTTCCGGATAATACAGTTATAGCATGAATAAAAGACTATTATCATGAACAAATAAATATAATAATAACATATTTATTATTGCCTCTAGGGCATATTTCCAACAGTCTCCCACTTGCACTAGAGTCAATAATCCAGTTCACATCGATATGTGATTAACACTCAAGGTCACATCCCCATGTGAGTAACACCCAAGAGTTCTGGGTTTGATCATGTTGCTTGTGAGAGAGGTTTTAGTCAACGGGTCTGAACCTTTCAGATCCGTGTGTGCTTTACAAATCTCTATGTCATCTCCTAGATGTAGCTACCACGTTCTATTTGGAGCCATTCCAAATAACTGTTCCACTTGGAGCTACTCTAAATTGTTGCCCCATTATACGTATCCGGTATCTCTACTTAGAGCTATCCGGATAGGTGTTAAGCTTGCATCGACGTAACCTTTACGACGAACTCTTTTACCACCTCCATAATCGAGAAAATTCCTTAGTCCACCAGTTACTAAGGATAACTTTGACCGCTGTCTGTGATCCATTCTTGGATCACTCTTGTACCCCTTGACCAACTCATGGCAAGGCACACTTCAGGTGCGGTACACAGCATAGCATACTGTAGAGCCTACGTCTAAAGCATAGGGGACGACCTTCGTCCTTTCTCTCTTTTCTGCCGAGGTCGAGCTTTAAGTCTCAACTTCATACCTTTACAACTCATGGAAGAACTTCTTCTTTGACTGATCCATCTTGAACACCTTCAAGATCATGTCAATGTATGTGCTCATTTGAAAGTATTATTAAGCATTTTGATCTATCCTTATAGATCTTGATGCTCAATGTTCAAGTAGCTTAATCCAGGTTTTCTATTGAAAAACACCTTTCAAATAACCCTATATGCTTTCTAGAAAATCATTTCTGATCATCAACATGTCAACAACATATACTCATCAGAAATTCTATAGTGCTCCCACTCACTTCTTTGGAAATACAAGTTTCTCATAAACTTTGTATAAACCCAAAATCTTTGATCATCTCATCAAAGCGCACATTCCAACTCCAAGATGCTTACTCCAGTCCTTAGAAGGATCGCTGGAGCCAGCATACCTTTTAGCATCCTTAGGATCGACAAAACCTTTCTGATTGTATCGCATACAAGCTTTCCTTACGACTGGTAAGGAAACTCGTTTTGACATCCATCTGCCAGATTTCATAAACGCAGCTTGTGCTAATGTGATTCCGACGGACTTTAAGCATCGCTACGGATGAGAAAATCTCATCGTAGTCAACTCTTTGAACTTGTGAAAAACTCTTCGCCACAAGTCGAGCTTCACAGATGGTGACATTACCATCCACGTCCGTCTTCTTCTTAAAGATCCATTTATCTTAATGGCTTGCCGATCATTGGGCAAGTCCACCAAAGTCCATGCTTTGTTCTGATACATGGATCCTATCTCGGATTTCATGGTTTCTTAACCATTTGTCGGAATTTGGGACAACCATCGCTTCTCCATAGCTCGTAGGTTCATTGTTGTCTAGCAACATGACCTTCAAGACAGGATGACGGTACCACTCTGAAGTAGTACGTATCCTTGTCACCCTACGAGGTACGGCAGTGACTTGATCCGAAACTTCATGATCACTATCATAAGCTTCTATTTCAATTGGTGTAGGTGCCACATGAACAACTTCCTGTGCCCTGATACACACTGGTTGAAGTGATGGTTCAATAACCATATCAAGTCTCCACCATCCTCCCACTCAACTCTTTCGAGAGAAACCTTTCCTCGAGAAAGGACCCGATTCAAGAAACAATCCATATTGCTTTCGGATCTGAATTAGGAGGTATACCCAACTGTTTTGGGTGTCCTATGAAGATGCATTTTATCCGCTTTGGGTTCGAGCTTATCAATCCTAAAACTTTTTCACATAAGCGTCGCAGCCCCAAACCTTTAAGAAATGACAACTTAGGTTTCTCTAAACCATAATTCATACGGTGTCATCTCAACGGAATTACGTGGGGCCCTATGTGGTTGTCTCTAATGCCTAACCCATGAACAATAGTGGTAATTCGATAAGAGAAATCATGGTACGCACCATATCCAATAGGGTGCAACTATGATGTTCGGACACACCATCACACTATGGTGCTCCAGGCGGTATTAATTGCGAAACAATTTCCACAATGTCTTAATTGTGTGCCAAAACTCGTAACTCAGATATTCATATCTATGATCATATCATAGACATTTTATCCTCTTGTCACAATGATCTTCTACTTCACTCTGAAATTACTTGAACCATTCAATAATTCAGACTTGTGTTTCATCAAGTAAATATTCTCAACATCTACTCGAATCATCTGTGAAGTAAGAACATAACGATATTCACTGCATGCCTCAGCACTCATTGGACTGCACACATCAAAATGTGTTACTTCCAACAAGTTGCTATCTTGTTCCATCTTACTGAAACCGAGGCTTTTCAGTCATCTTGCCCATGTGGTATGATTTGCATATCTCAAGTGATTCAAAAACAAGTGAGTCCAAACGATCCATCTGCATGGAGTTTCGTCATGCGTATACACCAACAGACATGGTTCGCATGTCTCAAACTTTTCAAAAATGAGTGAGTCCAAAGATCCATCAACATGGAGCTTCTTCATGCATTTATACCGATATGACTTACGTGGCAGTGCCACAAGTAAGTGGTACTATCATTACTATCTTATATCTTTTGGCATGAAAATGTGTATCACTACGATCGAGATTTAATAAACCATTCTTTTAGGTGCAAGACCATTGAAGGTATTTATTCAAATAAATAGAGTAACCATTATTCTCCTTAAATGAATAACCGTATTGCGATAGACATAATCCAATCATGTCTATGCTCAACGCAAACACACAATGACAGATATTCTTGTTTAATACTAATCTTGATGGTAGAGGGAGCGTGCGATGCTTGATCACATCAAAATTGGAAACACTTCCAACACATATCGTCAGCTCTCCTTTAGCTAGTCTCCGTTTATTCCGTAGCTTTTATTTCGAGTTACTAACACTTAGCAACCGAACCGGTATCTAATACCCTGGTGCTACTAGGAGTACTAGTAAAGTACACATTAACATAATGTATATCCAATATACTTCTATCGACCTTGCCAGCCTTCTCATCTACCAAGTATCTAGGGTAATTCCGCTCCAGTGGTTGTTCCCCTTATTACAGAAGCACTTAGTCTCGGGTTTGGGTTCAACCTCGGGTTTCTTCACTGGTGCAGCAGCTGATTTGCCGTTTCATGAAGTATCCCTTCTTGCCCTTGCCCTTCTTGAAACTAGTGGTTTCACCAACCATCAACAATTGATGCTCCTTCTTGATTTCTACTTTCGCGGTGTCAAACATCACAAATATCTCAAGGATCATCATATCTATCCCTGATTTGTTATAGTTCATCACAAAGCTCTAGCAGCTTGGTGGTAATGACTTTGGAGAAAACATCACTATCTCATCCGGAAGATCAACTCCCACTCGATTCAAGTGATTGTTGCACTCAGACAATCTGAGCACAAGCTCAACGGTTGAGCATTTCTCCCTTAGTTTGTAGGCTAAGAAAAAAAATAGTCGGAGGTCTTATACCTCTTGATGTGGGCACGAGCCTGAAATCCCAATTTCAGCCCTCGAAACATCTCATATGTTCCGTGATGTTTCGAAAACGTCTTTGGTGCCTCTACTTAAACCATTTAACTGAACTATCACGTAGTTATCAAAACATGTATGTCCGATGTTCGCAACATCGACAAACGACGTTTGGGGTTCAGCACACTGAGCGGTGCATTAAGAACATAAACTTTCTACTGTCCGCATAATTGCTACTTTCAACTTTCAACTATATTTTCTCTAGGAACATATCTAAACAGTAGAACTATAGCGCAAGCTACGACATAATTTGCAAAAGGTCTTTTGACTATGTTCAGGATAATTAAGTTCATCTTATGAACTCCCACTCAGATAGACATCCCTCTGGTCATCTAAGTGATTACATGATCCGAGTCAACTAGGCCGTGTCCGATCATCACGTGAGATGGACTAGTCATCATCGGTGAACATCTTCATGTTGATCGTATCTACTATACGACTCATGCTCGACCTTTCGGTCTCCGTGTTCCGAGGCCATGTCTGTACATGATAGGCTCGTCAAGTTAACCCTAAGTGTTTTCGCTGTGTAAAACTGTCTTACACCCGTTGTATGTGAACGTAAGGATCTATCACACCCGATCATCACGTGGTGCTTCGAAACGACGAACTGTAGCAACGGTGCACAGTTAGGGGAGAACACTTCTTGAAATTGTTGTAAGGGATCATCTTATTTACTACCGTCGTTCTAAGCAAATAAGATGCATAAACATGATAAACATCACATGCAATCAAATAATAGTGACATGATATGGCCAATATCATATAGCTCCTTTGATCTCCATCTTGGGGCTCCATGATCATCTATTACAAGAACATGATCAATCTCATACATCACATATATCATTCATCACATCCTTTTGGCCATATCACATCACATAGCATACCCTGCAAAAACAAGTTAGACGTCCTCTAATTGTTGTTTGCATGTTTTACGTGGCTGCTATGGGTTTCTAGCAAGAACGTTTCTTACCTACGCAAAACCACAACGTGATATGCCAATTGCTATTTACCCTTCATAAGGACCCTTTTCATGGAATCCGTTCCGACTAAAGTGGGAGAGACAGGCACCCGCTAGCCACCTTATGCACCAAGTGCATGTCAGTCGGTGGAACCTGTCTCACGTAAGAATACGTGTAAGGTCGGTCCGGGCCGCTTCATCCCACAATACCATCGAAACAAGATTGGACTAGTAACGGTAAGCATATTGAACAACATCAACGCCCACAACTACTTTGTGTTCTACTCGTGCAAAGAATCTACGCAATAGACCTAGCTCTGATACCACTGTTGGGGAACGTAGCAGAAATTCAAAATTTTCCTACGTGTCACCAAGATCTATCTATGGAGAAACCAGCAACGAGGGGAAGGAGAGTGCATCTACATACCCTTGTAGATCGCTAAGCGGAAGCGTTCAAGAGAACGGGGTTGAAGGAGTCGTACTCATCGTGATTCAAATCACCGGAGATCCTAGTGCCGAACGGACGGCACCTCCGCGTTCAACACACGTACAGCCCGGTGACGTCTCCCATGCCTTGATCTAGCAAGGAGAGAGGGAGAGGTTGAGGAATACTTCGTCCAGCAGCAGAACAACGGCGTGGTGGTGATGGAGGAGCGTGGTAGTCCTGCAGGGCTTCGCCAAGCACCTACGGGAGAGGAGGAGGTGTCACGGGAGGGAGGGAGGCGCCAGGGCTTCTGGTATGGATGCCCTCTCTCCCCTCCACTATATATAGGGGCAAGGGAGAGGGGGGAGGCGCAGCCTTGCCCCTTCCTCCAAGGAAGGGGTGTGGCCAAGAGGGGGGGGAGGAGTCCATCCTCCCCAAGGCACCTCGGAGGTGCCTTCCCCCTTGAGGACTCTTCCCTCCCCAAGTTTCCTTGGCGCATGGGCCTCTTGGGGCTGGTGCCCTTGGCCCATATAGGCCAAGGCGCACCCCCTACAGCCCATGTGGCCCCCCGGGGCAGGTGGACCCCCCTGGTGGACCCCCGGACCCCTTTCGGCACTCCCGGTACAATACCGATAAAGTGCGAAACTTTTCCGGCGACCAAAACAGGACTTCCCATATATAAATCTTTACCTACGGACCATTCCGGAACTCCTCGTGACGTCCGAGATCTCATCCGGGACTCCGAACAACATTCAGTAACCACATACAAACTTCCTTTATAACCCTAGCGTCATCGAACCTTAAGTGTGTAGACCCTACGGGTTCGGGAGACATGTAGACATGACCGGGACGTTCTCCGGTCAATAACCAACAGCGGGATCTGGATACCCATGTTGGCTCCCACATGTTCCACGATGATCTCATCGGATGAACCACAATGTCAAGGACTCAATCGATCCCGTATACAATTCCCTTTGTCTAGTGGTATTTTACTTGCCCGAGATTCGATCGTCGGTATACCAATACCTTGTTCAATCTCGTTACCGGCAAGTCTCTTTACTTGTTCCGTAACACATCATCCCGTGATCAACCCCTTGGTCACATTGTGCACATTATGATGATGTCCTACCGAGTGGGCCCAGAGATACCTCTCCGTTTACACGGAGTGACAAATCCCAGTCTCGATTCGTGCCAACCCAACAGACACTTTCGGAGATACCTGTAATGCACCTTTATAGCCACCCAGTTACGTTGTGATGTTTGGTACACCCAAAGAATTCCTACGGTATCCGGGAGTTGCACAATCTCATGGTCTAAGGAAAAGATACTTGACATTAGAAAAGCTTCAGCATACGAACTACACGATCTCTATGCTAGGCTTAGGATTGGGTCTTGTCCATCACATCATTCTCCTAATGATGTGATCCTGTTATCAATGACATCCAATGTCCATGGTCAGGAAACCGTAACCATCTATTGATCAACGAGCTAGTCAACTAGAGGCTTACTAGGGACATGGTGTTGTCTATGTATTCACACGTGTATTATGATTTCCGGATAATACAGTTATAGCATGAATAAAAGACTATTATCATGAACAAAGAAATATAATAACAACATATTTATTATTGCCTCTAGGGCATATTTCCAACAACATCCGGCATCTGAGTAAAAAGACATGTGCACCAAAGTATTTTTGTGTGACCCTAAGTTTTTATTGTAGCTAGGAATTATTGTAGCTTGAGCAAGTCTTTCACTAACCCTACCGATCCCCTCTTAATAGTGCGGGATCCTGTACTCAAGAAAACAAATATGAAATCAATTTTCATGCTTCATCCTTGAGTAAAATCACTTTGTATGCTCTTGATACACACACTTCGATGAACCGGGGACTAACACCTGAGATTTACTTGACAACCATTGTTAGTCCCCTACATGTATATTGTCATCAACATCAAAACATGATGTAAGGGCATGATTGCTCTTTCACCCTCCCCCCTCTCCACCTATATACGTGTGGGGAGGGCTCCCCCTAGAAGAACACCAATCCAAAGGGGATCTCTCCTGCATAACTCCATACTCTCAGAGTCTAATTCGCCTAAGTGGTTAGGTTCCTAATTAGACGGTCTCTAATCATGATTTAATCGGTCTAATAGAATTAGACTCCTAATTAGACGAGAAGCGCCGCTAATCTCTCTCTCTCCTCCCTCTCCATTCCTCTCTCTCTCTCTCTAATTTTCTCAGAGTTCTTGTTCTTGGACTTCAAAGCTCTGCCGGACTAGTACTTCAAAACTCGTGGGTACCTCAGATGGCTGGTCTACTCCGACTCTCGTCTCGAAGAAATATCTCATGGCTGAGATGTGTAACCTAGCTACGGGAAATCGCAACGCTACAATGACTCATCACTGCTTCCGCTACTTTGCTCGTCGATGAGTTTGATCGTTACCTTCATCTTCATAGTATTCCTGGGTGTCATTTGTTGCATAGCACGTTCCCCTATAGTGGCACCAAGAGAAAATCTATGAGTAGGTGTAGGAACGATTAGTGTTTGAAATATGCCCTAGAGGCAATAATATTTGTATTATTATATTGTCATATTCAAACACTAAAAAAAAGACACATCCGTGACATTTTGGGCCGAACGAATTTTTTTCTGTCATACATATGACACTTCTATGACGATAATTGTGACAAAACCCGGTATCATCATAGATGTGGTGGGATCCTACTTCTATGACAAAAAATCATGACAGAAAATGGGCTTTTCGTCCTGGGCGGGCTGGAGATGCAGCTGCATGACATTCTTTGGGCCGTCCATGATGGAATTAACCGTTGTAGAAGTGAGGGCGAGGAAAATTTCGGGGAGTTGCCGGTTACGGTGGGTGGTAGGGGGCCGAGCGATGCACGTTTCTATCATACACGTACACGCGTGTGTGCGCGTTGTTGGGCTCTAACTGAACCCGAGCGATTGCACTATAGGCTACGCGTTACTGAACCCGAGCGATCGATTCCTTCGCTACTGCTGCTAACTGAAGCCGATCGATGCTACCTCTCTGGATGAACAGTGAGCGTTTGCGGGGGGGGGGGGGTTGGATGAACAGTGAGCGGTGGGAGTGGATGAACAGGACCTGTGGCATTGCCTCTGGATGAACAGGACCCCGATTGATCGAGCCAGTTGGGGCTGGATGAACAGGACCACGTGGAGGGCTGGATGAACAGGACAACCCCGTGGAGTGCTGGATGAACAGTAGATAGTGGAGGGGTGGATGAACAGTAGCCCCGTGGTGGGGTGGTTGAACATGAGCCAGTGGAGAGGGGTGGTTGAACAGTAGCCGGTGGAGTAGCGCGTGGTGGAGGCTGGATGAACAGGAGCCTGTGGATGAACGGTCATAGCTGGAGCCTGGAGGAGGTCGATGGTGGATGAACAGTAGCCCGTGGAGGCTGGAGGAGGTCGACGGTGGAGATGAACAGTATCCCATGGAGTCCCGTTTTGCGGTACGCCACACCCCTCCCGATGAACAGGACCCCCGTTTCGACCGTAGCACTCCAACACAAGTCCGTTTCGTCCGTTTTGCGGTACGCCACATCCTTGCCGATCAATAGGACCCCCATTTCGACCGTAGGAGGTCCGTTTCCTCCGTTTTGCGGTACGCCACACTCCTCCCAATGAACAGGATCCCATTTTGAACGTGGCCGGTCGAACACAAGGCCGTTTCCTTCGTCCTGCGGTACGCCAGGCCTCGTTTCCATCGCCTGTTCCGTCCAAGCCCTCGCGATGAACACGACCACATGTTCCGTTCTGACGCAGTCAGTTGGCTCCCCATGAACACGACGACAACGCTGTTTCTCCGTTCCGACCCAACCAATGTACACGAGCCCTGGCCATACGTATATATGTGCGAGTAGGCGTTCGAGACCCCGCCCGTATGTACACATATGTGGCCGTATTTTCTTTCTTGCACCTTGGTCGCTGTACGTACGTGTACATGCTACGTGCGCGTCTCTACTACGACACGTGCGCGCATCTACTATGACACGTGCGTGCCTCTACATCCACCAGTATGTACGTACACGTTGCCGACCAGAATGACAACGCTACGTATGCTTCGACCAGGTGGGTCCCGATTGTCAGGCAATTCCTTACGTGCGAAGATGCAGCTAGTGGGTCCCAGCCATTAGGGGGTGAATTGTTTTTTTCCCGGACGCATTTCCTTGCATGCGAAGGTGTAGATAGTGGGTCCTAGTAGTCAGCTGGCGAATCGTGTTTTTGCCCGGACGCACTTCCTTGCGTGCGAAGGTGTAGCTGGTAGGTCCCAACAGTTAGGGGGGAAACATTTTTTTTCACGAAATATGGTGGCCCATCCAGTGGGTCCCCGCTGTTAGGTGGAGGGACAATTATTTTGTGCGTAATAAGGAGGCACTTCCTTGCGGCCGCTGTGGACCCAGCTGTCAGCCTCTCCACGTACAGTACTCTTTCGATGGAAGTCGGTCGTTGACCACATTGACCACGCCGCGCCGAGAGCACCAGGGCGGTGGACGACGGCGAGGCCTAGGAAGGGGACGACGCAGAGCCGGGGAAGACGCGACAGTGGATGCCCACGCGGAGAGGAGTATGACTGTACGAGGGTTTACTGGTTCTTCTGCCATCGCCGGAGAATAATAGCAGGTGTGGGTCAGTAGAGGGATGGCTAGGCCAGCGATGGGAGTATGGTGGGGCGGTGAGGCCTGCGCGACAGCACAGCCGGCCGCGGGGAGGAGGGAGCAGGTAGTCCCGCCGGAGCTTGTTTGAGCGGCTGGAGCATGAAGAGAAAAGATTGAAGAAGCACGACAGCCGTTGGATGGACATCCAACAGTCACTGCTCTCGTGTGTTGACTAAGTTGACAGGGCGTTGCGTGTGCGTCAACCTTTTTTTTACAAAAGCATACGCGTCAAGCTGTAAGAGGCACACAAGTCAGCCTCAAATCTGTGGAAAATAGCAGACAACCCATCTGCCATTATTTCTAATAATGCACAGCCCATTTGCTAATTCTTAAGAATTTTTTTGGAGCCCATCTTGTTTTTTAGCATTACACCCCATATTGTGGCCATGGTTAAAAAGTAAATGAAATTTTGCATATTTCGGTGCGGTCAACTGTTTTTAATCTAGAAATATCGATTCACATTCAAACTATTTTGAAAAATAATTTATATACATATAAAATCCAAATAATTGTTCACCCATAAAAATCAATGGAATTTAAAATCTCATAATGAAAAAAATTGAAACTAATTCCCGGTTTGATGTTTTTGAAAAATGTACAACCCATTTCTGGGCAAATCGAATGAAACTCTCCCCGTCTTGAAATATTTGCAGCCCAGCAGGGCCGATAAAGCAAGTAGGCCTTGTTTGGGTATTTCTTTTAAAAAAATAGAACTGGGCTAGCCATTTCCAGCAAGAAAAAAACACAACTAGGCTCATGATGTGGTAAACATAAATAAAACCCTAGCTAGACGGCCCACGGCCCCCGCATAGCCCCGTTGTTACCCTGATCCGTCGCTAAAACTAGTATAAATAATAACTGCTTGTTCCTCACAAAAAAAACTGCACGACCTGCTGGGTCCGTGGTGTCAGCCGCTCGTAGTGTAATTCTCTCATTTATTGACTACGTTGACAATGGCGTGAGCCCCAGATGTCCAACCATTAGGAGGAACCATATTTTTGGGCTTGTAATACAGAGGCACTTGCGGGTCCCTACTATCATCCTCTCCACGTACAGTCATCTCCTTGTTCCTCTCGGTTGTTGACGACATTGACAACGCAAGAGGGCGGCTCACCGCACAAGGCAAGCGAACCAAGGCCGCAAGGTGGAGGACGACGGTGAGGTCTCGGACGGAATGAACAGGAGCCGTGGAAGATGCGCCGGTCCAGTCGCAGGCACAGGGGAGTATGAGGGTTGACTGGTTCGGGTGCGGGTGCGTGTTGGGGCTGACGTCGCCGGAGAATAACAAGACGTGTGGGGGAATAGAGGGAGGGACTGTCCAACGTTGGAGGGTACGTACGGTAGGGCGGCGGAGGCGCAGGCAGCCATGGGATGCGGGAGCAGGCGGAGCCGACGGGGTGGTTCGGTTTGGGTGGCTGGAGGAAGAAGACAATAGACAGAAGATACACAACAGATGTTGGATGTCAATCCAACGGTTGGTAGGCAGAATCGTTTGTTGACTGGCTAGGCTATTTCCTTGCGGGTCCCAAATGTCAGAATCCAAATCTGTCACGGTCATGCAGCCTTTCCTATGAAAATTTACAGCCCATTTGATGTGCTAGTTTGAAGTAAGTTTGTGGGTGCTCGTGGGGGCTAATCACTTGGCTTTTGTAATGTACAGTGAGTTCAAGCAGCCGTCGAGAGTGATGTTATGTCCCTTGGTTGGGATTTGTTACAATATTTCACTCTAAATTAAACAAATGGCAAGCCATGCCTTGTTTCAAAGAAAATATGACAGTCACAGCCGAGTTGAAAAGGGCAGGAACATCTAACTCCAGCTTACAAACTATACAAAAGCACGAGGGTTAATTGTTCATCAGGTTTACAAAAAAACCCAGGTTGAAAAGGGCAACAACATGTAACTCCAGCACTATTTTCGGCAGTCACAGTCAAATGGATCAGCCAGGTCCACAGAATGAACATCCCGGGTCGTAAAATTTACTGGCTTATGACCACAATATGTTGTAAATAGAAGCCCGACACATTCAGATACTCTTTTTCCCACCCAAAACTCCTTTTTTTGCTCTTCGACATACCCATCCATCAAAACCATGCTGCTGATAAACTTAAGCCTGATGGACAATAGTAACCTTGCAATCAGCAGGAAGAATGTGACAAATCTAGTGTTTGCATGGTTGGCTACATATCGTTCTAGCGTTATTGTCTTCACTCGAATCTCATGAGAAGTGAGAAAATCCTGATGCTTACGAATCCACCGATTGGTTATAACTTTCTTACCCCATCCTGTTGCCTAAATAGACATGAAGATTGAAAACAGTTAAGGTCTAAAAAAAGAGTGTCGAAAGAGCAATAGCTGAACGGTTAATTCTAGTACACAATATGCGGGCTTCCAATGTGCGTGTGAAATTATCACCTTTATATACAACTTGTCCATACATGGAAAGAATTGCAGCAAGCCAATAATCTTGTTCAGATCAAAACTAATCATCTGGATATATAAGATCTTGACAGAATCTAGCACCATTGATAGGCCATCCATGCAGAAACTCTTCATTGAGCATAGAACATAATATTAGTACAAAATGTGTACTCCAAGATGATATATAACTTATGGGCAGCAATTTAAAATGCAGCTTATGGTTACAAGTGTAGATGATAATATAAAGTACCTGAAGAACTGTGGAGCCAAACACCATATTGAAATGAGCACAGAGATCATGTATTACACCCAAGGTCTCTAGTTTAGGCGCAGAGAGGATGGTTATTTGCAACAGTGAATAACTAGAATCAAGGATCAACCTTTGAAGTGAAGGGGCATCTTGGATGATGATCTGCCTTCCGTCAAAAGAAATTCCAATTCTTACAAGGTTAGGCGACTTTATTTGGAGACAACCGATTCTAACTGTGAAAACAAGCACCAAGCACTCCAGCGCAGGGCAACTGGAGTGGATGATGTTGTGCAATGAGGCATCCGATATACGAACCTGCACAAGTGAAAGTTTCTTGAGAAATGGGAGTCGAAGGTTTAGTACCAGATTGTCTGGAAGGTAGCACAGCGCAAAGGTGGCGGTGTGGAGAGAGGAGGAAAACCGCGAGATGGACATCCGTGCTGAGGGCACAAGTTCATGGCGTTCGGTATGTGGTATGTGATTTCCAGGGGAATAGTAGAACTCAAGTACCTGTAGTTCTGTGAATTCAAGGGATTTCAGCCAGGCGTCCACCGTGCAGGGCATGGTATGCTTGCTCAGGTAGCATGACAGGATGCAGAGGCTTTAAACGGAGCCCTGGTGGGAGGAGATGATGGCTCTGGGGATTTCAAAATCATTGAAGAGAGATAGCTGACGACAGTTGAGATTAAGGGGCACGACGCGCCATAGAGGGCGCCACCGAATTGAGAGGACTTGGGTGCGGCAGCAATCCTTGGTGGGGACAAGCGAGATGATCTCCCCAAGGACGGCGGCCAGGAGATCACTGATGCGGTCCACCCGAGATTCTACGGGTTCCTGGGATCCGGTGGGGGTGGGGTCGCTGCTTCTCTCCATGCTGCCGGGTGCGGGATCTACAACAAGCGTCGCCGCTGGCGGGAGCCTCATCTTCTTGGCGCTGGGGTCAACCGACTCCATTTTCCTCGAGGGCGTCGCGTCACGCTCACGGATTTGAGCAGAGTAACGAATGACAAGCCTAGTTGTAGTGCATGTGAAGAAGAAGGGGAGCTGAGGTTTTTTCTGTAATAGTCTGGAAGAAGGGGAGCTGGGGTTTTCTGTAGGAGCGAGGTGAGGAATTTGGGGGTACGAGTGGAGCGAGATGACGTGAGGTGGGTGGGAGCGAGGAGGAAGAAGAGCACTGAGGGAGTCCTGGATTAGGGGGTGTCCGGATGGCCGGACTATGACCTTTGGCCGGACTCCCGGACTATGAAGATACAAGATTGAAGACTCCGTCCCGTGTCCGGATGGGACTTTCCTTGGCGTGGAAGGCAAGCTTGGCGATACGATATGAAGATCACCTCCCATTGTAACCGACTCTGTGTAACCCTAGCCCTCTCCGGTGTCTATATAAACTAGAGAGGTTTAGTCCGTAGGACGAACAACAATCATACCATAGGCTAGCTTCTAGGGTTTAGCCACTCCGATCTCGTGGTAGATCTACTCTTATACTACCCATATCATCAATATTAATCAAGCAGGAGTAGGGTTTTACCTCCATCGAGAGGGCCCGAACCTGGGTAAAAACATCGTGTCCCTTGTCTCCTGTTACCATCCGCCAAGATGCACAGTTCGGGAGCCCCTACCCGAGATCCGCCGGTTTTGACACCGACATTGGTGCTTTCATTGAGAGTTCCTCTGTGTCGTCGCCTTTAGGCCCGATGGCTTCTTCGCTCGTCAATCGCGATGCGGTCCGGGATGAGACTTTTCTCCCCGGACAGATCTTCGTATTCGGCGGCTTCGCACTGCGGGCCGACTCGTTCGGCCATCTGGAGCAGATCGAAAGCTACGCCCCTGGCCATCAGGTCAGGTTTGGAAGCTTAAACTACACGGCCGACATCCGCGGGGACTTGATCTTCGACGGATTCGAGCCACGACCGGGCGCGCCGCACTGTCACGATGGGCATGATTTAGCTCTGTCATCGGACAACACCCAGAGCGTCGCTCAGGTGTCCGCTCCGACCATTAGCTCGGAGCCCACTGCGCCAGTCGGGGACGGACGGTTGGACGCCGCCCCGGAAACTGCAACCTCTACGGCGATAGAGCCGGATACCAGCCTAGTCCCTCGCAAGGCCCGTGACTCCAAGGTGCCGGACTCCGATCCGGACTCCGTAAATCCCGCACCTCTTCCGATTAAGCCCGATTGGGCTCCGGTCATGGAGTTCACCGCCGCGGACGTCTTTCAGCACTCGCCTTTCGGCAATATCCTGAATTCATTAAAGTCTCTCTCTTTGTCAGGAGAGCCCTGGCCGAACTACGGCCAACACGGTTGGGATGCGGACGACGAAGAAATTCGAAGCCCACCCACCACCCACTTCTTAGCCACTGTCGACGATTTAACCGACATGCTCGACTTTGACTCCGAAGACATCGACGGCATGGACGCCGATGAAGGAGACGATCAAGAACCAGCACCTATAGGGAACTGGAAAGCCACCTCGTCATATGACATATACATGGTGGACACCCCTAAAGCAGGGGATGGCGAGGAGAAAACGGAAGACAACCCCTCCAAGAAGCAACCCAAGCGCCGATGTCAGCGGCGCCGCTCTAAGTCCCGCTAAAGCAAAAACGGCGACTTCGGCACCGGAGATAACAACACGCCGGACAGTGCCGAAGACAACCCCCTCCAGCATGATGCAATGCAGGAGGACGAAGGAGCCAGCCCTCATGAAAGAGCGGCCTACAAAGAGGATGAGGACGACAATTACATGCCTCCCTCCGAAGACGAGGCAAGCCTCGACGACGACGAATTGGTCGTGCCAGAGGATCCTATCGAACAAGAGCGTTTCAAATGCAGGCTCATAGCCACGGCAAGCAGCCTCAAGAAAAAACAGCAGCAGCTTAGAGCTGACCAAGACTTGCTAGCTGACAGATGGACCGAAGTCCTGGCGGCCGAAGAGTATAAACTAGAACGCCCATCCAAGAGCTACCCAAAGCGCAGGCTGCTACCCCAACTTGAGGAGGAAGCAACTAAACCTACATCACCAGCGTACGATGCGCCCGATCGGCCACCCCGTGGCCGCGATAGAGAGGCCTTCAGGCCCTCAACCCAAGCCGCACCCCGACACCGCTCAAAACATACCAGAGTACGGGGAGACGCAACAGACCTGCGAGACATCTTGGAGAATAAGGCAAGGCAAACAAGATCGATCTACGGATCGCATGGGCGCCCCGCTTCACGTGACGCTAGCCGTCACGCCGGACATAATAAGTATGGCCCGGCCGAATACAACAGACCAAGCTCGTCCGAGCTGCGTCGTGATATAGCCCAGTACAGGGGCGCCGCACACCCACTATGCTTCACAGACGAAGTAATGGATCATCAAATCCCCGAGGGCTTCAAACCCGTAAACATCGAATCATACGATGGCACAACAGATCCTGCGGTATGGATCGAGGATTATCTCCTTCATATCCACATGGCCCGTGGTGATGATCTACACGCCATCAAATACCTCCCGCTCAAGCTTAAAGGACCAGCTCGACATTGGCTTAACAGCCTGCCAGCAGAGTCAATTAGTTGTTGGGAGGACCTGGAATCCGCATTCCTTGACAACTTCCAGGGCACGTATGTGCGACCACCAGACGCCGATGACCTAAGCCACATAATCCAGCAGCCAGAGGAATCGGCCAGACAATTCTGGACACGGTTCCTAACCAAGAAAAACCAAATAGTCGATTGTCCGGACGCCGAGGCCCTTGCAGCCTTCAGGCACAACATCCGAGACGAATGGCTTGCCCGGCACCTAGGACAGGAAAAGCCGAAATCTATGGCAGCCCTCACGACACTCATGACCCGCTTCTGTGCGGGAGAAGACAGCTGGCTAGCTCGTAGCAATAACATAACCAAGAGCCCCGGCAATTCGGATACCAAGGATAACAACGGCAGGTCACGTCGCAACAAGCATAAGCGCCGCATTAACGGTGACAATACTGAAGATACGGCAGTCAATGCCGGATTCAGAGGCTCTAAACCGGGTCAGCGGAAGAAGCCATTCAAAAGAAACCCTCAGGGCCCATCCAGCTTAGACCGGATACTCGATCGCTCGTGCCAGATACACGGCACCCCCGAACAGCCAGCCAATCACACCAACAGGGATTGTTGGGTGTTCAAGCAGGCAGGCAAGTTAAGTGCCGAGACCAGAGACAAGGGGCTACATAGCGATGACGAGGAGGGGCCCCGGCCGCCGAACAACAAAGGACAGAAGGGATTTCCCCCGCAAGTTCGGACGGTGAACATGATATACGCAACCCACATCCCCAAAAGGGAGCGGAAGCGTGCTCTCAAGGACGTCTATGCGCTGGAGCCAGTCGCCCCAAAGTTCAACCCATGGTCCTCCTGCCCGATCACCTTCGATCGAAGGGACCATCCCACCAGCATCCGTCACGGCGGATTCGCCGCACTGGTCCTAGACCCAATTATCGACGGATTTCACCTTACCAGAGTCCTAATGGACGGCGGCAGTAGCCTGAACCTGCTTTACCAGGACACAGTGCGAAAAATGGGCATCGATCCTTCAAGGATTAAACCCACAAAGACAACCTTCAAAGGTGTCATACCAGGGTAGAGGCCAGCTGTACAGGCTCGGTTACACTCGAAGTGGTCTTCGGATCCCCGGATAACTTCCGGAGCGAGGAGTTAATCTTCGACATAGTCCCATTCCGCAGCGGCTATCACGCCCTGCTTGGACGAACCGCATTTGCAAAATTCAATGCGGTGCCGCACTACGCATATCTCAAGCTCAAGATGCCAGGACCTCGCGGAGTCATCACGGTAAACGGAAACACCGAACGCTCTCTCCGAACGGAGGAGCACACGGCGGCCCTGGCGGCGGAAGTACAGAGTAGCCTCTCAAGGCAGTTCTCCAATCCAGGCGTCAAACGTCCGGACAACGTCAAGCGAGCCCGAAGTAACCTACAACAAATCCGGCTGGCACGTTCCGAGCAAGCATAGCAGTGCGGCCCCAACCCCAGCCCCCGCCAAACGGCGATACTGGTACCACGCGTACATAATTACGCCTTAGAGATACCATGGGCATAAGGGGAGGGGCACAACAACGGCACGCCCAGAATGCGGCTCAACCGCACTAAGGGGCTCCCTATTTCGCCGTTTTCCTTTTTACACACTTTCAGGACCCAACTATTCGGAAGGCCTGTCCGGCAATACACTCGCCGAACCCACGATGCAACAGCCAGGGAGGGAGCAAGCCACGTCAAAAGTCCAGGTGGTCTCTATAACGAGTTTAATACCTGTTTTACTTACAATCCCGCAGCTTGCCCCTGGAGGGGAATATGTCAAATACTCCCATCTCTTGCTTACCGCACTTCTTGTATCGTTCTGCTTTCGCAGCAGCCCTTTTTTAATAAACAATATATAGCTCTTACCTATTATTGTACTTATCTATTTTTATATACAAATATGTTCAGTCATGACATTCTGCAACCGTACACTTTGGTGCGGACAATACACCAGGGGCTTACAACACCCCATAACATGGTGTGAGAAGACCGAACACTCTCACGAGTGCGGCACCCCGAACTTATAGCACTATATGCATCGGCTCCGAATCATGTCTTTGGTCAATAGTTGGGTTTGCCCGGCTCCCATGTTTTGGTACCTTACGTTCCGCATTGTTGGCTAAGGTAGCGCTGGGAGAACTACTGCGATTGTGCCCCAGTTGAGCTGGGTTAACACCTCAGTAGAGAAAGCTAAAACTGACTGTCATGATAGTGCGAGAGACCGGTCGCTGTTCGCGAGGTTTCTTCGAGTCCTTAAAGACTTATGCCGCTTCGAGCGAGGAACCGGACTTATCCGGCCTAGGCGTGGATAGCGCCCCGAACTCGGTCTTCCGAATACTAGGGGCTTCGCCGAAATTTAAAATTATAGAATTCTATGGCTAAGTGAGAGTGATAAAGCATTATAAGTCCGACGGCCTGGTTCGTTGTGCTGAACGCCTCCCTAGATGGACCCAAGAATGGGAACAAGAGCGCTCAGGTTTATCCCGAACACCCCAGCACTCGTGGCATGGGGGTCGAAGCCGACGACTTGCATCTCTCAGATTTGATAAACGGCCGCACAGAAGGTAATATTTTAAATTAACAAGCGTTGCTTAACGCATATGAACAAAGCTTCAGCGTACAGGATAACAAATGCGAGTCTACTCAAAAATTACATCTTTGGAGCACTCATCCGCTATACGGCGGGCACCCTTCAGAACGCCATTATAATACATCTCGGGCGTACGATACTCCTTGCCCGGCGGTGGCGCGTCCGTCAACAGCTTCTCCGCATCTAGCTTGCCCCAGTGCACCTTAGCACGGGCAAGGGCCCGACGGGCACCTTCAATACAAACGGAGCGCTTGACGACCTCAATCCACGGACACGCGTCCACCAGCCGCCGCACCAGACCGAAGTAGCTCCCAGGCATGACTTCTCCAGGCCACAGCCGAGCTATGAGGCCCTTCATGGCCTGTTCGGCCACCTTGTGGAGCTCGACCAGCTGCTTCAGCTGGTCGCTCAGGGGCACCGGATGTTCGGCCTCAGCATACTGAGACCAGAACACTTTTTCCGTCGAGCTCCCCTCTTCGGCTCGGTAGTATGCGGCGGCATCAGACACACTACGGGGCAGATCGGCGAACGCTCCTGGAGAGCTCCGGATTCGGGTAAGTAGCAGATAATTAACTTTTATATTTTTGCTTTGCATAAAGAATGCCTTACCCGCCGCTATCTTCTTCATCGCCTCGATCTCCTGAAGGGCCTTCTGGGCTTCGGCCTTAGCGGTCTTGGCACTCTCAAGAGCCAAGGCAAGCTCGGACTCTCGAGTCTTCGAGTCACGCTCCAAACTCTCGTGTTTTTCCACGAGAGCCTGGAGCTCTTGCCGCACCTCCGCCACCCGCGCCTCCTGCTTCTCTCGCTCGGTGCGCTCCAAGGCCGCACTCTTTTCGGCCTTGGAGACCGCCTCTTTCAGGGTCGCCACCTCGGTCGTGGCTCCTGCAACATTAACGTTGGTCCTGTTATTATTTTGCAACCAAGTATTTCTATATACATTTACAGGAGGTACTATGTACCCTCTTTATCCTCGAGCTGCTTCTTGGCACGGCCGAGCTCGCTCTCGGACCGCTCGAGGCTTTCCTTCAATACATTGACCTCCGCAGTCAGTGCGGCAGAGGTCAGCAGCGCAGCCTGCATTCCCATATTGACATATTTCTATTAGACTCCTGCGTATATCTTTTTAGATCCTCAGCTCGGCTTTTCTTTCCGAACACCGAACTGAGCATCAGGGGCTACTGTCTATGCGGTAATATTTTTTATATATATGTTTTTGAACACATACCTCAAAGCCCGTTAGCAGGCTTGTACAGGCTTCCGTCAGCCCGCTCTTGGCAGACTGAACCTTCTGAATCACCGCACTCATAAAAGTGCGGTGTTCCTCGTCGATGGAGGCGCCGTTAAGCACCTCCAGCAAATTGTCTGGCGCCTCCGGATGGACGGAAGTCGCCGGCATCGCAGGCTTGCCCTTCTTATGAAGGCGCCCCTGTCGGACTCTGGAACCGCTGATGGTTCCGGAGCAGTGTCCGGCCCGGGGCCGGACTTTGATCCCTCCGGGGCTTTACCCCCCTTGGGCCCGGAGTCCGGATGGTCGCCTTGTGGCGCCTCCAGGACCACCTCCTCCTGGTTTTGTCCCCTATGGGACTCCACCTCAGCGTCGTCTGTAGGGAGAGGGGAGGAGGCCGTCGGAAGTGAAGTGCTATTCACGTCCGACGAATTCAGAGAGCCGCTCGACGAATCGCCAAGCTGAGCTCTGGGCGGACTGCATGATTAGATGCGGCATTAGAAGCTATCGAATAATAAAGGAGTGCAATAAGTCATTCGGGTAGCTGGACACTTACGATTTTGCCAGGGGCTTGACCCTGGATGGCCATTCCTCCCCGCCGTCTTCGGCATCGGGGGTGTAGTCCGGCAAAAGGGTCTTCCCCTTCTTGGACCCTCCGGCTTCCCCAGTTGGGGCGGCCTTTCTTTTCTTTCCTCCCCCCGTTGGAGGGAGAGAGGCATCTTCTTGTTCTTCCTCCGCCTCGTCTTCGGAGGCGGAGGGTGCGTTGGGGTCATCGGGCAAATCCGACGACACCGGGCATCGGGAACTCTTTCGGGTCCCCGTGGCCTTCTCCTTGGCCTTCTTCTCCGGCACCACGTGAGGTGCCGGAACCAGTAGCTTCGCTAAGTGTGCGTCTACTGGGCCTTCGGGCAAAGGGGCCGGACAGTCAAACTGTCCGGATGTCCTCTTCCAGTCCTATCAAAGGAACGGGAGTTTAGATCCCACATAAAGTCACACTATGAAATTCGGGTATCCCGTAAGGGACTAAATGTAAGCTTACTTCAGAGGCTTGGCGTATGGCGCAGAACCCGCGATCCTCGGTGACGGGAGGGGAGACCTCGGAACTCTTGAAAAGCACCTTCCAGGCGTCCTCGTGCTTCGTTTCGAAGAGCCGAGATAGAGTCTGGTGCTGGGCCGGGTCGAACTCCCACAAATTGAAGTCCCATCGTTGACACGGGAGGATCCGGCGGAAGAGCATGACCTAGACCATGTTGACAAGCTTGACCTTCTTGGTCACCAGGTCTCGGATGCAGGTTTGGAGTCCGGTCACCTCTTCGGGATTGCCCCACAACAGGCCCGTCTCTTTCCAAGATGTGAGCCGGGTGGGGATGCCGGATCAAAAATTGGGGGCCGCTGCCCACTTAGGGTCACGCGGCTCGGCGATATAAAACCACCCCGATTGCCACCCTTTGATGGTTTCCACGAAGGCACCCTCGAGCCAGGTGATGTTGGCTATCTTGCCCACCATGGCACCTCCGCATTCTTCTTGTCGGCCTTTCACAACCTTCGGCTTGACGCTGACGATCTTCAGCCATAGGCCAAAGTGGGGCTGGATGTGGAAGAAGGCCTCACACACGACGATGAACGCCGAGATATTGAGGATGAAGTTCGGGGCCAGATCGTGGAAGTCCAGGCCGTAGTAGAACATGAGCCCCCGGACGAACGGGTGAAGAGGAAAACCCAGTCCGCAGAGGAAATGGGGAAGAAAAACAACCCTCTCATGGGGCCTGGGGGTGGGGATGAGTTGCCCCACATCTGGAAGCCGGTGTGCAATGTCGTTAGACAAGTATCCAACCTTCCTTAGTTTTTTGATTTGCCCCTCCCTAACGGAGGAGGCCATCCATCTACCTCCCGCTCCGGACATGGTTGGAGAAGGTTGAGGTGGGAAGTGCGGGCTTGGGCGCTGGAGCTCGAGCGCGCAGGGACGGATAAGCAGAGGAGGAAGAAGGCGTGAATGGAAAGGGCGGATTCTTATCCCCTTATATGGGCGGCCAAAACTACGAGCCCCCACCGGCCTAATAAAACTCGCTTATCTCCCAAGCGCCGCGGTTAATGGCGCGGTTGGGTTACCCACACCCGTATTGATGAGAATCCCGGAATAAGGGGACACGATCTCTGCTTTGACAAGACGTGCCAAGGAAACCGCCTCGCTAAACGCGCTGAGGTGGAACAATAAAATGAATAAAAGCCTGGCCGTGGCATGATGTCACGCTGCGGAATACGTCAGCAGATCCGATTAACGCAAATATTATTCTCTCTACGGTGGAATGTGGAACTTATTTTGCAGAGCCGGACACTACCCTGGTGTTCAACATCTTCTATGAAATATTCGGAGGAGGAACCCGCCTTGCAATGCCGAAGACAACTTGCGCGCCGGACTCGTCGTCATTGAAGCCTGGTTCAGGGGCTACTGAGGGAGTCCTGGATTAGGGGGTGTCCGGATGGCCGGACTAAGACCTTTGGCCGGACTCCCGGACTATGAAGATACAAGATTGAAGACTCCATCCCGTGTCCGGATGGGACTTTCCTTGGCGTGGAAGGCAAGCTTGGCGATACGATATGAAGATCTCCTCCCATTGTAACCGACTCTGTGTAACCCTAGCCCTCTCCGCTGTCTATATAAACCGGAGAGGTTTAGTCCGTAGGACAAACAACAATCATACCATAGGCTAGCTTCTAGGGCTTAGCCACTCCGATCTCGTGGTAGATCTACTCTTGTACTATCCATATCATCAATATTAATCAAGCAGGAGTAGGGTTTTACCTCCATCGAGAGGGCCCGAACCTGGGTAAAAACATCGTGTCCCTTGTCTCATGTTACCATCCGCCTAGACGCACAGTTCGGGACCCCCTACCCGAGATCCGCCGGTTTTGACACCGACAAGCACCCAGGTTTTTTTGGGGGGCGGTGTGCTGGGTGTGGGTAGCGCCTCTCATTCAGTATATATAGGGCTTTTGAATTGATTTTACTATTTACTAGTGTGGATGGGCTGTTTTGTCTCGGGCCTAGAGAAACAATTACTACTAGTAAAGTGGAGACACTCTACAGCTACCCAGAAAAACAATTACTACTAGTACAGTGGAGACACTCTACCGCTTCTGGCTCCTCCTAGGTCATTGAAATGTCTCCCTCTACTGAATGCCGTTATACTTTTGTTCACCAACATGCGGGCCATGCAGCGCACGGGCCCAAATGCCATCCACCAAATTAGAAGGCAGTATGCAGGCGGAGAGTCACCCCGGTCGTAGCGCGGCAGTAACGAGCCGTCGTATCACAAAACCCCCCCTCCCCCCCCGTAGTCTAAGTTAGATGGACGAAGCAACCATCATTTCACTCTTCCCCTTCTCCCTCACTGTCTTCAAGAAAGGCAACACTCGCATCTGCCACTGTTCTTCTCTCACAACGAAGGGAAGGTAAGAGGATCCGTGATGTTGGTATATTTTGGTTCAGAGAAAAAAAAGAACTTTTGCAAAGCAGTAACCGATCCTCACTCTCGTTTTTGTTTCATTGTCATCGTGATTGTGTTTTCCTTTCAGTGGTCTCCTAGTATTCATCAGTTTCATGATGGACCAAGGAGAACCAGGCAAAGATCTGCCGATATTGGAGCAGACGCGGGAGGCTGATCCCCACGAGACAAAGAGCTCCAAGAAGATGGAGGCAGCCATCGAGCCGACCCAAGATACGCTCACGGCCACTACTAAGATGGTCAACGCCCCGTTTGAGGTTACAGCCCCCATGGCACTATAGGAGCAGTTTCCCCCCTTCGAGAATGTGTCCCCCCCCCGCTGAGCTGCCCAAGGTGATTTTCTTCTTTGCCGATCTCGATTGTGGTTATTCATCTAAGTATGTGGTGATTAATAATGCAAAATTTTATTAGCTTCGATGCCATGCTATACATAGTGGTTTAAATAACTTGTGTTTCTTATACTGAAAAGTAATTCAGAATTTGTTTCTGTTTCAATTAGAACCCTGATGCAGACAAGGATTGTGTGGTTGTACATGTCACTCGCTATGAGGCGGATGACCTGAATATACGCACTGGGAAAACAGAGTTCTTAGGCTGTTGGATCCTGGAAGCCATTTGTGGTTATACCAATGAAGAGTTGTATTCCAGCCTCACTGTTGTCAGGCGTGTTGTCCAGGGTGTACTGAAGCACAAGAAGTTCAAAGCTACTCCTTCGTTTGTGAGGCATACTGTTCTTGTCAAGCTTACGCAAGAAGATGACGTGGCATGCCTCCACAAACAAGTTTATCAGTGGCAAGGCCATAAGGTTGTCTTCATGAAGGTTCATAGGATTGAGCTGCTACGGGACATCCTCGATGATGTTCATGGCAAGGTCCGTCTTGTGTCCAACCCAAATTAGATCGAGGGATGAAATAGTTGCCCAGCTAGTTTTTAATAGTAGTTTGGATTGTGTCTAATTATCCGAAACATGCCTATTATCGACACCTCTGGGGCTAGTAATCTGTTTGAATCCGTCTATGGGAACTGCTGCTACTTTTGTGTGCCCGTGAATCATGTGAGAACCATCGTAATTGTTGCCGAAAATGCGTCCTCAGTAGTTTTTTCATGAATATGGCATGGTAAGACATAAGTTGTGACAATTTATCATACGAGCAGTGTGTGTTTTGATGAAATAGAGCACTCGTTCGAGAACTGTGCGCCGATGTATACACAAGTACTTGTAAACACTGTTGGTGCTACCCCACATGTAAGCAGTTGTGCAAAACACGGCACATTGGCTTAGCTCGCTTCAACACTAGGCTATCGACCAGCTAACAATCAACACTCTGCTGTCTGACATATAAGCAACTATGTATCTTGGTACAGTGGTTCATGCAGTTAATTGAGGCCACAATGTAATAAATTCCAAACGTTCACTCGCTAGTCCAGCGCTCATGTGGAACACTCACATTAAACTCGTCTTCATAAAAAACTTGAAAAGCATAAGTTAAGCGATTTTATACATCTCAATGATTCATAGAACATAACAAACATATACTAGTTCACAACAAAAGACAAAGTTGTGAGAAGGTTTACAAATCAGGAAAAAACAAGCAAGGCTTCTCTAAGCAAAGGGCCTCCCGGTAGGCTTCAATTTCCTGGAGTTCACTCTAGTTTTTTCTTGTTGCCACCATCCAGGGTTAGGTTCTCTCATTCCAGAATAACCAATTATAATTGTGGTCTCAACTGGAATGCTGAACTGAACCATGCAGTGTACTGATCAGTTGAAATGCTTGTGCATTCCACTAAATTTAAGCACCGTTATTTGCAGAAATAAGCAGACCACAATGCCTCTTGTCCGCGCACCTGTCCAAAAAACTGCTGTGCAGCCATGCCAGCTAGTCCTCGGTCCGTTGAAGAACTGGCAGAAAGTGCATTCTGGAATAGGATACAGTTGTTTTTGCTCGTCCCTGCACTGCAATTAGGAAGCAAAACGTACGAATCAGCTTCTTTTAGATTACGTTGGTCATTCTACCTTAGTTACTACCAATGTAGGAATACCTTGAAGACTGGAGGTTAGATGACGGCAATGAGGGATAGCCATCTCATTTTGCGCAGTTGTACTAAAACTAAGGTGTGTGCTTTTGATTGCGCGGATAGAAACGATACGAAGACAGACATCCCGAAACGATATGGAGACAGACATCCCTGTTTGCGCAAATACGAAATACAGTTATTTAAACAGTGACAGATATTTGTAGTGGCGTATGATTAACACCATCATCTATTGTGTTATAATTGGCACTAGATTGACAGTATGAAGAGTCCTTAAGTAAGTAGCATCACATCACATTAACAATGCCACTAGATTAACATGCAGAACAATAGCATTAGCATTACTGTCATGAGAGTAGCACATGGTCAGTAAATGTGCAATCAAATTTGTGCAGTTCCACTGGGATGAAGCAATGTTAGCAGTGTGAGAGTTAAGTGTAACTGCAAAAACACAATCCAAGGGAAATAAAGCAAGACGGAAGCACTTCATAAAATGGTGGTGGCATTGCTTCAATTTATCGTCGACACTAGACCATTACTTATAGTGACATTAGGTGGCATTGCTTAATGCTTCATGTGATTTTACATTAACGGTAGCGATATGGGCGTAGGGACAGCAGGGGCATAAAGTGGTGAGGCAGATGTGGCTGCCGAGAGCGGCAAACACTCAGGCATCATGTCTGCGTTTGTCCCATTTTTTATCTCCTCGGCAATATTTTCCTATGTGAGCACATGAAATCTAGACCTGCTCATTCTCATTTGCGTTGTCCCCCAACACCCGTCACTTTCTTTCCTTTTTCAACCAAGAGATAGGTCCACTTCCCCCCACCCTTTGCCATCCACCATGCTTTCTTCGTCTTTTCAACCAAGAGACCGGTTGGGTAGCCAGTATCTACTACCTTCCCCCGTTTCCTCTTAGAACCAAGTCCTAGATTCATGCTATAACTTTCCCACTTTCTTCCCTGTTTGAACCAACTCTTAGAGTCGACTATATGAACTAGCTTTACCTCTAATAAAAGTAAAAGTCTAGGTGGCTTTGGAACAGCGGACGGAAGTAGAAAAAGATCCACACGAAGGGAGCTGGGGCAGTAGAGCAAGGCATGTTTCAAAGGGATATATACCTGAGGGTCGTCGGCAAGTGGCAAAGACGGCGTCGGGATGCCGCATCTTGTCCACAATACCACAGGGAGGAAGAAGGGGTCAGAGGCACTCCCGAGCCGGCGCTCTCTCGAAGAGAACGACATGGCCGCCGATCGGGACGCGTGGGCAGCCGTTGGTCTCCTCTCTCGCCACCGACGACAGCGTGAATGATGCACCTACACCCCTGCCCCGGTCGAGGTTGTCCGGCCGGATTTGTGACCAGCTGTGAGTTGCGAGAGAGTGTGGCCACCTATGTCTTGCTTAGATCTGGAGAGCATGAGAGAGTGAACGAGAGGAACCCTAGTAAAGCAAGCGCTAAGGCTCCTGCTTGTATATATAGTGGAGTGATTTTGTTGTACCAGCTTCAAAAAAATGCGCTCCTACGTGTACCAGTGAGTGGGTGTGAGAGAACTAGTGCGTGCGTGCACCACTTCTCTTCGTGAGAGTACAATATTCTATGCCCAAAGAACATCCGCCTCAAGAGTAATAGTATAAGTGTGTGACGTGTGAGCTAAATTAAAATGTGCGCGACTTCTTTTGTTTTTTAGAAGTTCTGAGGGTAGGGTGTGAAGAGCACATATGTGCGTGACGCCTACCTGCAGATAGACGGTGGGTGCGACGTGCGAGTCTGCGAGAGGACTTGGGAGAGTCGTGACTCGTGAGGGTGCGTGTGCGTGAGAGGGAGGGGGCACGTATCAATGCAATGCATGTGTCCATAAATCATTATCCGACAAACATTCGCCACAAGCCTTTTCCTGACGAACGCCGTAAGAACCGTTAGATCGGCATCCGACAGTGTCAGTTTTGCCATGTCATTTAACAGAACAGACACTCCTCCTACACACAAATCTTCCACGTGAGTGTTAGCAACTGCCGTATGCTCCCCCCATTCCGAAATGCAGTGCATATAGCTTTATTGAAAATCCGAACCTCGCAAAGTTTTACCGAGTTTTCGTGTACCAAATTGCACATGTAGAATACCCTATGTATATCATTTCATTCATCTTCGAGAGGTAACTATAAAGATGGGGGAGGAGTCTACAAAATAAGACCATCGTATCACCCGCATCAATTTCAACCATCCTTTGGTGTCGAGGAATATCATAGGAACTCTATATGATATGATTTTTATAGGATATTTTTCCTTTAGAGCCAATTGGTTCATAGGAATAGATTCATATACACCACATTTTAGAGGAAATAAACATGATATCATTTCTATAGCTTTAGAGCCACTTGGTTCAAATGAATGGATTCCTATACTCCCTTAATTCCAAAGGAAAATAAACATTAGCGTATATTCAATAGAAAAGTTACTATGATCTGAACCAAATTACATATATTTTCAAATCCCGCCTCATAGGAATTGAGATACATGTCATCTCTTGATTCAATAGAAAAGTTCCTATGATGTGAACCAAATGACATCTCTTTTCCAATCCCTACTCATAGGAATTGAGATGCTCCATGTCATCTCTTTCCCTACAACTTCCATGTATACATCTTCTATTCCTAAATAGATAGTACAACCCACTAGTAGCTTTTTTCCAAAACATGCAACTATGGCACAAGAACTATATAGTGTGCCAATAACTTTGAAAGATGGTCGCTGGATGAAGCTAATCCGACAATGCAGAGATGGCGAATCCGAGCACTACTGGCCGTTGGATATCATCAACATTCCACCAGATCTGCCACATGTACAATTTAGAAGACTCCATGGTTGAACTTAAGCATAATGAACAAACCTCAAAACACAAGCACTTCTCATTTGTTCTAGAATCTTCTGTATCATAATTGTTTTTTTCTAAATGAATTGCCATTATTTGTTTTTTTACTTTATGCTTTACAATGCAAAACCCCACGAATCTTAATATTTTTATAAAACTAATTGATTTTGAATGAGATGAACTATAAGAACTAAACGAACATCTACATCATGCATATATGACTCAAATGTTTACATGCTATAGTGTGTATTTATTCATAATTTGGTTTCAAAATCTCATGCGTTCAATGCATCATTGCCTTTCGGTCGAACCTACGTTCACAATTTTTTGTACGTACTATATCTCCACTGGTCCCCGAACCCAAAATGCTACCTCGTTCCCGTAAAACCAAGCGGCCCACACATATTTAAGGCGTAGACTCGAACCCGTTTACTACAACGTGGCCCCGCACGCCGTAGTACTCCTACAAACCCTACCGCCGCACTCACCATCGGTTTTCTTCAAGAGGACGAGGGAGAAGCCGATTTGTAGTGGAGGCGCTTTAAAAAAAGGATCTGTAGTGGAGACCCCTACCCTAGGGTGCCCTAGGTAGCTGCCGCACGCATCATTGTTTTCTCTTTTCTTTATGCTCTTGCACCCTAGAGTGAAATGATGGTTGCTTCGTCCGTCCAGCTTAATGCAGGAAAGGTGGAGCTTTGTGATTTGACCCTTCATCGCTCATTTTCTACTACTGTGGCACTACGACCGGGGTGCCTCCAATTCCAACCGCTGCTCCGAACTGTAATTTGGTGCATCGCACACGGAACAAGATGGTGGATGAGCCACATGTCTGCCAAAGGGGTCCTGTTAAGTATGTCGCCATTTTGTGTGCGGACTGACCCTGCTTGAGTTGCTACGCCAACACAACAGGAGAAGCCTACCACTTGGTTTTGCTCCTTGGTGAATCCCGACTATATTGATCTAAAAAGACACGTGCTGAACTACCCTCTCCGTCTCAATTTTTTATTTGTAGGCGTCTCAGTTTATAGGGCCTGCACGTAGTTCTAGGTCATCCATTTTACTAACTAAATATGAGTTACTATGTCACAAAAAGTATATCATTGGATTCTTATTGGTTGATATGTGAAGAAACAAGAAACAAGGTAGAAGTTAATGCACCGTGCCTTAGTATTTTGGGATTATTTGGTTTCGTAAGATGACTTACTCACCTAGACGGAGGGAGTAGTTGTATTTAAAAGTCGAGGGCGGGGCTTTTCCTGCACGGTAGGTGGGGCAGTTCCGCCTAGTCAGTTCGACAGAGACGTGAGAAGACGAGGGAGTAGGTTGCTGCAAACGTAGGGCTATGTGATTTGACAGCGAGTTACTGCTGGACAGGTGGGCCCCGTGATTTGACTTGCCATTATCATTTTAACTGCGGCGCTACGACCGGCTTGAGTCTCCCGATTCCTGACCACTGATAACCCACAAGTATAGGGGATCGCAACAGTTTTCGAGGGTAGAGTATTCAACCCAAATTATTGATTCGACACAAGGGGAGCCAAAGAATATTCTCAAGTATTAGGAGCTGAGTTGTCAATTCAAGCACACCTGGAAACTTAGTATCTGCAGCAAAGTGTTTAGTAGAAAAATAATATGATAGTGGTGGTAACGGTAACAAAAGTAAAGACAGCAAAAGTAATGTTTTTGGTATTTTGTATTGATTGTAACAGTAGCGACGGAAAAGTAAATAAGCGAGAACCAGTATATGGAAAACTCGTAGGCACCGGATCAGTGATGGATAATTATGCCGGATGTGGTTCATCATGTAACAGTCATAACATAGGGTGACACAGAACTAGCTCCAATTCATCAATGTAATGTAGGCATGTATTCCGAATATAGTCATACGTGCTTATGGAAAAGAACTTGCATGACATCTTTTGTCCTACCCTCCCGTGGCAGCGGGGTCCTATTGGAAACTAAGGGATATTAAAGCCTCCTTTTATTAGAGAACCGGAACAAAGCACTAGCACATAGTGAATACATGAACTCCTCAAACTATAGTCATCACCGGGAGTGGTTCCGATTATTGTCACTTCGGGGTTGCCGGATCATAACACATAGTAGGTGACTATAGACTTGGAAGATAGGATCAAGAACTCACATATATTCATGAAAACATAATAGGTTCAGATCTGAAATCATGGCACTCGGGCCTAGTGACAAGCATTAAGCATAGCAAAGTCATAGCAACATCAATCTCAGAACATAGTGGATACTAGGGATCAAACCGTAACAAAACTAACTCGATTACATGATAAATCTCATCCAACCCATCACCGTCCAGCAAGCCTACGATGGAATTACCCACGCACGGCGGTGAGCATCATGAAATTGGTGATGGAGGATGGTTGATGATGACGACGGCGATGAATCCCCCTCTCCGGAGCCTCGAACGGACTCCAGATCAGCCCTCCCGAGAGAGATTAGGGCTTGGCGGCGGCTCCGTATCTAAAACGCGATGATTTCTTCTCTCTGATTTTTTTCTCCCCGAAAGCCAATATATGGAGTTGGAGTTGGCATCGGAGGGCCACCAGGGAGCCCACGAAGTAGGGGGGCACGCCCAGGGGGGGGCCCACCCTCGTGGACAGGGTGTAGGCCCCCTGTTCTTCATCTTTGGCGAGGATTTTTTATTATTTATCCTAAGATATTCCGTGGAGTTTCAGGTCGTTCCGAGAACTTTTATTTTCTGCACATAAGACAACACCATGGCAATTCTGCTGAAAACAGCGTCAGTCCGGGTTAGTTCCATTCAAATCACACAAGTTAGAGTCCAAAACAAGGGCAAAAGTGTTTGGAAAAGTAGACACGACGGAGACGTATCAACTCCCCCGAGCTTAAACAGTTGCTTGTCCTCAAGCAGTTCAGTTGACAGACTGAAAGAGAAAAAGAAAAACTTTTACAAACTCTGTTTGCTCTTGTTGTTGTAACATGAAAAGCCATCATTCAAGTTTCAGCAAATATTATGAATTAACCATACTAACAATAACACAAAGGTCTCACAATTACTCATATCAATAGCATAATCAGCTAGCGAGCTATAATAACAAAACTCGGATGACAATACTTTATCAAAATAATCATAACATGATATAACAAAATGGTATCTCGCTAGACCTTTCTGAGACCACAAAACATAAATGCAGAGCACCTTTAAAGATCAAGGACTGACTAAACATTGTAATTCATGGTAAATGAGATCCAGTCAAGTCATACCCAATGTAAACCAATTATAATGAATGCAAACAACAGTGTGCTCTCCAATGGGTGCTTTTTAATAAGACGGGTGATGACTCAACATAAAAGTAAATAGATAGGCCCTTCACAGAGGGAAGCAAGGATTTGTAGAGGTGCCAGAGCTCGGTTTTGAAATAGAGATTGGATAATATTTTGAGCGGCATACTTTTGCTGTCAACGCAACAACTATGAGATGACGATATCTTCCATGCTAAACAAATTATAGGCGGTTCCCAAACAGAATGGTAAAGTTTATACTCCCCCTCCTCCACAGGCATCAATCCATGGCTTGCTCGAAACAACGAGTGCCTCCAACATTCAATGGGTCCCAGGGGGAGTTTTTTTTTGCAATTATTTTGATTTAGTTTGCATAAAGCATGGGACTGGGCATCCCGGTGACCAGCCATTTTCTCGTGAATGAGGAGAGGAGTCCACTCCACTTGAGAATAACCGCCTAACATGGAAGATAAGGACAACCCTAGTTGAAACATGAGCTGCTCGAGCATACAAAACATAATTTCATTTGAAGGTTTGGAGTTTGGCACATACAAATTTACTTGGAACGGTAGGTAAATACCGCATATAGGAAGGTATAGTGGACTCATATGGAACAACTTTGGGGTTTAAGGAGTTTGGATGCACAAGCAGTATTCCCGCTTAGTACAGGTGAAGGCTAGCAAAAGACTGGGAAGCGACCAACTGGGAGAGCAGCAACAGTCGTAAACATGCATTAAAATTAATTTACACCGAATACAAGCATGAGTAGGATATAATCTACCATGAACATAAATATCATGAAGGCTATGTTGATTTGATTCAACTACATGCGTGAACATGTGCCAAGTCTAGTCACTCAATTCATTCTAATAGCATGTTGGCACGCAAGGTAAACCATTATAACTCACAGCTAATCAAGCATGGCACAAGCAACTATAATCTCTAAATGTCATTGCAAATATGCTTACTTCATAATAGCTAACTCAGGAACGATGAATCATCATATTTACAAAACAAGAGAGGTCGAGTTCATACTAGCTTTTCTCATCCCAATAAGTCCATCGTGTATCATCATTATTGCCTTTCACTTGCACAACCGAACGATGTGAATAATAATAGGAGTGCACGTGCATTGGACTAAGCTGGAATCTACAAGCATTCAATAAACAGGAGAAGACAAGTAATATGGGCTCTAAGTTAAATAAACAATCATGCATATAAGAGCCACTTCAACAATTTAATCATGGTCTTCTCCTACTGACCCCCAAAGAGAAAAAAGGAAAGAAATAAAAACTATTTACACGAGAAAGCTCCCAACAAGCAAAAGAAGAACGGGAAATATTTTTGGGTTTTCCTTTTTAATTACTACAACAAAGAAATAAACTACTACTAATTTTTTTTAAGGTTTATTAAACACACAAGAAGAAAGCAGGAAAAAGAAAATAAACTAGCATGGATATTACAGTGAAAAAGTATGCACCGTCATCTAGCAATGAGTGTGTGTGAACATGAATGTAATGTCGGTGGGAAATACGTACTACCCCAAGCTTAGGCTTTTGGCCTAAGTTGGTCTATTGCCAGGGGTGGCCTGGCGGATACCCGTAGGTGAAGCTGGGGTCATACTGTGACGCGGCGGCTATCGCCTCCTGAGCTGCAGCGTAGCGTCGAGCTGCCTCTGCTCTTTTCTCGTACTCATCTGCCTCCTCTCTGGTAATAATATATCTTCCTTTTGTCTGAGAATCAAAGAAGGCAGGAGCAGGAAGAGTAATATAGACTACATGCCGTTTGTTAAAGATTAGTCGATACTGGAGAGGTAGTTCAGTCCTCTCAACAAATTGGTGGGAAACCATAGAATCAAAATCCAAATAAGTAGAGGGTAACTCCATATCACTCTCTCGAATGTCTATCTCAAGAAAATCTCCGTTATGTCTCTTCTAATGCAACCTACGAGCTATGATGGCTCCCATATGATAAGATTGGTCTCCTAACACAGCACTTCTGAGAATGCTGAGATCAGGGGAACACATGTGACATGCTTCATCCTTAGCATTAATGCATCTACCTATGAATAGATCAAAATAATGTATAGAACGAAAGTGAATGCTCCCTAAAGTGGCTTGTGCTATATCTCTAGATTCCCCCATAGTTATTCTAGCAAGAAAGTCTCTATATTCAGATTTAGGGGGATCCCTGACACTACCCCATGATGGAAGTTTGCAAGCAGAAGTGAAATCTTCTAAGTCCATGGTATAAGATTTGTCATAAAGGTCAAACATGACTGAAGGAGAATTACGCGAAGATGAAAACTCAAACCTCCTCACAAATGAACTTGTGAGATCATGATACTGGGGGCATTTGTCAGCTTCAAAGTCCTCAAGACCAGCGTTACGCAGATATGCACTAAATTCTTCTTTGATTCCCACTTGATTCATAAAAGTTTCCGAAGGCCATTCACAGGGCCTCACATGAGCGTCTCTTGGTGGTTCCTCGTCAGCATCACGTATTGCAAGTCTGGGACCTTGCTTCCTTGAAGAACCACCTTGGAACATCCTCCTAAACATATTGTTTCCGCTGAAAAATTTCTGAAATTTTTAGTAACTTCAAATAAAAGTGAACCAACTTCAATAAAATTGATAGCAACTACTCCCACAAGTGCCTAGAGCCTATATAAAGCATTGGAACTACTCGGAACCATATAAATTTGACATGCAAGCTCAAGAACATGGTCACCTATGCATCACAAATTTGCAATGAATAAAGCACTAGAACAAAAACTAATTGGACCAATGGAGGAGTCACATACCAAGGAACAATCTCCCCAAGCAGTTTTGCGAGAGGTGCTTTGAGCAAGGAGATCGAAAATCATAGCAACGGGGGCTGGAACTCGTGCTTGAGTTGGTTTTTCGTGTTTGTGTGAAGCAGAGGAAGAAGATGGGTGCAGGGATAAGTGGAGGAGGGCCACCGTGGGCCCACGAGGCAGGGGTCGCGCCCAGGGGGGTAGGGCGCGCCCTCCACCCTCGTGACCAGGTGGCAGCTCCCCCCGCGGTGATTTTTGCACAGTAAATTCTCAAATATTCCCGAAAAAATCATATTAAATTGGCATGGCATTCTGAGGACTTTTATTTTTGAGATATTTTTATATTGCACGGATAAGTTAGGAAACAGACAGAAAATATATATATTATTTTACTTTATTTCTACTAGATAACAGAAAATATAAAGAGGGTACAGAAGGTTTGTGCTTCTAGTTTCATCCATCTCATGCTCATCAAAAAGAATCCACTAACAAGGTTGATCAAGTCTTGTTAACAAACTCATTCCGATTAACATGGAACCAGAGAAACTTCGAATAACACTATGTTACCTCAACGGGGATATGGACATCCCCAATAATAAGTATATCATACTTTTTCTTGGCAATAGGGAGAGGAAATTCAAAACCTCCAAATATAATCGATGGAATTTTTCCAATAGAATTGATACTATAAACCTGAGGTTGTTTCCTCGGAAAGTGTACCGTGTGCTCATTGCCATTAACATGAAAAGTGACATTGCCTTTGTTGCAATCAATAACAGCCCCTGCAGTATTAAGAAAAGGTCTTCCAAGAATAATAGACATACTATCATCCTCGGGAATATCAAGTATAACAAAGTCCATTAAAATAGTAACGTTTGCAACCACAACAGGCACATCCTTACAAATACCAACAAGTATAGCAGTTGATTTATCAGCCATTTGCAAAGATATTTCAGTAGGTGTCAACTTATTCAAGTCAAGTCTATGATATAAAGAGAGAGGCATAACACTAACACCGGCTCCAAGATCACATAAAGCAGTTTTAACATAATTTCTCTTAATGGAGCATTGTATAGTAGGTACTCCGGGGTCTCCAAGTTTCTTTGGTATTCCACCCTTAAAAGTATAATTAGCAAGCATGGCAGAAATTTCAGCTTCAGGTATCTTTCTTTTATTAGTACTAATATCCTTCATATACTTAGAATAAGGATTTGTTTTGAGCACATCAGTTAATCGCATACGCAAAAAGATGGGTCTAATAATTTCACCAAAGCGCTCAAAATCCTCATTGTCCTTTTTCTTAGATGGTTTCGGAGGAAAAGGCATGGGTTTCTGAACCCATGGTTCCCTTTCTTTACCATGTTTCCTAGCAACGAAGTCTCTTTTATCATAACGCTGATTCCTTGATTGTGGGTTATCAAGATCAACAACAGGTTTAGCTTCTACATCATTATCATTACTAGGTTGAGCATTATCATGAACATCATCTTTAATATTTTCACTAGGTTCATGTTCATCACCAGATTGTGTTTCAGCATCAGACATAGAAATATCATTTGGATTCTCAGGCGACTCAGCATTAGGTTCACTAGAAGTTTGCAAAGTCCTATCATTCTTCTTTTTCTTCTTTCTAGAAGAACTAGGTACATGAATATCATTTCTCTAAGAATCTTGCTCGATTCTCTTAGGGTGGCCTTCAGGATACAAAGGTTCCTGAGTCATTCTACCAGTTCTAGTAGCCACTCTAACAGCATAATCATTTTTCTTACTATTCATTTCATCAAGCGCTTCTTTTTGAGCTTTAAGTACTTGTTCTACTTGAGTGGTAACCATAGAAGCATGTTTGCTAACAAGTTTAAGTTCACCTCTAATATCAGCCATATAATCACCCAAGCGTTTAATCATATAAGCATCTTGTTTTAATTGTCTACCAAAATAAGCATTAAAATCATCTTGCTTAAACATAAAGTCATCAAACTCATCCAAGCACTGACTAGCAATTTTAGTAGGAGGGACTTCAGCTTTATCATATCTATAGAGAGAATTTACCTTTACTACCCGTGTCGGGATATCGGGAGGTTCTTCAGTAAATAAGTAATTTAGATTATATACTTCTTCAACAGGCGGTAAATTGAGACCATGTATTTCTTCGATAGGAGGTAAATTCTTAACATCTTCAGCTTTAATACCTTTTTCTTTCATAGATTTCTTTGCCTCTTGCATATCTTCGGGACTGAGAAATAGAACACCTCTCTTCTTCGGAGTTGGTTTAGGAATAGGCCCAATAATTGGCTCAGAAATTGGCTTAGGAGCTGGCTCGGGAGGTGCCCAATTATTTTCATTTGTCAACATATTGTTCAATAGAATTTCAGCTTCATCCGGTGTTCTTTCCCTGAAAAGAGAACCATCACAACTATCCAGGTAATCTCTGGAAGCATCGGTTAGTCCATTATAAAAGATATCAAGTATTTCAGGTTTCTTAAGAGGATGATCAGGCAAAGCATTAAGTAACTTAAGAAGCCTCCCCCAAGCTTGTGGGAGACTCTCTTCTTCAATTTGCACGAAGTTGTATATTTCCCTCAAAGCAGCTTGTTTCTTATGAGCAGGGAAATATTTAGCAGAGAAGTAATAAATCATATCCTGGGGACTTTGCACACAACTAGGATCAAGAGAATTAAACCATATCTTAGCATCACCCCTTAATGGGAATGGAAATATTTTGAGTAAATAAAGGTAGCGCGATCTCTCATTATTAGTAAACAGGGCGGCTATATCATTTAACTTAGTAAGATGTGCCACAACAGTTTCCGATTCATAGCCATAGAAGGTATCAAATTCAACCAAAGTAATTATATCTGGATCAACAAAAAAATCATAATAATCCTTATCGGGAACACAAATAGGTGAAGTAGCAAAAGCAGGGTCGGGTCTCATTCTACCTCTAAAAGATTCTTTATCCATTTAACTAGCAACCTCTTAAGTTCATATCTATTCTGGCAAGCAAAAATAGCTGCAAAAGATTCCGCATCAAAAAGATAACCTTCAGGAATAGCAGGCATATTTTCATCATCACTCTCATCATTGTATTCAGGTGCAATAATTTCTCTTTCTCTATACCTAGCAATTTGCTCATCAAGAAATTCACCAAGGGGCACAGTGGTATCAAGTACAGAAGTGGTGTCATCATAAGTGTCATGCATAGCAGAAGTGGCACCATCAATAATATGCAACATATCAGAATTCATAGCAGTAGCAGGTTTAGGTGTCGCAAGCTTACTTATAACAGAAGGAGAATCTAGTGCAAGGCTAGATGGCAGTTCCTTACCTCCCCTCGTAGTTGAGGGCAAAACAGTAGTTCGATCGTCTTTCAAGTTCTTCATAGTGTCCAGCAGATATAAATCCCAAGTAACTCAAAGAATAGAGCTATGCTCCCCGGAAACGGTGCCAGAAAAAGATCTTGATAACCCACAAGTATAGGGGATCGCAACAGTTTTTGAGGGTAGAGTATTCAACCCAAATTTATTGATTCGACACAAGGGGAGCCAAAGAATATTCTCAAGTATTAGCGGCTGAGTTGTCAATTCAACCACACCTGGAAACTTAGTATCTGCAGCAAAGCGTTTAGTAGCAAAATAATATGATAGTGGTGGTAACGGTAACAAATGTAAAGACATCAAAAGTAATGTTTTTGGTATTTTGTAGTGATTGTAACAGTAGCAACGGAAAAGTAAATAAGCGAGAACCAGTATATGGAAAACTCGTAGGCACCGGATCAGTGATGGATAATTATGCCGGATGTGGTTCATCATGTAACAGTCATAACATAGGGTGTCACAGAACTAGCTCCAGTTCGTCAATGTAATGTAGGCATGTATTCCGAATATAGTCATACATGCTTATGGAAAAGAACTTGCATGACATCTTTTGTCCTACCCTCCCGTGGCAGCGGGGTCCTATTGGAAACTAAGGGATATTAAGGCCTCCTTTTAATAGAGAACCGGAACAAAGCATTAGCACATAGTGAATACATGAACTCCTAAACTATGGTCATCACTGGGAGTGGTTCCGATTATTGTCACTTCGGGGTTTCCGGATCATAACACATAGTAGGTGACTATAGACTTGCAAGATAGGATCAGAACTCACATATATTCATGAAAACATAATAGGTTTAGATCTGAAATCATGGCACTCGGGCCCTAGTGACAAGCATTAAGCATAGCAAAGTCATAGCAACATAAATCTCAGAACATAGTGGATACTAGGGATCAAACGCTAACAAAACTAACTCGATTACATGATAAATCTCATCCAACCCATCACCGTCCAGCAAGCCTACGATGGAATTACTCACACACTGCGGTGAGCATCATGAAATTGGTGATGGAGGATGGTTGATGATGACGACAGTGACGAATCCCCCTCTCCGGAGCCCCGAACGGACTCCAGATCAGCCCTCCCGAGAGAGATTAGGGCTTGGAGGCGGCTCCGTATCGTAAAACGCGATGATTTCTTCTCTCTGATTTTTTTCTCACCGAAAGACAATATATGGAGTTGGAGTTGGCGTCGGAGGGCCACCAGGGGGCCCACGAAGTAGGGGGGCGCGCCCACCCTCGTGGACAAGGTGTAGGCCCCTTGGTCTTCATCTTTGGCGAGGATTTTTTACTATTTATCCTAAGATATTCTGTGGAGTTTCAGGTCGTTCCGAGAACTTTTATTTTCTGCACATAAAACAACACCATGGCAATTCTGTTGAAAATAGCGTCAGTCCGGGTTAGTTCCATTTAAATCACACAAGTTAGAGTCCAAAACAAGGGCAAAAGTGTTTGGGAAAGTAGATACGATGGAGATGTATCAACCACCTCCATATATGTGCCTCTCCCAATGCTCCACCATGTAGTAGAGGCTGGGTCTTGCATGAGAGCCCACTTCTCCACTTTTTCCTTGCCTCTCTTTCCTCCACATATGCAAAAATGCCATGTAAATCGCGCTATTTTACATACTTTTACTTGCTCCTATAGGTGCTAATCTTGCCACATAGGCATAAAGTCTGATCTGGCAAGTTAATCAAGAATAGAGAGACTAGTTTGGTGACCCAAGGAAGAAACGGTGCTAAGCCCGTGTACCTAGGTGAAAAGACAATTTTGAGTCTATAGCTAATTAAATGAAGCAAACTTAGCAACACCATTTCATTGGAAGAGGTCACTCCTTGGCAAATGCAATAAATACTAGTACTCCCTGTGTCCTAGTGTCAAAAACGTTCTTATATTATGGGACAGAGGGAGTACGAAGATAGAGATAGAGAGGAGTAAAAAAATAAATACACTTATAGCCAACCTTATAGCTAACCTTGTTGTAGTATGAGTGACTAAGTGATGACTATGTATGACATGCCAACATCAGATAGCCTAACACACCGTGTTAAATCTCCAAGGGCGCGACCACGTGAGTGACACGATGGTCGTGGTAGGTGCGACCATGATACGGGCTGCTGGCAGCCCTTCCATCTGAGATCAAACGGTCGCATGCTAAGTTGCTAAAAAATTGCAAAATAACCTTCCAGGATAGGATATTCACCCATAGGTCTAGAATCACGCCATGCAACTGTTCGATCTCAGATCCAAGGGCTCTCGGAAGCCCGTATCATGGGAGAATGGGAAGCCACAACCCTGCCGTTCGCATGCTAGCAGTTTGCTCCTACTCGTCCACACACGTCCTTCAATACTACGGCGGTTCGCTCCTAGTCGTCCCGTCCATTCACATTACGACAGTTCCACTAATCCTAACCCTCCTCCCAAATCCATGGCATCCCAAATATCCACGACCGGTGGTGAGTACAAGGTTAGAACCATCACTGTCGATGAGTTCGACGTCATCTACACCCGTTCTTCCGCGACGGTGAAAGGATGCCTTTCTCGCTTCAGACGAATGTTCGAAGACTCAGATGATGAGCAGGTCGCTAGGCTAGATGTTGAGTACACCACAGTCCTGGGACAAGAGAAGGATCTAAAGGACGAAGAGAGGAAGAAGCCCGCCGTGATCCAGGTTTGCGTGCATGAGTTATGCTTGGTCTACCACATATGCCATGCCGACGTTGAATGCATGGATTTTAAGAACTTACTCGAGAGCAACCTAGTAAAATTCGTTACTGTAGACTTTGGTAACGACAAGGAAGTCCTGTGTTGGATAGGCCTCATTGTAGGCAACCCCTTCGACCTCCAGAAGAATCGGCTGCTGCCCTCCGGTGGCCAGCCTTCAATGCTGACCCTGGCAGGAGCCATGGTTCATCCTTCGTACGGCAAACTGGAGAAACCTCATTACACGTTTCATCATCATGCATGGCAGCGGAATGTACTAGATATAGACCACATCCACTACACTGCAATGGATGGCTACCTTTGTTTCAATATCTACAAGGGTTGGATGAAGAGCAAGAGCCAAGTGTGCGGTTCAAGCAAAGAAGTAGTATCGGCCAAGATGAAGAGGGACAAGGACGAAGTCGAGGACGTGGACGAGGACTCCTCCGAGTGAGTAAGGTGTCAGTATCGTTGCTCATGGTGGTTCTAATTTAGTGTCTATCGGATTAGTTGCATAGTTTAATTTCAGGTGTGCTTAGTTGAATTTGACGGGTGTGTTGTGCTGAGCCCCAGCAGAACTATGTTATGTTTCTTCTCGTTACTTTAACTCCCCAGTATGATACATACTACTAGTATTTCTTTAATAGAATTTAGCACCCCAATTAAGCACGTACTAGCTTTTTAAATAGTACTATATGCATAATTTGGCGACGAGCGCTCTCTATATGTACCACCTTTTTTTAATTTCAATTTTTGCTCCACAGCGCAATCCATCGATACTACTACTGTAAAAGTATACGTTTTTTAAAAGGCTGGAGTACTGTTCATCACATATATAGCCAGTTAAATTCTCAACCTAGAACGACGTGCATGCCATGTAGTAAACCAATACAGAGGAAGTATAGTAAAAATGAGGTGATTTTACCAAGCGATCGACGGGGGAGCATGGCCTGTCATGCGGTCCCACGTGTCATGATGTACCAAGGCGATTCACGTATCCCTCTTAAGGTAGAAGAAATACTACGTGGTTTGAGATGATGGTGAACCGGAGTGTGAAATAATGGTTGCTTCGTCCGTCTGGGAAGGTGCGGCATTGTGATTTGACGTCTCATTGCTCATTACTACTACTGGGCCGGTACGAGTGGGGTGTGTCCCCCCTGCTGTTCTGCACTGTTATTTGGTGCTTGATACGTCGACCCGGTTGCTATATGTCCCACATGTCGGCGATAGGAAGTACAAAATTCATGAAAGGGAGTGTCGACAGAGGAGTATACTACAAAATTCATGAAAGGGAGAGACTTAGTTTTGGAAAAATCTGTTTTTACGGAGTAGTACGTACCCACTAGGGTTTATAGGGCTCATCTAAAAACATTTGTTTTTCTGTTTGATAAGTCTCAATTCTACTATACTAGTAGTAGTACCATTACATGTTGGATTTCGAGGTGTGTTAGATCACCCCACGCAAGCCGTGTCAAGAGGAAACTAACCAATGCATGTACAAGTTCATGAAAATTTAGTGGGAGTAAAATTTTCTCCTCGTGCTACGAGCCACCGCGCGCGTGGGCGAGTGAGCGGGCGTAAGGCGTACAGTAGTAGGAGTACTACTACTACTAATACTCGTAAGCAAGCTTCACCTCATCCTGCGAGCCACCGCGCCCGTCGGCGGGGAGGTGGCGTACTAAGGAAGCTTCTCCTTGTTCTGCGAGTTGACGGGACACATCAAAATTACTCCAGTGTATAGAGCCTTGCCTCTAAGGTAGGCCCCACATGGTTTGCCTCTTTTTTTAACATAACATGTCAAGTCGCAATTTGTTTGTTCACCCGTGGTAGACGATCCTCCCTCCACCAAGTGGACAACCAGTACACGTGCCAAATTACCACATGGGCTGCCTTCGTACAGAAATGAGCTCCACCGTGTACCCGTGCGGGTGTGGTTTGGAAAGAGTCGGGAGTACGTGCACCGTGCGTGCACCTCTTCTCTTCGTGCACGTCCCCCACCTACATAGTGTGTGTGAGAGAGATACAAACCTAGACATAATGTGTCATCCATCCCCACGCCTCTGCCCAGTCGAACCACCAGTCACCACCACGCCCCACTCTTCCTCACCTTATCTCTCATCTTTCTCCCTCCATTTTTATATACAAGGGGCCACTATCAAAATTACTCTACAATTTGCAGATATACAAGGCCACTAACACTAATCGATGCAATATTAATGGTGTTTGCCTCATGGTACTAGAAAAGGAGGACATTAATTATCCCTTGCATGCATGCGGGAGTTTGTAAAAAAATGCATCTTGATGTTCCGTGCAATGCACGGGCATCTTGCTAGTCCATGAAAACAACACATGGCAAAATCCCACGGTGAACGAGGGATTTGGATCTGTTGGGAGGGGCTGTTTGGATCTTGCCCGGGGTAGCCAAAATATTGGCGACCCTTTTGTCCACCGGTGCCTTTTCCACCGATGAACGAGGAATGGCTCGGGTGCTCATGCTGTCATGCATCCTCCAGCACGCATGTTGGAGACGAGCTTGCACGAGCTGTGTTTTTTTGTCCCACAACGTCGCCCGAGCCGCCCGCAGACCGACCGGCGACCCGCAAATTACGCCATCTAACTGGATGAAATTCACGCAAACACGTAGACAAACTGATATTTCATATAAACAACGACGAAAATCATATAAAATACCGGATTTTCATACAAACATGATGGATTTCATTACATTCAAATGAACTACGCGGTGCTAGTTCTGGACAGCACAGGTATATAATACCTGGCCTAAATGGTCGCCCGCCGATTGATTGGTGTTCCTCATGTCCGGCAGCACGATCACCGGACTGCCGGGAGCCCCGGAGGTATATGCTTCAGCGCAAAGGACGGCTCGCTTCCCCACTACACAACTGATATCATTGGCTGGTGCCGAAGATGATGGTGGCCAGCACCAGTTCGAGTTCATCACCGGCCACTACTTCGCCATGGCCGGCACTCGCTCGAGTTCATCCTAACATTCCCCTCTTCCGTGGAGCCCATGCAGGGTCAACGGAGGTCCTCGCAACAAAAGGATCCGGCAAGACACCTGTTGTGTAAGCCGGCGTCGCCTCCGCGGTGGCCTTCATGGGACCCAAGCGGCGGCGGCCTCCCGTGTTCTACTTCTCCTCGATGATGGCGGCGGACGTGGAGGCGCTGGCCACCGACTCGTCGCTCTCCGCGCACCCGGCTTTTGTCGCTGCTTGCATGGCGCGGCCTCCGGCATGGGAGTCTCGGCCATAGAAACGGGAGACGCGGTACGAGGCGGCGTCATGGACGGCAGCAACGACGCCCGTGCGTCGCTCCTCGTCGAGCTGGCCTAGAGCGGCGAGTTGCTGAAGCGTGCGCCGGCTTGTGGCAGCAACTGGCTCCATCGGGCAAGGGGAGGGAGGTGGATCAGCGAGCTGGATAGCTCGTATCCGACGGGCTACCCAGCCGGCTTGGATGCAGAATAACTACTCTTCGTAAGCCATTGTAAGAGTGGACGAAATGGTGGAGGAGATAGGGGAGCGGCGGAGGTGTGCGATTCTTGGCTGGCGTTTGGCCTCGTTTAAATAGGAGATTAAATAGACGGCGGATGGGAGGAGCTCGGCCGGTGATGCGTTTAACACCGGCCCGGTCATGAACGGACGTGTGTCCAGAGTGGGTTTCTCGGCTTCCACACGAGCGGGTTTCATGGAGGCGTTTGAATGCGGCACGGAGGCGTGTTTAGCCGGGCATGCAGCGAGTGGCACCCTCGACTCTGACCTAGGACACCGCGCCGTTCTTCCACTGACGTGTGGGCTCTTTGGGTGCATGGCCTACATGTCAGTGACCCAACGCAGGCAGCGCACAGCAGAGGAACCTTTGGTGGGCCAGGGCGGTCAGAAGCGGGCATTTCATAAACCGATGATTGTTCATTGAGTGTGACGTCATCTTTTTCATGTATATAAGCCTACTATGTTGATAGCCCATTCGATACGTTGTGATTCATAAAGACCGCTACAAACATCAATGTTCTGCTTATCACAAATAAGGTTGATTAATACCCATAACAATCCATGTCCTTAACAAAGGGTGCATGCACCTATAGGTTGAGCATTTGTCTTAAATCATGTGATGTGCGCATGCAGGCGTGCTAGTGTTGCGTGCATGCAAGGGTACGTTTCAGTGTTGCATGCATGGGTGCGTACATGCGTGTGTTCGTGAGTGCATGTGTACGTGTTAGTGTTGCACGCCAGCATGCATGCGTGTGTACGTGTCAGTGTTGCACGCCTGCATGCATGCGTGTCCCGCGTGCGTGCATGTGTACGTTATGTGTACATGTCAATGTTGCACGCCTGCATGCGTCCATGTCTTGCGCGCGTGCATGTGTACGTGCGGGGTGAGGCTACACGTCAGTCGACTGACTTTTTCATCTCTGGTCATTAGATTTTCCAGCCGTTGGATACGAAATCAAGGGCCTCTAGTTTATCATCAAACTCCACCCCCTGAGCCGCCAGCCCCCGCCGCCCGCAGCCGGCCCACGCCGCCAAGCCGGCCCGCCCTCCCCGAAACCACCCCCCACCGCCAGTCCGCCGCCGCACCGACCATCCCTCAAGCAGCCCCCCCTCGCCGAGCTTTTTCTCCGGCGATCCCCACCCCACCGCCCAATGAATGCCCCCTCCAACAGCCGGTGACTTCGAATACCCACCGACCACTAATTTATTACCATTTCCATCCTTCATATACGCGCTGACGGGTGGGCCCTATGGTAATGTGCACTACTGAATGTGGACCGTTTGACTAGTCAATTGATCGTCTTATCAACAAATTACAGAGCTGTATGGTGAGCCAGTGACCGTATGCATGATCACCCTAAAATGTACTCCTATTTTATTAACACAGTACATACTCAAACTACCATTTCATTCTTTCATATACGGGCTGACAAGTGGGCCCCACGGTTACGTGCCCCAATGGTGCAACACTAGTTGCGCCGCGTGGAACGTTTGAGTGGTGAATTGATTGTGTCATCAACAAAATACGGAGTTGTACGGGTGAGCCAGTGACCGTATAATCATGACATGTATTTGTTTAACATGGTACAGACGCAAGGGCTCATATATACACGCAAGCACTCACCGCTATAAGCGCACACACGTGAACCCTACCCCTATGAGCACCTTCGAGAGAGTGGGCCAGCATATATGATCTTGAGATTTTAGGAAGTCACCATAGGTGCCTCGTAGTCGAGTGGAACGTCTCCTCCCACTGAACATGCATCGCCGGAAAATACTGAAATTAACACAAGATAAATGCGAGCACCGGGACTTTAACCTTGGTGGGCTCGAGAAACGACTGTCCTCCTAACCATCCAACCACATGTTGGTTAGCACGACAAAATGTATGTGGTGACCGTGATGAGCTTATTCTGAAGTCCAGTGACCATATCATGCTTTCTCTTAAAATACAATGACTGTAAGTGTCGTCAACAAAATACGGAGCACGCATCAAATGCAAAGTCTGTCAGTGTCATGAACAAAATATGGAGACGTATCGTGAGCTAGATACCGTTGTACTATTGTATATTCTTATTTTCTTAGTGGCCAATTGCGTGTGTGGTGTGGTGGGCACGTCATTTCTAGTTGTGGTGGGTCAACATGAAGACTCATGGGTCAGTTCCATCCTGCGCCACATATAGGTTGGACCGAGACGTGTTATACGAAGACCCATGTGGAGGACTCGGCGTACAACACGAAGCTACCAGAGTGGCGGAGGACTCTATCCCCACTGGTGATAAACCGACTATATACGATTTGTAACCCTAGGCCCTTAGTATGTTATACAAGCTTGGGGGCTAGTTCATCGATAGTATACACACACGCACAATGCCTGGTATTCACGTGTACTTTGTACACACCCCTATCACTAATATACAGTACCAGGAGTAGGCTCTTTCTTCAACTGCAAGGGTCGGATCCGAACTAGGGTAAAATTTTGCCTCGTATTACCATCTAGCCTAACAGCCAGGGATATCCTACTGAATGATATGATGAAATCATATCTGCCAACTACAAAGAGAGAGGTGTGTCGGGGGGGATGTGTGCGAGAGAGGCCTAAAGATAATGTGCGTGCGGGAGACACGTAGGCACATATATGTGCGTATAGAGGGCTAGTAGAGACCATGCGTGTGTGTGTATATATGCATGCGAGAGAAATAGTGTTTTCCAACTGAGATTAGTGAAAAGAGTGGTACATAGTAGTCAGAAAGAGAGAGAGAGAGAGAGAGAGAGAGAGAGAAACAGAGAGAGAGCATGTGCGTGAGACACCTCAACACCCTGAGAGAGATTGTGAGAATGTGTGAAAGAGAAATGCCAATGCATATAAAGTGTGTGCACTTATGCGTTATTTAGAGAGATATATAACGCGTTTGTGAGAACGGGGCGAGGATAGTGCATCTAGGTGTAAAAGGCGGTTCTACGCATTAAATTAAAATATAAATGGCATTATTATTTTTGGATGAGATCATGAAATTTGCAAATTGCGTATGGACGAAAATTGGTCTATCAGACGCCCATACTATATTGAATTCTAGCATGTGCATGTGTTTATTTCATATCATCGATCCATAGAGTGAGAGCGGTTTGAAATACAGGCAATGGATGCATTTGCAATTCATATATAAACATTAATTAGTGCACTCCATGTTGTTAGTGTGAAGCACTTTATACATTTGTCACTTGCATGGATACATTCCAAATTGCTAGCTATGAAATAGAATACATGTGAATTCAACATTAAGGGGGTTTCGAAGATTCGAATTCATAGGAAGTGCATTCATCTATTTGAGCCCGAGATAATGATATTTGTAAATCATATGTAAAATGGGTCATCAATATTTGTTGTGAGTTTGAACATGCTATATATATTCATACGCATATCTAACTTTTTATTTTTGGCAACCAAGGAGATTATATCTGGAACCATGCATGAACTGAGGCAAGTAGCATATTTTTTAATATATACTCGTGTAGAATGTAGATTCAAATGTACCCCCTCCATTCCAAAATAATCATAGCTTTAGGATTTTCAAGAGTAAAGATTTGTGAAGTTTGACAAATCCTGAAAGTTCAATTCAAGAGAACTGGAAACGTTAATGCTTCTGCTCCCAAATATTGAACAAAGCGCCAAATAGGCCTATGGTCACCCGAAACCGCGCGAGACTAATGTTTGGTGATAGGAAATTACTGTCCTGACTTTGGCCCGTGTAGCCTATCGGCCTGATGTCCAAAGGTCTAAACCGGGGTAGGTTCGTAACTTCACCAAGACGCCAGTCTCAACCACCTCCGAGAAGCATTCATACGCCATGGGCGCCTAAACACCCATGCGCTCAGCCGAAATCTATCCCACCCACATTTGGGACACCTGACATGACTGTCCTACCCCCAACCCGCAATATGTCCGAAATTTTAGATGGGGGCAAAGTTTGTAACTTTCCCCAGATTTCAAACAAGTGCATCTCAAACCGAAACATTGTTCCCCTTAGTTCCCCGCCTCCCTCCGTTTCCCCATTCATACTCCGTGGGCGCGTAAACACCCTCTCCACTAGCCGCGAAACCCCAGCCTCCTCCGTCCTCCACCCCATAGCGGCCAATCCACCGCCGCCCTCCTATATCACGCCGAAGCCGGTACCCCGACGTCGTCATCCAACGCAACCGCAACCACAACGCCCTCAAGGACTTAGCAGATGAAGCCGAGGCAGAGCTACCTCCACGACGCCGACGCTGACGTGCGCCGTACCAGAACCACTCTGACCACGCCGTCTTGTGCCTCACTGCTGCGGCTCCACTGTCGCAACCATCCACCGCACCGGAGCTGTTCCCGCTACGCCGTCGTTCGCCGCCTTGGATCTGCTTCCCCGCCGCCGACAGACGGACACCGCACCACACTCAACAACTTGGCCATGGGTTCGTCCAAGGCTGCACCGTCCTCCACAACTTCTGGTTTCCGGCGAACAACAAGAAGATCATCGGAAAAACAGAAGGACACAACACTGCCAGCAGAAAGAGGTACTCCTCTTCCCTTATTCGTGCAAATCTTACGTCTCCGCTCACACCGTTTTCATCCCACGAAAGAAACTAGTTGAACGCTTCTTACTGCATCTTCTTCGTGATACTAAATGCACAAGGTTTCCTCCCTTTTACTATTTCACCTTTGCTAGAGGTCAGTAGCCCGCCTGGATTTCAATTCAGGGTCAGTCAAATTGCAATTAAAAGAAGCAGCACCCGCTTAGGCATGCGGAGCACCTAGTCCGCCTGTTCCTCGGGGAAGCGCGCATCGGTGTCTATCATAGGGGTGTGGGGCGCAGGAGCTGCTTGCGCCCAATCTGGAGGTCGGCGGGGCTTGAATGGATGGTCGGGGGGCGGTGCCAAGCACGGTGGTGCGGTGAGGTCGAGGGGCGGGTGCTGGAAGGGGAGGAATACTGGGCTGATGGTTGCTGGCATTTCGAGGAAGATCGTCAACACTGATAGGCTGGAGGTAGATGAAAGCGATCTGCCCGTTCTTTGTACATCGGACGATGCAAAAAAAATGGACTGACCTATTTGCTTTTAGTCGACTGTTATTTTCATAGAATCCTATAGTAATTTAGTGTGCCATGCATGTTGTAGAGCTATCATATGTCTCCCGTCATTTATTTCTCACCGACCTGCTATCTCCTACCTTTACACTGTACTAATTGTGCACACACTTCATTCATACTCACACTATTGTTTTTTTATGCATGGGTACTTCAGACTCTGACGCAGTGTTGATGAATGCAGAAAAGAAAAGACAGAAGTTGCTCCAGTGTAATTCTAAGATAAGCACTAAGCGTTTCAGCGCTCTAATGGGTGCAGTGTCAGCAGCTGGAGACAGTAAACGTAGCTCTGAAGTAGATGCTCTCTATTGCCACACACAACCATCCCAGGTGCTTGCTTTAACTTCTCGCTATCAAATGTGGTTACATGTTGCATATGGTGTCTAGCTTGTATTGCTTACAATTTGGTTAAATTGCATCTGCTTACTTTGCACATTATACCTTTCATAATGACATGCCTTCCTGTTTTTGATACATACTACATATGTCTATTAACCATGTTCGTACATCAAACTAATGCTCTTTTGTATCCCTCGTCAATCACTTATGATGAGACAGGCACCCGGGTGGGTTACTGTGAGACGCCCTACTCGTTTAAAGAGTGCAGTGTCATCCTCCCCACATGATTCTCAAGAAACAGCAAGGCTAAATAAAGATAGTTAACGTATCTCTCTAGTTGATCACCGTAATTCCCCCACACCACCATCGCCGGTGCTTGCTCTTACTTGGCAGTGTGATATGTGGTTGCATGTTGCATATGGTGTCTACCTTGTAATGCTTCTAATTAGGGTAAATTGCATCTTCTTAGTTAACACATTATACCTATGAATATGACATGCCTTCCTATTTTTGGTACATACTACGTCTTTCTATTAACCATGTTCTTACATCAAACTACTTTTCTTGTGTATCCCTCATCATTGCTCCTAATTTGTTAAATTGCATCTCCTTAGCTTACACATTATACATGTGAATATGACACGCCTTCCTGTTTTTGGTACATACTACATCTGCCTATCACACCATGTTCTTACATCAAACTACTATTCTTGTGTATCCTACATCTATCGCTTATGATGAGATAGTCCCGCGAGTGGGTTAATATGAGACACAATAATCTTATAAAGAATGCAATTTCATCCTCTCCACATGATTCTCAAGAAACAGCAAGCCTAAATGAAGATATTGAACGTAGCTCTGTACCTGAAGACCGCACTTCCCCTACACCACCATCACAAGTGCTTGCTCTAACTTCGCAGTGTGATATGTGGTTGCATGTTGCATACGGTGTCTAGCTTGTAATGCTTCTAATTAGGGTAAATTGCATCTGCTTAGTTTACACACTATACCTGTGAATATGACATGCCTTCCTATTTTTGGTACACACTGCATCTATGTGTTAACCTTGTTCTTACATGAAACTACCTCTCTTCTGTATCTTGCATCAATCACTTACGATGAGTCACCTTTATTCGTTGCATATTGCATATTATTTCTAGCTTGTTGCCATGTATTGCTTCTAATTTGGTCAAATACATTTGTTAGGGCACCCTTTTAATTTGGCAGAGTGATATTGGTTTCATCTTTCATATGGTTTCTAGCTTGCATCGATTCTAACAAGTTCAAGCACCTTGTGCTTAGTTTACACTTTATACATTATACATGTCAATATGTCACGCCGTCCTGTTTTTCATACATATTCCATCCTCCTATCATGCGGCTGCCTTACATGAAAGTAGTGTTCATCTGTATCATGCATCAATGAGTTCTGAAGAGCAAATTTTATTCCTTTTTCTTATGGGTTTGACTTGACAAGGCAAAATCAAGAAAGAGGAAGGAAAAGAGTAAGGAAGGCGATGATGGTGGTCCTCTGCAGCAACGTAAACGGAGCATCTGTACCGATTCTCCTTGTACTGATAGTGCATTACAAGGTCCAAGTCTCCGCTCCCCTACTCCACCATCCAAGGTGCTTGCTCTAACTTGGCAGTGTGATATATGGTTGCATGTTGCATATGGTGTCTAGCTCGTATTGCTCCTAATTAGTGTAAACTGCATCTGCTTAGCTTACACATGATACATGTGAATATGACACGCTTTCCTTTTTTGGTACATACTATATCTGTCTATCACACCATGTTCTTACATGAAACTACTCTTCTTGTGTATCCTGCATCAGTCACTTATGATGGGACACCTTTAAGTTGGCAGTGTGATATTGGTTTGCATCTTGAATATGATTTCTAGCATGTATTGCTTCTAGTTTGATGAACGCCACCTATGACGAGACAGTTTTAACTTGGCAGAGTGATATTGATTGCACCTTCCATATGGTGTCTTGCAGTGTTTCTAATTTGTTGAAGTGCCTTCTACTTAGTTACCACATCATAGGTGTGAATATGTCAAGCCGTCCATTTTTTCATACATATTCCATCCTCGTATCATGACTTTGCCTTTCATTAGAGTAGTGTTCGTCAGTATCATGCATGAATGAGTTCTGAAGAGTGAATGATATTCCTTTTTCTTGTCGGTACGACCTCACAATGCAAAATCAATAAAGCTGAAGGAAATTGGCAAGGCATTGGATGATGGTGGTGCATCCGACCAACTGAAACGGAGGTTCTCTACAGATTCTACTCCGCCATCCTCCCAACAAGATTCGCAAGACAACGCAAGGCTAGACAGTCAACGTAGCTGTGTAGATGATGAGCGCATCTCCCCTACTCCACCATCACAGGTGCTTGCTCTAACTTGGCACTATTATATGTGGTTGCATGTTGCGTATGATGTCCATCTTGTATTGCTTCTAACTTTGTTGAATTGCATCTGCTTACTTTACACATAATGCCTGTGAATATGACATGTGTTCCTGTTTCTACATCAGACTACTATACTTGCATATCCCGCATCAGTCACTTATGATAAGGCACCTTTAAGTCGCCACTGTGATATTGGTTGTGTCTTGCATATGATTTCTAGCATGTACTGCTTCTAATTTGTTGAAACGCCATACAATTTGAACTTGGCAGGGTGATATTGGTTGCATCTTTCATATGGTGTCTAGCTTGTAGTGCTTCTAATTTGTTGAAATGCCGTCTGCTTAGTTACCACATCACAGGTGTGAATATGTCACACCATCCTGTTTTTCATACATATTCCATCCTCGCATCATGTGTTTGCCTTTCATCCGAGTAGTGTTCGTCAGTATCATGCATGAATGAGTTCTGAAGAGCGAATTATATTCCTTTTTCTTATCGGTTTGACTTCAGAATGCAAAATCATTACAACTGAAGGAAATTAGTCCGGTAGTGGATGATGGTGGTCCTTCGAAGCAACTCAAATAGGGGGTCTCTACAGATTCTACCCCGCCATCCTCCCAACAAGATTCGCAAGACAACACAAGGCTGGACAGTCAACGTAGCTGTGTAGATGATGAGCACATCTCCCCTACTCCACCATCACAGGTGCTTGCTCTAACTTGGCACTATTATATGTGGTTGCATGTTGCGTATGATGTCTAGCTTGTATTGCTTCTAACTTGAATTGCATCTGCTTACTTTACACATAATGCTTGTGAATATGACACGTGTTCCTGTTTCTAGAACATACGTGTACATGATGAGCACATCTCCCCTACTCCACCATCATAGGTGCTTGCTCTTACCTGGAACTGTTATATGTGGTTGCGTTTTCTGTATGATGTCTAGTTTGTATTGCTTCTGATTATGTTGAATTGCATCTGCATAGCTTAGAACTTATACCTGCAACGATCACTTACCCATAAGACACATTTAACTTGGGATTATGATGTAGGTTGCATCTTGCATTGTCTTCTAGCTTGTACTGCTTCTTATTTCTTGAAATGGCACTTACAACGAAACACTTTTTACCTGATAGAGTGATATTGGTTGTGTGTTCATATCGTGCCTAGCTTTCATTTCTTCTAATTTTGTTGAAATGCCTTCCGCTTACTATTTTTTCATACATATTCCATCCTCCTATCGTACGTGTGAATATGAAATGTTGTTTTTTTGTATATATTCCATCCTCCTATCCCGTGCTTGCCTTACATCAAAGTAGTGTTCGTCTGTATCATGCATCAACCAGTTATGCAGAGCTAATTTTATTCATCTTCTTGTGGTTTTTACTTCATAAGGCAATATCAGAAAATAGGAAGGAAAAGAGTAAGTTAGGGGATGTTGGTGGTCCTCCGCATCGACGCAAGCATAGACTCTCTAGATTTGCCACTGCTACTGGTAATGAAGTTGAAGTCCCAAGTCTACATGACGAGTTCATCTCCCGTACTCCACCATCGCAGGTGCTTGCTCTAAGTTGACAGTGTGATAATTGGTTTCATGTTGCATATGTTGTCTAGCCTGTATTTCTTCTATTTTGATTAAATTGCACCTGCTGAGTTTATACATTATACATGTGCATATGACATGGCTTTTTGTGTCTAGAATACACTACATCTATCTATCATACCATGTTCTTAACAAAGTACTGCTATTGTGTATCTCGCATCGGTCACTCATGATTGGACGCTTTTAACATGGCAGTTTTATAGTGGTTGCATCTTGCATTGATTTCTACATTGTACTGCTTCTAATTTTTCGAATTGCCACTTATGACAAGACACTTTTAACTTGGCAGAGTAATATTGGTTGCATCTTTCATATGGTGTCTAGCTTGCATTACTTCTATTTTCTTGAAAATCCTTCTGCTTAGTTTGCACATCGTAGCTGTGAATATGTCATGTCGTCCTGTTTTTCTTACATATTCCATCCTCATGCGGTTGTCTTACATCAAAGTATTTCTTGTATGTATCATGCATCAATGAGTTCTGAAGAGTGATTTTATTCTTTTGTGTTGTGGGTACAGCTTGACATGGCAAAGTCAAAAAAGATCAAGGAAAGTAATATAGTAGGGAGTGCTGTTACTTGTTGGGTGAAATGGAAAAGGATCTGCCGTCAAGATTCTGCTAGTACTTATAGTGCAGTAGAAGGTCCAAGTCCACCGGCTAAATCTACAAACACAGTATCACCTGCTCCACCAGCTGCAGCATCCGCTTGAACTGTACCAGCATCTCAACCAGTTACTCATTCGTTTGCTCCGGAATTGGCCAGTTCCCAAGCTGCCTTCACACCTAACACTACTTCTGAAGCACTGCTGACACAACAGGACTTGGCAAGATCAGATGAACCTCATGAGCATCAACACCAAGATGGTACCTGACCGAGTCAAGTTGCAGTTGCATGCTCCTTTATATGTACTCTCACAGTTTGATGTACACTAACACTTTCCATATTCGTTGTTGAACTAGCACCACGGCGCAAGCGGAAATAGACATCAGGGATAATGCTTGACATATTAACAAAATCTAAAGGAGGAAGAATGGAGATCCATTTTGAGGCAGGTTGAAAAAGGCCACGTGATGCTACAGAGTCAGCCAAGTTAGTATCAGAGGCAGCCGTTACCGTTAGGTGTCATGCACGTATCCTCCCAACATGGATCCAGTACAGGAATGAGAAAGACAATACCCAGTTTAACACAGTCCTTGACCATTTATCTGTAAGTAATGTTATTCATCGCAATTAGTAATATTGTCTTGCTCTGTCCCATACTTTCTAGCTTCCTCCTAATAAGACTCACATTCTTTTTTCAACAGATGAGGTTCAAGTTGTATCCGAAAGATGATGCAACTAAACAAGCATGCACTCATGTTTTTCAGTCTGCTCTGCGACAATATCGGTACCACCTTAGAAAATCTCACTTTGAAGGCAAGGCTAACAATGAAATTGCCCAAACATGTCCAGTGGAATATGTTACAGATGAAGACTGGACAACCCTCGTTAAACACTGGTCTGATCCAAAGTATCAGGTAGGCTATATGTATTTGATCAGACCACATATTGAACTTGTATTTATGTATGTGCCTTACAAGTGTATCTTGTTCTAGGCTAACTGTTTGAAGAACAAAACCAACTGTTCTAAAGTGAAATTCCAACAGACAACAGGATCTCGGAGCTATATTGCACACTGCGAGGCTCTTGTAAATAGCTGCTACTTCCTTCTTTTTTTGTGTGCCATATTATCGTATCTATATTGACTTGTTCCAAATATAGAGTAAAGCCCGTGCATACCAAAAGAACCTGAACCGAATGCAGTGCAAATCTTCAAAGATTGCCACACTAGCAAGATGAAGGGCATGAGCACACCAGTTCAAGCCGCTGTTGTAAGTCCTTACTCCTCATGCCTTGAACTCATTGGTACTGCGATGTGTTCATTTAACTACTTGGTTTGCAGCCAATGCCAGTTACTCTGTTCACTTTTATACACAGTTGTCTTAACGTATCATTTCACCTTACATGGTTTAAAAGAGATGAAGGATATTCTTTTGGTCTTGATCTGTAATCTAGTTGTTATGTTCACGTGCGCACACAATGATAAAATAGCATGTTTGTTTTATATCTGTTTGCCCATGATATGAATGATGGCATACTATGTTCATCCTACTTTAAACCATATCTCTTTATCCTTAGATGTCAACGAATGTGAGGAAATAGACAATACAGTAGGCATGCTACATGGACATATGTTCCGAAAGTGATTTTATTATGTAGTTGGCACTACAATACATGCTAATGTATTACAGTAGTTCACCAAAATAAGTTATGTATAAAAGTTTGACCTACTTTGTTTGTTTTTGTCTCATTAGTAAATTTTCTGGTACACTAATCTACAAGTTCAAAATTTCGGGAAGCTATGGAACAAATGATTGAACATCCACAACCACCTGCAGGTGACGAGGCTACTACATGCACAATGTCACCTCTTGCTGCAGTGCGTCAGTATCTCTCCACTAACAGTGCAAAAAGCACCTTCTTGCATAATTCTGGGTTGGTTGTCAAGGTAACCTCGTCCAAATCACCTTCTGAACAAAATCTTCCTGCTAGACAGAGTGATATATCTGTGCTCCAGACACAAGTCCAATCCCTAATGGACGTTGTTTCGGAAACAAGAATAGTGGTTGAGAAATGTCATCAAAATATGAATGGTTTTGAAACCAGACTATCAGACATTCTCTTCGTTGTTCAAGAGCAATGGCGGAAAAAGGTGGAGATCGTGCTGCTCCATCAGATTCTACAGCCTAAAACGTTAGCACTAAGGTCAAATGATCTATGCTTCTATACATCTGATGGTGCTTTTATCTAGAAGGACTGTAAACTTTATGCCAACAGGCCTTTTGTTGTATGGTTGGAATTTATTTTCTTGTGATACAACATTTATGATGCTGCCACAGGCTGCAGTAATTACGACGCTATTTTTGTATAGTGTAGGTTTATCTTAGTAATGTATTCGGCGAAAGCTTTGTAGCAGCCCAACATGCCAACATTCGTCGGGCCCATTCCAATTGGGCTAAAAACAATAACGGGCCGAAATTGGCATGTAGCCCACTAAAAATATCTCAGCCTAAATCAGCATAAGCTTTCATATTTTTTTGGTAGGCCTGTGCCCATAGTGGGCCTTTAACAGGCCTAAACATAAGTTGGGCCCTAAGAAAAATTAGGCCGTTTACAGGTGTAAATATCTCGAGCCCATAAAAAACAAGGGCCTTTAATAGACTGAAAGTGAGATTGGGCCCTGATTGTGCCAAATAACCCACTGGACTTAGCAGGCCGAAATGGTGGCCCATTTACGATGCGGATCTTTGACAGGCTGAAATTCAGACGGGCTGTAAATGCGCCGACCTAATACACATGCCTTTAACGAGCCGGAACTTCGGTCGGGCTAGATTATCTTCATTTTTATATGGGCCGTTAATGGGCCCGGTATGACGTTGGGCCACATATGGCCCATGGTTTTACGTCCGGCGTTAACAGGCCAGAAATGACAACAGGCCGAAAGTGGCCCAAATCTATAGTGGGCCTCTAACATGCCGAATGTCAGACATGGCCAAATATGACCCAAATCCTTCACGGTCGTTTATGGACGAAAGTTTTGATGGCCTGTAAATGGGCCCAAATGAAGCCAGACCTTTAACAGGCCAGAAATATACTAGGTCGTAATTCGGCCCAATTACTTAGCGGACAGTTAACGGGCCAGAAGTGACCATGGGCCACGTTGATGACAAGTTTAGGATAGGCCGTTGACGGGCCGATTTGACAGAGAATGTTGGGCCTTTAGTTGGGCCGGCCCATTATGGTCTGTAGAATCTTGTGGGACTTTAGCTGAGCCGTCCCATTGTGGTCTGCAAAATCTTGTGGGCCTTTAGATGGGCTGGCCCATTATGGTCTGCAGAATCTTGTGGGCCTTTAGCTGAGCCGGCCCATTGTGGTCTACAAAATCTTGTGTGCCCTTTAGCTGGGCCGGCCCATTATGGTCTGCAAGTTCGTGTGGGCCTTTAGCTGAGCCAGCCCATTATGGCCTGCTAAATTTGTGGGCCTTTAGCTGGGCCGGCCCATTATGGCCCGCTAAATCTTATGGGCCTTCGACTGGGCCGGCCCATTTAAACTTTGTGGGCCACTTTTGGGCCGGTCCACGTGTCAACATATCATAGGCCCATCTCGACCATTGGATGAGTGACACCTGTGCCAACATGGAGCTGACGCGTGGATCCGTCAGCCAATGAGAATTTTACACGTGGAAAATCGGCATTGGTCATGGCTGTTAACGGGTTATCGGATCCAAAATCCGACCCAATAGCTTAACGGCGTCCCGTTATGGTGGATGCCACGTGTTGGTCACCCTTGACGAAAGCACTTCTTTGACGCACGATTTATCGTCATGGAAGTGGACACTTCCGTGATGATAATTTTGGTAATGTCATGGAACACTTCTACGACAACACATGTATGACTATCTTGATTCTGTCATAAATTTGTCATGGATGTACATGCATGACAGAAAACGTGACCTACTGTGACAAACACGTATCATCACGGAAGTGTATTTTTTTGTAGTGAAAATTATAGAGTTTATAGTGTATGTTATAACTGCTATGATCCTGGAATATGGGATTCAGTCGAAAATTCATATGCACACGTGGAATGATAAACAGTTATTTTAAATAAAAGGTTCCTAGTCTTGCCTCTAGGACTAGCTCAAGTGTTGTTGGTGATCATGTTTTCCAGATCTTAGGATATTGTTAAGTGTAATGATAGTCCTAAAACAACATTGAGATTATGATGTTGGAAGAACTATCATATTGAATCGACCCGATCTAGTTTGTTATAATCAATTGTAATAACACGGTGTGTTGTGATTTTGCTTCTTGGACTATGAGAATATCATGGTCACTTCTTACCGTATGGTGGGCTTTGGGGTTTCTCAAACATCACCTGTAACATGGTGATCATAACAAAAACTTATTGGTTCATCAAAAAATTTGACAAGTGGCTGGATAGCTCGAGAGTGGAATTTTCTCCTCCAACGATAGAGAGATATTCATAGGGCCCTCTCGGTGTGATCATCCATCATCGTCTGGCCAGACATGATTGATACGTCCCAATCGTATCTAATTTTCCAAACACTTTTGCTCTTGTTTTGAACCATAATTTGATTGATTTGAATGGAACTAACCCGGACTAACAATGTTTTCAGCAGAATTGCCATGATGTTGTTTTTCTGCAGAAATAGAAGTCTTGGATTGGGCTAAAAATTCACGGAGAATATTTTCAGAATATATAAAAAAATACTGGAGAAGAGAATTACTAGAGGGGGGCTACCAGGGTGCCACAAGCCCAGGGGGCGCGCCCACCTCCCAGAGCGTGCCTAGCAGACATGTGGGCCCCTAGCAGCTCCAGCAACCCTAACTCCAACTCCATAAGTACCCATTCATCCAGAAAAACCAGAGAGAAAGAATCATCGCATTTTACGATATGGAGCCGCCACCTCTTCCTGTTCTTCATCGGGAGAGCTGTCCTGGAGTCCGTTCGGGGTCTCCGGAGAGGGGGATTCGACGCCGTCATCATCATCAACCATCCTCCATCACCAATTCATGATGCTCACCACTGGGAGTGAGTAATCCTTCATAGGTTTGGTGGAGGGTGATGGGTTGGATGAGATTTGTCATGTAGTTGAGTTATTTTTGTTAGGGCTTGATCCCTAGTATCCACTATGTTCTAAGATTGATGTTTCTATGACTTTTCTATGGTTAATGCTTGTCACTAGGGCCTAAGTGCCATGATTTCAGATCTGAAACCTTTGTGTCTTCATGAATATATTTGAGTTCTTGATCCCATCTGCTGGAAATATGCCCTAGAGGCAATAATGTGGTTATTATTATATTTCCTTAATTATGATAAAGGTTTATTATTCATGCTAGAATTTTATTAACCAGAAACTTAAATACTTGTGTGGACATAAACAAATACAGTGTCCCTAGTGAGCCTCTACTAGACTAGCTCGTTGATCAAAAGATGGTTAAGGTTTCCCGACCATAGACATGTGTTATCACTTAATAACGAGCTCACATCATTAGGAGAACGATGTGATGGACAAGACCCATCCATTAGCTTAGCATATGATCGTTTAGTTTATTGCTACTGCTTTCTTACTGTCAAATACATACATATTCCTTTGACCATGAGATCATGTAACTCTCGGATACCAAAGGAATACCTTGTGTGCTATCAAACGTCACAACATAATTGGATGATCATAAAGATGCTCGACAGGCATCTCCGAAGGTGTCTGTTGAGTTGGCATGGATCGAGATTGGGATTTGTCACTCTGTGTATCGGAGAGGTATCTCTTGGCCCTCTCGGTAATACAGCATCACAAGAAGCTTGCAAGGAGTTAGTTACAAGATGATGTATTACGGAACGAGTAAAGAGACTTGCTGGTAACGAGATTGAACTAGGTATGGAGATACCGATGATCGAATCTCGGGTAAGTAACATACCGATAGACAAAGGGAATTACGTATGTTGTCATAAAGGTTCGACTGATAAAAGATCTTCGTAGAATATGTAGGAACCAATATGGGCATCCAGGTCCCGCTATTGGTTATTGACTGGAGAAGCATCTCTAACATGTCTACATCATTCTCGAACCTATACGGTCCGCATGCTTAACATTCGTTGATATAATATTATATGATTTATGTGAATTGGTGACCGAATGTTGTTCGGAGTCCCTGAGATCATGGACATGATGAGGAGGTCTGAAATGCTCCAGAGGTAAATATTGATACATAGAATGATACTATTTGGTCTCCGGAAAGGTTTTGGAATGCACCGCCATCAGGTCATCGAAAGGGGTTTCGGAAGACCTACAGAAAGTTTATGGGCCTAATGGGCCAAGGGGAGCAACACACCAACCCACAAGGGGCTGGTGCACCCTCTCCCTGGCCGCTGATCCTCTTGGGAAGGAAAGGAGGGGGGGCTAAGGCAAGGGAGCCGCCAGCCCGCTCCTGCCTTCTCCTCCACCCCCTAGGAAGGAAAAGGGGGACGCCTAGGGCAGGCGCCCTAGGGCTGGCTGCCGGCTCCCTTGGGGTGCTGTAGGCTACCTCGCCTCCTCCCCCACCTATATATATGAGAAGAGGGAGAGGGGCAACACACACCACGATTCCCAAGCCGTGTGCGGTGCCCCGTATCCCTCTAGTTCTAATTCCTACTCCGTCCATGTTCGTTGTGCTTGACGAAGCCCTACAAATAGTTACACCACCACCATCACCATGCCGTCGTGCTGCCGGAACTCATCTACTACTTCGCCTATCTTGCTAGATCAAGAAGGAAAGGACGTCATCGAGCTGAACGTGTGCTGAACGCGGAGGTGTCGTACGTTTGGTACTTGATTGGGACGGGTCATGAAGGACGCAGCAGTCCTTGTCAGAGGAGTGCTCCATCCTACGTGGTTGGCCAATCCTGTAGTCGTGCGTAAGGCGAACGGGAAATGGAGGCTTTGTATCGACTTTACCGATGTCAATAAAGCTTGTCCCAAAGACCCATTTCCCTTGTCGCGCATCGACCAGATTGTTGACTCCACGGCCGGATGTGACTTGCTTTCATTTCTTGATGCATACTCAGGATACCATCAGATCTTCATGGCAGAAGAGGAAGAGGAGAAGACCGCATTCATCACCCCATGTGGCACATACTGTTTCGTACGGATGCCTTTCGGTTTAAAGAATGCTGGTTCAACATTTGCAAGGGTAGTCCATGACGCTTTTGAGCCGCAAATACACAGAAATGTGGAAGCCTACATGAATGACATAGTGGTCAAGAGCAAGGACAAGGCGACTCTGATTCAAGATTTAGACGAAACCTTTGCAAATCTGCGCAAGATCAACCTCAAGCTTAACCCCGAGAAGTGCGTGTTTGGAGTCCCCTCCGGCAAGCTTCTCGGGTTCTTCGTGTCTCAGCGGGGAATTGAAGCCAATCCCGACAAGATCAAGGCCATTGAGCAAATTGAAGCACCAAAGCGCGTCAAGGATGTACGAAGACTTGCCGGTTGCGTAGCTGGTCTCAGCAGGTTTATCTCTAGGTCTGCTGAGCGTGCCATGCCATTTTTCAAAATATTGAAAAAGGCAGGTCCAATGAAATGGACTCCGGAAGCAGAGGCTGCGCTGCAGGACTTGAAGAGATACCTGTCCTCCACTCCAACACTTGTCGCACCTAAGCCACAAGAGAAGTTGCTGCTATATATAGCGGCAACCAATCAAGTGGTTAGTGCTGCGTTAGTAGCAGAGAGGGAGGCGGATGATGAGCCAGCAACCATGGCAGATGCATCCAGCGACAAGCAGGAGACTTCACCGACAAGCTCTGGTCCCGACAAAGATGGATCTGCGCAGGAGCGTGAGAAGAAGCAGAAAAGAATGGTGCAGTGCCTAGTTTACTTTGTCAGTTCCCTTCTGCAGGGGGCTAGATCAAGGTACTCTTGTGTGCAGAAATTGCTTTTCGGCCTTCTCATGGCCTCGAGAAAGCTGCACCACTAGTTCCAAGCACATGAGATCACAGTCGTCACTCGTTTTCCGCTGAAGAGGATATTGCAAAATCCAGAAGCGACAGGCACGATTGTCGAGTGGGCACTGGAACTGTCAAGCTTTGGCCTCAAGTTTGAAAGCACTTCAACTATCCAAAGCAGAGCATTGGCAGAATTCATAGCAGAGTGGATGCCAACACAAGATGAAGAAATTCCAGAAACGAGCATCCCCGTCAAGGAAGCAAGCAAAGAATGGCTGATGTACTTTGATGGTGCCTTCTCGCTGCAAGGCGCCGGTGCGAGCGTGCTACTTATTGCACCCACCGGAGAGCACCTCAAGTACGTAGTCCAGATGCACTTTCCCAAGGAGTAAGCAACGAACAATACTGCAGAGTATGAAGGTTTGCTTGCCGGTCTCAGGATCGCAGCAGACCTTGGGATCAAGAAGCTCATTATCAGGGGTGACTCACAGCTTGTCATCCGCCAAGTGAACAAGAATTATCAGAGTCCGTTGATGGAAGCCTACGTTGATGAGGTGAGAAAGCTAGAAGAGCACTTTGACGGCCTACAGATGGAACATGTTCCAAGAGCTTAGAACGACATTGCCGATGGCCTGTCAAAGTGCGCCGCACTGAAGTTACCTGTGGAACCAGGGATCTTTGTGCTCAAGCTGACTCAATCGTCCGTAACACCATCAACTGGACAGAGCAAGAAGAGGAAGTTGATTTCTGGTGACTATTTTCCGGCGGAGCTCCCCGAAGCTGCCGTCAAGAAGGTCCTCAACATCAACACCAAAGATGTTGAGGAGCAGTCTGCTCCGGCAGGCCCTAGGGTCTGTTCCGTTGAAGCAGACGCTCCCGACAAGTTTTGCTCTGGCAAGCTTGCCGGGGAACATCAAGCTCCGGCTGAGCCGCAGGTTCTCACCATAGAAGCGGATGTTCCCGCAGCAGCAGATATGCCTTTAGTCCTTGTTGTCGAGCCGCAAGCTCCAGCATGGGCACAGCAGATTGTCCGTTTCCTTCAGACAGGAGAACTTCCCGAAGAGCAAGAAGAAGCGGAAAGAGTAGCCCGGCAGTCAAGTATGTACCAGTTTGTCGACAACACACTGTACAGAAGAAGGCTCAACGGCGTGAAATTGAAGTGTATTCACCGGGAAGACGGACAAAAGCTGTTGGCAGAGATACATGGAGGCATATGTGGCCACCACATTGGCACAAGAGCACTCGCCGGCAAAGCGTTCCGGCAAGGTTTCTTTTGGCCGACAGCCCTCCAGGATGCAACTGCACAAGTAACCAAGTGTGAAGCGTGCCAGTTCCATTCCAAGCAGATACACCAGCCAGCTCAAGCTCTCCAGACGATCCCTTTATCCTGGCCATTTTCGTTCTGGGGGCTCGACATCCTCGGCCCCTTTCCCTGAGCTGTCAGGGGCTTTGAGTACTTGTACATTGCAATCGACAAGTTCACAAAGTGGCCGGAAGTGGAAGCAGTGAGGAAGGTGACAACACAGTCAGCAGTCAAGTTCTTCAGGTCGATTGTTTGCCGCTTCGGGATCCCTAACAGGATCATCACTGACAACGGCACGCAATTCATGAGCCGCACCTTCATGCAGTACGTCCAAGATCTTGGCGCCAAGGTCTGCTTCGCTTCTGTTGCTCATCCGAGAAGCAACGGTCAAGCGGAGAGGGCAAATGCTGAAGTGCTGCGCGGGCTCAAGACCAGAACTTTCGACAGGCTGCGCAAGTGCGGAACGAGCTGGATCGAGGAGCTGCCGGTGGTTCTTTGGTCGATCAGGACGATGCCAAATTGAGCCACTGGCTAGACACCTTTCGCTCTAGTCTATGTAGCAGAGGCAGTTCTCCCCACGGAACTCGTATTCGGATCACCTCGAGTGCTCGCTTATGATGAGTTTGAGCAAGAGCAGCTGCGGCAAGATGATCCGCTGCTCCTTGAGGAGGACTGTCTTCAGGCTGCTGTACGAGCTGCTCGATACCAGCAAGCTTTGCGCCGCTACCATAGCCGCAAAGTTAATGCCAGAAGTTTCGAGGAAGGCGACCTTGTTCTTCGGCGCATTCAGTCCGCCAAGAATTCCAACAAGTTGACGCCGAAGTGGGAAGGCCCTTACCGGGTGAAACGAGTCACTAGGCCTGGCGCTGTCCGCCTTGAGACTGAAGATGGCATTCCGGTGAGCAACTCCTGGAACATTGAGCATCTTCGTAAGTTTTACCCGTAGGGCGCGGTTGCCGGAACCCGTTCCGGCAACCACCTTTTGTACAAGTCTTGCCGATGTTGCATGTAATCCTTTGTACAAAGCCGGGCGCAGACCCCGTGCATAAGTAAAGCTCATGTGCTCCGCACATCTTATCAATTTCATGCTTTATACTATTTTTTTTGGCATGCATTATCTGACACTTTGTGCAGCACCTACCCCCGGTAAGCGATAACGAGCCGTAAGGCTCCATATCTTTATTTTCTCTTCTTTCTCTTTCTCAAAGGAAGGAAGGTTCCCTCGCCCACAAGTTTGCCGGGGGGAAAGGAGAAGATAATGGTGTGGACCAGGCATCGTTCAAGGAAGTTTCGCCTTACCGGAAAGTAAACGACAGAAAAGCTAAGTTTCCAAAGTTTGAGCAATCAGTTTTAAATTTTTAAGTTATCTTCCTCGAATGACTGTACTTTGTATGGAAAACCTGTGTGCGGAGGAACCAACTCGAAGCTAGTTGCGCCCTTACTTTGTTTCGAGTCCGCTCAACAATTTAAGTGAGCTGCGACTAGTTGCGACAAGGTTTCTTGCCGGTAGCGGCACCGCCAGCAGGCTGCTGACGTCCCGCACTCAGCGCTCGCGGCTAAGGTGCCTGCACCGACAAGTTCCCTAAAAGCGTGGGGCAAAAACATACAAAGGAAGGAATCAAGTAAAGGAGATAACATAGCAATCTCTACCCAAAATAGAGTTATATTACAAGATAGCTTGTCGCAGCTCTAACAGATTGTTCTCATGACATAAACAATAGCGACAAGAAAAAGAGAAAACGGGTGGCCTAATCTACGCGATCGCCCTCAACCCTCTTGATCTCGCTCACCTTGTCCACAATGGGTGCGACAAGGGCCTTGAGCGCTTCCAGATCCACATCCGGAGGCAGGGACCTGAGGACGTTGGTGAGGTTGAGGCCTGGGTTGCGGAAGGCCACCTTCACCAGCACCTTTTGAAGAACTCCTGCATAGATCTTGCGCGACTCGTCGGCCAGCTGCTTTGGGATCTTCTCCCAGAGTCGCTGGAGTGTCGTCGCCACGCCTTTGAAGAACAAGCTGAGCTTGGCGCTGGGTTGGAGCTGCTTGTCGGAAGAATACCCGAGATCCTCCATCCCCAACTGCGCCAGCTCCCCGTCGATGACTGCGGCAACATTCACGGGACCCTCGGTCCAGTGCTCCACAGTCTCCCTAAAAGCATTCTGGGCGGCAGCAGCAGTCGTCAGCAGCACTTCGTCGGCCTTGATCTTCTCCTTCAAGGCCACCTCCTGCTCCCTAGCGCCATCCAGCGTATTGGTCAAAGTGGCCAGCTTCAACTCAAGATCTGCGTTGGAGTCCTTGGCGGCGCGAAGCTCTTTGCTCCTCTCGGCGAGAAGACCCTGCAGCTCGCCATGAGCGACGGCGTCCATCTCGCGCTCACGCTTAAGCGCGGCAAGCTCCTCGCCGCTCGCCTTGAGATCGGCCTCCAGCTGCGCCATCTTCGTCTCCAACTCCTTCTTGGCGGCATCGGCAGTCGTGGCAGCATCCTTTGCTTCCTTGAGAGCCCCGCAAATTGCTTGCTCGCGCGCGGAAAGCTCCTCCTCGTGGCTGTCAAGGTTGACCTTGCGCTGCGCTAGCTCACCTTCCTGCGCAGACAGCTTCTCGGCAGCGAGCCGCTGTTACTCTTCAACTTCAGCCTTCGCGAGGAGGAAGGCTTTCCGCTCTTTGGCGACTTGCTCCCGCTCCTCTGCCAGGGATCGGAGAGTTTCCTGCCTAAGACCCCAGAGCTCCTCAGCGCGTTTCTCAATGTCCACTCCCGCCCTCACGACAAGCGCTTCTCGGGATTCCAGCTTGGCTTGTCGGGCGCGGTAAAGCGACAACAGCTTCCGTAGCAGCCGCTCCTCCTCAGGCTCGTCGCTGCTGCTGCTTGGCGCGTCGACCAGTGTCAGCCCAGCGGAGGCGAGCACCTCTCCATCCAAAATTTCTCCTTCGACCGGCGCCCTGGAGCTTGACGCCCAGGGGAGCTTGATGAAGATACCGTCGCCGGCCTTCAAATAGGTGCCGGGCTGGGGCTCTTCGGAGCCTGGCGCTGCAGCAGTGGCGGAGGGATCGGCGGTCGGCGCAGCGCCTGGCGCTCCTGCGGCCTCGGGGTCGTCAGTGCGATCGCCGGATCCCTCGCCAGCTTCTGCGGCGGCAGCTTTGGTAGCCTCTTCGCCGGCGGGATCATCAGCGCCGGCCTCTCCTTCGGTGGCAACGGCGTCGTCGGTGTTGCTGCGCGCGTTCTCCTCACCGGCGACCTCGGGTTCCATTGGCTCCGCGGCAGATGGATCTGACGAACGGAAAAGGGAGAAAAGTCAAGCAAATATCCAAAAAGAAAATAATAAGAAGAAGAAGCCAAGGGAAGTTTTCAAGCAAGAGGATTACCTGTACTAGGATCTGCAGTCGTGATCTCAACCACCGGAGGGTCACTGGTGCCGTCCCTTGCCGGAGAATTCTCCCTTGCCGGGGAATCCTCCCTTGGCGGTGTAGTTGAAGCAGATGGCATTTCGGGAGCGGCTTCCGGGCTCTCCTGGTGAGGCTGCTCTGCTCCTGCACGAACCAACATTCAGATATCAGCAAAGGAAGAGCACCCATGTGCGCCTGAAAGCAGGAAGTAAACTATACACTTACGCTGGGGGCTGCGCTGGAGGCTGCTTTGGGGAGAAGTTGCCGGGTCCGGCAAGGTCATCTCAGACCCGCCCCCTGCTGTCGCGGAGGGTTCGTCCTTGATGACAATCACCGGGACCTTGGCTCTCTTCGCCGCTCTCTGGGCCAGAGTCCTGAAAAGGAACGGGTTTAGAGTAAAGAAAATCAGATACAAGACAAAACAACAAGGATTGAAGAACTACAAGTATAGCAAGCAATCTTACTCTTCTTCTTCCTCGTCGGAACTGAGCATGGAGAGATCGAAGTCCGGCTCACCTCCGGTGCGACGAGGCGGAGGAGTAGGTTCCCTTGTCCGCTTGGCAGGAGCAGTAGTGGTGGACCGGGAAGACCCCGCTCCAGTTGCCGCAGCGGCGTGAGGCACTCCCGCGGCAACAGTGCTTGCCGCGGTATAGCGTGTCGCGCGGCTCGGCGGCTGTTGACCCGTCTGCCGCCCCGCTACGTCCACGGCCTTGCGGAGACACCTTCTTGGTGGAGCTGGGGGCTCCGCTTGCGGCAAGCTGTCTGAAGGTTCGGGCCCGACAAGCTCTCCCTCGCCGGGCTCGCTCGACTCATCTTCGGGCCCGGCAAGCTCTTCCTCACCGGCAAACTCCTCGCGCTCGACAAGGCTTGCCGCCTCTACTGCCTCTGCCTCCTCCACAGTGAATCCAAACTCACCCACGGCAGCGACTGCCGCCGCCTCTTCCAGCCTAGTGGCGATGCGCTGCATCTCCGCGTCGGTGGTGTCGTGAGTAAGGCTCTTCTGCTCGTCGGAGCGGACCGGCACTTCAACCAAGCCGTCGAAGAACTCCTGCACGACGGCATTTGCCGGCTCTTGCCAAGTTGGAACAATCCCATGCGAGTCGCACAGCGGCATCATTGCACGGATGCGGTCGAGCGAGGAGTTGTTGCACAACGGAATGACACCCCTCGGCAACATGAATGGATGTTAAGGATCGCGCTTGAACAGTTCCAGGAGCATCGCGTCAAGCTCCAGGACGGTGAAGTTGAAGTTGAGGCCCGGGCGCAACCTCATGACATCCGCCGAGTTCTGGAACTCCCAGGCGGGTCTCCTCCTCTCCTGCAGGGGGGCGATGCGGCAGCGAAGAAAATCTGCGCCAACGGCACCTACGGTGAGCCCGACAAGCCTGAGGCGAAGGATCCGGGTGACGGCAATCTTCAGCCTATCGTCTTCCGGGGCCACGTTGCTCCAATCGTTGCCGCGCACTATTGGGGCTTGTCGCAGGGCGGTAAAGGGCTGCGGGTTCTCCTCGACAATCCAGCACCACTCTGCTCTCCATTCCTCCCACTTGCTGCGGAGCTCTCCCTCCAGATAAGCTTCCTTCTTGCCGACTCTCGAGATCCAGGCGATTCCGCCGGATAAAGGCTCTCCTCTCTCGACTCGGGGCATAAAGAAGTGGCGAAAAAGAGCTACGTTTGGATGGACTCCGACAAAGTTTTCGCAGAGATGTGCGAAAACTGCCATGGTCAGAACGGTGTTGGGGATGAAGTCAAGGAGGCGGAACCCGTAGGTGTTCATGATGTCACAGAAAAATTCAGAGAAGGGCGGGCAGAGCCCGCAGTAGAAGAACAGCGCAAAGAAGGGGTATCCGTTCGGAGCCAGTTCCGAGGCGGCAGCCGGGAGTACCTTCGTGCGCGGATGCGCTCGCGTCTCCGTCGACCAGAAGAGGTAGTAGTACTCCCTCAGCTCCTTCGCGGCAAGCTGAGGGGGGAAGATGGCCCGCTCCTTTCGCAGCGCTGCGAGCTGCTGCGCCTCGACCGATTTCACGCCCTTCCCCTTGTCGGCTTTTGGAGCCATGGCGGAGGTGGTGGGGGAGATCGACGGTGTTGGTGGTGCTCGTGGCAATGGGGGGCGGCGCGCTGCTCTCTTTCGGCTTTGAGAAGAAGGGGGAGCGGTCGAGATTTCTGAGATGGGAGTAGAAACCGGCGAGATGGGCGAACTGCCCCTGTTTTCCTCTGCTTATAAAGAGGGAGGGGGCGGACATTCTGCCTTTCTGAATAAAGAAATCACCCACGATCTATCCCACGATGCCGCATTCAACGCATGCCGTTCGGGGAGGGCGCTGTGGATACGAAGTAAGATACGGCGTAACCCAGGCCGCGCGTGCCCGTGCCCTGTTTTGGGCCTGGCCCAACAGCGCTCGGCACCGTGTGTGGCCCAGGCCCGGGGGCTCCTGTCGGTGTACTAGACTAGGGGTACCCTAGTATCCCGAACTGGTGCACGGGCAGTTGCAGCGCCCCGCGGCAAGGCTTGCCGGGTAACCGCCAAGGTCCTTCGTGGATCCTTTGGAGCCATTCAAGAACAAAGTATTTTAGCCAAGGACACAAGGCCCCGGCAAGAGGAGCTTGCCGGGAAGGCCAACCAAGGCATTTCAAGGAACTTGCCGCGACGCGCCGCGCGTCCCGGCAAGGCCCGGTGAGCGACAAGCTCCCGGACGCGACAAGACAATGGCGCGGCAAGGCGCTTGCCGCGGTAGGCTACCACTCTGTACCCACGCTCCAGCACATCCACCAACGTGTCGCCTTGGGGTCTTTCCAGGCGTGCGTGGCAAGAGGCTGTGCAGCCAGCGGTGCGAGGTGGCGAGCGACGCTGACAAGATCGCCATCGTGGCAAGCGGTGGCGTCCCTGACGGTCCTTTTTGCACTATTTGGGCGACGCAGACGGGCATTTAATGCCTTTGTCCCCCGCCGTCAGGGTTAGGTAGGATACACTGTTCAGGTAGCTGTACCAACCGCAATTCCCTTTTCCATTTTTGCCCTTGCCTACGTTGCCACCTGTCGGAGACCCCTTGAGCATATAAAAGGAGGCCCATGCGCAACGTAGAGGGGGGTTCGGGGCCAGAAAACACTCACGCTCGGTCTGGTTAGCAGCTCAAGTGTACTGTAGCACTCAGCGCTCCCGAGCAAGAACTCAATACAATCAGACAAGCAGCAGTAGGAGTATTATCTCTCCGGAGAGCTCTGAAGCTGGGTAAACTGCTCGTTTGCTTCGCCTCGATCTGCTCTTCGTGCGACCTCCGCCCCCCGCCGAACCGAAAGGGGCCCGGTCCGCCGGTCCCCATAGGTGTTCGTGGATCAGCTTCCCCGACACACCACTGACGCTACGATGGAGATCAAAGGTGTCGTGCTGGTGACGATGGATATCATGCCGATGCTTTGGAGATGGAGATCAAAAGCACAAGATGATGATGGCCATATCATGTCACATATTTTGATTGCATGTGATGTTTATCCTTTATGCATCTTATTTTTCTTAGAATGACGATACCATTATAAAATGATCCCTTCACTTAATTTCAAGATAAATGTGTTCTCCCTGAGTATGCACTGTTGCCAAAGTTCTTCATTTCGAAGCACCTCGTGATGATCGGGTGTGATAGACTCTACACTCACATACAATGGGTGTAAGCTAGTTTTGCACATGCAGAATACTTGGGTTAAACTTGACAAGCCTAGCATGCATAGTCATGGTCTCGGAACACTGGGGGCCAAAAGGTTGAACGTGAGTCATATAGTAGATATGATCAACATAGAGATTTAACCATTGAAGACTACCCCATCTCACGTGATGATCAGACATGGGTTAGTTGATTTAGATCACATATCACATAGATAACTTGAGGGATGTTGATTTAAGTGGAAGTTCATTTGTAATTTTGATTGTTTGAACTAAAATTTATCATGAATTTAGTCTTAATAGTATTTGCATATCTATGTTGTAGATCAATGGCCCGTGCTACCGTTCCCTTGAATTTTAGTGCGTTCCTAGAGAAAGCTAAGTTGAAAGATGGTGGTAGCAACTACACGGATTGGGTCCATAACTTGAGGATTATCCTCATTGCTGCGCAGAAGAATTATGTCCATGATGCACCGCTAGGTGACATCCCTGCTGCAGGAGCTACGATAGATGTTATGAACGTCTTACAACCTCGATCTGATTACTATTCAATAGTTCAGTGTGCCATGCTTTATGGCTTAGACCAGGGACTTCAAAGACCTTTTGAACACCACGGAGCATATTGATGTTCCAAGAGCTGAAGCTGATATTTCAAGCAAATGACCGGGTTGAGAGATATGTAATCTCCAACAAGTTCTATAGTGATACGTCTCCAATGTATCTATAATTTTTTGATTGTTCCATTCTATTATATTAACTATTTTGGATGTTTTATATGCATTAATCTGTTATTATATATTATTTTCGGGAGTAACCTATTGACCTAGAGCCCAGTGCCAGTTTCTTTTCCCCCCTTGTTTTTGAGCTTCGCAAAAAAGGAATACAAAACGGAGTCCAAATGGAATAAAATTTCACGAGGATTTTTCCTAGACCAGAAGACACCTAGGGGACTTGGAGTGGAAGTCAGAAGAGCTACGAGGCGGCGACAAGGATGGAGGGCGCGCCCTAGGGGGGGCTACCTTGTCGGTGAAGGAAATACGCCCTAGAGGCAATAATAAAGTTATTATTTATTTCCTTATTTCATGATAAATGTTTATTATTCATGCTAGAATTGTATTAACCGAAAACTTAGTACATGTGTAAATACATAGACAAAACATATTGTCCCTAGTATGTCTGTACTTGACTAGCTCGTTAATCAAAGATGATTATGTTTCCTAACCATAGACATGTGTTGTCATTTGATGAACGGGATCACATCATTAGTAGAATGATGTGATGGACATGACCCATCCGTTAGCTTAGCATTGTGATCGTTATAGTTTCATTTCTACTCCTTTCTTCATGACTTATACAAGTTCCGCAGACTATGAGATTATGCAACTCCCGAATACTGGAGGAACACTTTGTGTGCTACCAAACATCACAACATAAAAGGGTGATTACAAAGGTGCTCTACAGGTGTCTCCGAAGGTGTTTGTTGGGTTGGCATAGATCTAGATTAGGATTTGTCACTCCGTGTTTCGGAGAGGTATCTCTGGGCCCTCTCGGTAATACTCATCACTATAAGCCTTGCAAGCATTGTAACTAATGAGTTAGTTGCGGGATGAAGTATTACGGAATGAGTAAAGAGACTTGCCGGTAACGGTATTGAACTAGCTATGATGATACCAATGATGGAATCTCAGGCAAGTAACATACCGATGACAAAGGGAACAATGTATGTTGTTATGCGGTTTGAGCGATAAAGATCTTCATAGAAAATGTAGGAACCAATATGAGCATCTAGGTTCCGCTATTGGTTATTGACTGGAGATGTGTCTCGGTCATGTCTACATAGTTCTCGAACCCGTAGGGTCCGCACGCTTAACGTTCGATGACGATTGGTATTCTGATTTTATGTGATTTGATGTACCGAAGTTTGTTCGGATTCCAGGATGAGATCACGGACATGACGAGGAGTCTCAAAATGGTCGAGATATAAAGATTGATATATTGGACCATGTTGTTCGAACATCGGAAGTGTTCCGGATAGTTTCGGATAAAACCGGAGTGCTGGAGGGTTACCGGAACCCCCAGAAATAATGCGCCATAGTGGGCCTATAGGGGAGAGAGAGGGCCGCACCAAAAGGTGGCGCTCCCCCCTAAGGGGAGTCCAAATAGGACAAGGGGAGGGGGCACGGCCCCTCTTTCCCTCTCCCTCTCCCTCTCCTTCCTTCTTCTCCTAGTTGGACTAGGAAAGGGGGGAACCTACTCCTACTTGGAGTAGGACTCCCCCCTTGGGCGCGCCCCTTGTGGACGGTCGGCCCCCTCCTCTCCTCCTTTATATATGGGGGTGGGGGGCACCCCATAGATAGACAAGTTGATCTTTAGCCATGTGCGGTGCCCCCTCCACAGTTTTCCACCTCAGTCATATCGTCGTAGTGCTTAGGCGAAGCCCTGCACCGGTAACTTTATCATCACCGCCACCACACCGTCGTGCTGACGGAAATTTCCCTCGGCCTCAGCTGGATCTAGAGTTCGAGGGACGTCACTGAGCTGAACGTGTGCAGATCGCAGATGTGCCATGCCTTCGGTACTTGATCGGCTGGATCATGAAGACGTTCGACTACATCAACCGCATTACTCAATGCTTCCTCTTTCGGTCTACGAGGGTACATGGACACACTCTCCCCTCTCATTGCTATGCATCACATAGATAGATCTTGCATGATCGTAGTTTTTTTTGAAATTACTGTGTTCCCCAACAGTGGTATCAGAGCCAGGTGTATGCATAGATGTTATATGCACGAGTAGAACTCAAAAGAGTTGTGGGCGATAATAGTCATACTGCTTACCACCAACGTCTTACTTTGATTCGGCGGTATTGTTGGATGAAGGAGCTCAGACCGAAATTACATGACTGCATTCAAGAGATTGGTTCTACCAACGTGCTTTTTCACAAAGGTGGCTAGCGGGTGTCTGTTTCTCCAACTTTAGTTGAATCGAGTTTGACTATGGTCGGTCCTTGTTGAAGGTTAAAATAGCACACTTGACCAAAAATCGTTGTGGTTTTGATGCGTAGGTAAGAACGGTTCTTGCTAGAAGCCCGTAGCAGCCACGTAAAAGTTGCAAAAACAAACTAGAGGACATCTAACTTGTTTTTGCAGGGCTTGCTGTGATGTGATATGGTCAAGGCATGATGTGATATAAATTGTTATATGAGATGATCATGCTTTGTAACAAAGTTATTGACAACTGGCAGGAGCCATATGGTTGTCGCGTTATTGTATGCAATGCAATCGCCATGTAATAGTTTTACTTTATCACTAAGCGGTAGCGATAGTCGTAGTAACAATAGTTTGCGAGACGACAATGATGCTATGATGGAGATCAAGGTGTCGCGCCGGTGACGATGGAGATCATGACGATGCTTCGGTGATGGAGATCATGAGCACAAGATGATGATGGCCATATCATGTCACATATTTTGATTGCATGTGATGTTTATCTTTTATGCATCTTATTATCCTTAGTTCGACGGTAGCATTATAAGATGATCCCTTACGAAATTTCAAGGTACAAGTGTTCTCCCTGAGTATGCACCGTTGCTACAGTTCGTCATGCCAAGACACCACGTGATGATCGAGTGTGATAAGCTCTACGTTCACATACAATGGGTGCAAGCTAGTTTTGCACATGCAGAATACTCGGGTTAAACTTGACGAGCCTAGCATATGCAGATATGGCCTCGGAACACTGAGACCGAAAGGTCGAACATGACTCATATAGTAGATATGATCAACATAGTGATGTTCACCATTCAAAAACTACTCCATCTCACGTGATGATCGGACATGGTTTAGTTGATTTGGATCACGTGATCACTTAGATGACTAGAAGGATGTCTATCTAAGTGGGAGTTCTTAAATATGATTAATTGATCTTTAATTTATCATGAACTTAGTCGTGATAGTTATTTTGCATTTCTATGTTATTGTAGATCAATGGCCCGTGCTACTGTTCCTTTGAATTTTAATGCATGCCTAGAGAAAGCTAAGTTGAAAGATGATGGCAGGAACTACACGGTCTGGGTCCATAACTTGAGGATTATCCTCATTGCTGCACATAAGAATTACGTCCTGGAAGCACCATTAGGTGTACCACCCGCGCGAGCAACTGCAGATGTTGTGAATGCCTGGCAGACGCGTGTTGATGATTACTTGATAGTTCAGTGTGCCATGCTTACGGCTTAGAATCGGACTTCAAAGACATTTTGAACGTCATGGAGCATATGAGATGTTCGAAGAATTGAAGTTAATATTTCAAGCAAATGCCAGAGTTGAGAGATATGAAGTCTCCAATACGTTCTACAACTGCAAAATGGAGGAGAATAGTTCTGTCAGTGAACACATACTCAGAATGTCTAGGTACCATAACCAGTTGACTCAGCTGGGAGTTCATCTTCCTGATGATAGTGTCATTGACAGAGTTCTTCAATCACTGCCACCAAGCTATAAAGGCTTCATGATGAACTATAATATGCAAGGGATGAACAAGACTATTCCCGAGCTCTTCACAATGCTAAAGGCTGCGGAGGTAGAAATCAAAAAGGAGCATCAAGTGTTGATGGTCAACAAGACCACTAGTTTCAAGAAAAAGGGCAAAGGTAAGAAGGGGAACTTCATGAAGAACGGCAAAAGGTTGCTGCTCAAGAGAAGAAACCCAAGTCTGGACCTAAGCATGAAACTGAGTGCTCCTACTACAATGGGACTGGTCACTGGAAGCGGAACTGCCCCAAGTATTTGGCGGATAAGAAGGATGACAAAGTGAAAGGTATATTTGATATACATGTTATTGATGTGTACCTTACTAATGCTCGTAGTAGCGCCTGGGTATTTGATACTGGTTCTGTTGCTCATATTTGCAACTCAAAACAGGGCCTACAGATTAAACTTAGATTGGCTAAGGACGAGGTGATGATGCGCGTGGGAAATGGTTCCAAGGTCGATGTGATCGGCATCGGCATGCTACCTCTACATCTACCATCGGGATTAGTTTTAGACCTGAATAATTCTTATTTGGTGCCAGCGTTGAGCATGAACATTATATCTCGATATTTGTAACATCCCAACTTTCAATTCGGATGTTATACATAGATCATCATATGCATATCATATTTTATTTGCATTTTGTTGTGATCCTAGAAATCTTAAGCAACTCAAGGACCCAAGGAGAGAGTTGGAGGTTTCATGAATTTTCATATTTGAATTTATTTTCAAATTTGAAAAGAGGATCAATTTGATTTTATTATTTTCTATCCAATTATTTCCAATAATAAAAATAACTAATGGAAGATAATATGACTTCTTCAACAGAAGAGAAATATTGGAGAAGAAATTTCAAAATCAAATTATTATTTTGTTTGTATTTTATTTGAATAAGAGAAAACTTGCATTTTTGAAAATTGCATTTTAGTCGAGAAAAAATGTTCATCTTGTCCTAAATATTGGGTTTGGACGGTGAAAAATTTCTAGGATTTTTTGATTTTTTTATATTTTATTAGGATTTTCTTCTGCGGTGAAATTATTAAAAAAAGGGTGTCGGACTGAAATGGGCCGAAGCCCAGCTGGCCCAGCTCGCCCGCGCCACCTTCCTCCACCGCGACGTCGTGCTTGCGCCGGACTCCCGAGGAGTTCGATCCGCCACCACCGCCCGAGTCCTTCCCCAAGTTAGAGGAGCCTGGGCCCTTTATAAGGCGCCCGACCCGGCTCCTCCTCTCCTCCAGAGCCATCGCTGCCGCCTCACACTTCGCCAGCCACCGACGCAGCACGCCTCCACCGCCGCGCTGCTGCCGCTTCCGCCTCGCGCCGCCGTCGCCAGGAGCCTCGCCGCCTCGCGCCACAACCGACGCCACCGCTCGATGCCGCTGCGCCCAATCCAATCTCGCCGCTGCCCACCGCCGGTTTTCTCCGGTTAAACGGTATAAAACCCGTTCGGTTTTCCGGTTTATTTATTTTTAGATCGGTTTAGTTTAGATCGATTTTTAGTTTTAGTTTTCGTTTATCTAGTAAATGTTCACTGGTAAGTTCGTTTTAACGAACAGTTTTCGTTCGTTTAATCCTGTAACAAACGTTCGCGTGGTAGAGTTTTCTTTTTAGTTTTATTTTCAGCCAGGGACTTATCCGCAAATAGTTTTCTCACGATTTAGCCCTTGATCTTAAAACTACAGTAACTTTTCGCTCGTTTGTCAAAATTAGATGAAACCAACACCTAGATCTTCATAACGATCTTTTCTTTCCAGTTAACCGACTGGAACATCATTTTGACACATAAAAAAATGGAGTTTAGTTCACATTAGTGAACGATCTTGTTTCGTTTGTATCTTGAGTTTCGTTTCTCCGTTTGAGTTGTTTCCTTTTGCTAATCGTAGCTTATCACCTATACCTACGGTTAAGATCTAATCTAATGATAATAATGCTGTTAGGTTTTGCTTTCTGTTTAGTTTAGCCGCTTGCTTGTTTCATGTTTGATTTGGATCTTTTCTCGATTTCCCGTTGTTTTGTTTGAGTGATTGCTTATGTATGCTACTGCTAGTCTATGCTAGATTATCCGGAGTGCGAAGCTTGTTACTATGAATCTCTAGAGTTTGCGGATCATCAGCAAGGCAAGTTACACTTTGATCATACTCTTCTATACCCAGTTTTTACTATGCATTAGTTATACCCTCAAATATTTGCATGAGTAGGATTGGGAACATGGGGTTTGGTTGTAGTACTTGAGGTAGGAACCTAATACCTTTTGATCACCTCGGGAATATACTTTATTCTTTATTATTGCTTAGCCATGCTCGTAGACGGGGATTGGATCGTCACCCACATGGAAGTTATGAGATTTTTTAATCTTGGATAACATTAAGGTGGCAACTTTAATACACATCTGGGTTGATTGGTTGGGGCACCTGGGGAATCCAGTATTGTCCATTAAGGGAAATCCCGGGGTACCCGTGTGTTTTTTCCTTGGTTCGCCACCCAGGCTCAAAGGAATCATATGATATTTCATGACTAGAAACTTCCATGTGCAGCCACAAGCCATTATGGGCTCTGGCATATTTGAGTAAGTTGTATGAGCTCTCGAAGAGGTGGACTAGTAGATGTAGAGGGAAAGTAGTTGTACCGGTCTGCTCGGAGTAGAGAGTTAATGCTTCAGAAATACTATGTCTCGATCTTCCAATGATGGATGTGGTCGAGTCTTGTGGGGAAAAGTGCGCAACCTCTGCATAGTGTATAAACTAATCATGGTTAGCTGTGTCCCAGGTTATAGATATTTTGAGTAACTAGAATAGGATATTATTGTTGATCTCATCACTCTTTAATTAATTGAATTGGGTTTAATGATGATACTTGTTTAATTGGGATTTGAGTTGGGGGAACCTTCTCAAATATTGAAACAACTTGTGAGTAGTTTAAATAAATTTATTCCTTTGTTGTAGGGAAAAACTAGCTTTATGCAAAACCATAAACTTAGAGCCTCCACCAGCCAAATATTGCATGTAGATATAGTTCTTGCATTCATTGCTTTAAAGTGTAACTCTGCCAGCTACACGGCTACAATGTCTCATGTTGCAGACTACTCAGACGACGAATAAGGTGTGATAGGTCGTTGTCTTGCACTCAGCTATGCCGTTGTAGTTGATGGACTCATTTACCTTCAAAGCTTCCGCAGTTATTTAGTTTAACCATGCTATTTTTGTGTAATCTTACTATTTATGAGGACTCGATGTAATAAGTGTGTGATTGAACTCTGTTATAATTCCTCGAGTATTGTGTGTGTCAGCATTACCGATCCAGGGATGACACTGAAGCGCAAAGACTTCAGTCCATTGAGATCGTGGTCGCTACAAGATGGTATCAGAGCACACACTGAGTCTAGGACGCAACCACTAGAATAAGCCACATGATTTCTCTTCTTTGCTCATTTCTAAATTTTCCTGTATTTCTATTCTATAGATGGCGGACCCCAGGAACAAGTTCACTCAGTCGGACGACGACACCCCTTTTAGACAACACTTGAAGGAAGTCACTAAGTACTTGAACATCGGACTACCCAGCTTCACTAGGACTTTATCTGCGACTTTACTAGAAGAGGAACGCTGGAAGATCAAAGTATGGGTACATGGGAGGACAGTCGCGCCAACAACGGAGCCTATTGATTTCTACCTGGATGCACCAAGCTGGAGTTTGGGAAAGAGCATGGCAGCCCACATCACTTTTGGAAGCATATGTGAGGTGTATCACAAGGAGATAGTGTCACACCGTGCATTTTGTAACATTTCATTTTCATTATTAAAGCATGAAAATTTGGACCAACAAAAACTTTTTGCATTTTTTTTGGCTTTTATTTGGAGTTGGTTTTCTCTCTGTGTTTCTTTCAAGTGCTTCTTGAAGTCAACTACTCTGCCCTCTATATTCCACCTCCTTACCCCAAGCTCCTGACCAATGACCATGCCATGTGAATAGTGCTATATGGAGTTTTCTTACAAAAATAATTTGGCCAGAAAGTATTTTCTAAAATTAGTTTTCCAAAAACCCCTGAATTGAGGTTTGCACTACAAGTACTTGATTAAGGGCAGTAAAAATCTTTCCAAAAATATATTAGACTCCTATTAGATATAGGATGCCCAGGAACCACAAAAATATAATTTTAAAAGTTACTGTTCTATTTTATTTAAAGGCTTTTTCTTAAGGCCAGAAATGGTCTTTAATAGGAAAAAATTACTTTACTGTTTCAAAAATATTTGACAAAATTTAGGGAAACTCATAGGACATATGTTGTCCATATATAAGAGTTTCAACACCTGGTCATGTTCAAAATATTGGTCAAATCCCTCTAAAACCCTTTCTGGATATTTCAAGCTTTTGAAATATTTACAAAGGAAATATTCTCCAAAAATTCCAGGAAAATTCCATCATGTCACATATGACATATTAGATGATCTTGCCAAGTCTCATGACTTGGAGAACAAGATAACACCATCAAAACCCCTCAAAACTATCTCTGTCCATTCTGAAGTTTGATCAACTTTACATTGCCAAGTATGTCCAAATGTGCTCAAACTTGGTGGACATGCTTCATTGGTCTAATGATGCATCTGGACCAAATGGCACAGGTTGGAGAATAGGAAGTCTTGGTCAAAGTGCCTCAAAACCCTCTCTGACCAGAATCAAGTTTGAACTACTTTGCACTACCAACTTTTTCTCCAGGACCCCAACTTTGGTGAGCCTGATCATGTGACCAAATAAGGCTACCACACCAAGTGGCACATCAAGGAGAAATGATTTACTCCACTGGATCTACACAAATCCATTTCTGCCCATTTCTAGGGTTTGCAAAAGTTGCATTGGCAACTTTGTCCAAATAAGCTCAAAATGGGTGGGAGGCCCTAAATATATGTGAAATTTCACCCCTTGGAGTATCTTGGCTAGTGGGAGTCATTAGCTTACCCAAAACTCCATCAAACACCTTCTGGCAAAATACTAAAAAGCCTATTTTTGCCACTTTCACTAATCTCCTTGAGTTCATCTTTTTGCCACAACCCCTCCTCACTCCCCTCTGTCACTTAGACACTTTTCTACCCGAGGAAGCAATGTGGAGGAAGGAGGGAATCACGTTTGTCCTCTCTGGACAACAGCTTCCCTTATCTCTCCCAGCCTCTCTCTCTCCCCTCTGCACCCCAGAGCATCCCAGGCTCTTTCCAGGTTTTGCCCCCTTCCACTGTAGCCTCCAGACAGAAAAGGACGCGCGCGCGACGCGGAAAACCCGCGGATGCCGGCCAAAGTCGCGCTCTGGAGCGCCTGCCAGAGCGCCGACCGTTGACACCGCGCCTCCCGACCGCCTCGTGCCTTCCCATCGCGCCAGTTGATGTGTCTTGACGTCTGCGACACGCCGCCGTGCCGTCCCCATTGTCTCTCCCTCTCTCTCCCCTCCTGCAGCGCGTGCCCGACGCCGTCCGGCTCGGCCAATGGCCGGCCTCACACGCGCGGGCGCCAGAACACTCCCCCGCTCTCTCTCCTCCTCCCTGGCGCCCTACTCCATCCCCACGAGCGCCGTGGACAGCTCCAACCTCTCTCCAACGGCTTCCAGAGCCGATCCCGCGGGCGCCCGTAGGCCACGCCCACGGTGAACCGCGGCCAGCCTATATAAGGCGCTCCCGAGCCCTTCTCTTCCTCCCTGTCGCCCCTCCACACACCCAATCCACCCCCGGAACCACCCACTTCTCTCCAGAGCCGCCCGAGCTCGAGATCGAGCTCGAGCTCCGCCGCCTCGGGTCGCCGTCGATCTGCGGGTACAGGCCTCCTCCGCTCCTTTTCTCTCTCGAACTGGACTCCCCTCGCCTCACTGATGCTTTCCCCTCTCTTTCCCCCTCGTTTTGCAGCCGGAAACGGCCGGAACCACCGGCGCCCGAAGCACCTCCGCCGCGGGACCTCGTCGCCGGCGAAGCAGGCCACCCCGGCGACCGTCTCCACCACCACCAGAACCGCGACTCGCTCCTGAGTCCAATGGTAGCCTCCGTGCCCCTTCCCGTGCCCTGTATCGCCGCCGGCGAGCTCGCCGTCGCCTCTGGCCGGAGGTAGACGACGGCCGCCGTGGGGCCGGCCCGTCAGCCACACGCCCTGACGGGTGGGATCCACCCGTCAGGTTTAAAACGTGCGCGCGCGCGCGCACCGATCCGCCGTCGGCTGAAGGCGTATTCAGCCTTTACGCCTTCGATGTGGCGGCCGCGTGGGCTGGGTTTCCCCCCCCCCCCCTGGGCCTGCTGCTGCTGTGGCCTCTCTGGCCCAGTGGCACAGCGCCGTTTCTCTTTTTCCTTTTCTGTATTATTTCCAAAAATTCCACAGGGCAGAATATTAATCCAAATGCATTGATTCCAATTTCTAAATTCCTAGAATATTGCAACCTATTTAATGGTGCAACTTTCATTCAAATCCAACCACCTTTTATTCTCTGTAAATGTTTAAATGTGGTTTTTAGCATTTAAATAGGCCTTTGAAAATCCATAACTCCTATTTTGCTGCTCCAAAACCAAAACCAAAAGTTGTCCCCTTCCTAGCCTTCCTCTTAGTATTTTACAAAAATAAGTTGACATTTTTGTGAGCACTTTGACTTTTCTGTTTTTATTATTGTCTTATTTTCCCGTTGTTTTCTTGCGACGTTAGATCCCGTGTTTGACGAGGTAGCTGAGGAAGAAGGAGGAGCAGAGCCTGAAGACTTTGAAGATCAAGCCAACCAAGGCAAGCAGCCCTTTGACCATGACTATGATACCCCTTTATATGCATGTCATTTTTAGCTCTTTATTATCGATGCATCGAAATCATGATGAGATGGTGAACCACGTGGGTTGGTTACCACGATTACTTCCTCGTTGATACTTGCAGTGTGCATGGCCCTACCTTCTTATGAGGGTTATGCCGGTGGGAGTAGATAGGATGCAAATGTAGATGCTACGCAAATGGGGTGGGTTTGTGCATGGTGAAGGAGGCAATGTGATTTCAAAAGTCTTTTCGAAAACCCCGTCGGGTGCCACCTATGCCCGAGGGAGATGATGAGATGGGTGACCACTTGATGACGAAGTGGTGTGCCAAGGAAGGTGTGTGTTGTTTTCAAAACGGATTGGTCGGAGTTGCGACCGTTATTCCAACCTTACATGCGCGACCACTCTACCCTTATATGGGAAAGGGCATTATTGAGTACCTAGACCGATACTAGCTTGGAGCCCGCATTACTAGTGACGGGGGAGAGTTGGTGCTCTCTCTTGGGACGGGGTCGTGCCAGGTAGGGCGGCCATGACTGTTTTCACAGGGCACCGGACACACCATTGGTACCCCGTGCTTGTGGTATGTGATGAAAATGGGAGCGAGGCTCCACAACTTTATGATGTGAAATGTTCGGCACGGGGGTTACTACCAATCGAGTGGACTCCATGTTAGTATCGTCTAGGGAAAGGTAGTGATCGGGTGCTTACCCCGGGTACTTGAGGTACCGCGGGTCGTGGATGACACGGAAGTTCCCCGGATCTAGTGGGTAAAGTGTGCAACCTCTGCAGAGTGTAAAACTATTCGAATAGCCGTGTCCACGGTCAAGGACAGTTGGGTAACCGCTCTTGGGCTACGTCCACTTTTTTTCAAACCCGGTGTGTGTGAGATGATGGTGTTGTCTTGGATCAAGTCAGAGGACTTGACACGATTGAGATGGGTTGGTGCCCTCTCTGTTTATGATAAATGGGTTGGTGCCCCTTTCTATTTATGTTGATATCTGTGACCAGATCTTATGGTTACTTGAATTCTCTTGATGCATGCTTTATAGAATGTTGAACATGTCCTGCACTCAAAACTAGCTTTATGCAAAACTTTACCTATGTCATGCATTACTGTACCTTGAACCAAATCATGGGTTGCTTGCGAGTACATTCAAAGTACTCATTGGCTTGCCACTGGTTATTTAATTGACCAGGCATGGGAGAACCGGAGTTCGAAGAAGAGTTCTTTGGAGACGATCATGCGAACTAGGACGTTCCCAGTCAGAATGCCTGTAGGGTTAAGGCAGATGGCATGGGTTCTACTTATCGACGACGATTTCCGCTGCTATGTTTCATTTGATGTTCAGCCCTTAAGGCTTTATCGATGTAAGACTTGACCACGTTGGTCACTATTTGTGTAAGACGGTATGTATGGATGTAAGACTCTTGTTATTCAGCTTCTGTGTGTTCAGTGAGCATTGATCTCTGGGATCACTGTACACGTGCATTCGGTGATCACGACTTGCGAGTCGGGGTCCCCACAGATAGAAAACAACATTTATCAAATATGTGGCCACCGAGACGAAGAATGGGAGATGATTCGTACCAGGAAGGATGGATCAATTGCAGCATACATTCAGGAGATGGGTGATCACATTCATCGACAAGAGAATCAACTATGTTTCAACATGAAGAAGATCAAGAAGCTGATGAAGAAAAACAACGAGCTAGAAGAGGAACTCAAGTTTACACGCGATGGATATGAGGAAGAAATTGCTGTACTATTGGAGAAGCATGAAGATTTGAAGAGGAAGCTAGGACTACCAGTGGAGAACCATAAGCGGGAACCAGCAAAGGAGATCTATTCGGAGCACTACATCATCCTGGATGACAACAACACGGATAGTGATGCAAATGATCATAGTGATGATGACAACGTTGATGAAGCTGAAGCAGATATCATGGAGTCTTCCTCTGATCAAAATTTCTAAACGACCACCATGTTACTAGTATTATTCTTCCAAGTAGTTAGCATCGATCGAGTTTGTAATCGTAGTTTAGGTTGTTTGTGTGAACCTTGTTTGATATTGAGTGAAGTGAATTGATTGTGTTTGTCTCATCAGCATATGGGTAGTGAATCTCTCTTAGACCTTATTCTATTCTGTTTTCTCACCCCTTCTAACCCATCAGATGCCTTCGAGACGTGACAATGGATTCGCGTTCCCACCGGAGCTAACTCAGTTGATCCAGCATCATAATTCCTTGATGCAGATGCTAGTTCAGAACCAGAACCAAGGCAACAACAACAACCCATTGCCACCACCCCCTGGTGACAACCTAGCTCATTTTCTATGGTTGAATCTTCCGGTGTTCTCTAGCAGCACCGAGCCGATTGTTGAAGATGATTGGCTCCGCAAGATTGGAAGACAGCTAACCACTTCAGGATGCACATATGCGAAGAGAGTGCGCTTTGCCACGCATCAGCTTGATGGACCGGCAACATCTTGGTGGGAGAACTTCACCACCACTTATCCCATTGATACAGTTACATGGGATCAGTTTTAGCAGGCTTTCTGCACCGCCCATGTTTCAGCAGGAGCTATGAGCATGAAGAAACGCGAGTTTCGCAATTTGCGCCAAGGAGGTCGTACAATGGGACAGTATGTGGATGAGTTTAGCAAGTTAGCACACTATGCCCCAGATGATGTGGCCACAGATGCCGCAAAGCAGGAGAAGTTTCTTCAGGGACTCAATGATGAGCTGAGCATGCAGTTGATGGTGGCAATATTAAACAACTACCAGGAGTTGGTAGACAGGGCCCTCATGATAGAAGGCAAGCAGCAATAGATTGACAATCGCAAGAGGAAGTATGGACACTGGAGGCATACTTCTGGAGCTTAGCGGAAGCCCCGCTACTCCTCGTACTCGGGAGGACATGCTCAAAACCATGGAGGCCATAACCATGGAGGACACACGCACAACGGAGCAAGTTCGCACAACCACAGTGTCCCCAAGAATGGCAATGGGAATGGAGGAAGCAGCAGTCAGAATCGTTCCAACCCCGCAACACCAGCCAAGAGGGATCCGAGCCACATTATTTGTTTCAAGTGCCAGAAGACCGGACATTATGCCAATGATTGTCCTGAAGGAAATAATGGAAATGGCAATGGAGGTTATGCAAAGAAGCCCAACCCCTTCACCAAAGGCAGGTGAACCACGCCAGGGTGGAGGAGATTGAGGATCAACCCGATTTGTCGGTAAGTTTTTGATTAATGCATTTACAACACTTGTTCTTTTCGATACTGGTGCAGCGCATTCATTCATATCAAGGGGATTCATAGATAAGTATAAGTTGCTGACAGTAGACCTTAAGTCACCTATGTTAGTAAGTTCCCCAGGAGTGGAGTATATGGCTAGTAGGGGATTCTATTAGTTGCCAGTAACCATAGGTAGACATGTTTTCCCCACTGACCTGATTGTTCTGGAATCACAAGGATTGGATGTGATACTAGGCATGGATTGGCTATCTAAGTTTGAGGGAAACATCAATTGCACCAGTAAATAAATTCTTCTCACCACCCTAGAAGGAAAAAGGATCAAGTATGTATCCAAGCATGCGCTGAGGAGGACACAAGTGAATTCCTTATCAGGAGTTGTTCAGGAGGAAGTACCAATGGTGAAGGATTATCCCGACGTATTTTCGGAAGAGTTACCAGGCATAGCACCAGATCAAGACATTGAGTCTTTGATTAAGCTGTTGCCAGGCACCAGACCAATATCCAAGAGACCGTATCGGATGCCCGCAAAGGATCTGGAGGATATTAAGAAGCATATTAAGGAATTACTGGAGAAAGGTTACATTCGGCCAAGTTCATCACCTTGGGGAGCCCAAGTGCTTCTAGTGGAGAAGAAGGATGGATCTTTGAGGATGGTTGTTGATTATCGTGTGCTGAATGAGGTGACGATCAAGAACAAATACCCTCTACCGATGATCAATGATTTGTTTGACTAGTTGCAAGGAGCTAAAGTTTTCTCCAAGATCGATCTTTGATCAGGTTATCACCAGTTGAAGATCCGAGAGAAGGATATACCTAAGACAACTTTTACTACGAGGTATGGTCTATATGAGTATACGGTTATGTCATTTGGTTTGACTAACGCCCTTGCCTATTTCATGAGTATGATGAACAAGGTTTTCATGGAGTTTCTGGATAAGTTCGTCATGGTGTTCATTGATAACATATTTGCCTACTCGAAGAATGAAGAAGAGCATAAGGAACATTTGCCTTTGGTTCTCGAGAAGCTCAGGGAACATCGGTTGTATGCCAAGTTCAGCAAATGTGTGTTTCGGTTGAAGGAAGTTGGATTTCTCGGACATGTTATATCCGGAGAAGGAATAGCAGTAGACCCTACCAAGGTTGCTTATGTCACTAAATGGTTGGCACCCACTTTAGTTGGAGAGATCAGAAGTTTTCTTGGACTCGCAGGTTATTATCGGAGGTTTATTGAGAATTTCTCCAAGATTGCAAAGCCCATGACGGAGTTATTGAAGAAGGACACCAAGTTTGAATGGACTGAGGATTGTGAGGCCAGTTTGCAGGAGTTGAAGAAACCTTTGGTTATAGCCCCAGTGCTGATTCTCCCAGACCAACACAAGGATTTCCAAGTATATTGTGATGCTTCCCGTCGAAGACTTGGAGGTGTGCTTATGCAGGAGGTAAGAGTTGTTTCATATGCCTCACGACAGCTTCTACCTCATGAGTTGAATTGTGCTACACATGATTTGGAGTTAGAAGCTATAGTGCATGCGCTCAAGACATGGAGACACTTTCTCATCGAAAACCGTTGTGATGTTTACATGGATCATAAGAGTTTGAAGTACATCTTCACGCAGAAGGAGTTAAATCTCAGAAAAGGAGATGGTTGGAGCTCATAAAGGATTATGATATGAGGTTGCGTTATCATCCAGGAAAGGCCAATGTCGTAGCAGATGCGTTGAGCTCCAAGGGTTATGTTAACACGCTCATGACCACATGATTACCTAAGGAATTAGCAGACGACTTCTGAGAGCTATGCTTGGAGATAGTTTCGAGAGGTTATATTGCAGCATTGGAAATTCAGTCTACCTTGTTGGGCAAGATCAGGGAAGCCCAGAAGACGGACAAGGAGATTGCTAAGATAAAGGAAAGGATGAGTAAAGGAAATTCTAAAGGATTTCGTGAGGATGAGCACGACACCTTATGGTTTGAGGATCATATTTATGTGCCTAATGACTCGGAGATCAGGAAGTTGATTCTTCAGGAGGCTCATGATTCGCCTTACTCGATTCACCGAGGCAACACCAAGATGTATCTGGATTTGAAGGAAAGTTTCTGGTGGACAGGAATGAAGAAGGAAATTGCCAAGTATGTAGCAGTATGCGACGTATGTCAGAGAGTCAAGGCAGAGCATCAGAAGCCAATAGGATTGCTACAACCGTTGACAATACCCGAATGGAAGTGGGATAAACTTGGCATGGATTTTATCACTGGATTACCCAGGACATGTTCAGGCTATGACTCTATCTAGGTTGTAGTAGATCAATTGACAAAAGTAGCCCATTTCATCCCTGTGAAAACAACTTATATGATTGCTAAGTTGGCGACGATATACATGACCAGGATCGTATGTCTACATGGAGTTTCGAGGACCATTGTATCGGATAGAGGAACACAGTTTACTTCAAAATTTTGGAATCGGTTGCATGAAACTTTGGGTACCAGGATAGAGTTCAGTACAACCTTTCATCCACAGACAGATGGACAAAACGAGAGAGTCAACCAGATTCTGGAGGACATGTTGAGAGCATGTGCACTAGATTATGGATCTAGCTGGGATGACAATTTGCCCTATGTAGAGTTCTCCTATAACAACAGTTCTCCCCTTTCAAAGCTTTGTACAGAAGGAGCTGCATGACACCATTATCGTGGGATGAAGTTGGAGATCGACAGTTGTTTGGACCAGACTTAATCAGAGATTCTGAGGAGAAGGTTAAGTTGGTTCAAGATAGACTCAAGGTAGCCCAATCCACGCAGAAGAGTTATGCGAATACTAAATGCAAGGAGGTAGCTTATGAAGTCGGAGATAGAGCATATCTTCGGGTGTCCTCACTTCGAGGAGTTAAACGTTTTGGGTCAAGAGAAAGCTAGCACCACATTTTGTGGGACCATACAGAGTTTTGGAATGCATGGGAGAAGTTGCGTACAAGTTGGAATTGCCATAAGGATTGTCAGGAGTTCATGCTGTGTTTCACGTTTCCCAGCTAAAAAAGTGCCACATAGAGATGGCCGACATTCCTCTAAGAGAGGCAGTGCCACTGGAAGCAATTGAGTTGGACAGTGATCTGACCTATGAAGAGAAGCCAGTCAAGATTCTCGAGTTTTCTAGCCGAGTTACTCGCAGCAAGGTTATTAAGTTTTGCAAAGTTCAGTGGAGCCACCATACTGAGGAGGAAGCCACCTGGGAACGAGAAGAAGATCTTCACAAGGACCACCCAAACCTTTTTGCCGACCAACCCGGATCTCGAGGGCGAGATTCATCTTAAGGGGTAGGTTTGTAACATCCCAATTTTCAATTTGGATGTTATACATAGATCATCATATGCATATCATATTTTGTTTGCATTTTGTTGTGATCTTAGAAATCTTAAGCAACTCAAGGACCCAAGGAGAGAGTTGGAGGTTTCACGAATTTTCATATTTGAATTTATTCAAATTTAAAAAGAGGATCAATTTGATTTTATTATTTTCTCTCCAATTATTTCGAATAATAGAAATAAATGAGAGAAGATAATATGACTTCTTCAACAGAAGAGAAATATTGGAGAAGAAACTTTAAAATCAAATTATTTTTTTGTATTTTATTTTTCTATTTTATTCGAATTAGAGAAAACTTGCATTTTTGAAAATTGCATTTTGGTCCAGAAAAATGTTCATCTTGTCCTAAATATTAGGTTCGGAAGGTGAAAATTGTTTCTGGAATTTTGAGATTTTTTTATATTTTATTAGGATTTTCTTCTGCGGCGAAATTATTATAAAAAAGAGTTCTAGACCGAATTGGGCCGAAGCCCAGCCGGCCCAGCTCGCCCACGCCGCCTTCCTCCGCCGCGATGTCGTGCTCACGCCGGACTCCCGAGGAGTTCGAGCCGCCGCCACCGCCCGACTCCTTCCCCAAGTCGGAGGAGCCCAGGGCCCTTTATAAGGTGCCCGACCCGGCCCCTCCTCTCCTCCAGAGTCGCCACCACCGCCTCACACTTCGCCTGCCGCCACCGCAGCACGCCTTCGCCGACGCGCCGCTGCCCGCGCTGCTGTAGCCGCCGCGCCACCGCCGCCTCACGCTGCCGTCGCCAGGAGCCTCGCCGCCTTGCGCCGCCGCCGCCATTACCGCCCGACGCCACCGTGCCCGATCCGATCTCGCCGCCGCCCGCCGCCGGTGTTCTTCGGTTAAACGGTATAAAACCCGTTCGGTTTTCTGGTTTATTTCTTTTTAGATCGGTTTAGTTTAGATCGGTTTTTAGTTTTAGTTTTTGTTTATTTAGTAAACGTTCACTGGTTACTTCATTTTAACAAACAGTTTTCATTTGTTTAGTTCTGTTAACGAATGTTCGCACAGTAGATTTTTCTTTTTAGTTTTATTTTCGGCAAGGGACCTATCCGTGAATAGTTTTTCTTGCGATTTAGCCCCTGATCTTAAAACTAGCATAACTTTTTGCTTGTTTTTCCAAATTAGATGAAACCAACACCTAAATCTTCGTAACGATCTTTTCTTTCCATTTAACCAACTTGAACATGATTTTGACACTTAAAAATTGGAGTTTATTTCAGATTAGTAAATGATCTTGTTTCATTCGTATCTTGATTTCCGTTTCTCCGTTTGAGTTGTTTCTTTTTGCTAATCTAGCTTATCACCTATACCTACTGTTAAGGTCTAATACACATGATAATAATGCTAGATTACCCAGAGAGCAAAGCTTGTTACTATGAATCTCTAGAGTTTGCAGATCATCAGTAAGGCAAGTTACAGTTTGATCAGACTCTTCTATACCCAGTTTTTACTATGCATTAGTTATACCTTCAAATATTTGCATGAGTAGGATTGGGAACATGTGGTTTGGTTGTAGTACTTGAGGTAGGAACCTAATACCTTTTGATCACCCCGGGAATATACGTTATGCTTTATTATTGCTTAGCCATGCTCGTAGACGGGGATTGGATCATGATTCACATGGAAGTTATGAGAGTTGTTAATCTTGGATAACATTAAGGTGGCAACTATAATACACATCTGGGTGGATTAGTTGGGGCACCTGGGTAATCCAGTGTTGTCCATTAAGGGAAATCCCGGGGTACCCGTGTGGTTTTTCTTCGGTTTGCCACCCAGGCTCAAAGGGATCATATGATATTTCATGACTAGAAACTTCCGTGTGCAGCCACAAGCTATTATGGGCTTTAGCATAGTTGAGTAAGCTATATGAGCTCTCGAAGAGGTGGACTAGTAGATGTAGAGAGAAAGTAGGTGTACCGGTCTACCCAGAGTAAAGAGTTAATGCTTCAGAAAGACAATGTCTCGATCTTCCGATCATGGATGCGGTCGAGTCTTGTGGGGAAAAGTGCGCAACCTCTGCACAGTGTATAAACTAATCATGGTTAGCCGTGTCCCGGGTTATGGACATTTTGAGTATCTAGAATTGGATATTATTCTTGATCTCATCACTCTTTAATTAATTGAATTGGGTTTAATGATGATACTTGTTTAATTGGGATTTGAGTTGGAGGAACCTTCTGAAACATTGGAACAACTTGGGAGTAGTTTAAATAAATTTATTCCTTTGTTGTAGGGAAAAACTAGCTTTATGCAAAATCATAAACTTAGAGCCTCCACCAGCCAAATATTGCATGTAGATATAGTTCTTGCATTCATTGCTTTACAGTGTAACTCTGCCAGAATATTCAATGTGCTGACCTACACGGCTGCAATGTCTCATGTTGCAGACTACTCAAACAATGAATAAGGTGCGATAGGTTGTTGTCTTGCACTCATCTATGCCGTTAGAGTTGATGGACTCATTTACCTTCGAAGCTTTCGCAGTTATTGTAGTGACCAGACCTCAAACAGTCTAGTCTCTGTGCATCAGTGTAATCCCTGGATCAGTAATGCTGACATGCACAGTACTTGAGGATTTATAACAGAGTTTCAATCACACACTTATTACATCAAATGTCTCAAACTTATTGCAACAATATGGCTTAAGGCCATCTAAATAATATAACGACGGAAGGCTTGGAAGATAAAGTGAGCACATCAATTCCAACGGCATAGCTGAGTGAACAACAACGACCTATGGAACCTTACTCTTCGTCTGAAAAGTCTGCAACATGATATGTTGCAGCCCAAAATGGGTCAGCACATGGAATATGCTGGCAATGTAACACATAGAGTAATGAACAGAATAACTGCTATCACTACATGCATATATGGCTGGTGGAAAGCTCTATGGTTAGTGTTTTGCATAAAGCCAATTTTTCCCTACAACAAAGGAGTAAATTTTATTTAACTATCATGGTGGTTGTTAAACATTGAGAGAGTTCCTCCAACTCAATCCCAATTAAACAATATCATTAAACCCAACAAGTTTATTTAGAGTGATGAGATCAACATGATAATCCAAGAACCAGATACTCAAGATGTCCATAACCGGGGACATAGCTAATCATGATTAGTTTGTACACTCTGCCGAGGTTTGCGCACTTTTCCACAGAAGAGTCGATCCCCTCCATTGGATTTCTCGTACTACATGGTGTTTGAGAAATAGATGACCGAGACACAGCCTTTCAGAAACATTATTTCTTTACTCTGGATGGACAATTACACCTACTTTCCCCTACATCTGCTAGCCCACCACTAAAAGAGGTCATGCAACCCACTCAACTATGCTAGAGACCATAATAGCTTGTGGCTGCACACGGAAGTTTCTAGCATGAAATATCTTATGATCCCTTTGAGCATGGGTGGCGAACCGTAGGATGGTCACACAGGTCCTCCGGGATATCCTAGGACAAGACTAGATTCTCCAGGTGCCCTGACAACCACTAGGTACTCCAGGGTGCCTCAACAAATCCACCCAGATGTGTATTTAAGTAGCCACCTTATGTTAACCATTAATTAACAATACTCACACCTGTCATGGATATACTCACCCAATCCACGTCTACGAGCATAGCATAGCAATCCTGAGCATAACATAGAAGTAAATCCCAAAGGTTTGATAATGAAAGTGTCAGGACCCCGACTCAATGCCACATCGATCTAGCATGTAACACCTCATATCACTTTGCGGCCTCACGCACGGTATTCCCACGGGTGTCGCCTTACCTTAGCCCGGGACCGTTTGCGCCTTTTGGCACACGTATATGACGGTGTCGCTAGCATCCATATGATAAGGAGCCCGGGCTGACATGGCTAGTCGTAAACCCAAAGTGGCACAGACTTACAGGGACAGGCATCCATGACCCAGCATCGAACGTGTCGGTCATCAGTGAGTGAATCCAGGCTGTAGCACTGGGCTAGCAGGACTCCGGTGAACCGGGCTGTAGCGGGCTAACAGGACTCCGGTATTCATCGCGTGACATTTCCCCGAAGGGACAGACACAGGAACGAAGAAGGACACATGCCGGCCAGCCTAAGTGTTCCGGAGCAGTAGCAAGCTACCATGGCTCGGTGGAAACACTAGGAGACATTTCCCGGTAAGAGAGGCTACTAAAGATAAACAACTAGATAGTCAGATCCCACACATACCAAGCATTTCAATAACATACACACAATATGCTCGATATGTGCAAATACAACATGGCATCACAACATGACTCTATGACTCAAGTAATTTATCAATAGGCTCCGAGGAGCGAGATATTACAAACATGGGTCTCATGACCCAACATTCAGAGCATACAAATCAAAGCACAAGCGGAAGCTATCATGTCTGAGTACAGACATCTATAATGAAAAAGGCTGAGAAGCCTGACTATCTACCAGATCCTGCCGAGGGCACAAGATCGTAGCTGAGGTAACAAGCTAAACGTCGAAGTCCACGCGGAACTACTAGTGAGACTGAAGTCTCTCTGCAAAAACATAAAATAGGCAAACGTGAGTACAAATGTACCCAGCAAGACTTACATCAGAACTAACTACATATGCATCATTATCAACAAAGGGGATGGTGGGGTTTAACTGCAGCAAGCCAGCTTTGACTCGGTGGCTATCCTGAACTACGACTGCAATGTAACTCTTTTGAGGTGGCGCACACGAGTCCACATATTCACCATATCAATACACCACTATGGATCCGCTCCCGTCTCCCTACGAGAACGCCATCCATAGCACTCACGCTTATCTTGCGTATTTTAGAGTATCCACTTTCACTTGTCTATGAACTGATATAAGCAACCCAGAAGTCCTTTTCCGCGGACACGGCTATTCGAATAGATCATATTAACCCTGCAGGGGTGTACTTCTTCACACACGCTCTCACCACTTACCGCCGTTTACACGACATGTACTCGGCAACCTTCAAGCGGAAGCCCAACGTGGGTGTCGGCCACGGCCTACCTAAACACTCAAGTCTCTAGTCCAGGTTTATCGCCTATTCGGGTTCCATCCATGAGGAGATCCGGCCGGAGTTTCGCTCACAGCCCCAAACGATGTGAACAGGGTTCCCGAGACACCAAACGGGCGCCCGGTACACCGTGCCACGTGCCTACCGCATCACAGCCCACCCCTACGGTCAGCGCTGCGCACGGCCTCCAGCATACTACAAACACCAGAAACTACTTGCAACTCCTGGACAGAGGACAAGGGTGATCAAGAAGCCGAGAGGGTCCATTGGTTTCGGGCCCAATGCGTGGTAGTAGCTGAATCATGGATCACAAACACAGAACTCAGTTCCTGAGGACGGCTGCAATGAGACAACCCACCATGTACTCCTACATGGCCTCTCACCGCTACCTTTACCAAATCGTGTTCACACACTTAGCTCACACACAGTAGGACATGTTCACACGCCTCTGATTCATCCCCGATGAATCAGACCTGACTCAACTCTAAGCAGTAGCAGGCATGACAAACAAGCATGAATGAGTAGGCACATCAGGGCTCAAACAACTCCTACTCATGCTAGTGGGTTTCATCTATTTACTGTGGAATGACAGGTCATGCAAAGGATAAAGGGGTTCAGCTACCGCAGCAAGTAACAGATGAATCGATGTTGTCCTAATGCAGTAAAAGAGAGCAGGAGCGAGAGAGTGGGATTGTATCGGAATGAACAAGGGGGTTTTGCTTGCCTGGCACTTCTGAAGATAACATTGAGTCTTCATCAGTGTCAACGATCACATCGTCGGTATCACGTCTATCGAGAGGGGACAAATACCGGCAACACAGAAGGAACACAATCAATGCAATGCACAATATGATGCATGATCATGACATGGCAAAATGAATGTGTTTTGCGCTAATGTAACTAGCAACAGATTAAATGAAGTTGGTTTGAATACAAGATTCAAATTTAAACTCCATATGTGATTATTCAAATGCCATTTAATTGATTTGTGCTAAACAGCAGCTATAAGTTGTTCTAACATGCATGAAAATGGTACAGATGGATTCCTTGAATTTTTCTGATAATTTTTCATATATAATTTATTTAATTTGGAGTTACGGTTAATTTTCTATGATTTATTGAAGTTTTGGCTATTTTCTGAAATTTATAAATCATTTTTGATTTATTTTAATTCCAGAAACAAATACTGCGTCAACATGACGTATTAGTGACGTCAGCAGGTCAACATGGCTGGTCCAGGTCAAACCTGGCCAGTGGGGTCCACACGTCAGTGTCTCAGACTGGTTTGTGTCGCTGACATGTGGGCCCAGTCAACGGCCACGTCAGCGCGGTCAAAATTGACGCGTGGGGCCACTGCAATTAGATTAACCCTAATCTATTTTAGTTAGCCGGTTGGTTAGGCCGTGGGGCCCGGCTGTCAGTGGCTCTGGGGGGGGTTAGCTGGCCGTAATTAACACTAATCACGCGGCCACGTCGGACACACCGGCGGCTAGCCGCCGACGACCAAGCAGAGCGGCGGAGACGCTCGGGTTTGCATCTCCGGCGACCAAAGGGGCGGATGAGGGCGTCTACGTGGAGCTGGGAGTCGCCCGCATCCATCTGTGCAAACGGCAGGGGCTGAGGTGGCCCGAGCTCACCGGAACGGGGCCCGCGGCGGCGACCGGAGTTCGGGCGAGCGCGGGTTCGGAGTTCTGGTGCATGGCAGGTCCAGCTGGTGGTCGGGGTCATCTCCTGGGAGCAAACCGAGTACTATGACGCGCCCAGGCACGAGCTACGGCGTCTGTAGCCACGACGGCGACATGGCCGGCGGCGGTGAGCTTTCGGGCTCGGCGACATACGCGACTATAGAGCGCTATCGAGTGCGGTAATAGGGGGAAACGGATCATGAGCTCACAGTGGTCACGTCGAGATGGTCAACGAGCTCGGGGAAGCGACGACGGCGACGAATCGACGATGACGGCCTTCGGTGCCCGAGGAAGAAGAAGATGATGGCGCCGGCATTGCAGGGCTTCCGGTGATGCTTGGTTTGGCGAGGATGACGCTGGAGGCGATACGGATCTCGGGAACACGGAGAGGGAGCGAGGGAGTGGCTGGCCGCGGTGTTTCTCAGCGGAGTGGCCATGGCGGCTTCGGCCATGAGGGGAAAAGAGCAGGGGAGTGAGAGGGAGAGAGCAGGGAGGCAAGGGAGCGGACGAGGGGGTTCCAGGGGGGTGTCGTGGCATCCTTAGCCGATCCGGGGCGGGGCGGCAAGCAGGAGGTGGCCGAGGCCGCGTGCGCGCGCGCCCGGCCTCGCCTCTGTCGTCCTCCTGGCAGAGGAGGAAGAGGACAAGGGGGAGGAGGTGGGCTGGGCCGGCCAGATGGAGCTGGGCCAGGTAAGTGGCGCCAGGTAAGTTCTGTTCTGTTTCATATTTTTCTTCTGTTTTGTTTTTATTTAATCTTTTGCCACTGTTTTGAAATAAAACAAATTCAAAGACAGTGACAAAATTCCCCTGAACATTTTATTTAGCACAATGGGATTATACCAAAGCACATAAAAATGTTTCAGTTATTTGAACATATATTCAGTAATATTTGGATATAAGTTCAAATTCAAAATAGTATTGATTTAAATTCAAAGTCCCAAAATAAATCCTTTTTTAAAATGTTCATTATTTTTGGTTTGGATCAAAACCCTTGCCAAAAATAGTAAACATCTAAGAAGAGCATTTTGGAACAATGGATGAGATTTTAGGGTTTTTGCCCTTCTTTTATTTAGGGTTTTGAGGCTTCTGAATTCCTCAATTCAAATTTCATTTGAATTAAAACATGATGCTCACATGAGGTCTAGCCTAGTGCATAACAGGACCAGGGATGTGACAACTCACCCCCACTAAACAAAAATCTCGTCCCGAGATTCAAGCGTAGGGTAAGGTGAAGGGGAAACACAACTAGTATAATCTTCACGATCCAGGGTGCACTTCATAAGAGCGTTGATTCGATCACCATCATTGTCTCGAAGTCTTGCTCTGAGAACTCCAACTAACATGACAACAAGAGGAAAGGAAAGACCCTAAAAGAATGGTTCTTCTCGAAGGTCGAACAACTCAGGATTAACTCACGGAATGAGACATAGCACCATCTCTCGGGTTGAGACACGAGATACACATCAAGAGGGGTGGAAAGAAACGGATGACGAAGGTTCACTAGGTAGACAACAATTGCACACCTAAGAAGGTGGTAAACGATTGTCAACGTAGCGAGGAGTTGAGTTGCCATGATACCACGACGAAACATCCTGGAGTAGGGTGATTCGTAGATTATTACCTTAAGTGGCAAAAAGAATTACCTTTGATTCAGAGATCATTGAAAACCTTTAAGCCAGCCTAAGGCAAATCTCGAGCGATCGTTTGGAGGGGGTCGGTAGAATGGCACACTCGGACTTGGATGATGTGGATTACCTTGTTGAAGACAATGCAATGGATGATTTTTGCTTATCACCAGAAATGGAAGAGACCCATGGTAGAATGACACATTGGCGGTGCAAGCTGGGAACAAAATGCAAATGCTGGGAATGACTCTGGTAACTGGTGAGAGGCTCAACAATAGAGAGTTATTCCACTATTGGAATGGTTATAGCATTGCCGAGGAAACTGAGAGCAAACCCAGTTAGTGCCGATGATAACACGTAGCGCTTGTGCGTGCTCTCAAGAACTTGATCATTTCCACATTCATCAAGGTTTTACCAATACCCGTGTCAAGGATCCGGTAACACAACTTACTACCATGATGAATGGTGATGGAGGATGCAGATGCAAAGGAAGATAACACCTTCTCAAATTTCACCCTTGGCGGGGCCAAGGAAATAAAATCTGGATGATCGACCAAGAGACATTTAGCACTCCGCTTCTAATGTTCTCCTTGATGTGCTAGTGTAACCCATCCATAGATATGGTTTGATATCTAGAACATCAAGTAAAAAGGTCGGACTTCGGAACACAGAAATCCATAGGGGCAACTAGGGAGTAAATCCTACGAAATCCCTATGGGGAGGTGGCCAACTTCCTCAATCAAGATATTATAATAACAGGTCTTCCGGCTGGGTGTGTTGGCCACGACATCCACTTTACCGGTTTCGAGGGACCGATATTATAGTTCTTGGGAAATGTTCCAACCATCATATCTGCCTGAGATTCAGATCTGGTTGGTGTCAGGATATTCCAGACTCATCGAGTCTAGGAAGAAAAATGAAAGTTTGCAACACAAATCGACGAGATGACGTTGCGAGATTCTCGGGAAATGAACTACGATAGTAAGCTCCAAAACATGAGCTGGTTCTGCTACAAACATGTGAACACGTTGTCCTAGACAAAACATTATCACATGGTAGTCTTACAACAAAACACTACCGAGTTCAGGTGGGGAACCATAATCGAGGATATTGAAGTCCTTGCATAAGGCATGCTCTTAAGAAGGAACTTCTTCTCCTTGAACAACTCAATCAGTGGCTTGGTGTGCTCGGAACACATATGGAATGAAGGTTGCAAGTCTCCAAACCATAGAATACTTCGCACATATGCATGACTGACTTGGGATGATCCCAGAGGAAGCAAAACTAACTTTCTCAAATTCACGGCGGCAACTTTCACCAAATGCACGTGTATAAGAGGAAGTCACTCCTTTCATCAAACAAATACTTCATGAGCTAGCATGAAGAAAATGCTTCAAAAGTTTCCAACACTAACTTAATGTTCAACAAAATCATGGAGGAGATAAGGATGTTGTCAATGGGCTCAACAACAATTCATCAGGGTTTCCTTTTAAAAGGAATTCCATAGTTAAGTGAACAAGTGATAGCATTGGTCAGACCAAAGATGTAAGGGTGTATGCTCGAGGGATCAACCACGAGTAAGACAACATTACGAGCATCGTTGGTACTGATTTGATTTGACGATAGCCCACACTCAAATCAAAGGATTGATAAGACAATAGGTCCAGCAACTGATCACAGGGACCAATCGATGAAGATATCATCTTTCTTCAACACACACACATACACAGAAAGATATCTCTTAACATGAACTAAGTCAGACAGGCTTTTATCTTCCAACTCTCCAAGTTGTTGTCTAGCTTAACCAACTAGCTCCGGGATATCCAACACAAATTGTTGGAGAAAGGGTGGTTCACAAGAAACCAACTTGATCACAAGCCCAACATAACAGTCAGGAAATAATCCGGTAACGCTTCCAAGAAGATATTCGGAAAATCATGAACCACCGGTATGTTACTAAGCTCGAGAACAATCTTGCCTTTCAGGGCAAGACGATATGATCAAATGAGCGAGGACTTGACAAAATCCTAACTCATCAATCGAAATGTGCACCAGGAAGATGAACAAGGTAGCACGATCAATCTTAGAATGATGATTCAAGAACCAACACGTTAAGAATGAGGTTAATGTCCGTTTAACTACCAAGCAACAAGGTTGCTAGGAGTATTGATTTCACAGATCACGATTCACTTGTCGACATTCCGGTTATAACCACACGGAACCGAGGAATGAGTAGTGATGGTGAGAAGTATCACTACGTCAAAATTCATGAGAGTTGGTGTAGTTCTCATGACAATTCTGACATAAAGGGGGTAATACTCCAAGGTAGAACAGAACCAAAAGCTGGGCTGGCATTTTGATTTGCGGAGCACAATTGCTTTGACCCAATCCTAGATATGGAAGAGGTACTGGAGTTTGTTTCTCCTATCATTCCGCGATAGAATGGCTTGACGGACCACAAGAGTAATAGGCATCGATAAACGAACGCACGCATACTCTTGACTATCAATTGATAGACGAAGGTCAGTAGACAACTAAAGAGGGATAACTCAAAGGAACACACGATTTTCTGAGTTGTGGATGCATGGTTTGGCATGTCGAACGAATTCAACATATTTCTTCCGGACAATCCATGTGGAAAGGTAGAACTGGCAGAGCCACAATATATAATGGTGAACTCATCAAGAGCACTCTTGTTGTCACCTTTTGGTTCAGAAGAACTTCTGCCAAGAATGGTTCATGGTAATTGGAAGAAGGATATACCACGAACCTCGAGGACTATCGCAAAGTTACTAATATCCTAAAGGAACTAGCAAACACTATCAACATGAGGTAAGTAGAGTGAATCTCGGGTTCAAAACCCAGGAGTAGAATACCTACTCCTAAGTAGCATCACAGAATGCTTTCAAGAATAAAGGCCAGGATCATCACACTAGGACACAATCATGGCTAGACCACTAGATGATCCCCTGAGACACCTAGGGTCATAATAATAATTCCAACATAGATGCCAAGGCAATAGAATACCTCAACTCAACAATTAGTGTGATTGAGCTGGCATAAAGGAACATCGAAACCAGAGGGAAAGGATTTTGCAAATGCATCAGATTATTTAGAAACCTGGGATGACTCGGACAGCATAACGGCTATAAATGCTCAGAAAAGATTTGAGACATACTACAAAATGGTGGCATAACCACTCAGAAGCACCATATCAAGGTCTCGAGATCAACAATTAACATACGGAAGTAGTAGGAACTGAACTGAGGCTTAAATCCAACAATCTTATAAGTCTACGGATTAGTAACACGTGATCCTGATAGAAAGAAGAGATAGCCTAGTTCTTAATCCCCGTAGGAAAGATAAGATGACTCAGATCAGAAGGCCATGAGGTATAAGGAGTAAAAAGAGCCTTACGTTCCATCCCACAATCAATTCCCTTATATAACTAAAGAATTTCTAGACTCAACTTCGACCAGTTTGGCTTGGTAATCCTACAGGCAGTCAAGCTCTGATACCAACGCTGTCAGGACCCCGACTCAATGCCACATCGATCTAGCATGTAACACCTCATATCACTTTGCGGCCTCACGCACGGTATTCCCACGGGTGTCGCCTTACCTTAGCCCGGGACCGTTTGCGCCTTTTGGCACACGTATATGACGGTGTCGCTAGCATCCATATGATAAGGAGCCCGGGCTGACATGGCTAGTCGTAAACCCAAAGTGGCACAGACTTACAGGGACAGGCATCCATGACCCAGCATCGAACGTGTCGGTCATCAGCGAGTGAATCCAGGCTGTAGCACTGGGCTAGCAGGACTCCGGTATTCATCGCGTGACATTTCCCCGAAGGGACAGACACAGGAACGAAGAAGGACACATGCCGGCCAGCCTAAGTGTTCCGGAGCAGTAGCAAGCTACCATGGCTCGGTGGAAACACTAGGAGACATTTCCCGGTAAGAGAGGCTACTAAAGATAAACAACTAGATAGTCAGATCCCACACATACCAAGCATTTCAATAACATACACACAATATGCTCGATATGTGCAAATACAACATGGCATCACAACATGACTCTACGACTCAAGTAATTTATCAATAGGCTCCGAGGAGCGAGATATTACAAACATGGGTCTCATGACCCAACATTCAGAGCATACAAATCAAAGCACAAGCGGAAGCTATCATGTCTGAGTACAGACATCTATAATGAAAAAGGCTGAGAAGCCTGACTATCTACCAGATCCTGCCGAGGGCACAAGATCGTAGCTGAGGTAACAAGCTAAACGTCGAAGTCCACGCGGAACTACTAGTGAGACTGAAGTCTCTCTGCAAAAACATAAAATAGGCAAACGTGAGTACAAATGTACCCAGCAAGACTTACATCAGAACTAACTACATATGCATCATTATCAACAAAGGGGATGGTGGGGTTTAACTGCAGCAAGCCAGCTTTGACTCGGTGGCTATCCTAAACTACGACTGCAAGTAACTCTTTTGAGGTGGCGCACACGAGTCCACATATTCACCATATCAATACACCACTATGGAACCGCTCCCGTCTCCCTACGAGAACGCCATCCATAGCACTCACGCTTATCTTGCGTATTTTAGAGTATCCACTTTCACTTGTCTATGAACTGATATAAGCAACCCAGAAGTCCTTTTCCGCGGACACGGCTATTCGAATAGATCATATTAACCCTGCAGGGGTGTACTTCTTCACACACGCTCTCACCACTTACCGCCGTTTACACGACATGTACTCGGCAACCTTCAAGCGGAAGCCCAACGTGGGTGTCGGCCACGGCCTACCTAAACACTCAAGTCTCTAGTCCAGGTTTATCGCCTATTCGGGTTCCATCCATGAGGAGATCCGGCCGGAGTTTCGCTCACAGCCCCAAACGATGTGAACAGGGTTCCCGAGACACCAAACGGGCGCCCGGTACACCGTGCCACGTGCCTACCGCATCACAGCCCACCCCTACGGTCAGCGCTGCGCACGGCCTCCAGCATACTACAAACACCAGAAACTACTTGCAACTCCTGGACAGAGGACAAGGGTGATCAAGAAGCCGAGAGGGTCCATTGGTTTCGGGCCCAATGCGTGGTAGTAGCTGAATCATGGATCACAAACACAGAACTCAGTTCCTGAGGACGGCTGCAATGAGACAACCCACCATGTACTCCTACATGGCCTCTCACCGCTACCTTTACCAAATCGTGTTCACACACTTAGCTCACACACAGTAGGACATGTTCACACGCCTCTGATTCATCCCCGATGAATCAGACCTGACTCAACTCTAAGCAGTAGCAGGCATGACAAACAAACATGAATGAGTAGGCACATCAGGGCTCAAACAACTCCTACTCATGCTAGTGGGTTTCATCTATTTACTGTGGCAATGACAGGTCATGCAGAGGATAAAGGGGTTCAGCTACCGCAGCAAGTAACAGATGAATCGTGTTGTCCTAATGCAGTAAAAGAGAGCAGGAGCGAGAGAGTGGGATTGTATCGGAATGAACAAGGGGGTTTTGCTTGCCTGGCACTTCTGAAGATAACATTGAGTCTTCATCAGTGTCAACGATCACATCATCGGTATCACGTCTATCGAGAGGGGAACAATACCGGCAACACAGAAGGAACACAATCAATGCAATGCACAATATGATGCATGATCATGACATGGCAAAATGAATGTGTTTTGGGCTAATGCAACTAGCAACAGATTAAATGAAGTTGGTTTGAATACAAGATTCAAATTCAAACTCCATATGTGATTATTCAAATGCCATTTAATTGATTTGTGCTAAACAGCAGCTATAAGTTGTTCTAGCATGCATGAAAATGGTACAGATGGATTCCTTGAATTTTTCTGATAATTTTTCATATATAAATTATTTAATTTGGAGTTACGGTTAATTTTCTATGATTTTTAGAAGTTTTAGCTATTTTCTGGAATTTATAAATCATTTTTGATTTATTTTAATTCCAGAAACAGATACTGCGTCAGCATGACGTATTAGTGACGTCAGCAGGTCAACGTGGCTGGTCCAGGTCAAACCTGGCCAGTGGGGTCCACACGTCAGTGTCTCAGACTGGTTTGTGTCGCTGACATGTGGGCCCAGTCAACGGCCACGTCAGCACGGTCAAAACTGACGCGTGGGGCCACTGCAATTAGATTAACCCTAATCTATTTTAGTTAGCCGGTTGGTTAGGCCGTGGGGCCCGGCTGTCAGTGGCTCTGGGGGGGGGGTTAGCTGGCCGTAATTAACACTAATCACGCGGCCACGTCGGACACACCGGCGGCTAGCCGCCGACGACCAAGCAGAGCGGCGGAGACGCTCGGATTTGCATCTCCGGCGACCAAAGGGGCGGATGAGGGCGTCTACGTGGAGCTGGGAGTCGCCCGCATCCATCTGTGCAAACGGCAGGGGCTGAGGTGGCCCGAGCTCACCGGAACGGGGCCCGCGGCGGCGACCGGAGTTCGGGCGAGCGCGGGTTCGGAGTTCTGGTGCAAGGCAGGTCCAGCTGGTGGTCGGGGTCATCTCCTGGGAGCAAACCGAGTACTATGACGCGCCCAGGCACGAGCTACGGCGTCTGTAGCCACGACGGCGACATGGCCGGCGGCGGTGAGCTTTCGGGCTCGGCGACATACGCGACTATAGAGCGCTATCGAGTGCGGTAATAGGGGGAAACGGATCATGAGCTCACAGTGGTCACGTCGAGATGGTCAACGAGCTCGGGGAAGCGACGACGGCGACGAATCGACGATGACGGCCTTCGGTGCCCGAGGAAGAAGAAGATGATGGCGCCGGCATTGCAGGGCTTCCGGTAATGCTTGGTTTGGCGAGGATGACGCTGGAGGCGATACGGATCTCGGGAACACGGAGAGGGAGCGAGGGAGTGGCTGGCCGCGGTGTTTCTCAGCGGAGTGGCCATGGCGGCTTCGGCCATGAGGGGAAAAGAGCAGGGGAGTGAGAGGGAGAGAGCAGGGAGGCAAGGGAGCGGACGAGGGGGTTCCAGGGGGGGTGTCGTGGCATCCTTAGCCGATCCGGGGCGGGGCGGCAAGCAGGAGGTGGCCGAGGCCTCTCGGGCGCGCGCCACGCCTCGCCTCTGTTCGTCCTCCTGGCAGAGGAGGAAGAGGACAAGGGGGAGGAGGTGGGCTGGGCCGGCCAGATGGAGCTGGGCCAGGTAAGTGGCGCCAGGTAAGTTCTGTTTTGTTTCATATTTTTCTTCTGTTTTGTTTTTATTTAATCTTTTGCCACTGTTTTGAAATAAAACAAATTCAAAGACAGTGACAAAATTCCCCTGAACATTTTATTTAGCACAATGGGATTATACCAAAGCACATAAAAATGTTTCAGTTATTTGAACATATATTCAGTAATATTTGGATATAAGTTCAAATTCAAAATAGTATTGATTTAAATTCAAAGTCCCAAAATAAATCCTTTTTTAAAATGTTCATTATTTTTGGTTTGGATCAAAACCCTTGCCAAAAATATTAAACATCTAAGAAGAGCATTTTGGAACAATGGATGAGATTTTAGGGTTTTTGCCCTTCTTTTATTTAGGGTTTTGAGGCTTCTGAATTCCTCAATTCAAATTTCATTTGAATTAAAACATGATGCTCACATGAGGTCTAGCCTAGTGCATAACAGGACCAGGGATGTGACAACTCACCCCCACTAAACAAAAATCTCGTCCCGAGATTCAAGCGTAGGGTAAGGTGAAGGGGAAACACAACTAGTATAATCTTCACGATCCAGGGTGCACTTCATAAGAGCGTTGATTCGATCACCATCATTGTCTCGAAGTCTTGCTCTGAGAACTCCAACTAACATGACAACGAGAGGAAAGGAAAGACCCTAAAAGAATGGTTCTTCTCGAAGGTCGAACAACTCAGGATTAACTCACGGAAAGACCCTAAAAGAGGGCTTCGAGACGAAGATCTAGGCGCTTGTTTCATCTAATTTGGATAAACGAGCGAAAAGATATACTAGATCGAAGATCAGGGCAAAAATCACGATCGAAAAGAATCACAAATAAAACCCTGGAAAAAAATGAGACGAACAGGCTAACGAACGAATTTTCTTTAACAGAACCTAAACGATGAACAGCGGAGGCGGCGGCGGCTACCTCCAGCGAGGATCCGGCGAGGCGGCACGGCGTCGGGGGGGGGGGGGGGTGTTAGGACCCCGATCCTAAGTCACACCGATCTAGCATGTGTCACATCATATCACTTTGCGGCCTCACGCACGGTATTCCCACGGGTGCCACCTTACCTGGCCCGGGACCGTTTGCGCCTTTTAGCTCACGTATATGATAGTGCCGCTAGCATCCATATGACATAGAACCCGGGCTGACATGGCTAGTCGTGAACCCAAAGTGGCACTAACTTACAGGGACAGGCATACATGACCCAACAACGAACGTGTCGGTCATCAGCGAGTGAATCCTGGCTGTAGCAACTAGGCTAATAGGACTCCGGTAAACCGGGCTGTAGCAGGCTAACAGGACTCCGGTAGACACTGCGTGACATTTTCCCGAAGGGACAGACACAGGAACGAAGGAGGACACATGCCGGCCAGTCTAAGTGTTCCGGAGCAGTAGCAAGCTACTAGGGCTCAGTGTAAGCACTAGGAGACACTTATCGGTAAGAGAGGCTACCAAGCATAAACAACTAGATAGTCAGATCCCACACATATCAAGCATTTCAAATCATACACACAATATGCTCGATATGTGCAAATACAAAATGGCATCACAACATAACTCTACGACTCAAAGTATTTATTCAATAGGCTCCGAGGAGCGAGATATTACAAACATGTGTCTCATGACCCAACATTCAGAGCACACAAGTCAAGGCAGAAGCGGAAGCTTAACATGTCTGAGTACAGACATCTACAAATGAAAAAGGTTGAGCAGCCTGACTATCTACCAGATCCTGCCGAGGGCACAAGATCGTAGCTGAGGTAACAAGCTAAACGTCGAAGTCCACGTGGAACTACTAGCGAGACTGAAGTCTCTCTGCAAAAACATAAATTAAGCAACGTGAGTACAAATGTACCCAGCAAGACTTACATCAGAACTAACTACATATGCTTCATTATCAACAAAGGGGTGGTGGGATTTAACTGCAGCAAGCCATCTTTGACTCGGTGGCTATCCTGAACTACGACTGCAAGTAACTCTTCTGAGGTGGCGCACACGAGTCCAGATATTCACCATATCAATACACCACTATGGATCCGTTCCCGTCTCCCTACGAGAACGCCATCCGTAGCACTCACGCTTATCTTGCGTATTTTAGAGTATCCACTTTCACTTGGCTATGAACTGTACAGGCAACCCAGAAGTCCTTTACCGCGGACACGGCTATTCGAATAGATAATGTTAACCCTGCAGAGGTGTACTTCTTCACACACGCTCTCACCACTTATCGTCGTTTACACAACATGTACTCGGCAACCTTCAAGCGGAAGCCCAGCGAGGGTGACGGCCACGACCTGACTAACCACACAAGTCTCTCGTCCAGGTTTATCGCCTATTCGGGTTCCATCTGCAAGGAGATCCGGCCGGGGTGTCGCTCATGGCCCCAAACACATGTGTGCAGGGTTCCCAAGCCCACCTCGACGGGTGGATCTATGCTTGGTACACCGTGGCATGGGGCCTAGTCTGTCCCAGGCCCACCTGTACCGGGTTCCACTTGGTAGACTACTAACACTACCTACAAACAACAGAAACTAGTTGCAACTCCTGGACAGAGATCATGTTGATTAATAAGTCGAGAGGGGCACTTAAGCATTCCAATGTGTGGTAGTAGCTGTTCATGGATCACAAACACAGAACTCAGTTCCTGAGGACGGTTTCAATGAGACAACCCACCATGTACTCCTACATGACCTCTCATCGCTACCTTTACCAAATCGAGTTCACACACTTAGCTCTCAACAGTAGGACATGTTCACCACATTCCAATTCATCCCCGATGAATCATACCTGACACAAGTCTAAGCAATAGCAGGCATGACAAAAAAAGCATGAATGAGTAGGCACATCAGGGCTCAAACAACTCCTACTCATGCTAGTGGGTTTCATCTATTTACTGTGGCAATGATAGGTTATGTAGAGGAAAGGGGTTCAACTACCACAGCATGTAACAGTGGAATCATTGTTGTCCTAATGCAGTAAAGGAGAGCAGGAGCAAGAGAGTGGGATTGTATCGGAATGAACAAGTGGGCGATTGAGTTCATTTCAGTCAAGGATTCAAATGCAAACCCAAAATAAGAGGTCATATTAGTGCATTAATTTGTTTCACCTAAACAGCAAGGTTAGGTTGCTCTAACATGCATGAAAATGGTACAGATGGATAGATTGGACTTTTCTGATCATTTTTCATATATTATTTATTTAATTTGGAGTTACGGTTGAATTAATATGAATTTTTGAAGTTTATACTATTTTCTGGAATTTCCTGGTTATTTTAAATTAGACTAAATCCAGAAAATAGTTTACTGCATCAGCATGACATCATGCTGACGTCAGCAGGTCAACGGGCGGCCTAGGTCAAACTAACCTGTGGGCCCGCGTGTTAGTTACTAACCTAACTAACTATGTTAATTAGCGTTTTAACTTAATCTAACCTAGATTAATTAGGTGGGCTGGTCCCACATGTCAGTGACCCAGGGGGAGGTCAAACCCTTGGTTAGTGGGTCAAACCCGCCGGCGTTTAGCCACCGGCAGCAGCAGACGTGGCGGGGCACTCGGGAACGGGCTGTGTTACCCCGTTCGCAGCGTGGTTGGGCTCATTCGAGAGCCTAGACCAACGCGCGTCAGGTGGTGGAGCCAGCCGGGCCTGGGGTGGCCGGAGGTGACAGCGAGGAGCTCGGCCGCGGCGGCCGGAGCACGGCCAGGTGCGCGCGGGGTGCTGCAGGGCACGGCGGGAGCTGCGGGCGGCGGCTTTGGCCTTCTGGGAGGCTCCTATGCGCGATGACATGTGCGGGCGCGAGCTGCAGTGGCTCTGGCCACGACGGTGAGGATCCGCGGTGGCGCGGCCGCTCGGGTCCGGTGGTTGGCATGGCTACGACGCATGAGTGACAAAACAGAGAGAGGGAAACGGCGACAGGGCTCACAGCGGATCCGGAGGAGGCGCCAGCAAGCTCGGAGGTGGTCCAGCGCGGGCAGAACGGCGACGAAGATCTCGGGCGGCCGGAGGTGAAGACGACGGAGATGGCGGCTCCATAGGGCGTCCGGAGACGCACGGCTTGACGGAGAAGACGAGGACGACGGCACGGAGCTCTTGGGCATGACGGAGGGGCGAGGACGTGGCTGTGGCCGTAGCAGCAGCAAGCGGCGGCGATGGCGTGTTCGGTGGTGTTGCGGGGAGGGAGCTACAGGAGAGGGAGAGAGCCCCAGAGTGAGGGGAGAGGCAGAGGGGGTCGAGGCCGTTCCTGTGGCACGGAGACAGCGCGAGGGGGAAGCAGGAGGTGGAAGCAGGAGGTGGAGCTCCGGCACGCGCACGTCGACACGCCTCTGCCTACTGGCAGAGGTTGAAGACGGTGGGGCTTCTGGTGGGCTGGGCCAGTTGGCTAGGCTGCCAAGTGGGCTGCACAGTGCTGGGCCGGCTGGAGACGCCAGGTAAGTTTCTCCTTTTCTCTATTTTGTTTCTGTCTTCTATTTCTGACATTTGTTTTAATTTGGTTTTGAACCAAACTAATTTTGTTGCTTGTGATAAATTTTTTAGGGACTAAAAGGATTATTCCAAAGCCCCTCAACAAAAATCAGAATTATTGAACCAATAAAGTATTTATAATATTTATTTTCTCCAATTAAAAATACAATATGTGTTAATTCAACAATCCAAAATGTCATGCAAAAATGTGCATCACCTCTGGTTGCTGTTTCCAGCATTTCCAAAAATGATGAACATTTTTGAAGGCCATTTGGGTTCACTAAAAAATATTTTAGTTGAACCTGGTGGATTTCTTTTTATGCTAGGGTTTGAACATCCCCCATTTCAAGTTCATTTGAAAGTTAAACATGATGCACACATGAAGGGCTAGCCTACTGCATACCAGGACTAGGGATGTGACAACTCTCCCCCACTAAACAAGAATCTCGTCCCGAGATTCAAGACGTGAGGTAAGAGGAAAAGGGGTCACAAAACTATTACGATCTTCAGGATCCAACTGCCCTTCTCGAAGATGTTGATTCATTCCATCATCTTGGTTTTGACATCTTTGCCTTCGAGATCTTCACTCGACATGACAACAGAAAGAGAGGGAACTCTACCGGATTCGATCTTTATGAAGATCAAGCGAACCATGGTCAACTCACGGAATGAGACGTTGAATCACCTCTTGAGCTGAGACACAAACACACTTCCAAAGGGAAGGAAACAAACAGATGACGAATGTTCAAATTGGTAGGAAACGATTCCACACTTTAATAAAATGGTGCATGGTTTCAAAGTAGCGAGGAAATAATTGCCATGATTCCATAACAGGGCACCTTAGGGAGGTGGCTTGTAAAGTTATTCCCTTAGGTGGCAAAAAGAATTAGTTTTGATACATAAATCATTGAAACTCTTCATACCAGCCTGAGGAAATTTACAAATGATCATTGAAAGGATTGAAAAGAATGGTATGTTCAGTTTGGAAGGGAAATTGCGGTTATAGGGCAATTCGGCAAATGGAAGGCACATTCCAATTAATACCGAGGATGTAACCTAGTGACTGAGCATGCTCTCAAGAACTTGGGAATTTCCATATTCATCAAGGTCTTACCAGCATCTGTGCCAAGGATCCTGGCCACAACGTACTACCATGATGAATAATGATGGAGGATGCAGGTGCAAAGGAAAACAACACCTTCTCAGATTTCACCTTAGCGAAGCCAAGGGGAACAAAATCTGGATGATCGACCGAGAGACATTTAGCACTCCGCTTCTAATGTTCTACTTGATGTTCTACATACCACAGTCATAATTAAAGCATTAACATGGCCATCAAGTATAGGTCGGACTTCGGGAGACAGAGATTTATAAGGAACACTTCTAGAAAAGTACATGAAATCCTTAAGAGAATATGGGCAAATTGCTCATTCAAGATACTACAATAATATATCTTCCGTCTAGGTGTGTCGGCCACGACATCCACTTTACCGGGTTACAAAGAGACCATTATTATAGTTCTTGGGAAATGTTCCAACCATCGTATCTGCCTGAGATTCAGATCTGGTTGGTGTCAGAATAATCCAGACTCATCGAGTCTAGGAAGAAAAATGAAAGTTTGCAACACAAATCGACGAGATGATGTTGCGAGATTCTCGGGAAATGAACTACGATAGCAAGCTCCAAATCATGAGCTGGTTCTACTACACACATGTGAACACGTTGTCCCAGACAAAACATGATCACATGGTAGTCTTACAATAAAACACTACCGAGTTCCGATGGGGAACCATCAACGAGGATATCGAAGTCTTGTGCATGAACTAGTATTCGCACATCAACTCCTTTTCCTTGAACAAATCAATCAGTGGGTTGGTGTGCTAGGGACACATATAGAATGGAGGTAGTGAGCCTATCAAACCATATCATACTTCGCACATGCATGACTGCCTTGAGATGGTTCTAGAGGAGGCAACGTTGACTTTCTTGGATTCACGGTGGCAACTTGCACCAAATGCACATGAATTAGAGGAAGTCACTTCTTTCATCCGGGCATATGCTTCATGCACGAGACATGAAGATAATGCTTATAAAAGTTTCCAACACTAGCTTAAGATTCAACAAAATCATGGAGACGATAAGGACGTTGTCGATGGGCTCAACAACAACTCATCTAGGATCCCATACAATGGAATTCCACAATCATGTGAAGAAGATGATAGCATTGATCAGACTCAAAGATATAATGGTGTATGCTCGAGGGGTCAACCACGAGTAAGACAACACTATGAATATCGTTGGTTCTGATTTGATTTGATGATAGCCCATACTCAAATCAAAGTTTTGACAAGACAATATATCCAATAGTTGATCACGGGGACCAATCGATGAAGATATCGCCTTTCTTCAACACACACACACAAGATATCTCTTAAAATGAACTAAGTCGGACAAGCTTCCATCTTCCAACTCTCCAAGTTGTTGTTTAGATTAACCAACCAGCTCAGGGGTATGCAACACAGATTCTTGGAGAAGGGGTGGTTACAAGCAACCAACTTGCTCACGAACTCAACATAGCGGTCAGGTGTCAACCTGGTAGTACTTCCGAGAAGATATTCGGAAAATAACGAACCACCGATATGTTATTAAGCCCAGGAACAATCCTGTTTTTCAGGGCAAGACAATATGATCAAAAGAGTGAGGGATTGACACAATCCTACATCATTGATCGAAGGGTGCACCGGAAATAAGGACTAGGTAGCACGATCAGTCTTAGGGTGATGATTCAATAATCAACACGCTAAGAACGAGGTTGTCGTCCATTTAACTACCAAGCAACGGAGTTGCTAGGAGTATGGATTTCACACATCACGATTCGCTTGTCGGCATTCCGGTTCAACAACATGGGGACCGAGGAATGAATAATGATGGCGAGAAGTATCACTATGTCGAGAATCCATAAGAGAAGGTGCAACCCTCATGACATTCTTGACATAAAGTGGGTAATACTTCAGGGTAGAGCAGAGCAGAAGCTAGATTGGCATTTTGATCTACGGAATACAACTACTTTGACCCAATCCTGGATATGGAAGAGGTACTGGATTTTGTTTCTCCTAGTCATTCCGGATAGAATGGCTTGACGGACCACAAGGGTAATAGGCATCGATGAATGAGTGCACGCATACTCTTGACTATCAATTGATAGACGAAGGTCAGAAGACAACTAAAGAGGGACAACTCGAAAGAACATACGATTTACTGAGTTGTGGATGCATAGATTAGCATGTCGAACGAGTTTAACATATTTCTTCCGGATAACCCATGCAGAAAGGTAGAACTGGCAGAGCCACAACTATGAATGGAGAACTCATCAAGAGCACTCTAGTTGTGATCTTTTGGTTCAAAAGAACTTCTGCCATAAGCAGTTCTTGGTATTTGGAAGAAGGAAATACCACATACCTCGAGGATTATCGCAAAGGTTACTAATATCCTAAGGGCACTAGCAATTACTATCAACATGAAGTAAGTAGGGTGAATCTCAGGTCAAAACCCAGAAGTAGAATGCCTAACACTAAGTGGCATCATGGGATGCTTTCAAGAATGATGGCTAGAATCATCACACTGGGAACACAGAACATGGCTAGATTACTAGGTGATACTTTAGACATCTAGGGTCATAATAATAGCTCCAAAATAAATGCTGAGACAGTAGAATACCTCAACTTAGCAATTAGTGTGATTAACCTGGCCCAAAAGAACATCAAAACCAGAGAGAAAGGATTTGCAAATGCATCAGATTTTTTAGAAACCTGGGACGACTCAGACAGCATAACGGCTGTAAATGCTCAAAATGATTTGAGACATCCTACAAATGGTGGCATAACCACTCGATCATCACAATATCAAGATTCTGAGGCCAACTATGAATACACGGGAGTAGTAGGAACCGAACTGAAGCTTAGAACCATCAATCCTACAAGTCTACGGATTAGTAACATGTGATCCTGATAGAATGAAGAGAGAGCCTAGTTCCTTAACCCCGCAAGAAAGATAAGATGACTCAGATCAGAAGGGCATAAGGTATAAGGACTAAAAAGAGCCTTACGTTCCATCCAACAATCAATTCCCCTACATATAACTAAAGAATTTCTAGACTCAACTTCGACCAGTTTGGCTTGGCAATCCTACACGCAGTCAAGCTCTGATACCAAAGCTGTAAGGACCCCGATCCTAAGTCACATCGATCTATCATGTAACACATCATATCACTTTGCGGCCTCACGCACGGTATTCCCACGGGTGCCACCTTACCTGGCCCGGGACCGTTTGCGCCTTTTGGCTCACATATATGATAGTGTCGCTAGCATCCATATGACAAAGAACCCGAGCTGACATGGCTAGTCGTGAACCCAAAGTGTCACTAACTTATAGGGACATGCATACCTGACCCAACAACGAACGTGTCGGTCATCAACGAGTGAATCCGGGTTGTAGCAATTGGGCTAGCAGGACTCGGGTAAACCGGGCTGTAGCAGGCTAACAGGACTCCGGTAGACACCGCATGTCATTTCCCCGAAGGGATAGACACAGGAACGAAGGAGGACACATGCCGGACAGCCTATGTGTTCCGGAGCAGTAGCAAGCTACTAGGGCTCAGTGGAAGCACTAGGAGACATTTCCCGGTAAGAGAGGCTACCAAGGATAAACAACTAGATAGTCAGATCCCACACATATCAAGCATTTCAAATCATACACACAATATGTTCGATATGTGCAAATACAACATGGCATCAAAACATAACTCTACGACTCAAAGTATTTATTCAATAGGCTCTGAGGAGCGAGATATTACAAACATGGGTCTCATGACCCAACATTCAGAGCACACAAGTCAAGGCACAATCGGAAGCTTAACATGTTTGAGTACAGACATCTACAAATGAAAAAGGTTGAGAAGCCTGACTATCTACCAGATCCTGCCGAGGGCACAAGATCGTAGCTGAGGTAACAAGCTAAACATCGAAGTCCACGAGGAACTACTAGCGAGACTGAAGTCTCTCATAAATTAAGCAACGTGAGTACAAGTGTGCCCAGCAAGACTTACATCAGAACTAACTACATATGCTTCATTATGAACAAAGGGGTGGTGGGATTTAACTGCAGCAAGCCAGCTTTGACTCGGTGGCTATCCTGAACTACGACTGCAAGTAACTCTTCTGAGGTGGCGCACACGAGTCCACATATTCACCATATCAATACACCACTATGGATCCGTTCCCGTCTCCCTACGAGAACGCCATCCATAGCACTCACGCTTATCTTGCGTATTTTAGAGTATCCACTTTCACTTGGCTATGAACTGTACAGGCAACCCAGAAGTCCTTTACCTCGGACACGGCTATTCGAATAGATAATGTTAACCCTGCAGGGGTGTAGTTCTTCACACACGCTCTCACCACTTATCACCATTTAAACGACATGTACTCGGCAACCTTCAAGCAGAAGCCCAGCGAGGGTGTCGGCCATGACCTGACTAACCACACAAGTCTCTCGTCCAGGTTTATCGCCTATTCGGGTTCCATCCGCAAGGAGATCCGGCCGGGGTGTCGCTCACGGCCCCAAACGATATGTGCAGGGTTCCCAAGCCCACCTCGACGGGTGGATCTATGCTTGGTACACCATGCCATGGTGCCTAGTCTGTCCCAAGCCCACCTGTACCGGGTGCCACTTGGTAGACTACTAACACTACCTACAAACACCAGAAACTAGTTGCAACTCCTAGACAGAGATCATGTTGATTAATAAGTCGAGAGGGGCACTTAAGCATTCCAATGTGTGGTAGTAGCTGTTCATGGATCACAAACATAGAACTCAGTTCCTGAGGACGGTTTCAATGAGACAACCCACCATGTACTCCTACATGGCCTCTCATTGCTACCTTTACCAAATCATGTTCACACACTTAGCTCTCAACAGTAGGACATGTTCACCACATTCCAATTCATCCCCGATGAATCATACCTAACATAACTCTAAGCAATAGCAGGCATTACAAAAAAAGCATGAATGAGTAGGCACATCAGGGCTCAAACAACTCCTACTCATGCTAGTGGGTTTCATCTATTTACTGTGGCAATGACATGTCATGCAGAGGAAAGGGGTTCAACTACCGCAACATGTAACAGTTGAATCATTGTTGTCCTAATGCAGTAAAAGAGAGTAGGAGCGAGAGAGTGGGGTTGTATCGGAATGAACAAGGGGGTTTTGCTTGCCTGGCACTTCTGAACATAGTATAGTTCTTCATTGGTGTCACCGAACTTATCGTCGGATCGTCGTCTACTGAGAGGGGACAAATACCGCCAGCAAAGAGGAAACACAATCAATGCAATGCACAATATGATGCATGACCATGACATGGCAAAATGAGTGTGTTTGGCTAATGCAACTTAGAACAGATTGGTTTGAGTTCATTTCAGTCAAGGATTCAAATGCAAACCCAAAATAAGAGGTCATATTAGTGCATTAACCTGTTTCACCTAAACAGCAAGGTTTGGTTACTTTAACATGCATGAAAATGGTACATATGGATAGATTGGATTTTTCTGATCATTTTTCATATATTATTTATTTAATTTGGAGTTACGGTTGAATTAATATGAATTTTTGAAGTTTATACTATTTTCTGGAATTTCCTGGTTATTTTAAATTAGAGTAAAACCAGAAAATAGTTTACTGCATCAGCATGACATCATGCTAACATCAGCAGGTCAACGGGCAGCCCAGGTCAAACTGACCTATGGGCCCGCGTGTTAGTTACTAACCTAACTAACTGGGTTAATTAGCGTTTTAACTTAATCTAACCTGGATTAATTAGGCGGGCTGGTCCCGCATGTCAATGACCCAGGGGGAGGTCAAAACCTTGGTTAGTGGGTCAAACCCGCCGGTGTTTAGCCGCCTGCGGCAACAGACGTGGCGGGGCACTCGGGAACGGGCTGTGGTGCCCCGTTCGCAGCGTGGTTGGGCTCATTCGAGAGCCCAGACCAGCGCGCGTCGAGTGGTGGAGCCACCCGAGCCTGGGGTGGCCGGAGGCGATAGCGAGGAGCTCGGCCGCGGAGGCTGAAACACGGCCAGGTGCGCGCGGCATGCTGCAGGGCACGACGGGAGCTGCGGGCGGCGGCTTTGGTCTTCTGGGAGGCTCCTGAGCACGATGACATGCGCGGGCGCGAGCTGCGGTGGCTCTGGCCACGACGGTGAGGATCCACGGTGGCGCGGCCGCTCGGGTCCGGTGGTTGGCACGGCTATGGCACGCGAGTGACAAAACGGAGAGAGGGAAACGGCGATAGGGCTCACAGCGGATCCGGAGGAGGCGCCAGCGAGCTCGGGAGAGGTCCAGCGCGGGCAGAATGGCGACGACAATCTCAGGCGGCCGAAGGTGAAGACGACGGCGATGGCGGCTCCATAGGGCGTCCGGAGACGCACGGCTTGACGGAGAAGACGAGGACGACGGCGCGGAGCTCTTGGGCACGACGGAGGGGCGAGGACGTGGCGGTGGCCGCAGGAGCAGCAAGCTGCGGCGACGGCGTGTTTGGTGGTGTTGCGGGGAGGGAGCTAGAGGAGAGGGAGAGAGCTCCAGAGTGAGGGGAGAGGCAGAGGGGGTTGAGGTCGTTCCTGTGGCGCGGAGACAGCGCGAGGGGGAAGCAGAAGGTGGAAGCAGGAGGTGGAAGCAGGAGGTGGAGCTCGGGCACGCGTGCGTCGACACGCCTCTGCCTACTGGCAGAGGTTGAAGACGGTGGGGCTTCTGGTGGCTAGTCCAGTTGGCTAGGCTGCCAAGTGGGCTGCACAGTGCTGGTCCGGCTGGAGACGCCAGGTAAGTTTCTCCTTTTCTCTATTTTGTTTCTGTCTTCTATTTCTGACATTTGTTTTAATTTGGTTTTGAACCAAACTAATTTTGTTGCTTCTGATAAATTTTTCGGGGACTAAAAGGATTATTCCAAAGCCCCTCAACAAAAATCAGAATTATTGGAGCAATAAAGTATTTATAGTATTTATTTGCTCCAATTCAAAATACAATATGTGTTAATTCAACAATCCAAAATGTCATGCAAAAATGTGCATCACCTCTTGTTGCTGTTTCTAGCATTTCCAAAAATGATGAACATTTTTGAAGGCCATTTGGGTTCACTGAAAAATATTTTAGTTGAACCTGGTGGATTCCTTTTTATGCTAGGGTTTGAACATCCCCCATTTCAAGTTCATTTGAAAGTTAAACATGATGCACACATGAAGGGCTAGCCTACTGCATACCAGGACTAGGGATGTGACAGGGGGGGCTCCGGCAGCGCGGGACGGGAGGCGGTGGCGCGGCGGCGGTGACCTGTGGGTTGGCTCGCCTTGTGGCAGCGAGGCGTGCTGGCTGTAGTGGCGTCGGGTGGCGGGGTGGTGGGTGGTAGAGAGGGGCGGCGATGGTGGGGTACTTATAGGGGGAGGGGGTCGGGGTGGTCCGACTTCGAGGAGGGGGCGGCGCAGCGGCGTGGCATGGGCGAACTCCGGCGAGTCCGTCTTGCACACGGGAGGGAGAGGCGGCGGCGCGGCTTGGGCCGTCCTGCTCGGCTGGGCTTCGCCCAGTCGGGCGGGAACTTTTTTTTAAATCCGCCAAAGAGAAAAAAATCCTAAAAATATAAAAAAATTCTAAAAATGCCTAAAACAATTTTCACCGTCTAAATAGAATATTTAGAACAAAGTGAACATTTTTCTAGCCTAAGAATGCAATTTTGAAAACATGCATATTTTTCTAATTCAAATAAAATGGCAATAAAACTCCAAATAAAATACTTATTTGATTTTAACATTTTTCTTCCAATATTTCTTTTATTTTGGAGAAGTCATTTTATCCCCTCTCTTTTATTTTGACATTGGAAATATTTGGAGAGAAATAGATTAAAACCAAAATGATCCTCTTTTCAATATTTGAGAAAATTCAAATATGAAAATAGTTGAAATCCCCAACTCTCTCCATGGGTCCTTGAGTTGCTTAGAATTCCTAGGATCAACCAAAATGCAATGAAATATGATATGCATATGATGACCTAACATTCCAAATTGAAAATTTGGGATGTTACAAACCTACCACCGTTGAGATGAATCTCGCCCTCGAGATTCGGGTTGGCTAGAAAATAGGTGCAGGTGGTCCTTTCGTAGATCTTCCTCTCATTCCCAGGTGGCTTCATCCTTGGTATGGCTGGTAAACTCGAGAATCTTCACTGGTTTCTCCTCGTAAGCCAAATCACTATCCAGCTGAATTGCTTCCAGCGGCACTGTATCTCTCAAAGAAATATCGGCCATCTCTGCCTGGCACTTCTTCAACTGGGAAACATGAAACATATCATGAACTCATGACAATCCTTCTGGCAATTCCAGCTTGTAAGCAACTTCTCCCATACATTCCAAAACTTTGTATGGTCCCACAAAACGTGGTGCTAACTTTCCCTTAACTCCAAAATGCTTAATTCCTCAAAGTGGGGACACACGAAGATATACTCTATCTCCAACTTCGTAAACTGTCTCTTTGCATTTAGAATCCACATAACTCTTTTGCCTGTACTGGGCTACCTTGAGTCTGTCGCAAATCAGTTTAACCTTCTCTTCAAACTCCTTAATCAAATTTGGTCCAAACAACTGACGGTCTCCAACTTCATCCCACAACAACGGTGTCCTGCACCTCCTTCCATACAAAGCTTCGAAAGGGGCCATCTTCAAACTGGCTTGATAACTGTTGTTGTAAGAGAACTCTGCACACGGGAAGTTATCATCCCAACTAGATCCATAATCTAGCGCACAAGCTCTCAACATGTCCTCCAGAATCTAATTGACTCTCTCGGTCTGTCCATCTGTCTGTGGATGAAAGGCTATACTGAACTCTAGCCTGGTAACCAAAGTCTCATGTAACTGCTTCCAGAACTTTGAGGTAAACTGGGTTTCTCTATCTGATAGAATGGCCCTCGGAACTCCATGCAAACATACAATCCTGGTCATATATATCTTTGCCAATTTAGCACTTGTATAGGTGGTCTTCACTGGGATGAAATAAGCTACTTTCGTCAACTGATCGACTATAACCCATATCGAGTCATAGCCTGAATGTGTCCCGGGTAATCCCATGATAAAATCCATGCCTAGCTTGTACCACTTCCATTCAGGTATCGGCAATGGCTGTAGCAATCCTGCTGGCTTCTAATGCTCTGCCTTCACTCTCCGACATACATCACATACTGCTACATACTCAGCAATATCCTTCTTCATTCCTGTCCATGAGAAACTTTCCTTCAAATCGAGATACATCTTGGTGTTTCCTGGGTAAATCGAATACGGCGAGTCATGGGCCTCCAGCAGAATCAACTTCCTGGTCTCGGTGTCATTAGGCACATATACGCGATCCTCAAACCATAAAGTATCATGCTCATCCTCACGAAATCCTTTAGCCTTTCCTTTGCTCATCTTTCCTTTATCTCGGTAATCTCCTTGTCAGTCTTCTGGGCTTCTCTGTTCTTATCATCAACATGGAATAAATTTCCATTTCTGCTACATAACCTCTCGGAACTATCTCCAAACATAGCTCACGAAGATCCTCTGCTAACTCCTTGGGTAATACTCCGGTCATGAGCGTATTAACATAACTCTTGCGGCTCAATGCATCAGCTACTACATTAGCCTTTCCGGGATGATAGTGCAACTTCATATCATAATCCTTAGTGAGCTCCAACCATCTCCTTTGCTTGAGATTCAACTCCTTCTGCGTGAAGATATATTTGAAACTCTTGTGATCCGTGTACACCTCACAATGGTTTCCGGTGAGAAAATGTCTCCATGTCTTCAACGCATGCACTATGGCTGCTAACTCCAAATCATGTGTAGCATAATTTAAATCATGAGGTTTAAGCTGTCGTGAGGCATATGAAACAACTCTTCCCTCCTGCATAAGCACTGCTCCAATTCCTCGATGTGAAGCATCGCAATACACTTTATAATCCTTTCGTTGATCTGGAAGAATCAGCACTGGGGTTGTAACCAAACGTTTCTTCAACTCTTCAAAACTAGCTTCACACTCCTCAGTCCATTTGAACTTGGTGTCCTTCTTCAACAACACTATCATGGGCTTTGCAATCCTGGAGAAATTTTCTATGAACCTCCGGTAATATCCTGCAACTCCAAGAAAACTCCGGATCTCTCCAACTGACGTGGGTGCCACCTATTTAGTCACAGAAACAACCTTGATGGGGTATACTGCTATTCCTTCTCCGAATATAACATGTCCGAGGAATCCAACTTCCTTCAACCAGAACTTGCACTTGCTGAACTTGGCATATAATTGATGTTCCCCGAGCTTCTCGAGAACCAAACGCAAATGGTCCTTATGCTCCTCTTCATTCTGCGAGTAAACCAATATATCATCAACGAACACTTCGACGAACTTATACAAAAGCTCCATAAACACCTTGTTCATCATGTTCATGAAATAGGCAGGCACGTTAGTCAGACCAAATGACACAACGGTATACTCGTATAGCCCATACCTTGTGGTAAAAGCTGTCTTAGGTATATCCTGCTCTCGAATCTTTAGTTGATGGTATCCTGATCGCAGATCGATCTTGGAAAATACTTTAGCTCCTTGCAACTGGTCAAACAAATCATTGATCATCGATAGGGGGTACTTGTTCTTAGTCGCTTCATTCAATGCTCGATAATCAACAATCATCCTTAATGATCCATCCTTCTTCTCCACTAGAAGTACTGGGGCTCCCCAAGGTGACGAACTTGGTTGAATATAACCTTTTTCCAATAACTCCTTAATCTGATTCTTAATTTCCTCCAAATCCTTTACGGGCATCCGATACGGTCTCTTAGATATTGGCCCTGTTCCTGGCAAAAGCTCAATCAAAAACTCAATGTCTATCCGGTGGCATGTGGCAACTCTTCCGGAAATACGTCGGGGTAATCATTCACCACTTGTACTTCCTCGTATACAACTCCTGATAAGGAATTCACTTGAGTCCTCTTCGGCATATGTCGGGATACATACTTAATCCTTCTTCCTTCTGGGGTGGTGAGCATAATTGACTTACTGGCGCAATCGATGTTTCCTCGATACATTGATAGCCAATCCATACCCAAAATCACATCTAATCCTTGCGAATCCAGAATTATCAGATCCGAGGGGAAAACATGCCTACCTATGGTCAGTGGCATCTGTAAACATCCTTGGCTTGCCATATGCTCCGCTCCTGGCGAGCTTACTAACATAGGTGTCCTAAGAACTTTGGTGGGCAACTTATACTTGTCCTCAAATCCCCTTGATATGAATGAATGTGATGCACCAGTATCAAAAGAATGATTGCAGTTAATGACTTAACCAAAAACTTACCTATAACTGCATCTGGCTGCTCTTCAACCTCCTCCACGCTAACGTGGTTCACTTGTCCCCTATTGAAAAGGTTGGGCTTCTTCCCAGAGCTTCCGTTGCCATTTCCATTCTTTGCTTCAGAACACTTGGTGGTGTAATGTCCATTCTTCCCGCACTTGAAACAAGTAATGTGACTTAGATCCTTCTTGGCGGGCGTTGCTGGGTTGGAACGGTTCTGGCCGTTGCTTCCTCCATTCCCATTCCTATTCTTAGGGCCACTATGGTTATGCGAACTTCCTCCAGTGGAATTATGGCCTCCATGGTTATGATGCATGTGTGCTCCCGAGTTCGGGGTAAAACGATGTCTCTGCTGAGCTCCTGAATTGTACTTCCCTTGTCCATACTTCCTCTTGCGGCTATCTATCTGCTGCGGCTTCCCTTCAATCATAAGAGCTCTATCTACCAACTCCTGGTAGTTGTTGAATGTTGCCAACATCAACTGCATGCTTAGCTCATCATTCAGTCCTTCCAAAACCTTCTCCTGCTTATCAGCATCAGTAGCTATGTCATCAGGGGCATAACGTGATAGCTTACTAAACTCATCCACATACTGGCCCACGGTGCGTCCTCCTTGGCACAAGTTGCGAAACTCGCACTTCCTCATGTTCATAGCCCCTGCTGAAACATGGGCAGTGCGGAAAGCCTACTGAAACTGGTCCCATGTAACAGTATCAATGGGGTAAGTGGCGGTGAAATTCTCCCACCATGATGCTGCAGGTCCATCAAGCTGATGTGCAGAAAAACACACTCTCTCCGCATCTGTGCATCTTGCAGTGGTTAGCTCCCTTCCAATCTTGCGAAGCAATCATCTGCAACAATCAGCTCGGTGCTACTAGAGAACACCGGCGGATTCAGCCTTAGGAAATGGGCTAAGTGATCAACAGGTGGTGGTGGTGGGTTGTTGTTGTTGTTGCCTTGATTCTGATTCTAGACTAGTAGCTGCATCAAGGTATTCTGCTGCAGAATCAACTGAGTGAGCTCCGGTGGGAAAGCAAATCCATTATCATGGCTCGGAGGCATCTGATGGGTTTAGAAAAGGTGAGAAAACAGAATAGAATGAGGTCTAAAGGGAAAACACTACCCATATGCACATGAGACAAACACAATCATATCACTTCAATCAATTCACGCAAGGTCTTACAATCGGTCTAACTATCGTTACAAAAGTGCTCAGACTATACTATATACATGGGGGAATACTACTACTGATATGGTGGTCGACTAGAAGTTTTGATCAGTGGAAGACTCCATGATATCTGCTCCAGCTTCATCAACATAGTCATCATCGCTATCGCTGGGATCAGAATCAGTGTCGTCGATGATGATGTAGTCCTCTGAACGAATGTCCTTGGAATGGCCGTCATCTCCTCTTGGCGCGGGGTCTCTAATGAATACTCCTAGCTTCCTTGTCAGGTCGTCATTCTTCTCCACTAGTATTGCCATTTCTTCCTCATATCCATCGCATGTAGACTTGAGTTCATCTTCTAGCTCCGTGATCCTGGTCATTGCCTTCTTCAAATCTATCATGCCTGTGCACATCTGGTTCTCCTGGCGACGAATGTGCTGGTTTAACTCCTGGATGAAAGATGCAATGGACTTGTCCCTCCTGGTGCTGATCATCTCCCATTGCTCATCTTGGCGCCCACATATCTTGTAGATAGTATCGTTGAGATCCTTGTGGTAAACTTCTCCAATGCGTCCCATGGCGATGTGGTCTGCCATGCTCTTTCCTAGACTCCAGGTTGGTGCATCAAAGGAAAACTCTATGGGCTCAGTGACTGGCATGAACGTCCTTCCTGGAACTTGAACTCGAATCATCCAACGCTGTTGTTCTGGTAAAGTGGTGATGTAGGTCCCGGTGAAGCTCGCTATTCCGATGTTCAGGTACCTAGTAACTTCCATCAAGTGTCGTCCAAAAGGGGTGTCTTCATCTGGTTGCTTAAAGTGGCTATGTAGGTCATAGTGAAGCTCGCTATTCTGATATTCAGGTACCTAGTAACTTCCTTCAAGTGTCGTCCAAAAGGGGTGTCACCCAATCCACGTCTATGAGAATAGCATAGCAATCCTGAGCATAACGTAGAAGTAACTCCCAAAGGTTTGATAATGAAAGGGCAATAGGTTCTACCTCATCATCTACTTCCCAAACCCACATGTTATTCAAACCATAATCATGCAATGTTTGAGGATTGGAACTAATGTATAAAAACTGGGTAATAAAGGGGTATGATCAAAGTGTTACTTGCCTTGCTAATGATCCGCAAAACCTAGAGACTCGTAGTAGCACGCTTCGCACTCCAGGAATTCTATCACAAACAAACAATAACATACATAAGCACTCAACTATAAGCACGGGTAAAACTCAAATAAGAAGATCCAACCAGAAAGTTAAACTAAAGAACTCTGGTTTGCAAAAAGAATCAAATCAAGCGGAGCAATGAAACTCAAACTATGAAAGAAACAAGAATCGTTTACTAATCTGGACTAAAGCCAATTTTTACAGTACCAAAATCATGTTCAAGTTGGTTAAACAGAAAGAGGGCTTCGAGACGAAGATCTAGGTGCTTGTTTCATCTAATTTGGTAAACGAACGAAAAGATATACTAGATCGAAGATCAGGGCAGAAATCGCGATCCAAAATAATCGCAAATAAAACCATGGGAAAAAAAACGAGACGAACAGGCTAACAAACAAATGTTCGTTAACAGAACCTAATCGATGAACAACGGTGGCGGTGGCGGCTACCTCCGACGAGGCTCCGGCGGGGCGGCGAGGTGTCGGAGGTGGGGGGGGGGGGCCTCCGGCGGCGACGAGGGGCGACAGCGACGTGGGACGGGAGGCGGCGTCGACTTGCGGCGGGTGGCGGGGTGGTGGGTGGTGGAGAGGGGCGGCGGGGGGGTGGGGGTACTTATAGGGTTGGGGTCGGGGTGGTCCGACTTGGAGGAGGGGGTGGCACGGCGGTGTGGCGCAGCAGACTCCGGCAAGTCCGTCTCGCACACGTGAAGGAGAGACGGCGGCACGGCTTGGGTCTGCCTGCTCGGCTGGGCTTCGGCCAGTCGGGCGGGATTTTTTAAAAATCCGCCGAACAGAAAAAAAATTCCTAAAAATAAAAAAAAAATCTAAAAATGCCAAAAACAATTTTCACCGTCTAAATAGAATATTTAGAACAAATTGAACATTTTTTGGCCTAAGAATGCAATTTTGAAAACATGCATATTTTTCTAATTCAAATAAAATAGCAATAAAACTCCAAATAAAATACTTATTTGATTTTAACATTTTTTCCTCCAATATTTCTTTTATTTTGGAAAAGTCATTTCATCCTCTCTCTTTTATTTTGACATTGGAAATATTTGGAGAGAAAATGATTATAACCAAAATGATCCTCTTTTTAATATTTGAGAAAATTCAAATATGAAAATAATTGAAATCCCCAACTCTCTTCGTGGATCCTTGAGTTGCTTAGAATTCCTAGGATCAACCAAAATGCAATGAAATATGATATGCATATGATGACCTATGTATAACATTCCAAATTGAAAATTTGGGATGTTACAGTTATTTAGTTTAGATGGCCTTCAACCATAATATTTTTGTGTAATCATACTCTTTATGAGGAGTCGATGTAGTAAGTGTGTGATTGAACTCTGTTATAATTCCTCGAGTCGTGTGTGTGTCAGCATTACCGATCCAGGGATGACACTGAAGCACAAAGACTTCGGTCCATTGGGATGGTGGTCGCTACAATCTTGTTTGATGCGAGACGGTTATTCATTTAAATCAGAGAATATTGGTTGTTCTATTTATATGAGTAATATCTTTTATGTTTATGCACCCTTGATGAGTGGTCTATTTTTGTTGAATCTCGATAGTGATGATACACATATTCATAATATTGAAGCCAAAAGATGCAAAGTTGATAATGATTGTGCAACTTATTTGTGGCACTACCGTTTGGGTCATATCGGTGTAAAGTGCATGAAGAAACTCCATGCCGATGAACTTTTGGAATCACTTGATTATGAATCACTTGGTGATTGCGAATCGTGCCTTATGGGCAAGATGACTAAAACTCCATTCTCCGGAAGAATGGAACGAGCTACTGACTTATTGGAAACAATACATACTGATGTATGCAGTCCAATGAGTGTTGAGGCTCGTGGTGGGCATCGTTATTTTCTTACCTTCACAGATGATTTGAGCATATATGGTTATATCTACTTAATGAAGCATAAGTCTGAAACATTTGAAAATTTCATAGAATTTCAGAGTGAAGTGGAAAATCATCATAACAAGAAAATAAAGTTTCCACGATCTGATCGTGGATGTGAATATTTGAGTTATGAGTTTGGTCTTCATTTGAAACAACATCGGATAGTTTCACAACTAACGCCACCTGGAACACCACAGCGAAATGGTGTGTTCGATCATCGTAACCGTACTTTATTGGATATGGTGCGATCTATGATGTCTCTTACTGATTTGCCGCTGTCGTGTTGGGGTTATGCTTTAGAGACGGCTGCATTCACTTTAAATTGATCACCATCAAAATCCGTTGAGACGACGCCTTATGAACTGTCATTTGGTAAGAAACAAAAGTTGTCGTTTCTTAAAGCTTGGGGCTGCAATGCTTATGTGAAAAAGCTTCAACCTAATAAGCTCGAACCCAAATCGGAGAAGTGCGTCTTCATAGGATACCCAAAGGAAACTGTTGGGTACACCTTCTATCACAGATCCGAAGGCAAAATCTTTGTTGCTAAGAATGGATCCTTTCTAGAGAAGGAGTTTCTCTCGAAAGAAGTGAGTGGGAGGAAAGCAGAACTTGATGTGATAATTGTACCTTCTCCCTTATTGGAAAGTAGTTCATCACAGAAATCAGTCCTAGTGATTCCTACACCAATTAGTGAGGAAGTTAATGATGATGATCATGAAACTTCAGATCAAGTTACTACTGAACCTCGTAGGTCTTCCAGAGTAAGATCCGCACTAGAGTGGTATGGTTATCCTGTTCTTGAAGTCATGCTACTAGACCATGGTGAACCTACGAACTATGAGGAAGCAATGATGAGCCCAGATTCCGCGAAATGGCTTGAGGCCATGAAATGTGAGATGGGATCCATGTATGAGAATAAAGTGTGGACTTTGGTGGACTTTCCCAATGATTGGCAAGCCATAGAAAATAAATGGATCTTTAAGAAGAAGACCGACGCAGATGGTAATGTTACTGTTTACAAAGCTCGACTTGTTGTGAAAGGTTTTTGACAAGTTCAAGGAGTTGACTACGACGAGACTTTCTCACCCGTAGTGATGCTTAAGTTTGTCCGAATCATGTTAGAAATTGCTGCATTTTATGATTATGAAATTTGGCAGATGGATGTCAAAACTGCATTCCTGATTGGATTTCTGGAAGAAGAGTTGTATATGATGCAACCAGAAGGTTTTGTCGATCCAAAGGGTGCTAACAAAGTGTGCAAGCTCCAGCGATCCATTTATGGACTGGTGCAAGCCTCTCGGAGTTGGAATAAACGCTTTGATAGTGTGATAAAATCATATGGTTTTATACAGACTTTTGGAGAAGCCTATATTTACAATAAAGTGATTGGGAGCTCTGTAGCATTTCTAATATTATATGTGGATGACATATTGTTAACTGTAAATGACATAGAATTTCTGGATAGCATAAAGGGATACCTGAATAAGAGTTTTTCCATGAAAGACTTCGGTGAAGCTGCTTACATATCGGGCATCAAGATCTATAGAGATAGATCAAGATGCTTAATTGGACTTTCACAAAGCACATACCTTGATAAAGTTTTGAAGAAGTTCAAAATGGATCAGTCAAAGAAAGGGTTCTTGCCTGTGTTACAAGGTGTGAAGTTGAGTCAGACTCAATGCCCGACCACTACAGAAGATAGAGAGAAAATGAAAGTCATTCCCTATGGTTAAGCCATAGGTTCTATCATGTATGCAATGTTGTGTACCAAACCTGATTTATGCCTTGCTATAAGCATAGCAGGGAGGTACCAAAGTAATCCCGTAGTGGAGCACTGGACAGCGGTCAAGAACATACTAAAATACCTGAAAAGGACTAAGGACATGTTTCTCATTTATGAAGGTGAAAAAGAGCTCATCGTAAACGGTTACGTCAATGTAAACTTTGACATTGATCCGGATGACTCTAAGTCACAAAACGGATACGTATTTTTATTGAATGGAGGAGCTGTCAGTTGGTGCAGTTCCAAGCAGAGCATCATGGCAGGATCTACGTGTGAAGCGGAGTACATTGCTTCTCTAGAAGTAGCGAATGAAGGAGTTCATATCCGATCTAGGTGTCATACCTAGTGCATCAGGTCCAATGAAAATCCTTTGTGACAAAACTGGTGCAATTGCCTTGGCAAAGGAATCCAGATTTCACAAGTGAACCAAGCACATCAAGAGATGCTTCAATTCCATCCGTCATCAAGTGTCGGAAAGAGACATAGGATTTGCAAGATACATATGGATCTGAATGTTGCAGACCTGTTGACTAAACCTCTTCCATGAGCAAAACATGATCAACACTAAAGCTCCATGGGTGTTAGAATCATTACTACGTAATCTAGATTAGTGACTCAAGTGGGAGACTGAAGGAAATATGCCCTAGAGACAATAATAAAGTTATTATTTATTTTATTATTTCATGATAATTTTTTATTATTCATGCTAGAATTGTATTAACCGGAAACTTAGTACATGTGTGAATACATAGACAAAACATATTGTCCCTAGTATGCCTCTACTTGACTAGCTCATTAATCAAAGATGGTTATGTTTCCTAACCATAGACATGTGTTGTCATTTGATGAACGGGATCACATCATTAGGAGAATGATGTGATGGACATGACCCATCCGTTAGCTTAGCATTGTGATCGTTAAAGTTTCATTGCTACTGCTTTCTTCATGACTTATACAAGTTCCTTAGACTATGAGATTATGCAACTCCCGAATACCGGAGGAACACTTTGTGTGCTACCAAATGTCACAACGTAAAAGGGTGATTATAAAGGTGCTCTCACTACAAAAAAAGACACATCCGTGACATTTTGGGCCGAACGAGTTTTTTTCCTGTCATACTTATGACACTTCTATGACAATAATTGTGACAAAACACGGTATCATCATTGATGTGGTGAGCTCCTACTTCTATGACAAAAAATCATGACAGAAAATGGGCTTTTCATCCTGGGCGGGTCGGAGAGGCAACTGCATGACATTATTTGGGCCGTCCATGATGGAAAAAACTATGGTAGAAGCGAGGGCGAGGAAAATTTCGGGGAGTTCCCGGTTACGGTGGGTGGTCGGGGGTCGAGCGATCCGCGTTTCTCTCGTACATGTACGCACGTGGGTGCGAGGCGTTGGGCTCTAACTGAACTCAAGCGAGGCATTCGCCTAACTGAACCTGAGCGATTGCACTACATGCTACGCGTTACTGAACCCGAGCGATCGAGCGATTCCTTTGCTACTGCTGCTAACTAAAGCCGATCGATGCTGCCTCTAGATGAACAGTGAGCGTTGCTGGGGGGGTTGGATGAATAGTGAGCATTGCTGGGGGGGTGGATGAACAGTTCCCGGTGGGGGTGGATGAATAGGACCCCGTGGTGTTGCCTCTGGATGAACAGGACCCCGATCGATCGAGCCGGTTGGGGTTGGATGAACAGAACCCCATGGAGGGCTAGATGAATAGGACGACCCCGTGGAGGGCTAGTTGAAAAGTAGCCGGTGGAGTGCTGGATGAACAGTAGCCCGTGGTGTTGTGGTTGAACAGGAGCCTGTGGAGAGGGTTGGTTGAACAGTAGCCGGTGGAGTAGCGCGCGGTGTAGGCTGGATGAACAGGAGCCCGTGGATGAACAGTTGCAGGTGGAGGCTGAAGGAGGTCGACGATGGATGAACAGTAGCCATGGAGGCTGGAGGAGGTCGAGGGTGGAGATGAACAGTATCCCATGGAGTCCTGTTTTGCGGTAGGCCACACCCCTCCCGATGAAGATGACCCAGGTTTTGACCGTAGCGCTCCGACACAAGTCCGTTTCCTCCATTTTGCGGTACTCACACCCCTCCAGGTCAACAGTACCCCGTTTCGACCATAGGAGGTCCAATAGAAGTCCGTTTCCTCCGTTTTGCGGTACGCTAGACCCCTCCCGATGAACAAGATCCCGTTTCGAACGTATCCGGTCGAACACAAGGCCGTTTCCTCCGTTCTGCGGTAAGCCAAGCCTCGTTTCCATCGGTTTTTCCGTCCAAGCCGGTTGGCTCCCACGCGTTCTGTTGCCTCCCGATGAACACGACACATTTCGTTGCCTCCCCATGCACACGATGACGACGCAGTTTCTCCGTTCTGACCCAGCCATGTACACGAGCCATGGTCGTATGTATGCGCGATTTGGCGTTCGAGACCCCGCCCGTATGTACATACGTGGCTGTATTTAGTTTCCTGCACCCTGACCACTATACGTACGTGTACATGCTATGTGCGCGCTTCTACTACGACACATGCGCGTCTACATCAACCAGCATGTACGTACACGTTCGCGACCAGTATGACAACGCTACGTACGCTTCGACCAGGTGGGTCCCGACTATCTGGCACTTCCTTGCGTGCGAAGATGTAGCTGGTGGGTCCCAGTAGTCAAGGGGGCGAATCATTTTTTTTGCCTGGACGCACTTCTTTGCGTGCAAAGATGTAGATGGTGGGTCCCAATATTCAGGAGGGAAACTTTTTTTTCACGAAATGCGATGGCCCGTTCGGTGGGTCCCAGCTGTCAGGTGGAGGAATAATTATTTTGCACGTAATAAGGAGGCACTTTCTTGCAGCCGCCGTGGACCCAGCTGTCAGCCTCTCCATGTATAGTACTCTTCTGATGGAAGTCGTTCCTTGACCACGTTAACCACGCCACAGTAAAAGCACCAGGGCGGTGGACGACGACAAGGCCTAGGAAGGGGACGACACAGAGCTGGGGAAGACGCGGCAGTGGAAGCCCGCGCGGAGAGGAGTACGAGGGTTCACTGCTTCGACTGTGGTGTGGGGCTGCCATCGCCGTAGGGCCTGGCCAGCAGTGGGAATATTAGGGGCGGTGAGGCCTCCACGGCAGCACAGCCGACCACGGGAGGCAGGAGCATGCGGCACGACCGGCGCTGCTTTGGGCGGTTGTTGCAAGAAGACCAGAGATTGAAGAAGCACTATGGCCGTTGGATGGACATCGTATGGTCACTTGAGCTAGAATCGTTCATATTTACTAAGTTGACAAAGCCCTCTGTCCCTGTTAACTTAGTAGACCCACAAGTCAGCCTCCCACCAAGGAGGGTCCCAGCTAGCAGGGGGAGTATTCATTTTGTGTGCGTAATCAGGAGGCACTTTTGGTGGGTCTGAGCTAACAGCGGGGGGAACATTTTTTCGTGAAATACGGTGGCCCGTCCGGTGGGTCCCAGCAGTCACGGTGAAACATTTTTTCACGAAATACGGTGGCCTGTCCGGTGGGTCCCTGCTGTCAGGTGGAGGAATAATTCTTTTGCATATAATAAGGAGACACTTCCTTGCGGCTACCGTGGACCCAGCTGTCAGCCTCTCCACGTACAGTACTCTTCCGATGGAAGTCGATCGTTAACCACATTGACCACGCCGCGTCGAGAGCACCACGGTGGTGGACAACGGCGAGGCCTAGGAAGGGGATGACATGGAGCCGGGGAAGACGCGGCAGTGGATGCCCACGCAGGGAGGAGTACGATGGTTCACTGGTTCGACTGCGGTGTGAGGCTACCATCGCCGCAGAATAACAGGGGGTGTGGGTGAGTGGAGGGATGGCCTGGCCAGCGGTGGGAGTAATAAGGGGCGGTGAGGCCTCTACGGCAGCACAGCTGGCCACGGGAGGCAGGAGCATGCGGCACGACCGGCACTCCTTTGGGCGACTAGAGCAAGAAGACCGGAGGTTGAAGAAGCACTACAGCCATTGTATGGACATTGTACGGTCATTGTAGCTAGAATCGTTTATATTGACTAAGTTGACAAAGCCCTTGGTACGCGTCAACTTAGTAGGCCCACAGGTCAGCCTCCCACTATGCTGGGTCCCAGCTTGCACGGGGAGTATTCATTCTTTTGTGCGTAATAAGGAGGAACTTCCTTGCGTGCAAAGGTATAGCTGGTGGATTCGACGTATCATTGGGGGGAACATTTTTTGTCGTGAAATACAGTGGCCTTTTCGGTGGGTCCCAGATGTCAGCTAGAGGAATCATTATTTTGCCCGTAATAAGTAGGCATTTCCTTGTGTGCGACCGTGGACCCAGCTGTCAGCCTCTCCACGTACAGTCCACGTTCGATGGAAGTCGTTCCTTGACCACATTCACCACGCCGCGCCGAGAGAACCAGGGCGGTGGACAACGGCGAGGCCTAGGAAGGGGATGCAGAGCCGAGGAAGACGCGGCAGTGGATGCCCACGCGGAGAGGTGTACGAGGGTTCACTGGTTCGGCTTTGGTGCGAGGTTGCCGTTGCCGCGGAATAACATGGGGTGTGGGTGAGTGGAGGGATGGCCTGGCCAGCAGTGGGAATAGTAGGGGGCGGTGAGGCCTCCGCGGAAGCACAGTCGGCCATGGGAAGCAGGAGCAGGCGGCACGACCAGCGCTGCTTTGGGCGGCTAGAGCAAGAAGACCAGAGGTTGAAGAAGCACGACGGCCGTTGGATGGACACCATATGGTCACTGCAGCTAGAATCGTTTATATTGACTAAGTTGACAAAGCCCTTGGTACGCGTCAACTTAGTACGCCCACAGGTGAGCCTCCGAAATGGTGCGCCCCAAATGTCAGGGGGAGGAATCATTTTTTGGGCGGCCGAAGCTAGAATATACGAGATTGAAGAAGAAGCACGACATCCATTGGATAAACATCCAATGGCCACTACTGCTACAACCGTGTGTTGACTATAAGTTGACAAAGCCTTGCATACGCGTCAACTTCTTTTTTAGGGAACGCATCAATTTAGTAGGCCCACAAGTGTGTGGTAGAGAACTTATAGCCCATTTGCGATTTGTAAGAATGTACAACCCATTTTTGAATTCTAATGGAATTTACTACAGCCCATTTATAGTTTGTTAAAAGTATAGCCCATTTTTAGCTAGGACAACGAATAATAATTTCAACCTACCATTCAAGGCAGAATTCAATAAAATTTCCCACATTTTGATGGGATCTGAAATATTTTTATCCCGAAATTTCTAGTCAAATTAAATATAAATTTGTATTACGTAAAAATCCAATGAAACATTGCGCGCGCAACAATTAAAAATTAAGATTTTCAAAATCCAAAAATAATATTTTATAAACTAATTACGTGTTTGGTGCATGTTTTTATAGTTACTGCCCAGTTTTTATAATTACATCCCGTTTATTATTTCTTAAAGCCCGTTTTCCTGTTAAGCCTAATGCATCCCTCCTAGGAAAGATTTGCAGCCCAGCTGGGCGGAGGATAACAAGTTGACCTTGCCTAGGTATTCCTCTAAAAAACGTATAGCTGGGTTAGCAATTTTCATCTTAAAAAAAATTAATATCTGGTCTAGATATCTGGCCTGGGCTAGACTGGCCAAAGCCCGCCCAGTTAATTCCCTGCCTTCCTCTGAACAAAAACAAAAACATCGCTCAAGAAAAACTTTGTAGTGCTCACGCCTCAAAAACACAAATACTGCTCGAGCTGCTTGGTCCCAGCCGTCGGCCGCACCTTGTGCAATTCTCTCGGCCGCACCTCGGCCGCACATAGGTTGACAATGGTGTGGGGCCGTGATGTCAGGAAACCAGAAGGAAGCAAAAAAAATAGTTGTACATAATAAGGAGGCACTTGCGTACGTACAGCTATGGCCCTAGTGGGTCCCTACTGTCATCCTATTAAAATAAAGTCATCTCCTGAATCCTCATGTTCGTTGACCATATTAACAATGCTCGGCGCCACGACGAGCACAACAAATCGAAGGACGACGGAGAGGGCCTCGCGGGCCTTACGGATGGTCTGATACAGCGCCCGCTGCTCATTCAGGAAGCCAGGATCATTAGACACCTATGAGCACCTTTGAGAGACTAAGACGGCATGAAACGGTAAGGCCGCGCTTGGGAGCTCTGGTTTATTTCACACATGTACTAAGATACAAGTGTAATTTACTCGTCATCGGAAACAACGTGTAAAATACAGGCATAATGAATCCGAGGGCCCGAGGTCTGTAAGTAAAACCGGCGGGTTACGCGTGTAATTTGAGAGACCAGTGTATATTTTACTAGTCGAAATCGACCAACCAAGCGCTTCGCCTGAGACCATCTGCTTTTATTTACAAGTGTCAGTTTTACAAGCGGGTTTTGTTGGAAAACGACGATCGAATCACAGCCTAAGATGATGATTTGGTCGGAAGATCATATGGTTTCATGTCTAACCTACCCGACTTGTCGTATAGGCTATGAATGAAACATAATACAATGAACTTCTTAAGCACGGAAACAACAGAAGAGGATGATCTTCTTAACAAGCAAATTACATGCATTAGATCAACATGCAAAACAATACGAAGCATTATTCTTAGGAGGCATGGTGAACAACTCGTGATGCCGCATGCCACAACATTCCAAGCTCAACTTTGCAATCAAACACAAGGCCTGGCATTACATAGACAATATTCAGAACAAACTCTTAAAATACCTTACATAAGTCAACATTCATGTGACTATGCATATCAGCAGAGTAACTATTTACTTCCAAACTGAACACAGGAATACGAAAAAACGATCGACGCTGCTCACAGCAAAGGGCGTCCCACTCAAAAATATCAAATGCATGTCTTCTGGTTAACATCAATGAGACAAATTTGACAAGGTTTTGCAATTCCAATATATTAAACTATTGTCTTCTTGCTAACATCAATGATTAAACTTTGACAAGCTTTTCCCATTCAAAATATGTAATGCCTATGATCGTGGAACAGGCAGGGTTTTTCATCAGTTTGTCAGCTCATAGTCCGGTGGCTCAAGGTGACGAGGAATGATTAGAGAACCATTCGATGTATTGTGCATGATGAAGTATTATGGAGGACACAAACCATCTCAACATTTTGTGCAGTTCCACTAAAACCAAGCTGAGCATCCCTGTAGATTTCGTATTTATATGCTGCACAAAAACAAAGACACATCAGCACACACATGAATATTGGCTCAAGTGTCAACCCACCAATCGACAGGGCTAACAAACTGAAAGTATGGTAAATAGATTACCATACCCAGATGCCCCATCATTGTTGCTTAGAATGACATTGGCAGACTTGTCCTATCATGGCTTCTTGTACTTATTTGGGAACTTTTTGCCCAGTGCACTCCACGTGTTGTAGAGTTGCCTATGCTCTCTGCAGACTAGTCATGTCACCAGCATCTACTAATTCTCTGTAAAGCTTCTCAATCATTCATTCTATAATGTAGCACAAACAGTGGTTGCTACTTTCTGCAAAGTGGAACAACCAACTGGACCCAGTATTGCAGCAGTTTGCCTTGGAAACATTCGCTCCTTTTGTACAGTTCAACTAAAATCAAAGTCGGTATAAAATCGAGCTTTAATTTTGATATCCCTGTAAGCAACAATAGGTATAAGGGAAACAATTACTGAGAAATAACGGTTGATGACTTGTACTCCCAGAAGAAAAGCATCTACTGATCTACTTTATCTTAATGGGAAACAAAACAGGAGAGTAGCAATTCTCCATCAGGGTGATTCATTCATATTGACTGAGATATTATCTTAACAATGCCTTGTTTCAACATGTATAAAGAACGACAAAGCAGAAAAGTACCATTCCTAAAACAATGCGACTGATTCATTTTAACAGAGACATTATCTTAACAATACCTTGGTTAAACATGCAGAAAGAACTACAAAGCAGGATAGTACCATTCCTAAAAAAATGCGACTGATTCGTTTGAAAAAAGGAATCAATTACTTGCCAATAAAGGAGGATGAAACATGTGGCCACAAAAATGGTAATCCCGCCAATCCCTAACAAGTGTTGAAGTTTTGAACTAAGATTCAGTAGTTAATTAATTCTGAGAGTGGCATTACTTAATTTTACCAGCAACATTAGATTAACAAAAAGCATAAACAGTTTCAGGGGAGAGTGGGCGCAACAACAGCATGTGCTTCCATCTACTTATAAAGGGGGTGATGCAGAGTTCTGTTGTAACAAAGAAACAAGCATCATGTTTGGGTTGGAACAATTTTGTCTCACTTAATGGTAAAATACAACAGTTAAATAGCTTCAATTCAACATTTATCCAAAATAGTACCAATACAAGTAGCACAACATCTCAAAGCACACTGCACCATCATGTGGATGAAAGTTGGTACAGACCTTTCTTGACCAAGATTTGAAACATCTCGAGAGGACGATTTGAACGAAATCCCAACACGTACATGAAAATTCGATCTCCTTTTGTGCAGTTCCACCAAAATTAAGCAAAGTCGCCGGTGTGACATTCAAGTTGGACTGCACAAAACACTCCTAGAACATAAGTGTTTCCCGTAGCGAACCAAAATGTCACGATAGCAACAACTTGAATAGATATCCCTGTTTTAACAGAGGCAAAAAAGGAATCAATTACTGGTAAATAAAGGAGGATGGAACATACACCACAAAAATGGTAATTCCGCCAATCCCTAACAAGTGTTGCAGTTTTGAACTAAGATTCAGTAGTTAATTCTGCGAGTGGCATTGCTTAATTTTACCAGCAACATTAGATTAACAAAAAGCATAAACTTTTCTAGGGGAGAGTGGGTGCAACAACACCATGTGCTTCCATCTACTTATAAAGGGGGTGATGCAGAGCTTTGTCTAAGAAAGCAACAAGCATCATGTCTGGGTTGGAACAATTTTTGCTCACTTAATGGTAAAACACAACAGTTCAATAGCTTCAATTCAACATTTATCCAAAACAGTACCAAAACAAGTAGCACAACATCACAAAGCACACTGCACCATCATGTGGATGACAGAAAGATTTTAAACAACTCGTAAGGAAGACTAGAAGCAAATCTCGATCTCCTTTTGTGCAGTTCCACCAAAATTAAGCAAAGTCGCCGATGTGACATTCAAGTTGAACTGCACAAAACACTCTTAAAACATAAGTATTTCACGTAGCGAAGCAAAATGTCGCAATAGCAACAAGTTGAATAGATACCCCTGTTTTAACAGAGGCAAAAAAGGTAACAATTACTTGCCGATAAAGGAGGATGAAACAAACGGTGACAGAAAGAAGCATCTAACTTATCTTGATGGAAAACAAAGTAGGATAGTAGCATTTCTAAAACGGTTGCATTGATTCATATTAATAGAGACATTCTCTTAAAACAACATTCGTTTAAAAATGTAATTTAGTTTTAACAATGGCATTGCTTCAATTTTCCGACGGTATTCTTAGATTAACAATAGCAAAATAGTTGTATGGGACATGGGACATGGGACATGCCAGCACCATGTGCATCCACACGTATAAATGGGTGATGCAGAATATGTAGCCAAGCAGCATATCTGCGTTCGTCCCATATTTGTTCTCTTTGAACTTTTTTCCTATGTGAGGGCAACAAATCTAGTCCTGCACAAACTACCCAACCCCCCAGTTTCAGGTTACCCCCTTTTCCCCTTTTCGACCAACAAAGCTGCTAGATAGCCAGTCTATACTACTCTCCCTACCTCCTTTCGTCATTGAACCACATCCTAGATTCATGCTCCACCCCACCGCACCCTTCTTTCCTCTTTGAACCAAGACCTAGTTTCGACTACAAAATCAAAAAAGATCACATGCAGCTAGAGCAATGACAGTTTCAAAGAAACTTATACCTTAGGGTCGTCGGGATGTGGCAAGGCGTGCGGCGGGAGGCTGGATCTTCCCACACTACATACGGCAGCGAGGAAGAAGGGGTTAGTGGCCCTCCCACATAGGCGCTGGGTGAAAGAGAACAGCGGAGCCGGTAGTGGATTGCCTTCCTCGCCGAAGGAAATAGAGTGAACGCTACACCTCCTCCCCTTCTCGGTGCGACGGGATCTGGACGCCTCCTTCACCAGCTGTGAGGGGAGAGAGAGAGAGACAAGAGGCCAACACAGTCTTGTTTAGATCTGGTGAAGAGGGTGAGAGACTATAAATATAGCAAACCCTAGCAAAGGAACGCTGAGCCTCCAGCATGTATATATATATATGTAGTGCGGCGAGAGTGTGGAGAGTGCAAACCCTAGCGAACAAGCGCGGAGGCTCCAGCTTATATATATACTGTAGTACAAACTGAGCTCTAGTGCCTTAACTGCACATGCTTTTGGCTGTATGACACGTGGGCCAGCCACATTTTGGGGCCACCTGCCATAAACCCAAAGGCAGGTGCACTAAGTCAATGAAGCTGCGTCCATATAGTACTCATGTATACGACTAATATATAGTGTAGTGGTTTTCTTATTCTCTCCATAATAATCGTTTTAAATTGTGTAAGTACGAAACGAAACTCTTTATTTAACGTACCAGTGCAGAAAACTACTAGTCCCTCTGTTCCTAAATATTTGTCTTTCTAGAGATTTCAACAAATGACTACATACGGAGCAAAATGAGTGAATCTACACTGTCAAATATGTCTATATACATCTGTATGTGGTAGTCCATTTCAAACCTCTTGAAAGACAAATATTTAGGAACGGAGGGAGTACTTCTGATGAACTAACGATCCACGCGTCCTGGTCGCGCACTTCCTGTCCTTCACGTGCGGTACACTACCCTCCCTTAAGTGAACAACCACACATGCGCCAAATTATCAAAAAAGTGTGAGAGTGTGTACAAATAAAGAATTTTAATTTCAATTATCGAAAAGGTTTGAGAGTATGTACAGTTTGCCCTCTCTAATAATTATGGTTTGTTGTGTTCGGCCTAAACTTGGTCAAACTTTAAAAAGTTTGACTTCAGTCAAATCTAAAATGCGGAGTAAATAAAAAGGGAAAACTTTGTTTTTGCCACTCTAGTTTTTGCCAACTTTGCTTATGCCACTCTAGAATTTGACATTTCACTTTTGCCACTCTTAGCTTTTGACAATATATCACTTTTGCCATTCCGTGGCAAAAGCAACAAATTTAGAGTGGCAATTGTGATACATGTCAAAAGCTAAGAGTGGCAAAAGTGAAATGAAAAATTATCGTTTTTGCCACGAAATGGCATTTGTGATGTATTGTCAAAAGCTAAGAGTGGCAAAAGTGAGATGTCAAATTCTAGAGTGGCATAAGCAAAGTTGGCAAAAACTAGAGTGGAAAAAACAAAGTTTTCCCAAATAAAAATGGAGGGCTACTATGTCCATTCGCGTTTTTAGTCCACATAATTTTTTTAATCAAAGTTAATAGCTGGACAAATAATATTACAGGGGAGCTGGAGACAAAGTTGTGAGAAGTCTTAGAAATCAATACAAAACTTATGCTCTTAGTACCAACGTGGATCCTTCTTCGAGGAAACATTTGGTTCATAGCCAATTGTGTCATAAAATTGCACCAACGTGAAAGACGACTGCGTCTCCAACGCAACCAAGGTGAACTGACGAAGGATATCATCTTTGTGGGTAACAAGCAGAGAGCGCTGATGGAAGACAACTTGTTTTTCATTGAAAATCAATCAGCTTCACCAGCCGATGCAACCATGAAGCGCAACCATGAGCGTCGATAGGTCATCATGGTGATGCATCATCCATTTGGCATCAAGTTTGGGTGAGGCACCTATGAAGTTCGACAAATCCTCACTATGGTATGTTTCTTCTCAGTAATCAAGCTCGAGGAAGGAAGAACCACGTGACAGAGGACAGTGAGGCTAGGGCTCAGGGTAAGCGAACGCGGCGGCTCGGTTGCACCCGTGCGTGCAAAACATGCACTCCAGGCGCGCCAGAAGCATGCGCGCCATGTGCTCAACGGAGTGCCAGGGTGTCCTAGACAGCTTGGTTGACTATGCAAAATAACAGAACAAGTTCAGAGGTGGCTAGGAGATTAGGGGACATGCTGGTTTGTCTAGAGGGGCAAGATCACAATGCAAATATGAAACTATGCCAAAACTGTTCATGAACACAAGGTGCTCGACAGAATGCCATGGGCATCTAGGCATCTCTTTGAGTGGCCAAAAACTCCAAATCAAAGTCTCTTTAGCTGATAAAGAGGGTGGCAAGGTTAGTTTGACAAAAACAAAAACTCCCTAGTGCAAGTTTTTGAGAAAACCAAATCTGGACAGAAAATAAAGGGCATTATTGCATGGACCAAAAATACTCCAATGGGTCCAATCTCCTGGACTTAAGGGCTTGGTAGGCTGGTCTATAAGCAGGACAAATCCCAAGGCAACAAGAGCAAGAGAAAATATGGTTGCTGTACAAAACACTAAACTGGACCAGAATGAAGATGAGGATGATTTGCTCAAATTTTTCAAAGAACACCAAAGGGTTTTTGCATATAGTTGAATTATACACTACTACTAACATCCCCCAATTTTGGTGGGATTTTTGAAGAAATATTTAAATAGGTTGTAGTGCAAATTACAAACTGGACCAGATTTGAAAACTTGAGGTAGGGCTCAAAATCTCCAAATGACTAAAAGAGATTTTTGCATGAAAGTGATGTAGGAATATCACATGTCATCCCCAAATTTTGGTGGAATTTTTAAAGGAGTATTTAAAAGGGTTGTAGTGCAAATGGGACCCTAAAACTTATGAAAAGTCATTTTTAAAGAAATAAAGCTCAGAAAAAATTTTGTAGAAATAATCACACTGATAAAAAGAAATGGTCTTGGGAAGGTATACAAGTCCATCAATATTTTTGAAAGGTTTCCACCTAGAAGGAAAAACTCAAATATTCAGAGGGACAAAGTGATCTGAAATTAAAAGATAAAACCAGAAAATAAAAATTTAATTTCTTGGAAAAAATTTAATTAATAAATCAAGGTCAAATTTTTTGGGGTGATACAACACTACCCCCCTTAAGAAAAAAAATCTCGTCCTCGAGATTTGCTAAGGGCTGCTTTGAAAGGAATTACTCCTACTATCACAAAGTAATATCACAAAAATAACCATCCTACCCATGCAATAAAATGTGGCTTCAGTGGAAGGGCAATCAAGTGGTGTAAAACTACAGTGTGGAATACTGGCGCTGCGTGGAAAATTTATGGTTGGGGGAAAACGAGAAATTTCTACTTTTGGTTACTGTAAATTTAGAATAAATTTCTAAATTTCTAAAATACGCTGGTCGTCCCCAAGAGCACAGTGCTCTCTCTGGCTGACAGGTGGACCCGGGGTCCATTGTCAGTCTCTTCTTCTACCTCTGGCTCTCGCTTCTTCCTCTCTCGCGCACTTTCCCGCATTTTCTCCACCGACGACGTCTAGTGCGTAGGGCATCTAGGCTGTACTGTGGTAGTGTGCGGTGTGCTAGTTGCCGGTGTAGCATGCACTCACCTCACGAGGCAGTGCGCTATCGGCACTGCTTGCGGATTCGCCTCCGAACACCGGTGATCAAGCGACGAGCGGCGCTGGTGGACTTCTCCCACCATACACCGATCTCGAGCTATAAAATGTCTGAGGTGCTCCTTTCTTCTCCCTCACACCTGGCCTCACTTCTCCTTATCCTTCCTTATCCTCCATTTTTGTTTGCAGGAGCTCGAAACGAGGCTCTAATGGTGGAGGTGATGCCGGACTGGTACATGATCCTGATGTGTGGAGGGTTGGCGGCATTGCTGGGGTCCTCCATGCTCTTGTGCGTGATGATCCTCGATGATCATCGTGATGCTGCCGCTCGAGTGTTAGCTCTCCATGGTGGCAGTGATCATGAGGATTAAGTGCGGGGTCGGGTGCTAATTGTTGTCAGTGTGCTGGAGGCAACTTGTACCCGAATACTTACCCATATATCTCTCCTTCAGAGAATGTGGTGTGCTAGGGAGGTGATCAGTTAGGTGCAAAAGGTGTATGTGGATTTGCAATTAGTGTATGTGGTCGAGTGGTTGTGGTTGTGTGTCTGCTGTCGTGGTGCTGCCTGAATAAAAATCTATGTCGTGAAGAGATATACGCTGCAACAACTCAGGGAAAAATCTCACTTCAGAATTTACCAAGAGTGAAAATAGTTAATCAAAATAAACAGCAGTAAAAACTACTCACATTAATTGAAACCAAATATTTAATTCACCGCACAAATTTTAGGATACCACGCATAACTTGCAACACATAAATAAATGTTGGGACAATAAACCTAGCAGTGACGTCTACAATGAAAGCGGTAAATTGACATGGTCCTGAGGAAACGTCTTTAGTACAGGGGCACACTCCTCTTCTATCAAGGAAAGCGGGTTGACTAGTTGAAGAACGCATCCCTCTTGGTCGGGCCTCAATGGTCTGCCTATGGCGATCTGGGGATTTAAATCAGCGAGGCTCTGGAGACAACCCATTACTCGTTGGGTCAAACGCTCTTGAGCGATGACATACTGGGCAAGGTTGGCCAGTACTGGGTCTCTCTCAATTCGTCCACCGGGAAAAGATGCTACTTCTCCGGGTGCTGCACGACTCGGGAAGTAATAATACCCTCATTCGCTAGCATAGGGTACCACGAATCGAAGGCGAGCAAGCGCTTCGTACGCAGCAGCTTCTATGGCCATTTGCGGAGTCGGCATAGATTTCCCCACGAAGGAGACTTCTGTTGGGTCTTGGTTTGGTTTGCGGGAGGGATGTGCACCACTGCCCAATATTTCGAGGTGGATGGGGTGATCCTCAATTTGAGTAACTCGTACTGGGGTGGATGGGTAGAACTCATGGTTCTGGAGGTAAAGTCCCACAATATTTTAACAAAACTACCTGGGGTTGCATCTGGAGTTCTCAGATAAATACTAGGGCTTGGCATGGCAAAGAAATGGCTGTGAGAGTTGTGTACAAGCTGAGGGGTACTTGGCAAGGTCACGAGGTGGCCTTTTATATAGCATCTGGGTTGGGTCATTTATTATGGTGTGGGGCAACTAGTTTGTCGGTTCTGCTCTATGGGGTCGGGGTCAATGCTATAGATACACATATCTCACAAAAGTGATGTATTACTGTGGGTGTCGTCGGGGTGGTTTTTGGTAGCTACGCTTGGGATTAAAAAAATGCGACCGTACACCAACATACTTATGCATGGATACTATTTAAAATAGGGGCGCACAAGTAGACGACATTTAATTATGGCGATACAAGATCACAAAATTACAGGGCGTGGACATACTAAGACTCGGTACTACTCGAGTGACTTAGTCTACCTCGTTAATATCTAAGCGGGCGTGCCTTGGGGACGTCGAGGCTTCTCCATGGGCTTCACCATCGGGGTTAGTTGGATGGAGTTGAGGGGCTGCAGGGTCGGGGTAGCGATGATGACCATCGCAGGGTTGTTGGCCACAATCCCGTTGGAGCTTGTTCCTAAAAGGCGACGAAGCACTTCTGGGACACCAAAGTATTTTGGTCGATGGCTGGGGCAGACCTCAAGGACTCGATCGGTTGTCCGAACAGCACGACTGGGTTGTCGGTGTTGGGATCATCTTCTCCTCTTGCCGGGGCTCGGCGAACCAGTTCTCCATGAGCTGCGATCAGATCAAGGGTGATTTGATCGAACAGTTCCTCTAGTGCACTTACATAGCGCACCAGATGCAACAATGCAGGATCTGCCTCGTGATCTCCGTTGGCAACTTGGGGTGGCCTACCATACCCGTCACGGCTAGGGTAGTAGTAGAACGAGCGACAGTTAACTCTGGGCGACAAGTGCCTGAGTTGAACTATAGCCTCTCGAGCAGTTAGTTGGATGGCTTGTGGCTCAAAGGAAGTTGTCCTTCCAGTGAACCTGTAGGGGCGTTCTGGCGATAGACCCCTACCATAGACGTGCACAGTGGCCCAGAATTGACGGCTCTCACCGCTCATGGGCCCTTGGTACACAACATATTCTAGGGGCTCTTCTAACACAAAGACACGACGGGTGAGGTTTTCTAGCACGGTCACAAAACCTCCAAGGTTGGTTGCTATGGTCTCATTGTGCACAATGGGGCCAGGCATTATAGCTTGGTTTGGGAAGAGGCTATGCTGTGCTCGGTTGAGGCTAGCGCGCCCTTTTTATAGAAAAAGGGGACAGAGTCTTCCTTCGCACGCTTGCGAAAGAGACTATTTTGGTGTCAGTCACTGGTGCATACGTGATCGACAGGCTAGGCTGATAGGTTGGGCACCGACTACCAAAAAGGTGTCGGGGTCACTGTGTGGCTATCTTACACGAGAAGCTTGGCCGGGGTTAGCTTAAGGTCTGGTGGATTGGTTAACCTAGGTTTATCGACCTGGCTAAGATAGGGTTAGCCATTGGTCAGCCTGCCTCTGATACCAAGGTTGTCACGACTGGTTTTTCAGGATATATTCCCCAGAAAATGGTCCTTGTGCTCACCAGCCCCAGGATTACTGTTAGCTGATGAGGCACCAACTTGATATAGAAATTCCAACCAAAATACATAATATGTAGTACAAGACCATTCTGGCCTATGAGTACAACACAAGGTTTCTAGTGGCTGATGGCGGAAGTGGTTTGTGGTTCATCAGCGTCTATGAGACTCCATTTACCACAGGAACAGCTGACCTGGATAACTCCTATCTTCACGAGGCTGCTATCACCATTGCGTAGGTTCTGGGGCTGTCATCGCAACGCTCCTCTCCATGCAAGAAATCTGGCCAAGACAATAGCCAGGTACAAGCCAGTGAGTACTTTGAATGTACTCGCAAACATTATGAACACAGGTATAATATAACAAATGATAATCATGCTCTGAAATATTCTATGATCACCAGTCACAAGTCATGATCCATGTTCTGGTTTAGCAAAAAATTTTCCTGCATGATAAGCATAAGAAATATATTTCACACCAATCAGATAGAATCACCACTCATCATACCTTACCATGCCTTACCGGACATAACCATCTCGACAAAGAACTAGAGGCAAGCTCGTGTCTATCAAAGACAGAGACTTTCCCGGATTCCTTCCGATAGGCATGAAAGGCATAAGAGGGTGATTACTATCCGAAGCATATCAAATTCCAACAGCAAGGAATCATTATTATGCACTCATGAATATGATCATAGCACCACATAAAATACCGAATACTTCGCGTCACGGTGGTGTCGTATATGCATCAAATGACACACAACAAATATTATGCCGGGGTTCAGAATGCTTGCCTTCAAGGGTATGCAAGTGGGGTGCACTTTTTGAAAGTTGCCTTCTTCTTCAAAATCCTATTTTACGAAAATATGAATTAACACATAGCCCCAAAACAGTACAAAAAAGTTGTTTGGAAAATTTTCAAATAAATATGAAAATAAACTAGACAACATTTGAGAAACAACAGAAAAAGAATCAAATCAATTGGACTTGAATTTTAAAAGTTATAGCCAGTCAAAGTTTAGTCAAAACTGTGTTTTTAAAAAGAATCAGAAAAAGAAAACGGTTCGGGGGCTTACGTTTTCCCCTAGCGAAAGAGTATTCGGTGGAATACATTTCCACTTAAGCCAGCGTGGGTCAACTCGTGGGTCCCTTGGGCCCACTGGTCAGGTTTGACCAATCGCACGTGCCTTCTTTCTCCTCTTGTCGGGCAGAGGTGGAGCTCCGGCGATTGCCGCCGACGAACAGCGGCTCTCCACGGGATTCTGAGGGCAGGGATGGATCCGCCAGTCCAGGGCTGTCCTCCCAGTGGTCGAGAGGGTGTGGGGACAAAGGGGGTTGCCGGAGGCGAGCTCCACGGCGGACAGTGGCTTCTTGTTGATCGGGGTCTTGAGCTATGGTGGCTCCCAATCGGGTTTGAGAGGTGGGGTGGCTCCGCAAGGTCAAGGGGAGTCAGACGGTGGCACTGGATGGACTGGGGAGGCCCTGCTCGCGACGAATAGGACCGGAGCGTGGCGGCGGCCGAACTAACCGGAGACGGGGAAGACAGCCTCCCTCCATCGATTGCTGGCTATGGGAGCACTAGAGGGATGGCCTGAGGTCGCCTGAAGGTCTGGACGAGCTCGGGGTCCCTATTTATAACGTAACTAGGTCACTTCCGCGGTGGTCGGGGATAAGATCAGCGGTGAGCTGCTTCTGTGGCCGTAGGCGACGTGGCGATGCAGGGGCGGCTTGGAGGAGCGAATGGATGAGCTCGGGCTGTTCAGGGGCGAGCTAGCACGCGACTGTGGTTCGGGCGGCGCCGTCCATGGCCGGAGCCTGTAGCGGCCGTCCGCTAGCTGCCATGGCCGACCTAACGGTGGTGCTACTGGGCTCCAGGGGTGGCCTGGATGGTTCTGATGAGCGTATGAGGACGGGTGTGGCTCTGCAGGCGAGCAAAGGCCAGGGCACGGGGTAAGCGAACGTGACGGCTCGGTTGCACGTGCGCGTGCAAAACATGCGCTCCAGGCGGCCCAGAGCACGCGCGCCATGTGCTCGACGGAATGCCAAGGTGGCCTATAGAGCTTGGGTGACAATGCAAAATAACAGAACAAGTTCAGAGGTGGCTAGGAGATTAGGGGACATGCTGGTTTGTCTAGAGTGGCAAGATCACAATGCAAATATGAAACTATGCCAAAACTGTTCATGAACACAAGGTTCTCGACAGAATGCCATGGGCATCTAGGCATCTCTTTGGGTGGCCAAAAACTCCATATCAGAGTCTCTTTAGATGATAAAGAGGGTGGCAAGGTTAGTTTGACAAAAATAAAAACTCCCTAGTGCAAGTTTTTGAGAAAACCAAATCTGGACAGAAAATAAAGGGCATTATTGCATGGACCAAAAATACTCCAATGGGTCCAATCTCCTGGACTTAAGGGTTTGGTAGGCTGGTCTATAAGCAGCACAAATCCCAAGGCAACAAGAGCAAGATAAAATATGGTTGAAGTACAAAACACTAAACTTGACCAGAATGAAGATGAGGATGATTTGCTCAAAATTTTCAAAGAACACCAATGGGTTTTTGCATATAGTTGAATTATACACTACTACTAACATCCCCCAAATTTGGTGGGATCTTTATAGAAATATTTAAATAGGTTGTAGTGCAAATTACAAACTGGACCAGATTTGAAAACTTGAGGTAGGGCTCAAAATCTCCAAATGACTAAAAGAGAGTTTTGCATGAAAGTGATGTAGGAATATCACATGTCATCCCAAAATTTTGGTGGAATGTTTAGAGGAGTATTTAAAAGGGTTGTAGTGCAAATGGGACCCTAAAATTTATGAAAAATCATTTTTAAAGAAATAAAGCTCAGAATTTTTTTTGTAGAAATAATCCCACTGATAAAAAGAAATGGTCTTGGGAAGGTATACAAGTCCATCAATATTTTTGAAAGGTTTCCACCTAGCAGGAAAAACTCAAAAATTCAGAGGGACAGAGTGATATGAAACTAAAAGATAAAACCAGAAAATAAAAATTTAATTCAAGGTCAATTTTTTTGGGGTGTTACATGCTTCTATGACATATGCTTTCTTGGCAGCTATGAGGATGATCCTCAAGTTCCGGACCCAGTCTGTATAGTTGCTACCGTCGTCTTTCAGTTTGGTTTTCTCTAGGAATGTGTTGAAGGTCAGGTTGACATGAGCGTGGGCCATTTGATCTACAAGACATTTTGCAAAAGTTTTAGACTAAGTTCACGATAATTAAGTTCATCTAATCATATTATTTAATGAACTCCCACTCAGATAGACACCCTCTAGTCATCTAAGTGATATATGATCCGAGTCAACTAGGCCGTGTCCGATCATCACGTGAGACGGACTAGTCATCATCGGTGAACATCTTCATGTTGATCGTATCTTCTATATGACTCATGTTCGACCTTTCGGTCTCTTGTGTTTCGAGGCCATGTCTTTACATGCTAGGCTCGTCAAGTCAACCTAAGTGTTTTGCATGTGTAAATCTGGCTTACACCCGTTGTATGTGAACGTTAGAATCTATCACACCCGATCATCACGTGGTGCTTGGAAACAACGAACTTTTGCAATGGCGCACAGTTAGGGGAAACACTTTCTTGAAATTATTATGAGGGATCATCTTATTTACTACCGTCGTTCTAAGCAAATAAGATGAAAAAACATGATAAACATCACACGCAATCAAATAGTCACATGATATGGCCAATATCATTTTGCTCCTTTGATCTCCATCTTCGGGGCGCCATGATCATCATCGTCACCAGCATGACACCATGATCTCCATCATCAAGATCTCCATCATCATGTCTCCATGAAGTTGTCTCGCCAACTATTATTTCTACTACTATGGCTAACGGTTTAGCAAAGAAGTAAAGTAATTACATGGCATTATTCAGTGACACGCAGGTCATACAATAAATAAAGACAACTCCTATGGCTCCTGCCGGTTGTCATACTCATCGACATGCAAGTCATGATTCCTATTACAAGAACATGATCAATCTCATACATCACATATATTTCATTCATCACATCCTTTTTGGCCATATCACATCACAAGGCATATGCTGCAAAAACAAGTTAGACGTCCTCTAATTGTTGTTGCATGTTTTTACGTGGCTGCTATAGGGTTCTAGCAAGAACGTTTCTTACCTACGCCAAAACCACAACGTGATATGCCAATTTCTATTTACCCTTCATAAGGACCCTTTTCATCGAATACAGTCCGACTAAGGCGGGAGAGACAGACACCCGCTAGCCATCTTATGCAACTAGTGCATGTCAGTCGGTGGAACCTGTCTCACGTAAGTGTATGTGTAAGGTCGGTCTGGGCCGCTTCATCCCATGATGTCGCCGAAACAAGATAAGACTAGTAGTGGCAAGTAAATTGACAAAATCTACGCCCACAACAAAACTGTGTTCTACTCGTGCATAGAAACTACGCATAAACCTGGCTCTGATACCACTCTTGGAGATCGTTGCAGAAAATATTTTTTTTCTATGCATCACCAAGATCAATATGTGGAGAAACTAGCAACGGTAGAGAGAGGAGTGCATCTTCATACCCTTGAAGACAGTGAGACGGAAGCGTTGCAAGAACGCGGATGAGGGAGTCATACTCGAAGCGATTCAGATCGTGGTGGATTCTGATCTTAGCGCCGAACAACGGCACCTCCGTGTTCAACACATGTGCAGCCCGGTGATGTCTCCTGCACCTTGATCCAGCTAGGAGGAGGGAGATGTTGAGGAAGAGGGGCTCCAACAGCAGCACGACGGTGTGGTGGTGAAGGAGTGGCAGTACTCCGGCAGGGCTTCGCCAAGCTCTTGAGGAGGAGGAGAGATGTTGGGGAGGGGAGGGGCTGCACCTTAGGTGTGGTGCTGCAGCCCTCCCCTCGCCCCTCTATTTATAGGAGAAGGGGGAAGTGGGCCGGGCCCTCTAGATGAGATCTAGAGGGGGGGCAAGGGGAGGGGGCTTGCCCTCCAAGCAAGGGGGCGCCCTCTTTAGGGTTCCCCCACAACCCTAGGTGCATGGGCCCAAGGGGGATGCGCCCAGCCCTCCAAGGGCTGGTTCCCTTCCCTCTACGGCCCATGAGGCCCTCCGAGATAGGTGGCCCCTCCCGGTGGACCCCCGGAACCCCTCCGGTGGTCCCGGTACAATACGGGTATGCCCCCGAACTTTTCCGGTGACCGTATGACAACTTCCCATATATAAATCTTCACCTCTGGACCATTACGGAACTCCTCGTGATGTCCGTGATCTCATCCGGGACTCCGAGCAACATTCGGTAATCACATACAAGTCTTCCTAATAACCCTGTGTCATAGAACCTTAAGTGTGTAGACCCTACGGGTTCGGGAATCAAGCTGACATGACCGAGACAGCTCTCCGGCCAATAACCAACAACGGGATCTGGATACCCATGTTGGCTCCCACATGTTCCATGATGCTTTCATCAGATGAACCACGATGTCGAGGATTCAAGTAATCCCGTATGCAGTTCCCTTTGTCAATCGGTACGTTACTTGCCCGAGATTCGATCATCGGTATCCCAATACCTCGTTCAATCTCGTCACCGGCAAGTCACTTTACTCGTTACATAATGCATGATCCCATGACTAACCACTTAGTCACATTGAGCTCGTTATGATGATGCTTTACCGAGTGGGCCTAGAGATACCTCTCCGTCATACAGAGTGACAAATTCCAGTCTCGATTCGTGCCAACCCAACAGACACTTTCGGAGATACCTGCGGTGCACCTTTATAGTCACCCAGTTACGTTGTGACGTTTGGTACACCCAGAGCACTCCTACGGTATCCGGGAGTTACACAATCTCATGGTCTAAGGAACTGATACTTGACATTAGAAAAGCTTTAGCAAACAAACTACACGATCGTGTGCTGTGCTTAGGATTGGGTCTTGTCCATCACATCATTCTCCTAATGATGTGATCCCGTTATCAATGACATCCAATGTCCATAGTTAGGAAACCATGACCATCTGTTGCTCAACGAGCTAGTCAACTAGAGGCTCACTAGGGACATGTTATGGTCTATGTATGCACACCTGTATCACGGTTTTCGGTTAATACAATTATAGCATGAACAATAGACAATTATCATGAACAAGGAAATATAATAATAATCATTTTATTATTTCCTCTAGGGCATATTTCCAACAATATATTCTTTCACTACTTCTTTGTCTTGAACTGATATGATTTGAACGGTGTCTCTATTTTGATTTGGCAAGACAATGCAGTGACCATAGGACATAGATATATGTTTGTTTGATGCTTTTATTATGTACTAGTACATGGCAATAGAAGACTTGGTAGTTTAATCCTGTCCACCTTACTAATGAACTGGTTCACCGAAATGAGTTTCACATACTAGTACAAGCTAAACCTGTTATGTGTCTACTTGTTTCTTCTTTTAGAATGCTGACAGAATATTGGGGAAGAGTGCCTTATTAAGCAATGGTAAAGGAAGTAATGCAGATAGGGTTCAGGATAGTGAGACATCCTTGTTGGTCTCCAACAAAGCTGATAAAACAACTAAGGAAGACTATCTTGCAGACAGTGAGACAACCCCAAAGTCCTGTCTTGGTTTAGTGTTCGAGTTACTGGCTACTACCGCCTGCACAAGCTTAAACTCACTGTCTGAATCATTTCAGTTTCTTGAGTCTCAACTACAAGCTGAAAGACATCGATCAGCTATGCTGCGACAAGAAGCGGAAGGACTGCAGAAGTCCCTGGAGCATTCAGATGCATACTTTCTGGTGCAACAACAAGCGTTGGAGGATTTTAGCACCAAACAGGACAAAGCTAGTAAGCTTGCTAAGCCTATTGCCAGCATGGTGGATACTCAGGATAACATTTCTTGAGCTCTTCTAAATTTGTTTCAGTTATGCTCTTGTTTTGCTGCCGTGTTTATTTGCACTGGTGGCCAATTTTGACGGCTGGTGCATGTAATATGTTGCTTTGTTCCCTATATTTGCATTGGTGGCGAACTTTTATGCCTAGTGGATGTAATATGTGTAATAGCAATAATAGGCTAGCGATAATTGCTTGCTCATTTATTTCCTTATTGTCTTGTTTAGTTGTTTTCTTGTAGTCACTGCAGTTCTTTTTCTGTGTTTTCTAGTGGCCACAATAACCTATTTTTGGTAACTAGGCCACAATAATCATGGAAACGCACGGACTGTTGTAACCATGGGCCTCCTGCGGGCCGTATGATCCATGGGCCTTCTACGGGCCGTAGGATCAATTGGCCTTCTATACGGGCCGTAGGATCCACGGGCCTTCTATGGGCCATATGATCCATGGGCCTTCTACGGGCCGTACGATCCATGGGACTTTTACGGGCCATAGGATCCATGGGCCTTCTATGGGGCATATAATCATTTGGCCAATCACGGGCCCTACTATTCATGGACCATAATGGGCCATTAATAGGCCGTAGTTGGACTAGGAAAGGGGGTAACCTACTCCTACTTGGAGTAGGACTCCCCCCCTTGGCCGGCCCCCTCATCTCCTCCTTTATATACGGGAGAGGGGGGCACCCCATAGACAGACAAGTTGATCTTTAGCCGTGTGCGGTGCCCCCCTCCACAGTTTTCCACCTCGGTCATATTGTCGTAGTGCTTAGGCGAAGCCCTGCGCCGGTAACTTCATCATCACCGTTATCACACCATCGTCCTGACGGAACTCTCCCTCGGCCTCAGCTAGATCTAGAGTTCGAGGGACGTCACCGAGCTGAACGTGTGTAGATCGTGGAGGTGCCATGCGTTCGGTACTTGATCGGTTGGATCGCGAAGACGTTCGACTACATCAACCGCGTCACTCAACGCTTCCGCTTTCGGTCTATGAGGGTACGTGGACACACTCTCCCCTCTAGTTGCTATGCATCACATAGATAGATCTTGTGTGATCGTAGGATTTTTTTTTGAAATTACTGCGTTCCCCAACAGTCGGCCCCTCGGTGACCCCCTAACCTAGCTCTTCCTCCTATATATTCACATATATCCCAAAACCCTCAAAAGCATCCACGAATACACTTTTCCACCACCGCAACCTTTTGTTCCCATGAGATCCCATCTTGGGGTCTTTTCTGGCATCCTATCGGAGGGGGATTCGATCACATAGGGCATCTACATCAACTCTATTGCCCTTCCGATGAAGTTTGAGCAGTTTACCTCAGACCTACGGGTCCATAGCTAGTAGCTTGATGGCTTCTTCTCTATCTTCGATTCTCAATACCATGTTCTCCTCGATGTTCTTGGAGATCTATCCGATGTAATCTTCTTTTGCGGTGTGTTTGTCGAGATCCAATGAATTGCGGATTTATGATTAGCTTATCTACGAATATTATTTGAATCTTCTCTGAATTCTTATATGCATGATTTGATGTCTTTGTATTTATCTTTGAATCATCGGTTTGGTTTGGCTAACTAGATTGGTTTTTCTTGCAATGGGAGAGGTGCTTAGCTTGGGGTTCAATCTTGCAAGATTTCATCCAGTGACAAAGTAGGGTTAGCGAGACACATATTGCATTGTTGTCATCGAGGATAAAAAGATGGTGTATTCATCAAATTACTTGAGGTTATTCCTCTACATCATGTCATCTTACTTAAGGCGTTACTCCATTCTTTATGAACTTAATACTCTAGATGCATGCTAGATAGTGGTCGATGTGTGGAGTAATAGTAGTAGATGCAGCCAGGAGTCAGTCTACTTGACACGGACGTGATGCCTATATTTCATAATCATTGCCTTGGATATTGTCATAACTTTGCGCTTTTCTATCAATTGCTCGACAGTAATTTGTTCACTCACCATATTATTTGCCTTCATGAGAGAAGCCTCTAGTGAAACTTATGGCCCCCGGGTCTATTTTCCATTATATTAGTTTTCGATCTTCTATTTTCCATCATATTAGTTTCTGATCTACTATTTTGCAACCTTTTATTTTCATATCTATAAACCAAAAAACCCAAAAATATTTTATCTTTTGTTTAGTTCTACTTATCTCTATCAGATCTCACCTTTGCAAGTAACTGTGAAGGGATTGACAAACCCTTTATCGCGTTGGGTGCAAGTGTTTGATTGTTTGTGTAGGTGCATCTATTGGGGACTTGTGCGTTCCTCCTACTGGATTGATACCTTGGTTCTTAACTAAGGGAAATACTTATCTCTACTGTGCTGCATATCCCTTTCCTCTTCAAGGAAAAAACCAACGCAAGCTCAAGAAGTAGTAGGAAGAATTTCTGGCGCCAATGTTGGGGGGATCTACGTCAAGCCTACCATGTACCCATCATAAAACTCTCATCTCTTGAATTACATTATTCACCATTTGCCTCTCGTTTTCCTCTCCCCTACTTCTAAAACGATTTTCGAAAATATTTTCCTTTTTATTCGACCTTCTTCCCCCCGATCTTTTGTATGCCTAAACTCATCACCATGAGTGACTTTGGTATGGTAGAAACTGATGATGTCCTGACTCCTAAAATTGGACGTTCAGGAAATCTGGATGTTAAAACTTTTGTTTTGGGGCAAGGGAATTTTATGGGAAAAGAACATATACAAGAATTTTTCAACTGTGTAGGCAATTTGCCTCTCAATGATGTTCCCATACTTAAAATGACTAAAACTTATGCGGAATCTACTTCAGCACTAGATCTGGAATTTGAACATAGATTTATCTGTACTCATCCTACTTTGCAAAGATTGTTTTATGAGCTACCCGTGATAAAAGATCCTAAAGCTAAAGAGATAGCTACCCAAGTTCTTAAGGATGAGTTTGATCACATAGTATGGGAAGCTAGGGAAATTATTGGTCATTACTGAATGAATCGTGAAAACCCGGTGATAGATGAGATTCTTTACAATAGTGACAATGCTTTGAGACATTTGTTTGGAAATAATCAAATTTTTGATGAGAATCTTGTCGTGGAAAGGTCACAGCAGATGTCCTAGCAAAAGGACTTAATCGTGGGGCCATCACAACTAGGTAGCTTAAAGGGGTTAAAATGGGACAAAGGACATGGGAGTTTATACTGGTTCGGCCCCGTGCGGTGAAGGTAAAGGCCTAATCCAGTTTGAGGTGGTATTGCTTATGTCTCGATTACCAGGGAGTGAATCCGCTTGACCTAGCTTTCGATTTGTTGTTTCTTGCCCTGAACCGCCGCCGGGTCATCCCTTTATATACACAGGTTGACGCGCAGCGGCTCTCAGAGTCCCGGCCAGCTCATAGACAACGTGTCCGGCTTGGTGACTATCTGTTATTGCCTTACAATACAAGTCTTACATAAGGCGGTTTATTTCTATGGGCCTAAAGTTGCCCTTGGGCCTTGGGCCCTTATCTCGAACCGCCATCTTCAATATTGTCGTGGGCTTCATATGATGAATCGCTAACATTAGGCGCTAGATTGATTTGAACTGGTTCATGTCAATCTTCAACACTTTAGAAAAAATCTTCCCTTCTTCATTTGTTCGGGAATTCATAACCCACCATGACGTCATCTTATGAATTTGGGATAACCCGCCATAACGTCACCTGTCATTTAATTCACACAACATCCAACATATCTCAATAGATCTTTACCTTAATAACCGTCTCGAGAATCGAGGCGCCTGGGCAGCTGGATAACCACGTTTTGGCCTCCTCGTTTTTCACGCCCACTTATCAGCTACCTCCTTGTAAATAGCCATGACCAGTCTTTCCTCATTCTCCCCCTTTCCATCATCTTCTTCCTCTCGCGACTCTCTGCCGCTCGAGCTCCACCGCCGCTGCGAAGCACCTCGTCCTCCTCGTCCCTGGCCGCTGCATCAACCTGCGTCGGACCAGAGTTCGCCGGTGCTCCACCATAGTTGAATCTGCATCTGTAAGTGCTCCTATTCCAACACCTCAGATCGCATTAGGGTTTGGCTGTTCTTCGTGTTCTTCAAAGTTCTTCCTTAGTGCCTACACTATGGCCCTCTTTGATATGAAAACAGCACAGAACTTATGCGGTAGTAGTTTTGCCTCTGCCTTCAATACCAGCAGATCCTTTTCCTTGAAGATTAGAGCATATGAACTCATATGTACTAGTTTTTTAGGTCTTCATTTATTTCATTTTTCTGAATTGCTGCTGATCCAAAATAATAATTGCAATCTTTGAAACTTGTTTGTGTGGTACTTAGCCAAAAAACTACATCTTGATAGATCCACCTAGTCATGGCGGCTCATATCACCAGCTGTAGTTAAGGTCAATGCTCAATAAATTCTTGTTTTGATAGACATCAAACTGCTCATGGCGGCTTATATAACCTATTGTAATTAGTCATATACCATTAGGCCCCTTTTTAAGTCCCCATTCTGAATATGTATTGTAACACTTTCCTTCCGGCTTAAATTTGAACCGACAATTTTTTTCTTTTAGGCTTCCTTCTTCATAATGCTGCCAAAAACAACCACTTCCTGTAACTGGGTTCGCTCCATCATCATGGAGAACACCCTTCAAGACTTTGTGAAAACCGGTTATTTGCCGGAGAAGTCTGTCATGTCTTACCTTGCCCCCAAGCCGGAAGAAGAAAAACCGCAGCCAAAGGAAGGCGAAGTTATTGTCTTTACTGATCATATGAACCGGGGCTTCTCACCGCCCGACTCTAAGTTCTTCCGCGATGTTCTGCACTTCTTCAACCTTCATCCACAAGACATCGGACCCAATTCCGTGTCAAATATCTGCAATTTCCAAGTGTTCTGCGAAGATTACCTTCAAGAGGAGCCCACTTTTGAATTATTCCGAGAGTATTTTTACTTGAACCGCCAGAACGAGTTCTCCAATGGACCTAGTTTGGAACTTGGTGGGATCTCAATCCAACGACGAAGAGACGCAATTTTCCCTTATGCACAATCACCGAGTCATCCAAAGGACTAGAACCAGACATGGTTCTACCGCCAGGACACTTCTCCGGCTGGTGAGAACGGACTGCCCGGCTTTCGTGCCCTGCGCCTTGAATCAAACCATCCTCTCGCTGACAAGCTATCAGCTGCTGATCGCAAGAAACTCGCCCCTACAATCACCAAGGTCAAGGCTCTGCTGGGGAACGACTTAACTGGCATTGACTTGGTGCGATACTGGGTTGCTTGGCGGATTATCCCTTTGAGCTGCCACTTTGGCTTAATGTGCACCTACACCGGTAGCACAATGGATCCACTGGACCATAGCTTTGAGGAGTTAACTGATGACACTATCAATGAGATGACAAAATCTCTCTTGAATGAGAGCCCAACTGATTGCTGCAAAGTGGGCCTAAGCCCTTTCTGCGCATCTAACCCGGCACCAGAAGTAAGCCGCGAACTAGCTATTTTGCTTTCATCTTTAGTATTTTGTCTTAATTAAACCTTGATGATTTTTCATAGGCTGATGATGACTTCTGGAAGCAAGAATATGACCATGAGGCTGCAAAAAGAGCTAGAAAGGCCAAGAAAGCCCCCAGCAGAGCCACCACGAAGAAGAGGGGAAAGAAGCCCAATGCTAATGAATTGCTTCAACTGGAGGACACTTCTGAGTCAGAGGTAGCCCTTGATTCTCTTATCTCTTTTTTCAACCATCTTATTGACACTGGCTATCATCAGGATGACACGGGAACGAGCCAGGGAGTGGAAGAAGAGGTAACTATCATTTCCTCCGACTCCGAGCCTTTGCCAAGAAAAAAAATCCAAAGAGTAACTCAGAAAGTAAGATTTTCACACCCCTTAGCTCATGTGGATCCTCACTTTATTTTGAAGCAACAGCAGCACGAGAGTTGGAGATAGACTCGGACGAGCAAGGATGTTGAGATCTCCTCCGGCTTACCGAACACACCGAGAAAGCATGGAAATGAGGTCACCCCTAACTTAAACTTTTCTTATCCTTTGGCGGGTCTCACTCGTCAACCGCTCAATTCTTCCGACTCAAATTACCAAGAAACGTCTCATTCCTCTTCCGACGATTCAATTCAGTCCAATATGCCGGCTTTCAAGACTGTTCCCGGGTAATAACAATTACTCGTTCTCTCATTATGCTTTTTTGATACTTATACTAACCTCTTATGACTTATGCAAAGGAAAAGCCAAGCCCACTAAAAATGCGAGGGTGAATAAACTGGTCAAACATCCAAAAGTTACCGTACCGGAGCAACAAACGGCGGTACCTGAAGCCTCAGTTCCTCCACCATCGGAGCCGGTTCTCAATGACCCGCCATCGACTTCTGACCCTCCTGTGGAGCAAACCGATGATGATCATTTGAATCCTGAAACTTCCAGCCCAGTGAAGATGGTTGACCATCAATATGATGACATGGTGATCACGGGCACCAGCTGTAGAGAGCCGGGAGGCCTACTCTTTTAGCTAAGCATTCTACCAAGGAAGAACACTTGGAGTAGCACAAGGAGCGATTTGATGTTGCCAATTATGCTCAACTGAGCATTGGTGAAATATACTCAGGCTTTGTCAGTCAAGTTCACAGCAGTCGCGATCTTGAAGTTGACATGGTAAAGCAGATGCACCAGAAATTTGAGGTATGCCCTCTTCCATTCTTTAAGTTATGCATATCCTGCCAGCCCCCAAGTCTACTGCTCATGATGAATTTTGAATATGCTGTAGACTTGATCACCATGAACATGAAATAATAACCTATGAAAGAATCCTTTCAAAATCCGGCTTTTAAGACTTCCGGTCTAAAATAGATGTCTTGAATAGCACTGAACTCGTAGCCCCCAAGGGCCAGTTTAATCTGCATGAATGAGCCGGTCCTTCGTACTATTGAAAATAGTGAAGACTCGTGTAGTTCTTGTGAGCCGGCTTTGGCTGTTTGTAGTATAAACAGATCGTAAAAACTGAGTAATATGCATTAGCCCCCAAGTGCCAAGTACTCTTGCTCGCAAAGTGCTTGGGACTTATTTACATAAGCCGCCACATGAATAAAGTTTTCGACAGACATTAGCCCCCAAGTGCCAAGTGTTGTTGCTTGCAAAAGGCTTGGGACTTAATATGTTGAACTAGCCGTGCATAATGATTTTGATCTGGTGTATGAACAGACCACCACTGCTCAACTTGAATCAGAGCTGTCTGATTTGAAGACTCGTATGGAGCTGCAAGAGGCTGAGACCCAGAAGGCGAATTCAAAGTTCGAATTCAGCGTGGGTGAGGCAGAAAAGCTGAAAACCGGCTTTGAAGCTGAAAAGTGTGCCTGGGCTGAAGAAAAACTGGCTTTGACACAACGAGCTGAGAAGGCGGAGGCGGCTCTCCAAGAAGCGATAACTGAACTCACCGGCTTTAAACGCCAGGTGTCTCAGATGGTTTCTGCTATTTTGGTAATTCGCCTTACGACCATCAAATTTGAACATCTTTCTTGATGAAATGGTCTGCTCTTAACCCGTCTTTGATTATTATGCAGGTCCTCGGAGTAGCAACCTCAACCAAAACATGCTTGTGAAGCTGAAGGCGGTTTACACACTAGTGGAGCAGCTTTACACCGGTGCTTAGCGTGCCCTGGCCATAGTTTCTCCTGGTTGATTTGTTAAGGAAGTTGTCCGTTCTGCCTAAGAGATTCAGTTAGATGAAGCGATCATGTGCAAGAGCCGGGGATGTGACTGCTTTAAGCCATGCCAAGGCATGGTTACCAGAACTAGACACGGCCGGCATCTCCACCGGGTACCCAAGCTTTAAGGAGGACGGCACTGTGTTTGACAAGAAAGACTTTACCACTTGCGTGAAGAACATACGTCCTCTAGCCAGTCTAATTGCCAGCAAGACAGATCTCGCCAAGTATCAACCGGCTTATGATTTGCAAAATCAGAAGATTCCAACTCCGTCCTACAAAGTGAAGGCCCTTATCCCCCCAATCCATAAGCACACTTTCGCTCCTGAAGTTGACCCGTCCAAGCTTATTGATGATGAGGCTGAATTCCAAGCTTTGAGTGGCATTGACTGGTCATCACCAACCTTCCAGGAGGTAGAACGGGACGAAGAATCGGTGAGGGATCACCCGGAAGCATCAGGCCATCAAGAAGATTGATCCGCTGGGGCGGGTCATATTGTGTGATCTTCTGAAAAACAACTAACCCTTTGGACTCCGGGAGTCATGTAATATGGTAGAAATAACTTTTGCTCTGCCGTTCCATTGTGCATGTTTCATGCTTAACACTGTTAACCTGCCACTTGATACTTACTTTTGAGTGGTATGAAAAAATTTCAATTTCATCCTGCACACAAGTAAATCAAAAGATCCCTTGGCGGTTTACCGCAGGGCGGGTCATAATATCTCGTGTGCAACTACTGATGCTTAAAGCAGTTATGGATAAGGTTGTTTGAACCTTAATTGAAACATAACAATGATATCATACTTGAGATGTAGACCTGCACTGCCAGTTTATGACACCTTGTGCAGTAAGGGTGAGCACCCAAAGCTTTTAGAAGCCAATATGTCCAAGTGATGGATATCATCATATATAGGCGGCTTGCCGCCTCTTTATTAAGCCGGGTAATAGACACCATGGGTAAGCTTCAAATATGAGCTGTGAAAGTAAAGGCTGCATGGCCGGAATTACTTTGAACCAAAAGGCAAGATAGTGTCAAGAAGAACCAGAGAAATTTAAAAAAATCAAGCGAAATGTCAAAAAAGCGAGGCTATGGTTCGAATACGACCAGTAAGCCGGACCAAAAGGGTTAATAGCTATGATTCGAATACGACCAGGAAACCCCCTAATGGTTTTTGGCATTGTGCTGATCAAAGGGGTACCGACAGCTATGATTCGAATACGATCAGGAAGCCCCCCAGTGACCCAAGTGTTTAACAGCTATGATTCAAATAAGATCATGAGCCGGACCACGAGGGGTTAATAGCTGTGTTTCGAATACAATCCAGCCCCCAAGTGATCTAAGTGTTTACGGCTATGGTTCGAATACGACTAGGAAGCCGATGAAAAGGGGTTAATAGCATGATTCGAATATGATCAGCCCCCATTTGGTCTAAGTTTTTAACGTCTATGATTTGAATACGATCATGAGTCGGACCACGAGGGGTTATAGCTGTGATTCGAATACGACCAAGCCCCAAGTGATCAAAATGTTTGCGGCTATGGTTCGAATACGACCAGGAAGACGGCTAAAAGGAGTTAATAGCGATGGTTCGAACACGACCCACCCCCATTTGGTCTTTTGAATTATGATGACGAAGACGCACGAGTGTTGAAGATGAAACAACAGAGACCCTGCTTTATTATAATCATCATAATATATACATTATCAAAAATATGTACATTATAAGAGCTGGCGGCTCATGTGTAGTAAGGCCGAAGATGAGCAATATTCGACGGCCGGCGGGTCTCCTCCTCCGACTTACGTGAGTCCTTGTGCTCTCGAATATCGATAAGGTAGTATGACCCGTTGTTCAAGTTCTTGCTGACCACAAAGGGTCCTTCCCAAGGTGGGGATAACTTGTGCATATCAGCTTGATCCTGGATGAGCCGGAGCACCAAGTCACCTTCCTGAAAGGTTCTAGACTTAACCCGGCTGCTATGGTGACGTCGGAGGTCTTGTTGATAAATCGCTGAACAGGCCGCCGCAAGATCTTATTTCTCATCTAACAGGTCAAGTGCCTCCTGACGTGCTTGTTCATTATTAGCTTCAACGTAAGCCACCACGCGAGGAGAGTCATGACTGATGTCACTAGGGAGAACCGCCTTTGCTCCGTAAACCATGAAGAAAGGCGTGTGACCCATAGATCTGTTGGGGGTAGTATTGATACTCCATATCACAGAAGGTAACTCCTCCATCCAACAACCCGACATCCATTGCAAAGGAACTGTAAGCCGGGGCTTGACGCCTCTCAGAATTTGTTGATTGGCTCTTTCGGCTTGGCCATTGGGCTGAGGATGAGCTACTGACGAAACATCAAGTCTAATATGCTCATGTTTAGAAAACTCTTTCATAGCACCCTTGGACAGATTGGTGCCATTATCAGTTATGATGCTGTGGGGAAGCTAAAGCAAAAAATCACCTTTTTAATGAATTGAACCGCTGTTGCCGCATCACACTTACTGACCGGCTCTGCTTCAACCCACTTTGTGAATTTGTCAACCGCCACTAAGAGGTGGGTCTTTTTATCCTTGTACCTTTTGAAAGGCCCAACCATATCAAGCCCCCAGACTGCAAACGACCAAGTAATTGGAATCATCCTCAATTCATGACCCGACACATGAGCTTGTTGTGAAAATTTCTGACAACCATCAACATTTACTGACCAAATCCTCTGCATCAACGTAAGTCGTCAGCCAATAAAACCCATGACAAAAAGCTTTGACCACAAGGGACTTTCAACCGACATGATGACCAAAATCTCCTTCATGAAGCTCAAGAATAATCTCACAACCTTCCTGTGGAGAGACGCAACGGTGAAACGCCCCAGTGACACTGCGATGGTGTAACTCGCCATTGGCAATTGTCATTGACTTAGACCGCCAGGTTATCTGCCTGGCTAAAGTTTTATTCTCAGGCAACTCTCCCCGGGTCATATAAGCCAAATATGGCACTGTCCAATCTGGGATAGCGTGAAGAGCCACCACCAATTGTGCCTCGGGGTCAGGAACAACTAAATCCTCCTCTGTAGAAAACTTGACAGAAGGGTTATGCAGGATATCCAAGAAAGTATTAGGTGGCACCGGCTTACATTGAGATCCCAACCGGCTTAAAGCATCAGCCGCCTCATTTTTCCTACGATCAATGTGCTCCACTTGGTAACCCTTGAAGCACCCAGCAATAACATCAACTTCATGGTGATAAGCCGCCATGAGTGGATCCTTAGAATCCCATGTGTCTCAGACTTGTTGAGCCACCAAGCCTGAGTCGCCGAAACATCTCACTCAGCTTAAGTTCATCTCCTTAGCCATCCGAAGACCATGGAGAAAGGCTTCGTACTCAGCTGCATTGTTAGTATAGTGAGACATCAACCTTAGAACATAACAAAACTTGTCACCTCGAGGGGAAGCTAAGACAACTCCTGCCTCGAGCCTTCCAACTGCCTGGACCCATCAAAGTGAATAGTCCAATATGTGTTATCCGGCTTCTCTTCTGGCATCTGCAGCTCTGTCCAATCGTTGATGAAATCCACCAATGCTTGAGACTTGATAGAAGTACGAGGCACATACTTCAAACCATGAGGCCCAGGTTCAATGGCCCACTTGGCTACTCGTCTTGTGGCTTCTCTGTTTTGAATAATATCTCCTAACGGAGAAGAACTGACCACAGTGATAGGATGACCCAGAAAATATTGCTTAAGCTTTCGGCTGGCAATGAACAACCCATAAACGAGCTTCTGCCAATGTGGATATCTCTGCTTGGACTCAATAAGCAATTCACTGATATAGTAAACCGGCCGTTGAACTGGATATTTCTTGCCAGCCACCTTACGTTCCACCATGATGGCTACAATGATGGCACGGGTGTTAGCGGCCACATATAACAATAATGGCTCTTTATCAATAGGAGTAGCAAGGACTGGCGGCTCAACTAGTTGCCTCTTCAAATCCTCAAACGCGTCATTAGCAGCATCATTCCAGACGAAGTTATCTATTTTCTTCATCATCTGATTCAGTGGTATGGCCTTCTTACCCAGCCGGCTTATGAACCAGCTTAAGGCAGCAATACGACCCTCAAGACGCTGAACATCATTGATACACGCCGGCTTTGCCAGAGAGGTGATGGCCTTGATCTTCTCCGGGTTAGCCTCAACGCCTCTGTTAGAAACCAGAAAACCCAAAATCTTGCCTGCTGGCACACCAAAAATGCAGTTGGCCGGGTTAAGCATCATCTTGTAGACCCGAAGATTATCAAAGGTTTCCTTCAAATCATCTATCAAAGTTTCCTTCTCTCTGGATTTTACCACAATGTCGTCCACATAAGCAAGAACATTGCGCTCAATCTAATTGTGAAGATAATTCTGCACACATCGCTGATAAGTCACTTCGGCACTCTTGAGCCCAAAAGGCATAGATACATAGCAGAAGGCTCCAAAGGGAGTAATGAAAGCTATCTTTTCCTAGTCCTTAACTACCATCTTGATCTGATGATAACCAGAATAAGCATCCAAAAAACTCAAATGCTCACAACCCGCCGTAGCATCAATGATTTGATCAATAAGAGGGAGAGCAAAAGGATCAGCCGGACAAGCCTTGTTTAAGTCCATGTAATCCACACACATGCGCCAAGTGCCGTTCTTCTTGAGTACGAGCACCAGGTTAGCCAACCATTCTGGATGAAAAACTTCAACAACGAACCCAGCCTCAAAGAGCCGGGCCACTTATTCACCAATGGCCTTACACCTTTCCTCATTGAAACATCGAAGGAATTGCTTGACCAATTTAAACTTTGGATCAATATTGAGAGTGTGCTCAGCGAGTTCCCTGTACACCCGGCATGTCAGAAGGTTTCTATGCAAAGATATCCCGGTTCTCACGGATGAACTCGATGAGTGCGCTTTCCTATTTTGGATGCAAATTAGCACTCATACTAAACTGCTTAGATGAGTCGCCAGGAACAAAATCAACCAGCTTGGTGTCATCGGCCGACTTAAACTTTAGCGCCGGATTATGCTCCATAGTGGGATTTTTCAAAGATGTCATATCCTCCGGGTCAACATTGTCCTTATAGAACTTCAATTTCTCTATTGCACAGACGGACTCTTCATAAGCAGCATCACCTTCTTCACATTCCAGGGCTATCTTCCGACTCCCATGCATTGTGATGGTTCCTTTATAGCTCGGCATCTTGAGATGTAAATAAACATAATACGGCCGTGCCATGAACTTGGCATAAGCCGACCGTCCAAACAGAGCGTCGTATGGGCTTCTGATTTTGACCACTTCAATGTCAACTTCTCAGCCCTGGAATCACGCTCATCTCCAAAGGCCACCTCCAGCTCAATCTTGCCCACCGGGTACGCCGACTTACCAGGCACCACTCCATGCAAAACAGTGTTGGATGTCTTAAGATTTTTATCAGTTAGCCCCATGCGATGGAAGGTCTCATAATAAAGGATGTTGATGCTACTACCTCCATCCATGAGCACCTTAGTGAATTTGTATCCACCAACTTGAGGCGCCACCACCAAAGCTAAGTGACCCGGGTTATCGAGCCGGGGAGGGTGATCCGCTCGACTCCACATAATAGGCTGCTTGAACCATTGCAAGTAATGAGGAACAACCGGCTCAACGGCGTTCACGGCCCGCTTGTGGAGCTTCTAGTCCCGCTTGCATAAACTTGTGGTGAAAACATGATACTGCCCACTATTCAGCTGCTTCGGATTACTCTAATATCTGGATTGCTGCTGCTGCTGACCCCCTTGGCCGTATTGCTGATTGTAACCACCCTGATTACCTTGATTAAAACCGCCCTGGTTACCTTGGTGGCCCTGGAAGCCAGAATTAGAACCGCCACCTCCATAACCCGGACCATGAGAACCGCCACCGTCTGAGCCCCCACCCGGCCTGTGAAATGAGTCCAAATTTTTGAAAGCCCTCATAATGGAACAATCCTTCCAAAGGTGAGTAGCTGGTTTCTCCGGCGTGCCATGCTTTGGACATGGCTCGTTAAGCAGCTGCTCAAGAGTAGGACCTAGTCCACGTTTCCGAGGAGGCGGCCTCCCCTTACGACGCTGATTATTGCCCTATGCATTGGTGTTAGTGACAAACTCCGAGCTACCATCAGCCTTGGGTTTGTTATTGCCCCCCTGATTTGCCGGGTTATGCTGCTAACCCTTGGCGTTGTCGTTCTTCTTTCCCTTCCCTGTCTTCTCATCGTCAGACTCGAGATCCTTGGGACTATTAGAGTCGACATATTTGATTAGAGCCACCATCAGCTGCCCCATATCATTACAAGCGCGCTTGAGCTGCCCCAACTTCTGTTTAAGAGGCAAAAAACGGCAATTTTGCTCCAACATTAAGACAGCTGAGCCGACATTCATGTTATCAGATGAATGTATGATAGCTTTGACCCGGCGCACCCAATGGGTCGTTGACTCGCCCTCCTCTTGGGCGCAAGTCGCCAAATCCACGATTGACATGGGCTGCTTGCACATGTCCTTAAAGTTTTGAATAAACCAGGCCTTTAACTCAGCCCATGACACGATGGAATTAGCCGGCAGCCCTTTAACCAAGTACGGGCTATTCCATCCAGCATCATGGTGAAGTACTTCACACACGCAGCGTCACTGACTTCCAATAACTCCATGACCATCTCATAACTTTCAATCCACGCCTCAGGGGGTAAGTCAGTTGTGTAATTAGGCACCTTTCGAGGTCCATTGAAATCCTCGGGTAAACGCTCATTACACAGAGCCGGCACCAGACAGGGTACACCTATAGATCTAGAGGTCACGCCTGCTTCAGCTAAAGTCATTGGATAAACCGGAAGGGGCTAGTGAGCCAGCTACTGAGCCACCTGCTCGGCTTCTTGACGCATTCTATCCTTATCAACCAAGTTAAGAGCTCCATCACGCGCTGGGTCTTGCCCACGCGGCTGGACATGACGCTGGGCGTTGCTCGAAACAGCTGGTGAGTCCATGTGCCAGCTATAACTCCGACTTAGGCGAGGGGTTGAGTGAATCATGTCTTGACTGTAAGAGTACGCCTCCTACTACGCCAATGCTGTCTGAAGAAGTTCTCTAACCCTTTGTGTTTCAACCACCATCGGAGAGTCGCCGTCCACCGGGAGATCTGCTAACCGTGGTGCTGCAGAAATCATGTTCTCCAAAGGATTAGAATAATGACCCGATGGTATCGGTACATGATGAGGCGGAGCGGTATTCAGACGCGCGACTGTTGCAGGATTTGACAGGATCGCCTGGGCCCACACGTCACCCACTCGGAAGTGGGCCTTTAAAAGGCGACGGAGCCGAGGCGCCTGTATTGTGCGTCCATTCTCCCCTTTCTCCTCTGCTTCTCTACCGCATCCGGCTCCTCCGCTCTCGGCGCTGCCGCTCCGCCACCATGGTGAAGGACAAGACGGAGGCGCTAGAACACGCGAAGAAGGCGACGGGGGCGGCGAAAGGCAAGAAGCAGAATCGGGGGTCGTCATCGCAGTCGGCGCTGCCACCGGGTTGGATCCAGGGCGATTGGATATGATCCTCGCTCCGGCAGGATGACTTGGACGAGCTGGCTGAGTCTGGTTTGATCGCCTAGCGTGCTGCGCGGCTGCCGGAGGGGGAGACGGAGTTGCCGCTGCAACCGGTGTCTGGGGTTGGGTGCGACATATGCCAAAGGATAGCTTATCATGGTGGCAGTGAGTAGAACGTCCCCGGTGCCCGGAAGCGGGATGAGCCGTAGACATGAACACCGGCGTACTTTACCCAGGTTGGGGGCTCTCCTTGGAGATAATACCCTTACTCCTGCTCTGCGGGGTCTCCGCATGATCACTATGGCACAAGTGATACAAATGTGCTCCTTGAGCTATATGCTAGAGGAAGGAGAGGGCAACGCTAGCTCTCCCCTGCTCTAGTGATCTGGCTAGTTCTATCAAAGTCGAAACCCTTTGCATGGGTGCCCTAGGAGGTTTATACCTACCCCCTAGGGGTACAATGGTAATCTGGCCGGCTGTGGGGCCCGACTGCCAGCATCTCCCGCCTCTGGCATCTCCGCCAACTAATGGGGCCCGCCGCCTGGTGGGCCCCGCCGACCGGTCTAGTACGGAGCCGACAGGCCGCTTACTGTAGTCGCGCTGTTAATGACGCGGGCTTGGTCAGCTCAGCGTGGCTACAGTCCCGCCGCCTGGTGGGAGATCACTGTAGCCACACCTGGTCCCATCAGGTTAATGGCGCACGGGCTTCGAGGGAGGGGACGGCCGCCTGCTGGAGGCCGACCCTCTTCTGGTCCGATTGGTCCGGCATGCGCCGTCTTCTGGGATGTCACTGCCCGGTAGGGCCCGCAGCTTGCGGGCCATACCGACAGGTCGTCATGGGGAGAAGGGCTCCGCCTGCCCCGAGTAACGTCGAGGGAGAGTGGCAACAGTGCCATGCCGTGCGGAGATCTCCGTTCGTACGGGGCATTGTGGCCACACCGAACCCACGGTTCGGGGGTAAGGGCTTCACTACAGCCACACCCCATGACGTCCTCTCAAAGATGGCACAAACTCTGAGGGCATGAGGTGGCCGCCTGCTTGGCGCCGCCCTCTCTAGAGGCCGGCTGGATGAAGTCGGCTGATCGCAATGCCGTCGGCTGGTGGTCAGCCGCCCTCTAGTGGCGGCTGTCAAGATAGCCGGCCCCCGGAGGGCGGAGCTTCAGCTTGGGGCCCAGCTAGGCGGAGCTGGCCCAAAGTCTTGATAAATCCAGGGACCCGGGTGAGGCTACCTGTGGCCCATTACTCCGACAGTAGTCCCCGAAGCCGGTGAGGCTTGTGGTCGAGGGGCCGCAAAGTCTCAGCGGCTTCCCCCCTCACCGAGCTCCGGGAGAGCGTCGGTCCGCCTTGTGGACGACCAATTGCTAAAGCCGGCTTCGTCTTGGCAGGCAGTTGGTCAATTTCGAACTCCACGGTGGGAAGGCAAGTGGCATGCCTGCTAAGCTTCCCGGCCCGCCGCCCGCCACAAACGTGCCACGTGGTGCACGCCAGCCCGGCCAGCCTGCCACCCCACGCCCCCGATGGGATGTGACAGTGTGCCGGGGCCGCCACTACCATGCGTCGGCACCCGGGCGGATCTGCTATGCCGAGGGGGACAGTTGCAATTCCCGCGGCCGCTCGAGGCGTGGTGAATGCGCGTGGTAAATGGGTGTCGTGGGGTCGTGGACGCAGTTAATCCCTCGACCTACGCCCCGCCCCCTCCGCTTCATAGCCCGAGGGCTATAAGTAGGGGGAGGGAGGGGTGCGGCAAAGCTTGCGCACCCCCTCCCACTCTCTCTTCCTCCTCTGCTTTCTCCTCCATAGCCGCTGCTGCTGCATCGTGCCGCCGCCTGTCGCCAACACACCCCTCCTCCTCACGCGGCCCGCCCGAAGCCATGGCGTGCGAGAAGGGCGGTGATTGGGACGGATCGACGGTGATCAAAGATCACATCTCCTAGCTCCACGACACACGCCGTATGCCAAACACGGCGTTCGTCAAGGCGCGGGTGCCTCCCGTGGTAGAGATTTCCCCGGTGCCGAGGGGGAACGAGCGGGTCGTCTTCCGCTCGCACTTCCTCCGCGGCTTCGGCCTTCCGGTGAGCGGCTTCCTCCGCTCGTTCCTCGACTTCAATCACCTCCAACCTCATTACCTCATGCCCAACACCGTGACCTTACTCTCCGCCTTCGTCATGGTGTGTGAGGGCTACATCGGCATCCTCCCCACACTTGAGCTGTGGGGAGCATTCTTCTATGGGAAGCTCGGCACCTCCGCCAAGGATACGGCGGTCGAGTTTGGCGGGTTCGTCGTCGTGCGCCGGCCGGAAAAATGGAACGCCTTCCCCGTCGTCAAGCTGCCACAGTCTGTAAAGATTTGGCAGCAATCTTACCTCTACGTCGAGAACGTCGACCCGGCCATCGACTTCATCAACCTGCTGGCCTATGAAGCCGGTACTCCCACCGTGCTCCGGCCCAACTGGGGCTACAAGCCAAAGCTGGTGTCGCCGGATGCCACGGCCGCCATCGGCCGACTCCGGGTGCTCCAGGAGTCGGAGGGCCTCGTGGGCGCCGACCTCCTTATCGCCTTTGTTGAACGCCGAGTCGTCCCGCTCCAGGGTCACCCTCATCTAATCTTTCGGATGAGCGGGCATCGCGAACCCAGCCGCCTGTGCACGAAGGAAATGCCGACTGCCGAGGCCAACTGGCGGTACGGGAAGCGGCCGTACTCCCGCGATAAGCCGCCGCCTGCCGTAAGTTATTTCATTGTTTCCTTCTGCTCTATTTCTCAGTCTTGCTCTCTTGTCATGATGCGACTCCACTCTAGAGTGCAGATTTATATGTCCGAGGCGACGACCGCCATCATGGGGCCAGGTGGCGACTACCTGCCGGACAGGGCAGTGAGCGACGTGGATGACCCCAACTTGGTGGCGGCCGCCCTGGCGGACGACGCAATAGGCGGCAGTGGTGAAGAAGGTGGCTCCGAGGAGGGCGGCGGCATGGAGACTTGGCCCGATGATCACGATGATGAAGACGAGTCGCGCCCCGCCCGGAGCATTGCCAACACTGGCGTTGGCCCCTCTTCTGGGCCGCCCGCCCGTGGCGGCAAGCGCAAGCGGAGGCAAGGCGCTGCCCTGTTTGGCAGCGCACCGAAGAAACCCAAGAACCCGGTCGCGGCGACCAGGTGGAAGGAAGCCGCGACCAAGGTGGACAAATACCAGAGGCAACCGAAGGTGCTGGTTATGGTGTCGGCGTAAGTGTTTTTCCCATGCTTTCTGCTTCTTCGCCGATCTGGCCTAAAAATGCTTTCTGACTTGTCTTATTATCCCAGGGCCCCGCTAACTCTCGAGAGGTCGGGAGCCGCCTCGGACATCAGGCTGGCAGTGACCTCCTCCACCAGCCGGCGAATTGATCCGGCCGCCGACCTCCGGGAGGCGACGGAATGGAACGCGCGGGAGGCGCGTGAGGAAGAGGCCGACCGCCTGGCAAAGGGGAAGGCGGACAAGGCTGCAGCGTCCGCGACAAAGAAGTTAGCGCAGGCAGAGGCCGAAGCCGCGGAGAGGGAGCGGCTCGTGGAGGCTTCCCGCCGTCAGGAGCCGCTGCTCGTAATGCCTTTGAACACTGCGCCGCCTCCGCCGGAGTTTGAGGCGATGACCGGAGGAGCCGGCGATGAGCAGCCGGTCATGGAGAGGGAGGGCGGCGACGTGGCCATGCCAAACGTCATCGTGCGGCCACTGCCGTTGCCGCCGACAAGCGAGACACCAAAGCGACCAGCACCGCGCCGCTCGACTGGATACGCGGGGGCGGGACGGGCGCCCAGAACCGGGCGTCCCTTGATGTCCAGGCCAAACTCCGGGCCGAAGACGAAGCCCTCAAGCGCTACAACGAGGCTTTCCTGGACTCGCGGTCCACCATCTGCGTAAGTTTTCTTTGTCTCTCTTCATTGGTTGATCTTCTTGCTTCCTTCGTGGGGTGCGCAAGCGCACCCACTGGGTGTAGTCCCCAAGTTTTGGGCCGGCTGCTGAGCAGGTGATACGTTCATTTTGCATCATGCTTTTATATCAATATTTATTGCATTATGGGCTGTTATTACACATTATATCTCAATACTAATGGTTATTCTCTCTTATTTTATAAGGTTTACCATGAAGAGGGGGAATGCCGACAGCTGGAATTCTAGCTGGAAAAGGAGCAAACGTTGGAAACCTATCCTGCACAACTCCAAAAGTCCTGAAACTCAACGAAACAACTTTTTGGATTTAATAAGAAATTCTGAGAGAAAGAAATAGGCCAGGGGGCCCACACCCTGTCCAGGAGACAGGGGGACGCCCCCCTATAGGGCGCGCCCCTATCTCCTGGGCCCCCTGGTGGGCCTCCGGCGTCCATCTTCTGCTATATCATCACTTTTACCCTAGAAAAAAAATCATGGGAAAGCTTACAGAACGAAACTCCGTCGCCATGAAGCGGAACCTTGGCGGAATCAATCTAGGGCTCTGGCGGAGTTGTTCTGCCGGGGACACCTCCCTCCGGGAGGGGGAAATCATCACCAACGATCATCTCATCGGGAGGGGGTCAATCTCCATCAACATCTTCACCAGCACCATCTCCTCTCAAAACCCTAGTTCGTCTCTTGTATCCAATCTTGTATCAAAACCACAAATTGGTACCTGTGGGTTGCTAGTAGTGTTGATTACTCCTTGTAGTTGATACTAGTTGGTTTACTTGGTGGAAGATCATATGTTAAGATCCTTTATGCAGATTATTACTCCTTTGATTATGAACATGGATATGCTTTGTGAGTAGTTACGTTTGTTCCTGAGGACATGGGAGAAGTCTTGCTATTAGTAGTCATGTGAATTTGGTATTCATTCGATATTTTGATGAGATGTATGTTGTCTTTTCCTCTAGTGGTGTTATGTGAATGTCGACTACATGACACTTCACCATTATTTGGGCCTACAGGAAGGCATAGGCAAGTAATAGGTAGATGATGGGTTGCTAGAGTGACAGAAGCTTAAACCCTAGTTTATGCGTTGCTTCGTTAGGGGTTGATATGGATCCATATGTTTAATGTTGTGGTTAGGTTTACCTTAATACTTCCTTTGTAGTTGCGGATGCTTGCAATAGGGGTTAATCATAAGTGGGATGCTTGTCCAAGTTAGGGCAGTACCCTAGTACCGGTCCACCAACATATCAAATTATGTAAGTACCGAATGCGAATCATTTGAGCGTGATGAAAACTAGCTTGACGATAATTCCCAATGTGTCCTCAGGAGCTCCTTTCTCATTATTAGAAATTGTCCAGGCTTATCCTTTGCTACATAAAGGATTGGGCCACCTTGCTGCACTTTATTTACTTTATTTACTTGTTGCTCGTTACTATTTATCTTATCACAAAACTATCTGTTACCTACAATTTTAGTGCTTGCAGAGAAAACCTTACTGAAAACCGCTTATCATTTCCTTCTGCTCCTCGTTGGGTTTGATGACCCACAAGTATAGGGGATCTATCGTAGTCCTTTCGATAAGTAAGAGTGTCGAACCCAATGAGGAGCAGAAGGAAATGATAAGCAGTTTTCAGCAAGGTATTCTCTGCAAGTACTGAAATAAGTGGTAACAGATAGTTTTGTGATAGGATAAATTGTAACGAGCAACAAATAACAAAAGTAAATGAAGTGCAGCAAGGTGGCCCAATCCTTTTTGTAGCAAACGACAAGCCTGGACAAACTCTTATAATAGGAAAAGCACTCCCGAGGACACATGGGAATATCGTCAAACTAGTTTTCATCACGCTCATATGATTCGCGTTCGGTACTTTGATAATTTGATATGTGGGTGGACCGGTGCTTGGGTACTGCCCTTACTTGGACAAGCATCCCACTTATGATTAACCTCTATTGCAAGAATCCGCAACTACAACAAAAGTATTAAGGTAAACCTAACCATAGCATGAAACATGTGAATCCAAATCAGCCCCTTATGAAGCAACGCATAAACTAGGGTTTAAGCTTCTGTCACTCTAGCAACCCATCATCTACTTATTACTTCCCAATGCCTTCCTCTAGGCCCAAATAATTGTGGAGTGTTATGTAGTCGATGTTCACATAACACTACTAGAGGTTAGATAACATACATCTTATCAAAATATCGAACGAATACCAAATTTACATGACTACTAATAGCAAGACTTCTCCCTTGTCGTCAGGAACAAACGTAACTACTCACAAAGCATATTCATGTTCATAATCAGAGGGGTAATATTGTGCATAAAGGATCTGAACATGTTATCTTCCACCAAATAAACCAACTAGCATCAACTACAAGGAGTAATCAACACTACTAGCAACCTACTAGCACCAATCCCGGACTTGGAGACAAGAATTGGATTCAAGAGATGAACTACGGTTTGGAGATGAGATGGTGCTGGTGAAGATGTTGATGGAGATTGTCCTCTCCCGATGAGAGGAGCGTTGGTGATGACGATGATGATGATTTCCCCCTCCCAGAGGGAAGTGTCCCCGGTAGAACAGCTCTGCCGGAGCCCTAGATTGGTTCCACCAACGTTCCGCCTCGTGGCGGCGGAGTCTCGTCCTGAAAGGTTCTCCTTTTTTTCTCATTGAAAGACTTCATATGGGAGAAGATGGACGTCGGAGAGCCACCAGGGGGCCCACGAGGTTGGGGGCGCGCCCAGGGGGGCACCCCCCACCCTCATGAGCAGGGTGTGGGCCCCCTGGCCTTCATCTTTGGCGACGATTTTTCTTTATTTATTCTAAGGTATTCCGTGGAGTTTCAGGACTTTTGGAGTTGTGCAGAATAGTCCTTCAATATTTGCTCCTTTTCCAGCCTAGAATTCCAGCTGCTGGCATTCTCCCTCTTCATGTAAACCTTGTAAAATAAGAGAGAACAGCCATAAGTATTGTGACATAACGTGAAATAGCAGCCCATAATGCAATAAATATTGTCATAAAAGCATGATGCAAAATGGATGTATCAGGGTTCGACACTCTTACTTATCAAAAGGACTACGATAGATTCCCTAGACTTGTGGGTCATCAAGACTCGTTTCTAGCGCCGTTGCCGGGGAGTGTAGCGCTTTTGGTGAGTGGAACTTGGTAAGGAAACATATATATAGTGTGCTGAAATTTTCTGTTACTTGTCACTATGGAAACTAATCCTTTGAGGGGCTTGTTTGGGGTATCTTCACCCCAACCAGAAGAGCAAAGAGTTGCTCCTCAACCTACTGAACTTGATGAAAATATTTACTTTGAGATTCCTTAGGGTATGACAGAGAAACTGCTAGCTAATCCATTTGCAGGAGATGGAACATTGCATCCTGATTTACACCTTATCTTTGTGGATGAAGTTTGTGGATTATTTAAGCTTGTAGGTATTCCCAATGATGTTGTCAAAAGGAAGGTCTTACCTTTATCTTTGAAGGGAGATGCAATGACATGGTATAGGCTATGTGATGATACAAGATCTTGGAATTATAAGCGATTGAAGTTGGAATTTCACCAGAAGTTCTATCCTATGCATCTTGTTCATCGTGATCGTAATTACATATATAACTTCTAGCCTCGCGAAGGAGAAAGCATTGCTCAAGCTTGGGGGAGGCTTAAGTCAATGTTATATTCATGCCGCAATCATGAGCTCTCTCGGGAAATGATTATTCAGAATTTTTATGCTCGGCTTTCTCTTGATAATCGCAACCTGCTCGATACTTTCTGTGCTGGTTCTTATATGCTGAAGACTATTGATTTCAAATGGGACTTATTGGAAAGAATTAAACGCAACTCTGAAGATTGGGGTTCCGACGATTGTAACGAGTCAGGTATGACACCTAAGTTCGGTTATGTTAAACCTTTTATGGATACCGATGTTTTTCGTGGATTTAGCGCAAAGTATGGACTTGACTCTGAGATAGTAGCTACTTTTTGTGAATCTTTTGCTACTCACGTTGATCTACCTAAGGAGAAGTGGTTTAAATACAATCCTCCTGTTAAAGTGAAAGTAGTTGCACCTATTACAGTCGAAGAAAAGACTATTACCTATAATGATCCTATTGTTCCTACTTCTTATGTTGAAAAACCTCCTTTTCCTGTTAGGATAAAGGATCGTGGTAAAGCTTCGACTGTTGTTTGTAAGAGTAATACTAGGACTTATACAGCTCCTGAGCAAATTACTGTTGAACCTAGTATTGTTATGGTTAAAGATCTCTTGGATGAGGACTTAGATGGGCATGTTATTTCTTTATTGGGTGAGACTGCTAATATTGCTAGACCTGATACTAAGACATGTAGACCTGTCATAGGCATGCCTGTTATTTCTGTTAAAATAGGAGATCATTGTTATCATGACTTATGTGATATGGGTGCCAGTGCTAGTGCGATACCTTATGATCTTTATTAAGAAATTATGCACGACATTGCACCCGTTGAATTAGAAGACATTGATGTTACTATTAAGCTTGCTAATAGGGATACCATTAAACCTATTGGGATTGTTAGAGATGTTGAAGTTTTGTGTGGGGAGGTTAAATACCCTAATGATTTTCTTGTTCTTGCTTCCCCACAAGATGCCTTTTGTCCCATTATTTTTGGTAGGCCCTTCTTGAATACTGCTAGTGCTAAGATTAATTGTGAAAAGAATATTGTCACTATTGGCATAAATGGTATGTCTCATGAGTTTAATTTTGCTAATTTTAGTAGACAACCTCGTGAAAGGGAACCACCTAGTAAGGATGAGATTATTGGTCTTGCTTCCATTGTTGTTCCTCCAACTGATCCATTAGAACAATATTTGCTAGACCATGAAAACGATATGTTTATGAGGGAAAGGGAAGAAATAGATCAAGTGTTCCTTAAATAGGAACATATGCTGAAACATAACCTTCCCATTTAAATTCTTGGGATCCCCCTCCACCCAAGGGTGATCCCGTGTTTGAACTCAAACCATTACCTGATTATCTTAAGTATGGTTATCTTGATGAAAAAGAAATATATCCTGTTATTATTAGTGCTAACATTTCAGAGAAAGAAGAAGAAAGATTATTGAAAACTCTGAAGAAGCACCTGCAGCTATTGGATATACTCTGGATGATCTTAAGGGCATTAGTACCACATTATGTCAACACTAGATTTCAATGGAGAAAGATGCCAAACAAGTTAGAGATCCTCAAAGACGATTAAATCCCAAGATGAAGGAAGTGGTAAGAAAGGAGATACTAAAGCTCCTTGATGCAGGTATTATTTATCCCGTTGCTGATAGTGAATGGGTAAGCCCTGTCCATTGTGTCCCTAAAAGGGAGGTATTACCGTCGTTCCTAATGATAAAGATGAATTGATCCCGCAAAGAATTATTACAGGTTATAGGATGGTAATTGATTTCCGTAAGTTAAATAAAGCTACTAAGAAAGATCATTACCCTTTACCTTTTATTGATCAAATGCTAGAAAGGCTATCCAAACACACACATTTTTGCTTTCTAGATGGTTATTCTGGCTTCTCTCAAATACCTGTGTCCGCGAAGGATCAATCTAAAACTACTTTTACTTGCCCTTTTGGTACTTTTGCTTATAGACGTATGCCTTTTGGTTTATGTAATGCACCCGCTACCTTTCAAAGATGCATGATGGCTATATTCTCTGATTTTTGTGAAAAGATTTGTGAGGTATTCATGGATGACTTCTCCGTCTATGGATCCTCTTTTGATGATTGTTTGAGCAACCTTGATCGAGTTTTGCAGAGATGCGAAGACACTAGTCTCGTCCTGAATTGGAAAAAGTGTCACTTTATGGTTAATGAAGGCATTGTCTTGGGGCACAAGATCTCCGAGAGAGGTATTGAAGTTGATAAAGCCAAAGTTGATGCTATTGAAAAGATGCCATGTCCCAAGGACACAAAAGGTATAAGAAGTTTCCTCGGTCATGCCGGTTTTTATAGGAGGTTCATTAAGGACTTTTCTAAAATCTCTAGGCCTCTGACTAATTTATTGCAAAAAGATATTCCTTTTGTCTTTGATGATGATTGTGTAGAAGCTTTTCAAACACTTAAGAAAGCTTTGATCACTGCACCTATTCTTCAGCCACCTGATTGGAATTTACCTTTTGAAATTATGTGCGATGCTAGTGATTATGCTATCGGTGTTGTTCTTGGGAAAAGAGTTGATAAGAAATTGAATGTTATCCAGTATGCTAGTAAGACTCTTGATACTGCCCAGAGAAATTATGCTACTACTGAAAAAGAGTTCTTAGGAGTCGTGTTTGCATGCGATAAGTTTAGACCTTATATTGTTGATTCCAAAGTTACTATTCACACTAATCATGCTGCTATTAAATATCTTATGGAAAAGAAAGATGCTAAGCCTAGACTCATTAGATGGGTTCTCTTGCTCCAAGAATTTGACTTGCATATTATTGATTGAAAGGGAGCTGAGAAACCCGTTGCAGACAACTTGTCTAGGTTAGAAAATGTTCTTGATGACCCACTGCCTATTAATGATAGTTTTCCTGATGAACAATTAGCGGTTGCCAATGCTTCTCGTACTGCTCCTTGGTATGCTGATTATGCTAATTACATTGTTGCCAAATATATACCGCCTAGTTTCACATACCAGCAAAAGAAAAAGTTCTTTTATGATTTAAGACATTACTTCTGGGATGATCCACACCTTTATAAAGAAGGAGTAGATGGTATTATTAGACGTTGTGTGCCTCAGCATGAACAAGAACAGATCCTACGCAAGTTTCACTCTGAATCCTATGGAGGGCACCACGCTGGAGATAGAACTGCACACAAGGTACTACAATCTGGTTTTTATTGGCCTACTCTTTTCAAAGATGCTCATAAGTTTGTCTTATCTTGTGATGAATGTCAAAGAATAGGTAACATTAGTAGACGTCAAGAAATGCCTATGAATTATTCACCTGTTATTGAACCGTTTGATGTTTGGGGCTTTGATTATATGGGACCTTTTCCTGCCTCTAATGGTTATACACATATTTTAGTTGCTGTTGATTACATTACTAAGTGGGTAAAAGCTATTCCAACTAGTAGTGCTGATCATAACACTTCTATTAAAATGCTTAAAGAAGTTATTTTTCCGAGGTTTGGAGTCCCTAGATATCTTATGACTGATGGTGGTTCACATTTTATTCATGGTGCTTTCCGTAAGATGCTTGCTAAGTATGATGTCAATCATAGAATAGCATCTCCTTATCATCCATAGTATAGTGGTCAAGTAGAGTTGACCAATAGAGAGCTCAAATTAATTTTGCCAAAGACTGTGAATAGATCTAGAAAGAATTGGTCCAAAAAACTTGATGATGCATTATGGGCCTATAGAACTGTATACAAAAATCCTATGGGTATGTCTCCTTATAAGATGGTTTATGGAAAAGCGTGTCATTTACCTCTTGAACTTGAACATAAGGCATATTGGGCTATCAAAGAGGTTAATTATGACTTCAAACTTGCCGGTGAGAAGAGGTTATTTGATATTAGCTCACTTGATGAATGGAGAACCCAAGCCTATGAGAATGCCAAGCTTTTCAAAGAAAAAGTCAAATGCTAGCATGATAAGAGGATACAAAAGCGTGAGTTTAACCTGGGAGATTATGTTTTATTATTCAACTCTCGTTTAAGATTTTTTGCAGGAAAACTTCTCTCAAAATGGGAAGTTCCCTACGTTATCAAGGAGGTCTATCGTTCTGGTGCCATAAAAATCAACAACTTCGAAGGCACAAATCCGATGGTAGTAAACGGTCAAAGAAATAAACACTATATTTCAGGTAATCCTATCAATGTTGAAACTAATATTATTGCAACCGTAACCCCTGAGGAATACATAAGGGACACTTTCTAGAATGTTCCAGACTCTAAAAAGGCATAGGTATGTGGTATGGTAAGTAAACCGACTCCAAAACAACTCCAATGGCAATTTTCATTAGTTTTGGAATATTTAATAATTTTAGGAAGAAAGAAATAGTTCGAAAGGGACACGAGGCTCCCACGAGAGTGGAGGGCCCCCCCCCCTGTAGGGTGCGCCCCCTGTCTCGTGGGCACCTCGTGTGCCTCCCGGACTCTGTTTTCTTGTATGTTACATATTTTGGTCGGTAAAATTCATTATATATACTCCCGAAGGTTTTGACCACCGTATCACGCAAATATCCTTTCTTCTCGTTTCGAGCTGTTTTTGTTTCAGATTTAGAGCACCATGACTTCACCCTCCTCCAACAATGAAGACAAGGATGCTTGGCTTTTGAAGATAGAGCTGAAAAGAGAAGAACCAGAAGAGATCAACAAGGATGAAGAGATCAAGGAAGCCATGGAGGTTCAAGCTCCTGCGGTGAAAGAAGAAGATATCCCTCAACCTTTACCTAACCTCTTTACTCCAACAGAGATTGAAGCTTTCAAGATGATTGAGTTAGCCCACATACAGAACAAGTATCTCACACAGGAGAATATTCTATTGAAGGATCATATTGCTGGTCTTAAGGGCATTATCCGCAAGTTGGAGGAACTTTTACGCTCAATGTGCGATTATCCACCGTCATCATCACCACCTCCATCACCTTCGAGGAAATAATCACATGGGTATGGGCACTCTCCTTGGCAACTACTAAGCTTGGGGGAGGTGCCCCAGTATCGTATCACCATCACACTCCTATATTTACCGCTTTATTTAGTTCGATCCTTTTAGTAGTATCTTGATCTAATAGTTTTGATTTCAAGTAGTTTTGAGTTTTGCATTATGATCTCTTTATGTATTCGAGTCCGTGAGCTATCTATAATAAAGTTAAATGTTGAGTCAAGGGCATTGCTATGTTCTATGATCTTGAGAAAGTCGAAAGAATAAAAGAGTTCATATTGATCTTATGGATAGTGATAACTTCACACATAGAAAGTATGAGGCATAAAAATTGTTGAGAGTTGATGAACGTAGCCTTGGTCATTGTTGCAATTATTAGGAAGTGATAAGGAAAGAGGGGTTCACATATAAATATATTATCTTGGACACCTTTTATGATTGTGAAGCACTCATTACGTATGACATGCTAAAAGAGTTGATGTTGGACAAGGAAGACAACGTAATGGTTTATGTTTTCCGACACCTCAGTTAAAGTATAGTCATTGACCTTCCAAACATGTTGAGCTTTCCTTTCCCCCTCATGCTAGCCAAATTCCCTGCACCAAGTAGAAATACTACTTGTGCTTCCAAATGTCCTTAAACCCAGGTTTTGCCATGAGAGTCCACCATACCTACCTATGGATTGAGTAAGATCCTCCAAGTAAGTTGTCATCGGTGCAAGCAATAAAAGTTGCTCTCTAAATATGTATGACTTATTAGTGCAGAGAAAATTAGCTTTGTACGAACTTGTTGTGGAAGTAATAAAAGCGACGGACTGCATAATAAAGGTCCACATACAAGGGGCAATATAAAGTGACGTTCTTTTGCATTAAGATTTTATGCATCAACCCTAAACGCGCATGACAACCTCTGCTTCCCTCTACGAAGGGCCTATCTTTTACTTTATGTTTTTACTTTATGCTTGAGTCAAGGTAATCCTCACCTTTCCCTTTTTCATTTTATCCTTTGGCAAGCTCCTCGTGTTTGAAAGATCATGATATATATATCCAATTGGATGTAAGTTAGCATGGGCTATTATTGTTGACATCACGTAAAGGTGAATACGTTGGGAGGCAACACAATAAGCCCCTATCTTTCTCAGTGTCCGGCTGAAACTCTATAACTACAAGCACTGCGTGAATGTTAGCAATTGTAGGAGACTACGAGATAGTTGAGTATGTGAGCTTGCTTAAAAGCTCTATTTATGACTCTTTCTGATGTTATGATAAATTGCAATTGCGTCAATGACTGAGATTATAGTTTGTTAGTTCCCAATGAAGTTTTTGAACCATACTTGACATTGTGAATTGCTTGTTACTTGAGCATAAGAAATCATATGACAAAATCTATTTATGTTGCTGTTATTAGAATGATCATGATGCCCTCATGTTCGTATTTTATTTTTATCGACACCTATATCTCTAAACATGCAGACATATTTTTCGATTTTGGCTTCCGCTTGAGGACAAGCGAGGTCTAAGCTTGGGGGAGTTGATACGTCCATTTTGCATCATGCTTTTATATCAATATTTATTGCATTATGGGCTGTTATTACACATTATATCTCAATACTTATGGCTATTCTCTCTTATTTTACAAGGTTTACCATGAAGAGGGGGAATGCCGGCAGCTGGAATTCTGGCTGGAAAAGGAGCAAATGTTGTAAACCTATTCTGCACAACTCCAAAAGTCCTGAAACTCCACGAAACAACTTTTTTTATTTAATAAGAATTTCTGAGCGAAAGAAATAGGCTAGGGGCCCACACCTTGTCCAGGAAACAGGAGGGCGCCCCCCTATAGGGCGCGCCCCCTATCTCCTGGGCCCCCTGGTGGGCCTCCGACGTCCATCTTCTGCTATATCATCACTTTTACCCTGGAAAAAATCATGGGCAAGCTTACGGAACGAAACTCCGCTGCCACGAGGCGGAACCTTGGCAGAATCAATCGAGGGCTCTAGCGGAGCTGTTCTGCCAGGGACACTTCCCTCCGGGAGGGGGAAATCATCACCAATGTCATCACCAACGATCCTCTCATCGGGGGGGCGGGGGGTCAATCTCCATCAACATTTTCACCATCTCCTCTCAAAACCCTAGTTCATCTCTTGTATCCAATCTTGTATCAAAACCACAAATTGGTACCTATGGGTTGCTAGTAGTGTTGATTACTCCTTGTAGTTGATACTAATTGGTTTACATGGTGGAAGATCATATGTTCAGATCCTTTATGCATATTATTACTCCTATGATTATGAACATGAATATGCTTTGTGAGTAGTTACGTTTGTTCCTGAGGACATGGGAGAAGTCTTGCTATTAGTAGTCATGTGAATTTGGTATTCGTTCGATATTTTGATGAGATGTATGTTGTCTTTTCCTCTAGTGGTGTTATGTGAACGTCGACTACATGACACTTAACCATTATTTGGGCCTAGAGGAAGGCATGGGGAAGTAATAAGTAGATGATGGGTTGCTAGAGTGACAAAAGCTTAAACCCTAGTTTATGCGTTGCTTCGTTATGGGTTGATATGGATCCATATGTTTAATGCTGTGGTTAGGTTTACCTTAATAATTCTTTTGTAGTTGCGGATGCTTGCAATAGGGGTTAATCATAAGTGGGATGCTTGTCCAAGTTCGGGTGGTACCCAAGTACCGGTCCACCCACATATCAAATTATCAAAGTACCGAACATGAATCATTTGAGCGTGATGAAAACTAGCTTGACGATAATTCCCAATGTGTCCTCGGGAGCTCCTTTCTCATTATTAGAAATTGTCCAGGCTTATCCTTTGCTACATAAAGGATTGGGCCACCTTGCTGCACTTTATTTAATTTATTTACTTGTTGCTCGTTACTATTTATCTTATCACAAAACTATCTATTACCTACAATTTCAGTGCTTGCAGAGAAAACCTTACTGAAAACCTCTTATCATTTCCTTCTGCTCCTCGTTGGGTTTGACACTCTTACTTATCGAAAGGACTACGATAGATACCCTACACTTGTGGGTCATCAGCAGGCGGTCCGGAACTTTATCTTGCAAGTGTCAAATGCTGACTTCGTCTAGTGTCCCTTCTGCAGGACTACCACAATCTTCGTGCGGTCGCCTACAACTCCAGGGTCCGGGATCTGGAGACGCAGACCTCCCATCTGTCTGAGAGCCGGAGTAAGCTTCTCCTTTCTTCTTATTTCGCGGGTGCGCGCTGGCGCACCCGCGGGCTATAGTCCCCGAGATTCGGGCCGGCTGCTGAGAAGTCGGGCCGGATCTCCCGGCAACTTTGTCCCTCTTTATGTTTTTGACTGATGCTCTTTCTTCTTTTCCATTTACAGAGGCCAACGCCGCCCTGCAGCAGCAGCTGGGCGAAGCCAACACCGCTCTGCACAACAAGGAGGCGGAGTGCATTAAGCTGACCGAGGAGCAAGACCGACTGGTCGCTCAGCTCGCCGAGCAGACAGAGGCCCTCAAGACGGCCCAGCAGGAGGCAAAGGCGAAGGAGACCGATCTCCTCGCCTAGTTTGAGACCGAGCATGCCGCCTGGGCCGACAAGGAGGCGCAGACGTTGGCCTGCTTCAGCAGCATCGAGGACTTGGTCGATGGTAAGCTTTATTCTTCTTATTTCTTGTCTTGAGCTGCCGACCTTTGTCTAAGCCGACTGCTTGTTTTTGACTTTGTTCTTCTTGCCTTCTGCCCGAGCAGATTTCTTCTTGGGTCACTTCATCGCCGCGAATCAAATCAGCGAGGCCCAGCGTGCAGATTGCCGCTGACGCCCCCGGACCCTCAACAAGCAGATCGTCAGCATCCAGGCCTGTCTTCGGCCTACCCATCAAGTACTATGCCATCTTCAGTGCGTCGGGGCCCAAGTAGTTTCCGCCCTCTGGCCAGGCTTGCCAGCTCCGCGCACCCCAAGTCGGACTGGCCACTAGCTAAAGGTGGCGGCCGGTCGCCTGGAGGCCTGTAAAGGCTCTATAGCCCGGGGAGGAGCACACCGAGCCCTTGAGTTCATCAAGGTGTGGTATCCTAGGCTAAATCTAGCCTAGATAGCCACATTCCGGCTGGAGGCACAGGAGGAGATGGTGGTGGTTGAAGCCGAGCTTATCCACAGGGCGGCGGCGATCGCCGACTTCACCAACACCAGCATCTTCGTTCCGGAGGTGGTCGAGGAAGGCGACGACGCGCTGCAGGAGTGGCTCGGGCTGAACCCGGAGGATAGCAAGGACTCGGCCGAGGTCATCGACTCCAGTGACGAGGGGAGGAGGAGGAGCAAGAGGAGGAGGAGGAGGAGAGTGATGACGACATGCCGGAAGCTGGGGAAGATGGTCAGCCCCCACCTGACCGGGCCTCAAGCAATGATCCACGCTCCAAAGCACCGCCTGCTGCCAGAGGCGGCCAGGCGGGGATCAACCAGACGCCCGTGCCTCCGACGGGCGCCACAGACTCCGTCATCTAGCCCTTCATCATCCCGGCTGGCGCCGCGGACCCTAGTGCCTAGCCGGAGCCGCCTGCCACGTCCGCCGGCGCGGCTGACTCCGTCATCCAGCCGGAGCCGCCTGCAGCACCAACCGGCACCGCCGACCCCAACATCCAGCCAGAGCCGTCCGTGGAGCCGACAGTCACTGCGGACCCCAGCGCCCAGTCAGAGCTGCCTGCCGTGCCGATCGGCACGGCCGACCCCAGCAGCCAGCCGGAATCTTCCGCTGCTCCTTAGGATGTTTATCTTTTCCTTTTCATGTTTGCTAAAATCTGGACAACTTGATTAAATTTCGTAATTCCACTCGCGGGGTGTATATCGAACTTTGTTGAATGCCGGCCAGTAGGCCTTTATCCATGTAAATATCTTATCATTGTTCATGCTTTGCTTTGCCGACTTCTATCTTTCCTTGCCTTTTACTCCTTGTTTTTTTCCTTTGCCGTCCTCCCTTGGCTATCCTCTTGCCAGCCAAGCAGCCGCTCTACGGAGTACGGCTGGGTTGAGTACTTAGATATTTGCAGGAGGGCTAGTACTTAGCCATTCGGAGTGTTGACAATAAAAGTAGGAGCCGGCAGACTGGCTTCTCGGCAGCCGGACGAATAGGTGCGATGCCGGCCTCGGCTATACGCGTTTTGTCCTTAGTCATTTTCGTGTGGGCACCGTTTTGCGACCCCTGCCCATCGTGCAGTCGCTCTGCGAGCTGCGTTTTCTGGCAAAGGAAGTGTCTGGTGCCGACACACTACTTGTCCGGCTGCAGGAGGCGGCATATAGCAGAAGGCGGCGAGACTCCGGGCCGACTGGTCGAACCCGGTGCCATGCGGAAATAAAACTATACATACTCATGGCATAACACTTATCACATAGATAAAAGAGGGTAGTCCCCGAGTTCTTCTCGGGGGACCCGAAGTCTTTATACATAATACAAAAGGTAGTGTGATACATACTGCTCTCAACTATAAAACCTTCGGTGGAGGTTTGCGTTCCATGGCCTCTCCGTCTCTTTGCCTGAATCATCTCTCTTGCGTGCTCTGGGCTTCTAGGCATTGATCAGATAGTAGGAATCATTGCCCAGCACCTTCCTTACGATGAAAGGGCCTTCCCAAGGTGCCAAGAGCTTGTGCTGGCCAGCTGTTCACTGGATTAGGCGGAGCACAGACTTTGCTGGTAGATGGCGGACCGGCTGAGTGCCAACAGCCGGCCCTCCTCCAGCAAGTCGACGCTGTCTTCTCGCGCCTCCTTGGTGTCTGCCTCGTTGTACATGGTGACTCGCGGGGAGTCGAACTCTATGTCCAGCGGGATGATGGCTTCAGCACCATAGACGAGGAAGAAGGGCGTGAACCCGGTCGACTTGTTCGGACTTGTGTGCAGGCTCTAGAGGAAGGCCAGCAGCTCATCGAGCCAGCAGCGGGCCGAACGCTCTAGAGGCTCGACCAGTCGGGGCTTGATGCCGGACAAGATGAGGCTGTTTGCTCGCTCAACCTAGCCGTTTTACTGCGGGTGGGCAACGGACGCTAAGTCCAGTCGGATGCCCTGAGTCGCGCAGAAACGAGCCAAGGCTCCTTTGGCAAAATTTGTGTCGTTGTCGATGATGATGCTATGTGGTATGCCGTAGCGAGTGGTGATGTCGGTGATGAAAGTCACGGCAGTCGGCCCATTCAGTTTCTTGATTGGCTTTGCCTCTATCCACTTGGTGAACTTGTCCATACCGACAAGCAGATGAGTCATGCTGCCGCGGGCTGTCTTGAATTGCCCCACCATATCCAAACCCCAAACCGCAAACGGCCAAGCAATGGGAATAGTCTTGAGTGCAGAAGCTGGTAAGTGTGGCTTGGAGCGGAATCTCTGGCACCCCTGGCACTTATGGACCAGCTCCTTGGCCTCTTCCAAAGTAGTTGGCCAGAAGAAACCGTGGCAAAAAGCTTTGGCGACAAGTGCTCTTGAGGCCGTGTGGTGACCACATTTGCCTTGGTGAATGTCTCTGAGGATTGCTTGGCCTTTCTCCGGCTATATGCAGCGCTGGTACATGCCTGTGACACTGTGCCGTACCAGCTCTCTATTGACGATGGTGTATGCTGCTGCTCGCCGTTGCACCTGTCTGGCTAAGGTCTCATCAGTCGGTAGTTCTTTGTTCACTAGAAACTAGAGAATTGGCTGAGCCCAGGACGGTGCTGCTATTTCTTCGAATGGCACAACTGCAACTTGTATGAGAGCGGTTGGGCCGGGAGGTGGCGGGTTGGCGACTTCTTCCTCCTGCTGAGTTGAAGAAGTCCTTGGGCCAACTGCTGAAGTCCCCGGGCCGGGTTCTAGAGTCCCCGAGCCGGGTGTAGCTGCAGCAGTCCCCGGTCCGTCTGCTGAAGTCCCCGTGCTGGCTTCTAGGACCCTCAAGTCGGCTCCGACTGCTTCGGGAGGGGCTGGCACGAAGATGGAATCTGATTCTAGGGACGGCTTGACATAAGGCTTGAGAAGGCGGCGTAGGGCGACACCGGCTGGTATTGCTTGTCGGGTGGAGCCAATCTGTGCCAAGGCATCTGCTTGCTCATTGTCATTTCTTGGCACATGGAGAAACTCGCACCCGTCAAAGTATCCACTGAGTTGCTGCATGAGGAAGCGGTATCTTGCCATATTTGCATCCTTGGCGTCCCAGTCGCCTGATGACTGCTGGACCACCAAGTCGGAGTCACCATAGCACAAGATCCGGCGAATGCAGAGTTCCTTGGCAAGCCAGAGTCCATGTATGTGTGCCTCATATTCTTCTAAGTTGTTGGAGGCGGAAAAATGGACTTGCAACACATATTTGAGCTTGTCACCCTTGGGAGAGGTGAGGACGACGCCGACTCTGAGACCGGTGCGCATTTTTGAACCATCAAAATGCATCCGCTAATGGGTGGAGTCTGGTGCTGGCGGCAAGTACTGGGTCTCGGCCCAGTCGACGAGGAAGTCGGCCAACACTTGTGACTTGATGGTGGTGCGAGGCTGGTAGTAGATGGTGTAGGGGGCCAGATCAATGGACCACTTGGCCACTCAGCCAGAAGCATCCCGGCTTCCAATGATCTCAACAAGCAGAGCCGTGCAGACGGCGGTTATTGGGTGCTCTTGAAAGTAAGGCTTCAGCTTCTTGGCGGCAAAGTGCACGCCATAGCACATCTTCTTGGCGACAAAGTTTTGCTTGGAGGCGGACATTACTTTGCTCAAGTAATACACCGGTCTCTAGACCGGCAATGCTCTGTCCTCCTCTTTGTGTTCTACCGCAATGACTATGCTGACAACCCGGCTGGTGGCTGCGATGTAGAGGAGCATGGGCTCCTTCTCAGTCGGAGCCACCAGGATAGGCGTGGTTGCCAACATCTTATTGAGTTGGAGAAAAGCCTCGTCCGCCTTGTCGTTCCACTCGAAAAAAGTGGTCTTCTTCATGAGCTAGTACAGGGGAAGAGCCTTCTCGCCCAGCCGACTGATGAAACGGCTAATTGACGCCAAGCAGCCAGTAAATTTTTGCACGTCCAGCAGTCGGGTGGGCACCTTCATCTTCTCAATGGCATTGATCTTCACCGGGTTGCACTCTATGCCGCGCTCTGAGACCAAAAAACCGAGAAGCTGGCCGACTGGTACTCCAAAGACACATTTCTCTGGGTTGAGCTTGATCTGGAATCGGCGCAGGTTCTCGAAAGTTTCCTTGAGGTCTTCTAGCAGCATGCCATGCTTTTCCGTCTTCACCACCACATCATCCACATAGACATGGGCATTTCTGCCAAGTTGCTTGAGGAGACACTTCTGCATGCAACGCTGAAACGTGGCACCGGCGTTTTGCAAGCCGAACGTCATGGTTAGGTAGCAGAAGGCTCCAAATGGCGTGATGAAGGCGGTCTTCAGCCTGTCGGCCGGGTTCAGCTTTATCTGATGGTACCCTGAGTACGCGTCCAAAAAACTCAACAGCTCGCATCCGGTTGTGGAGTCTATCACTTGGCCAATTCTTGGTAGAGGGATCTTTGGGCCAAGCTTTGTTGAGACTGGTATAGTCAATGCACATCCGCCACTGCTTATTCTTCTTCAACACTAGGACTGGGTTGGCCAGCCATTCTGGAAAGAACACTTCCATCATGAATCCGGCTGCTAGAAGCCGGGCTATCTCTTCTGCAACAACTCTTCTCTTCTCTTCTGACAGGCGGCGCAAGGGCTGCCTGACCTGCTTGGCGTCAGATTGGACATGTAGTTTGTGCTCGGCGAAATCCATCGGAACACCCGGCATGTCTTTGGGAGACCATGTGAAGATGTCCCGATTCTCATGGAGGAAATCGACAAGCTCGCTTTCCTATTTGTTGTCAAGGTTCGTACCTACAACAGTGTGCCTCTCCGGGTGCTCCGGATCCAAGGGTATCTTCTTTGTCTCCTTGGCCGGCTTGAACAAGCCCTCAACCTCCGACTCCTTGGGGATGTGTGACATTTCCGACTTCTTGCCTGCCAACGCCACCACCCGGTCAAGAAGCTGCTTTTCAGCTGCAATCACAAGGGACTCGGCCAGCCGGTTGCTATCTGCGGCACAAGCTGCAGACTTCTTGTAGTCTCCGAATACGGTCAGGATCCCCTTGGTGCTCGGCATCTTCATCTTGAGGTAAGCATAGTGGGGGACCGCCATGAACTTGGCCAGAGCTGGTCGGCCAAGTAATGCATGGTAGGGGCTTTCGAGGTCCACCACTTCAAACCACACTGGCTCACGACGAAAATGACTCTTGTCTCCGAAGAGAACATCAATTTGGACTTTACCCATTGGTGAGCAGGAAAGGCCAGGGACTATGCCATGGAATACAGTTCGACTAGGGATGAGCTGCTTCTGCATGATTCCCAACCTCTCCATTGTGTCACGGTGTAGGATATTGATGCTACTACCGCCATCTATCAGAATTCTGGAGAAGCGTGCTACCCGCCTCTTTGTTGCAAAGGTAGCATCTAGGACCAGGGCATATGAACCTGTGGAAGGCATCACTTCCGGGTGGTCGGCCCTGCTCCAGCTGATAGGCTTCTCGGACCAGTGCATGAATTCTGAGGTACCGGAGGCCACTGCATGCACTTCTTGCTGTTGCTGCCGCCTGCTGCGTCTGTCATCGGCCACATTGGTGAATACAACATAAGCTCTCTGCTCTTCGGGATACTCGTTTTGTATGGCGCCGACTGGCCGGGCCACCGGCTGCTAGGGCCGAGGAGGTGGCCGGCCGGTAGGCGGGGGAGGTAGGAGGCCATCTCCCTTAGCAATCCTGGTGAGCCAATGACACTTCTGAGTGGTGTGGTTGGATGGCTTCGCGCCACTATGGAATTTGCAGGGTGCATCGAGGGTCTGCTCATAAGAGAAGGCGTGCAACCAATTGGACTTGCCGTCCTTCTTCCTATTGGGTGTTGGCTGCCCTTCCGGCTGCTGATCCTCGACTATCGCCACTTGCCGGCTGGTGGAAGACGGATGAGTGGCCTTCCGCTTGTTGTAACTTGGTTGCTGTCGCCGACTGGTCTCACCAGCCGGAGTACGAGGGGCCTGAGGTGCCAGTTTACCGGACGCATCCACTAGGATTTCCACCTTCATGGAGGAGTCGGCCGTGGCGTGCTTGTCGTTGATGATCAGCAACTTGTCAAGCGTGGCAGGCTCGTCGCAGAGGAGTCGATGCTTGAGGAGAGTTCCCTCTCGGCACCCGGCGGTAAAGTACTCGATCGCCTGCACCTCGTGCACGCCTTCGCAGGAGTTGCGCAGCTCGGCCCAGCGAGTGAGATAGTCGCGAGTCGATTCACTGGGTCCTTGGACGCACAAGGAGAGCTATCGGGGCTTGGGAGGCCACTTGTAAGTGCTGGTCAAGTTGCTGATGAAGGCATCGGTGAAATCAACCCATCTGTTGATGTTGCGGGGCTTCAGGCTGTTGAGCCATGTCCGGGCTGTGCCCTGAAGCATGAGTGGGACGTATTTCACGGCGACACTCTTGTTGCCGTTTGCTATGCTGACGGCTGTCGAGTAGTCGACCAGCCAGTCCTCCGGCTTCACGGAACCGGTGTATTTGGCCGTATCTCGCAGAAGGGTGAACCCTTTCGGGAAGGGCTCGTCTCGGATTCGCGGGCTGAAACAGGGGCAAGCCCAGTGCGTCTTCTTCTTCTATCGCGAGGGACTGGTTGAGATGATCGATCCGATGGCAGGCGTTGTTCTCTCTGACTCCCTCTCGGCGGCCAAGGCGGTTGCCGAGTGTCGGGTGCGTGACAGGCGGCGGAGTGGGGTGCCTCACTCCACGAAGCGGAGGAGGAGGCAGATCTCCTTGCCGCTCCACCGCTCGAGGGCGGCCGTCTTCATCTCGCTCGATGGAAAGGCGTGTCCAACTGCGACTGGCAGCCGGCTCATTGCCTCTTCTTCCGCGGGCGCCACCAGTCAGCGTCCGGGACGTTGCACCGTGATCTTGGCGAAGGGGTGGCTCTTCGTTCCGCTGGGCGGGCATTTCAGCATGGCAGCCGGCTTCGTGCTGCGCGGCGGCCGTGTCTAGGAGCTGCTGGACTCACTCTGTCATGTGGCAGCGCTCGTCGCCATCATATTTGTCCATCTCATCCGTCACCTCCTGGGCGGCCCGGATGTTCTCAGCAGGTGTGGTGTAGATGGGGCGCTCTGCCCCGAACATGCTGGCGATGGCCGCGCCATGTTGCCTGACTATGCCGAGGTGGCTAGGCCCCTCAGGAGCCGGTGTGCCGCCAACGGCCCGATCCATCTCGCGCCGGTAGGCGTCCGAGAGGCGCGCACGCTGGCCAGTCGGCCAGCGCTCTCGAGAAGCTGGACGTGGCATGCCTCCAGCATCTCAGCATCTGCGCCCTCTGGGATAGGCGCCGACAGGTCTCGCAGAGCCGCGTTGAGTGGTTCTCGAGCGCGTCCGTCCGAGTGCTCGCCGCTATGGATGACGAGCACTTCCGTGACGGTGCTCCCACCGCTGTGCTTGCAAGGAAGCAGCTCGTCGTAGACCACCACGTTGGTGGGGAACACGTCAAACGACGCCGTGTCGGAGTCGACAATCATCGGATCGGTGGAGCCAACAGACTCCAGGTCCACAGCAGGCTTGCTGGTGACGTGGAGCTGGTCGAGGAGGCTGGCGAGGCGGCTCTCGGGGCAGCCGGTGCCCGTGTCGGAGGCCGGCTCATCGGAGAGGTAGATCTCGCCGACAAGGTCGGCGAGGCAGCTCGCCGCACAGGCAATCTACACGCCATTCAGTGCGTCGAGGCTGACGCCGTTGGGTGTGCTGGGCTGGCTTCGCTCGCCAGGAAGGAACAAGGTTCCCGTCTAGAGCAGATCTCTAGGAGATGGTGCACCTCGCCCCACGGTGGGCGCCAAATGTCGGGTGTTGGGTGCGACGTATGCCAAAGGATGGCTTATCATGGTGGGAGCGAGTAGAACGTCCCCGGTGCCCGGAAGCGGGATGAGGCGTAGACACGAACGCCGATGTACTTTACCCAGGTTGGGGGCTCTCCTTGGAGATAATACCCCTACCCCTGCTCTGCGGGGTCTCCGCATGATCACTATGCCACAAGTGATACAAATGTGCTCCTTGAGTTGTATGCTTGAGGAAGGAGAGGGCAAGGCTAGCTCTCCCCTGCTCTAGTGATCTGGCTAGTTCTATCAAAGTCAGAACCATTTGCATGGGTGCCCTGGGGGGTTTATATAGGCCTACCCCCAGGGGTACAATGGTAATCTAGCCGGCTTTGGGGCCCGACTGCCAGCGTCTCCGGCCTCCGGCTTCTCCGCCAACTACTGGGGCCCGCCGACCGGTCTGGTAAGGAGCCGACAGGCCGCTCACTGTAGCCGTGCTGCTAATGACGCGGGCTTGGTTAGCTCAGCGTGGCTATAGTCCCGCCGCCTGGTGGGAGATCACTATAGCCACACCTGGTCCCATCAGGTTAATGGCGCACGGGCTTCGAGGGAGGGGACGGCTGCCTGCTGGAGGCCGACCCTCTTCTGGTCCGATTGGTCCGGTGTGCAGCGTCTTGTGGGATGTCACTGCCCGGTAGGGCCCGCAGCTTGCGGGCCGTACCGACAGGCCGTCGTGGGGAGAAGGGCTCCGCCTGCCCAAAGTAACGTCGAGGGAGAGTGGCAATAGTGCCACGCCATGCCGAGATCTCTGTTCGTACGGGGCAATGTGGCCACGCCGAACCCACGGTTCGGGGGTAAGGGCTTCACTGTAGCCACGCCCCATGACGTCCTCTCGAAGAGGACACAAACTCTAAGGGCGCGAGGTGGCCGCCTGCTTGGCGCCGCCCTCTCTAGAGGCCGGCTGGATGAAGTTGGCTGCTCGCAATGCCGTCGGCTGGTGGTCAGCCGCCCTCTAGTGGCCGGCTGTCGAGATAGCCGGCCCCCGGAGGGTGGAGCTTCAGCTTGGGGGCTAGCTAGGCGGAGCTGGCCCAAAGTCTTGATAAATCCAGGGACTCGGGTGAGGCTACCCGTGGCCCATTACTCCGACAACCGGGTGAGTGCGTTCTGCTCGCCACTCATGTCGACCGTGGATTCTCGCTCCCTCCGCATCCTTTTTTTCGGGGTTTTCTGAACTTCTTCGGATCCCAACTCCATCACTTCTCTCCCAACACCATCACGTACCTAGTTGCATTTGTTTCCATCTGCGACAACTTTCTGGGTTGTCGACCGCATTGGGGTCTTTTCAAGCACATTTTCACTATCTGCTCCTAGTCGGTGAAGAAAGCAAACACGAGTGATGAGAAAACACACGTTATCCAGATGTGTGGGGGTTTGGGTATCCAGAAGAGGAAGCGGAGCTCTTTCCCTTCCATGACCCTTCCTAAGTTGGTTAGGGCCTGGCAGTCGACCTGGTTCTACTACCAGGACATTGCCACTCCACTCCAGTTTATTGGACTTCCTCCTTTTTTCCTTTGATCGTGTTCATACCCATTCCTCGCTGAAAGTGACAACTGCTGAGAGGGTGGAAACAAATATGTTTGTTGAGAGGGTGGTCCAGTTGATCAATCAATGCGTCACCGGTATGGATTTGCTGGAGGTATTTCCCAGTCGGCGAATCCAGCCGCTCCAAGCTCATGACCACTCCATGTGGATGTATTCTGGAGCCAACGACACTGCACGGGTTCATCCAGAGGAAGTACCGGCCAAGACCGTGGCCCAGTGGTTGAGGAGTATCACAAGAAACAAAGACAACCCCAGAGGCGCCAGGAGACTTGACCCCTTCAGCGACAGCAACCAACCAGACAAGGTTCGGTTTCCGCCACTAACTGTATTTGCATACATCTTCTGACTATCTTTGAATCCAACTGACTACTACCTCTTGAGCACTGTGTTGGTTTTCCTTGAAGAGGAATGGGTGATGCAGCAAAGTAGCGTAAGTATTTCCCTCAGTTTTTGAGAACCAAGGTATCAATCCAGTAGGAGCCTCCTCAAAAGTCCCATGCACCTACACAAACAAACAAGAACCTCGCAACCAATGCAATAAAGGGGTTGTCAATCCCTTCACGGTAAATTGCAGAAGTGAGATCTGATAGAGATAATAAGATAAGATAATATTTTTTTGGTATTTTTATGATATAGATTAGAAAGTAAAAGATGCAAATAAAAGATAGATGAAAACTTATATGATAAAGGATAGACCCCGGGGCCATAGGTTTCACTAGTGGCTTCTCTCAAGATAGCATAAGTATTACGGTGGGTGAACAAATTACTGTCGAGCAATTGATAGAAAAGCGCATAGTTATGAGATTATCTAGGCATGATCATGTATATAGGCATCACGTCCGTGACAAGTAGACCGGCTCCTGCCTGCATCTACTACTATTACTCCACACATCGACCGACTCCTGCCTGCATCTAGAGTATTAAGTTCAAGAAGAACAGAGTAATGCATTAAGAAAGATGACATGATGTAGAGGGATAAACTCATGCAATATGATATAAACCCCATCTTTTTATCCTCGATGGCACCAATACAATACGTGCCTTGCTGCCCCTGCTATCACTGGGAAAGGACACCGCAAGATTGAACCCAAAGCTAAGCACTTCTCCCATTGCAAGAAAGATCAATCTAGTAGGCCAAACCAAACTGATAATTCGAAGAGACTTGCAAAGATAACTTAATCACACATGAAAGAATTCAGAGGAGATTCATAGATAAACTTCATCATAAACCCACAATTCATCGGATCTCGACAAACACACCGCAAAAAGAGTTACAGCGAATAGATCTCCAAGAAGATCGAGGAGAACATTGTATCGAGATTCAAAGAGAGAGAAGAAGCCATCTAGCTAATAACTATGGACACGAAGGTCTATGGTAAACTACTCACAACTCATCAGAGAGGCGTTGGAGATGATGTAGAGGCCCTCCATGGTCGATTCCCCCTCAGGCGGAGCACCGGCGAAGGCTCGAAGATGGGATCTCACGGATACAGAAGGTTGCGGCGGTGGAAATAGTTTTTCGTGGTGCTCCTAGATGTTTTCGGGGTAGGTGGATATATATAGGAGGAAGAAGTAGGTCAGTGGACTCTCAAGGGGCCCACGAGGGTAGGGGGCGCACCCACCCCCAGGCGGCGCACCGGGCACCCTCGTGGCCGCCTCATTCGCTACTTGACGTCCACTCCAAGTCTCCTCGATTGCGTTTGTTCCAAAAAGATTGCTCCCGAAGGTTTCGCTCCGTTTGGACTCTGTTTGATATTCCTTTCCTTCCAAACACTGAAATAGGCAAAAAAACAGCAATTCGGGCTGGGCCTCCGGTTAGTAGGTTAGTCCCAAAAATGATATAAAAGTGTATAGTAAAGCCCATAAACATCGAAAGCGGGTAATGTAATAGAATGTAACAATCAAAATTATAGATACGTTGGAGACGTATCACTAACTTTCACTTGACTTCTTGTCTTGTAGGTTTATACTGAGATGTACTTGATGCCCAATGGCGAACAAGTTCTGGAGCAGGACCAGGAGGGAGAGGACAGAGCAAAGGAGAGTGGCGATTGGCAATCTCTAGACGATGAGGAAGAAAAGGAGAGTGATGATTTGGACGACGAAGAGACGGTCGACTCACCACCTCGTTCGGAGCATCGGTCCAAACTACTCCATGATACAGCGGGTGGGTGCAGCAAGACCATGACCCCAAGCACCCAAACGCAGAAACGCACTCGGACTTCGACCCCGGAGCCGATGGAAAAAACCGCCAAGAAGCCTAAGGTCGCTCCTCCAAAAGCTCGGAAGACTCTGCCCAGGATTAAGATGGATGTTCCTATTGCCTCTAGGTGAGTGTTCCTTACTGTGTGTTCCTCTACCGACTGATTCTTCTGTTCTGACCGAATGGATCATGCACTTTTCTAGTCCAACCTCTGCCACGACTGATATGGACGTTGACAAGGCCGTAGGAGATGAGGAAGCCGATGACGCGGCCACCTCCAGAGCTGGTAAGTCCGCTCGACTAAAATTTATTCTGGCGATTGAGTTGTCGGCCAGTTGAATTTCTGATGTTTTGTTTTTGTTGCAGCTCCACGAGACGTTGTCATGCTTCCAGATGATGATGATGAAGAAGTGCCTCTGAGGGAGAGGAGGAGGAGGGGCAAGGGCTCGAGCGGGAAAGTGCTTGAGGTTCAGGTCCTTCATTCGACACTAGTGCTTGAGACAGTGGTCGAGCGATCCGGAGATCCGGTTCGGACCAACGTAAATTTCACTAACCTACTCTCGACTGATGGCCCATCAGGGTCGACAACTCATACCCCTGCCGCACCAGTACAACTCCATGCGTCCAACCCTGTGGTTGCTTCGACTGCCTTGACACCATCGCTCTTTGCTGCGTACCAAACTCCAAACGACTCACCAAGTGCTGCCAGGGAGGCTCTTCGCCAGGTCAATCTTGTGATGGAGCAAGTGAAGGTGTTGCATGAGGCCAGTCAGGTGTCCTATAATGCCAGCTCCACTCTGTAGACCAACGTTAAGGTTAGTTGATTCTGGACTGAATTTTTGAATAATGAAAACTGATGTTGTTGCTTCGCTGCCCATATGTGCATCTACTATCATGGGTTTGTGTTTCACACCCAATCACCCACTGGGGTGTGCCTTCCTTAGAGTTTAATAGGTCTTCCATTTCACTCAACTTATGTTGAGTCGAGTGTTTGTCCGAACTAGTGGGGGCACGCAGAGTGCACCCACTGGATGTAGTCCCCGAGACCATGGTCGACTGCTGGCAGTCGGCTGGGGTCTGAGAATCTATTCTTTTTTTTGAACACACGCTGGACAGACCATGCCGATTGTTGATCCAAACCAGTGGGGGCACGCTAAGTGCACCCACTAGGTGTAGTCCCCTAGACTACTGTCGAATGTTTGATTCGGCAGTAGTCTTAGAGTAACTTTCACTGTGATTGTCTTTTGTTTCTGCCGACTGACGTTTCTTGTTTGCTGACCGTAGAGGTCCTGTGATCTTGGGGTTCAACTTTCCGAAATGAACAAGAAACAAATCTGCCTCAGTCTTGATCTGGAGCTGGCCAAGAAGAACCTCAAGACTGCTCAGGATGAAGCGGCTATCATGGGAGGTAACCAATCGACAACCGTCCACCTTGTGACCCGCACTCCACCGTGTTTCTCCTTTTAGTCTCTTTGAACTAAGTGACTTCGCTCGAACAGATGTGCGTAGTGAAAACCGTCAACTTCAAGCTCGTCTGAAGAATGTTATTTCTTTAGAGAAAATGAAGGAGGCTCTAGAGAAGAAGGATCAGGATCTTGCTGCTGCTCAAAAGTAGGCGCGAGAGAAGACTGTGCTTGCGGACAAGAAGCTGGCTTCAGTCAGCAAGTTAGAAGAGGAGAACTGGAAGCTGAAGACTGCTGCCTCTGAGGCCAATCGGGAGGTCGAGCAACTAAAGAAGGACAACGAGAAATTAACCAATGAAGTCGGAAGCCTCAAAGCCAAGAAGGGCGAGCTGGAGTCGTGTTTGGGATAACTTGCTGCAAAACTGGTCCTGAAGCTTGAAGGTATTATCGTTCGACTGATTAGTTGTTGTCGATTGGTACGTCTTGTCATACTGTCGACTCACCATTTTTTACGACTGTGCAGAACTTTGTCAGGACTTTGAGGCTGAGGCTGGGCGGGTCAAGACGGGTCTCGACCCCATCAATTGTCCTGTTAAAGATGATGTTGTGATGAACTTGCTGCGGTTGGAATCACACATGGACAACGCTGTTGCTCATCTTGCCTGACTGAAGGCGGAGATGACTCGGGTTGATGCTGAACTCTGTCCTCAAGCGGAACTTTCTCAAGATCTCGAGGCGTTGATGATTCGACTGAATCAGATTCCTGGCCAAGTGCAAGAATGGAAGAAATCATCCGCTTGCTATGGCGCTGACGTTGCCCTGTCGCTGGTCCGAGTGCACTGCATGAATGCCAGAGAAGACAAGCTGGTGGCCCTCAAGGTTGTGAACACCAAGAAGCACACTTTCAAGTCCTTTATGGACACTTTCCTTGAAGCTGCCACTCTCATCGCAAACAACATTGAACTTGACAGTTTCTATGATCCAGCAAGCCCTTCTCCTGACAAGTGACCAAAAAACATTACGCCCGCCCTTATTCCCCTTAGAATGCCGAGTGATTATGTAATCGTTAAACTCTTTCAGGCTTGATGCCTGAGTACTTCTGTCCACTGTGGTTCTGAACTTTTGCAGGGTTTATCTGAACTTGGATTTCTTTGAATATCATGGCTTTTGTTCTGTTTTTAAACTGTTTCTGATTGTCTTTCGGTTCCGAGTGGACTTCAACTTCTCACCCTTTGCCGAATGAAAGTACATTGCAGTTGTGATGGAGCTCAGACACGCTGCTTAGTCTACACCTCGTCGTCCTTGCGGATAGGGACGGAACATAGTACTTGTGGTGTAGCTCAGAGGTGGTGCTCGGTCGATGCCTCGTCGTCCTTGTGGATAGGGACGGAACATACGTTGTATTTATGGTAGAGCTGAGAGCATATTTGTTGCTTAGACGATTACGGGGCCGCAACTAAGTCCCCGAGTGGGAGGATTGCTCTCCACTCGGAATATTTTTAACTTAGGAGATTACGGGGTCGCAGCTAAGCCTCTGAGTGGGAGGATTGCTCTCCACTCAGAATGTTTTTAACTTAGGCGATTACAGGGTCGCAACTAAGTCCCCGAGTGGGAGGATTACTCTCCACTCGGAATGTTTTTAACTTAGGCGATTACGGGGTCGCAGCTAAGCCCCCGAGTAGGAGGATTTCTCTCCACTCGGAATGTTTTTAACTTAGGCAATTACGGGGTCGCCGCTAAGCCCCGGGTGGTAGGATTGCTCTCCACTCCGAATGTTTTTATCTTAGGCGATTACGGGGTCGCGGCTAAGCCCCCAAGTGGTAGGATTGCTCTCCACTCGGAATGTTTTTAACTTAGGCGATTACGGGGTCGCTGCTAAGCCCTCGAGTGGGAGGATTTCTCTCCACTTGGAATGTTTTTAACTTAGGCGATTATGGGGTCGCAGCTAAGCCCCCAAGTGGTAGGATTGCTCTCCACTCGGAATATTTTTAACTTAGGCGATTACAGGATCGCAGCTAAGCCCCCGAGTGGGAGGATTGCTCTCCACTTGGAATGTTTTTAACTTAGGCGATTACGCGGTCGCAGCTAAGCCCCCGAGTAAGAGGATTGCTCTCCACTCAGCATGTTTTGAACTTAGGCGATTATGGGGTCGCGGCTAAGCCCCCAAGTGGGAGGATCGCTCTCCACTCAGAGTTTTCTTTAACTTAGGTGAATCAGGTTCGCAGCTAAGTCACCCACTAGGGGATTTGGACACAAGTGATTACGAGAAACCAATCATTAAGATACTGTAAAGATCTTGTCTTTGGAAAACAAACTGAAGTGCTTTTATTATAACTCGTCGGGTCGAGTGATTCTAGGTATAGAAAGGACGAAGCAGCTCCGCGTTCCATGCACGTGGCTCATCCATTTTCTTGGCTACGTTGTAGATGTGATACGCTCCATTGTGAAGCACCTTGGTGATGATGAAGGGACCTTCCCAGGCCGGAGCAAGCTTGTAAGGCCGTTTGTGAACCACTCGGAGCACAAGGTCTCCTTCTTGAAATGCTCGACCTCTGACATTGCGGCCATGGAATCGGCGCAGATCCTGCTGGTAAATGGTCGACCGAACCAAAGCCATCTGGCATTCTTCCTCCAAGAAATCGACTGCATCTTCGCGTGCTTGCTCTGCTTCGGTTTCTGAGAACAGTTCAACTCTGGGAGCATTTTGTAGCAAGTCACTCGAAAGTGGAGCCTCGGCGCCGTACACCAGGAAGAAAGGGGTTCAATCAGTCGACCGGTTGGGTGTTGTCCTCAGCCCCCATAAGACTGATGGTAATTCGGTTACCCAAGCTCCGGCAACATGCTTAAGATCATGCATCAGACGAGGCTTTAACCCCTGAAGGATCAAACCATTCACCCTTTCAGCCTGTCCATTCGTCTGGAGATGCGCGACAGACGCGTAGTTCACCCGAGTGCCTTGAGATGCACAGAATGCCTTGAACTCATCAGAATCAAAGTTGGAGTCATTGTCTATGATGATGCTGTGAGGAACTCCATATCTGAATATCAACTCTCTGATGAAACTGACGGTTGTGCCTGCTCCAAGGTTCTTGATGGTCTTGGCTTTGATGCACTTGGTAAACTTGTCGACTGCTATGAGCAAATGGGTGAAGCCAATCATGCAAGTTTTGAAGGGCCCAACCATATCCAATCCCCATACTGCAAATGGCCAGACAAGTGGAATAGTCTTCAGGGCAGATGTGGGCTTGTGAGACATGTTGGAGTAAAACTGGCAACCTGCGCACTTGTCGACTATATCTTTCGCCATCTCATTTGCTCGAGGCCAATAAAATCCCGCTCGGTATGCTTTTGGCCACGATGGTCCGAGAGGATGCATGGTGACCACAGGTCCCCGAGTGGATGTCATTTAGGATCATTTGACCTTCTTCTGGGGTGATGCACTGTTGGGCTACTCCTGTGACACTCTCTCTGTAAAGCTGCCCTTTCATCATGGTGAAAGCTTTGGATCAACGGACTATCTGGCGAGCCTCGTCTTCGTCCTCTGGGAGCTCTTTTCTGAGAATGTACGCGATGTATGGAACCGTCCAATTGGGAGTGATCACCAAGACTTCCATGATCAGGTCGACCATGGCTGGAACCTCTATCTCAGTCAAGTTGGTTGGACTTATCGGTTGCGGGGGCTCTTCTTTGAAAGGATCTTCTTGCACTGACGGGGAATGGAGATGCTCCAAGAACACATTGCTGGGGATAGGCTTCCGAGTGGAACCTATCTTCACCAAATCATCAGGAGCTTGAGTTTTGATTCGTGGTATGTGGTGAAGCTCCAATCCCTCAAACTTCTTCTCTAGCTTTCTCACTGCATTGCAGTAACCTGTCATTGCGGGACTCATGATGTTCCATTCCTTCATTACTTGGTTAACCACTAAATCTGAGTCGCCATAAACCATTAGGCGCCGGACGCCGTGTGAAATGGCCATACGCAACCCATACAGTAGTGCCTCATACTCAACTTCGTTGTTTGAAGAGTCAAAGTGAATCTGGAGGACATAACTGAGCTTGTCTCCTCGCGGGGACACTAAATCCACTCCTGCACCAGAGCCATTTAACATCTTGGATCCATCAAAGAACATGGTCCAATGTTCCGACTGAATTTGGATCGGCTGTTGTTGTTCAGTCCACTCTGCGAGGAAATCTGCAATTGCTTGAGACTTAATGGCCTTCGTTGCCTCAAACTTGATATCCAAAGGAAGAAGTTCAATCACCCACTTTGCCACTCGACCAGTTGCATCTCTGTTATTCAGAATCTCTAATAATGGAGCATTGGTGACGACTGAAATTGAGTGATCAGAGAAATAATGTGCAACCTTCTTTGTGGTCAGGTAAATCCCATAAACAAGCTTCTGATAGTGAGGATATCTAAGCTTGGATGGGGTTAGGACTTCTGAAATGTACTACACGGGGCGCTGAAATTTGAAGGCCTTGCCTTCTTCTTCCCGCTCGACCGTGAGCATTGTGCTAACAACTTATCCTGTGGCTGCGATGTAAAGCAGTAGAGGATCCTTGCTAACTGGAGCAGCAAGCACCGACTGGGTGGAAAGCAGGGCTTTGATCTCCGCAAATGCTGCTTCAGCTTCGTCATTCCACTCGAACTTGTCAGACTTCTTCATCAGTCGGTAAAGATCTAGTGCCTTTTCACCGATGCATGAGATGAATCGGCTCAAAGCAGCCAAGCAACTAGTAAGCTTCTGAACATCATGCACGCACACTGGGTTTCATTCGCAGGATTGTACCAATCTTTTCTGGGTTTGCGTCGATCCCTCGTCGGAAACGAGAAAACTGAGTAACGTTCCTCCTGGGACTCCAAATGTGCACTTAGACAGATTAAGCTTGATATCATACCTTCTCAGGTTGGCAAAGGTTTCAACAAGGTCAGTCAGTAGGTCGGAACCTTTGCGTGACTTAACCACTATGTCGTCCATGTATGCTTCCACACTCTGACTGATTTGAGTGATCAGGCACTTCTGGATCATGCGCATGAACGTGGCACCAGCATTCTTGAGGCCGAAGGGCATAGTGAGATAGCAAAAACACCCAAACAGGGTGATGAAAGCTGTTTTTATCTTGTCGGGTCCATACAGTCGTATCAGATGGTACTCGGAATAAGCATCCAAAAAGGACAATCGCTCACATCTCGCAGTTGAGTCGACAATCTGGTCGATGCGGGGTAGAGGAAAATGGTCTTTCGGGCAGGCCTGATTGATGTGTTTGAAGTCAATACACATTGGGAGTGAATTTTTGTTCTTGGGAACCATAACAACATTGGCGAGCCACTCGGAGTGGTAAATCTCGCGGATGAACTCTGCGGCCAGGAGCCAAGCCACTTCTTCGCCAATGGCCTTTCTCTTCTCCGTGGCGGACCGACGGAGGTGCTCTTTGGCGGGTTTTACTTTCGGATCGACTCACAAATGATGCTCAGCCAGCTCCCTGGGTACACCTGGCATGTCAGATGGTTTCCATGCAAAGATGTCCCAGTTCTCATGGAGGAACTGGATGAGCGCTTCTTCCTATTTGTTGTCGAGTGTCGTCGAGATATGAGTCAGAGAGGCATTGGGATCGGTCGGGTGGACATGGACTGGGTTGGTCTCCTCGGCCAACTTAAATGCGGACTCTAAGGCAGGTCTCTTAGCACGCAGCAAATCACTTGGATCTGCCGTCTTCTAATATTCTTGGAACTCTACCGCTGCCATCTGCTCATCTGCTATTTTTGCTCCATCATAAAGACAATCTTCTGCTCTCCGACGGTTACTAGAAACCGTTATTACGCCTCTGGGATCAGGCATCTTCATTTTGAGATAAACATAGCACGGTCAAGCCATAAAGCTAGCATAAGCAGGTCTGCCCAGAATGGCATGATATGCACTCTGGAAATCCACTACCTCAAACGTCAACTTCTCCTTGCGGAAATTCTTCTCATCGCCGAAAACCACATCGAGAGTGATCTGGCCGAGTGATTCGGCTTTCTTTCCTAGTATGATCCCATGGAACCTCATGTTACTCTCGCTGAGCTTGGACATCGGGATGCCCATTCCTTTGAGAGCTTTAGCATATAGAATATTCAGGCCACTGCCACCATCCATCAGGACCTTAGTCAGTCGAGTGCACCCCACGACTAGGTCGACCATCAGCGCCTGCCACCCAGGGGTAACTACGTGTGCCGGGTGGTCGGACTGGTCGAATGTAATGGGGACCTTTGACCACTTCAGATATCTCGGCGTTGCCGGAGCAACCATGTTCACTTCTCTGTTAATGACCTTCAGTCGACTTTTGCTCTCGATATCGGCAAAAATCACCAAGGTGGCATTGACATTGGGTTAACCACCGTCATCATCCTTATCCTCTTCTTCCTTCTTAGGCTCTTTGTCCTTATCACTGGGTTTACTCTCTCGGATGCTCTGGATTAGGAGTCGACATTGTCGAGTGGTATGCTTGGGGAGAATCAAGTTCACCTCCTCATCTTTCTTGGTGTGAATATGACATGGCAAATCTGACACATCATTTCCTTCTTGATCCTTCACCTTCTTTGGGGTCCATGGCCCTTTAGGTTTCCCTTTGAACTTTCCTTCATTTAACATCGCTGCCTCGGCAGGACCTGCTGCGTCAGCCTTTCGCTTCTGCTTCCGACTGGAATATCCTCCTCCGGTGTCCTGGGCGACTGTTTTTGTGCTTGCCACTCTGCAGTCGGTCTTCCTCTTCACCGTTAGCGTATTTGGTAGCAATCTCCATCATCTGAGTCAAAGACATATCTCCCGTCCGACCGAATTTTAGAACGAGCTCTCTGTAGCAAACTCCTTCCTTGAAAGCACAGACTGCTTGGTGATCTGACACATTTTCCACTTTGTGGTGTAGAGTGATCCATCTCTGGATATAGTCCCTCAGGGTTTCATTCGGTTTCTGCAGGCAATGCTGCGGCTCTGGTAGACCGGTAGGTCTCTTGCAAGTGCCCTCAGACGTTCTGGTGAACACTCAGGCTAACTCGTCCCATCTCAAAATACTCCCAGGGGCCAACTGAGTCAGCCAAGCTTTGGCAGACCCTTCAAGCATCAGAGGAAGGTGTTTCATGGCCACCTCATCGCTGCCGCCACCGATATGCACAGCCACTCAGTAGTCTTCGAGCTAAGTATTGGGCTTTGACTCGACTGTAAACTTACTGACGCCAGTCGCCAATCTGAAGTTATGGGGTATCTCAGCAGCTCTGATGGCCCTTCCGAAACATTCAGGGCCGGAAACATGGACTCTGCCCCGACTTGGTCTATCCCGATCCAACCCTTCTTTGTATGCTCTGTTCCGGTCAACCAAGCCTTGCATAAGGACGGACCTTGCATCAAAGCCATGTTCTCTGGGGTTGACTGGAACTCTGCGGTCTTTCTCGTATGGACGCCTGTCATCATTGTGCCGGGGCGCGTATGACCCGTCCCTCGGAAGGGGCAAAGGCACTTGACGATAGTTTTCGCGGGCGTACTCAAGATCTGATTCGCCATGAGCTCTTCCCAGGTACCGATCCTGGCGGTGATCACGGCCTCCCTGTCGTAAAGGGGACCTAGGACTGTGAGCCAACTGAACGGTATCTGCTCTCACCGATCTGCTGTGGATTCTGTTCCGTGACTGGTAAACAGCGGAGTAATGGTCTCCCGCTGCTCAGAGCAACGTTCTGATCTGCTCTAGGACTCTCCCAGCCACTGAACGAGACGGCTGAACTGACTCTGCAATACATGCAGCAGCTGCCAAATTCTGAATCGGTGTATGGAATACCTGAGTTTCGGGTGGAAACAACTGTCGTGGACGCTGACTGGACTCGGGAATCAGTCGATGGGCACGCTCGAGAGAATGTTGGAGATTCTCCAAACAAGTGCGCTCAGCCAGAATGGCCAGGCACACCGCCTCCAACGCCCGGGCCTCGGCGGATTCCCCTATGATGGGGGTCTGGAGAGCCTCCATGTTGCGGCAGTGCAGCTCCTCCCTCTGGGGCGAGCTGAGAGGTTGGGGCTGGTAGTCTTCATGGTCGAGTGACGGACCGGCGCTCCTGCCGCCGTCGCCGCTGCGACGGAAGCCAGGTGGACCGCGATGGGAGTCGACCATGAGGACCTCCACCACGGGGTCACAACTCCCTCTCTTAGAAAGGGTATCTGCGAAATCAGTCGACTAGTCGACCGATCCGCGAGAATACATGTCGGGCTCACTCGCCGCGACTTGGGGGGTGAAGACCTGACGAGCCACTCTGTAATGCCCCGGATTCGATGCGCCAGGTGTCTCCCAATTATTCGCCTTCATTGCCATGTCATTGCTTGGTGTTGCATTTTGCCATGTCATCATCTGCATTTCATCTACATGTTTTTCAAAACTTGCATCCATTTGGGTTCCGCCGGTTCTCTCCATTGTCTGTTCTGAGCACAGACAGACTCGCACGTGCCACGTCACCCCTCTCAGACCTTGTTTCGTGAGCGGGATGAAAACGTTCTCGGAATGGACCGAGGTTTGCTGAGTGGCCTTGGTATAGAACCGATAGACCGCCCGTCAAATTTCGTTCCATTTGGAGGTCGTTTGATGCCCCATCGGTTAACCGCGTAGCCCGAAACCCCTCTCTCTTTGCATCCCAGCCCCTCTTCACCACAGCCCATGAGCCCATCCAAAACCCCTCCATGCTCTCGGTCATTCGATCACGATCATGTGGGCGAAAACCGCTCTCCATTTGGAGTCTCCAAACTCCTCCTACCTATAAATATGTGATCCTCCCCGAAATCCGGGTCCAAACCCTAGTTAAACCTCCCCCGCCGCCACCGGACGCGTCCGCGATGGCCGGACACGTCCGCCGCTGCCGCCCGACGAATCCCAGTGTGCCACATGGCAATCCCCGCCGCCAGCCACCGCCGGCCCGCGAGCCCATGGCGGGCCCGCGAGCCCGACTCCGCCGCCCCACGCCCCTTGTGCCTCACCGCGCCGCCCGAGCGTCGCGCCCACTATCGCCGGAAGCCCCGCTCCGGCCGCCACGCCACCCCATCTCCGGCGAGAGTCCGGCCCCGCCTCGAACCGCGCGCCAGACCCAGATCTAAAAACCAGGTTGACTTTCCCCCCCTCGTTTTTCTGCCAACTCCCGATTTGCTCACATTATGTTGCCCTATTCATTATATCATCTCTCCTTGGATACTGTTTCGTTTCATGCGCATGATATATCAAAATGTTCATTGTGAGATGTTCTTCATTTTTTTCCATTGTGCCATGCTTGTTTGAGTTCATCTTGATGTCGTAATCATCGTTGCAAGAGTGCTATATGATGTTAACTGTTGTTTGTTAAAAGAACTTGCAGTTTTGTCATTTTTGATGCATTCTGTGTGTGCATCTTATGAGTTTGATGTCTACATGAGTTTTGAGCTACATCATGGCATCTTTGCAGTAGTGCAATCCATGTATTTTTGTGGGTCTTGTAGTGAGTGCATCAAGCTTGTGTAGTAGGGTACTTGCTGTTAATGTTTTTCTAGACTGAATCTGTTATATCATGATGCTATGTAAACCTGCTGCTACAAGTCATTCTATGCATAATCTGGAGATTCCCACTAAGGATGTTTTGTTATACATGACATGCTCTATCCATCCATGTCCTAGGTTGCCTTTATAGCCTGCTATAGCTTGTTGTAACCTTGCTCTAAAGTTGCTAAATAATGTTGCTGTCAGGCTGTTAATATTAAGTTCAGTTTTGCCATGTGTTTTGCTAGTGATCCATGCACCCTATGACTCTGCTATTGCCATTCTTAGCTTCATAAACATGTCTTCTTACTGTTGGTTACCTTGTCGTGCCATGTATTGCTCTATGGTGAGATGTACAAGCTCACCAACATGCCTACTTATCGTTGTTCCTGCCATGTCTGAATCTGTCATATCATTTGGCATGTTTACATGGATGCTACCATCTTTTCTGTTGTTGTTTGGAATTAGTTCAGTAAGGGAGTTTTGTTCTTTGTCTTAAATATTAGCATGCCATGCCTTTGTTTGCCATGATAAGTTCCTATAGCATGTTGTTTGATAGCTCTAAACATTGCAATCTGATGTTATTTCTGCCATGTCCAGTGATTTCTGCCAAGTCTGCGAAACTGTTATTATTTGCAATCTTGCCATGTCCTTTTGAGCATGTTCTAGTGATTTCTGGAGATAGCTCAGTGTTCATGTTTTGTCATGCTTTACCTGTACTTCATGCCCATGCCTTTTGTTTTCACGTTGAGATGCTGTAGCATACTGTTTTGATGCTTGCTAGATGCCTAGTTGCTGTTTTGGACAGCTTGTACTTTAAACTTGTTTCATGTGTATGTGTTGAACCGTTGCTCCGTTTTGAGTGTGCTTTATATGAAACTTTCTTAGAATTGCATGTAGTTTCATCTTATCATGTTGCATCCATGTTTTGAGAGTTTTTTCTTGATGTTTGTATGCATTTTGCATCAATGCCATGTTTAACTTGTTTTGCTCATATCTTCTAGGCCGTAGCTCCGAACTAATTGAACTTTACATGTACCTTGACTAGAATTTCGTGTAGACCATCTTGGTGCATCTTAACTTGCTGTTTAACAACTTGAACATAAGGTTTATTCAGATATGGACCAATTTCGATATTTGCATATGAGGACTTACCAGATTTGTTATATGTTGTTTCCGGCCTCATCTAAACTTGCCTTGATGTGTTATTCTTGTGTGCTTCATCTCTTGCCAAGAGTAGCGTCATATAGCCGTTGTCATGCATCATACTGGGTTGAGCATCATGCCATGTCTATGTGTTGTGTGTTTACCTTGTTGTTTGCTTCTTTCCGGTTGTGCTCCTTCTCGTTAGTTCCTGTTTTGTTGCGATTGTGAGGATTCGTTCATCTACGCTTGGTTCGTCTTCGTGCCTTCATCTTCTTCATGGACTCGTTCTTATTCCTTGTGGGATTTCAGGCAAGATGACCGCTACCCTAGACCTCACTACTATCATTGCTATGCTAGTTTCTTCGTTCTATCGCTATGCCACGCACTACTAGAAAAACCCCTACTAATGGCGCACCTAATATGGCCATTAATGGCGCATCTGTGGTGCGCCATTAACAGCACGCCATTAGTAAGTTTTACTAATGGCGCACCACCTGGTGCGCCATTAGTATCTGGTATACTAATGGCGCACCGCGGGTGCGCCATTAGTATAGGCCAGCGTGCGCCATTAGTATGCCTCCCAGGGGCCATGTATACCCAGGTGCTTTGGCATACTAATGGCGCACCACCACTGGATGCGCCATTAGTAACCGCAGCATACTAATGGCGCACTACCCAGTGATGCGCCATTAGTATGCACTGTCATACTAATGGCGCACTGTCCTGTGATGCGCCATTAGTATGAATATTAGGTTTTTTTTATCTTTTTATTTTCTGTTTTTTGCACAGGTTACAAAATGTATAGTTTGACAAAATATAGACAGCACACATCAACAACAGATTCATCGAATACAATAGAAGATTAGTCTTTGAATACAATTCATCATATTAGTCTCCGAATACAATTCATCATATTAGTCTCCGAATTAAAAAGACCGAACAAAGATAGAACATTATATTACAAGTCTCGAGACCGCGAGTAGCGAGTTTGTCTTCACATTACAAGTCGATATCGATCATCTAAACTACCATCACATAGAAGAGAGCTGCGGTCATCACGATGAGCATCATCACGATGAAACTCGTCTTCATCCGGTTCCTCCAACGCTCCCTCCCCTCTCCCGCTAGATAGCGGGCGTATCTAGATTCGGCCTCGGCCCTAGTGGTGTACCCTTTGTAACTGTTACCGCTGAATCGGTGAACCTGTCTCCGACACTCCTCCCAGTCATCGTAGACTCCGGGAACCTTACCCTTGTACACGACATACGTCGGCATCGCTATGCACTAGCCAAACGAAACGTTAGTACCAATTCACAGACAATACATAAGCAATATATAATTATGCAACAGAACGATCGGAAGAGAAAAGGAAGACATTAATAGCATCGATTACATCTAAGTTGAACGACTCTCGAAACCAAAGAGACATACTACAAGTTCATTAAAGTTTAATTACAACATGAGCCAATCGATGTTTCAGAACTAGACAACTCGACTCAAGGGACCGGAGCGTGGATGAAGCCGCCGTCTATCGTGGGAGTCATGAAAGAACGGGCGTTGTCATCCTGCATTTGTAGCATTGTGTCGATGTCACTGTTGGACGGTTGATTTCTGAGGTAGAACTGCCCCGAGGTACGAAGGACATCTTGATGGATGATTTCCGCAAACTCCGACTGGATGCGAAAGAATTCTTGTCGGAGGTCCGCGTCCTGGATTGCCGACACGCTCGCGGCCCAATCTTTGAGTTTACTCGGTAGCAGAAGTTGATGATGGTCCCGTACGATCGCCCGCATGTGATGGATGGCGTAGTAGGCACCCTTCTGACCGCCAGGCGGCTGCTTGACGCAGCAGAACGTCGTATTGTGGGAGAACACGTGCTTGCCGTACTTACGAATAGGCCTGGTGAAGGTGCCTCCAGATTGGGCGTAGCCGGGGAGAACATCATCAAGAACCTTCTTGACATTTGTGTAGTCTACGTTCGACTGACGGTCCGGGTCGAAATACGTGGCCATGGAATATTTGGGGCTTAGGAGGATGAGCGTGCAACGTGTGTCACTGCAGAAAACACGGAATGTTAAAAGAAAAACGATCGAAAAGTAAGAATTCATATGTTACGGGCCGGTTGAGGGGAGGACTTACTCGGGAAAGTAAGGCACGAGGAAGTTATCCTTATCTTGGTTTGCCAGAATGACGCCTTCGAGGTAAGAACTCGCGACTTGCCGGTCCCCAGCGCTGCCCAAGATCTTGGCACGCATGTAGAAGGGGTCGACTATCACGATGTCCGGGGTCTTGTCGCGAATGATCCGCATCTCCATACTCAGCGAAAATAGCCGAACGAAGGTGTAGTGCAGCGGATGAAGGTTCAACATAGCGTGGATGTCATCAAAACGCAGGACGATCGTACGCCCGATGGAGTTATCCACAAAGCCCTTGCCCTCTGGCACCTTGGCCGCGAAAACCGGGTATGCCACATCCTTCTCCCTGAGACGCCGCTTCTCCAAAGCAAGAACACTGTCATGCAGACTCCGCATAGCACCGGTTGCAGCATTGAGCATATTTGTCGGTAGCATCGCCCTACCCGCCACATGCACCCTCCTCGAGATATCCTGCGGTGAAGGTGGCCCGTCCTGAGCACGGATCGTACTCGGTGCCGGCTGGCTCGCACCCTTCTTAGTCTTTCTTTTGCGTGCCTTCTTCTTCTCCTGTAATGGGACCGAGTTCTGCTCACAGACCGCCTTCTTGAGTGTGTTGGGGCTGATAATATTTCGCACCTCGCCTATCTGAGGCTCGGTGAAGTCGGCAGCTGGAGGCGTCTCCTGAGAGCTGAACGCCAGACGGCGCCTGTTGCAACTTGGCTTCTCCGCGGTACGAGCTAGATCGCACACGTCTTTTGTTGGGTTTGGTTCTTGAGAAGGAGGCCCCATGAAGTCGCCATCGTACCCATGCTCGGCAAAGTACTGATCGACGTTGCCAAATGTATCATCGTCGTCGTCGTCGTCGTTCTGATCCTGTGCCATATGCATGTTTGGATCCAGTGGCATAGGGATGTCCGGCACCGTTACGGCGGTCTTGCCATGGGGCCGACTTGGCGCCGGCACGACTGGCGGTGTTGTCTTTGGGGTGGTGTCCCCCGCCCCCAAACGAATCTGGCTCTTCGGCCAAAGCAGGGGCCAGCTCAGGCAGGCGCTGAGGGTCATCACGTCATCATCGTCGGCCCCGACGGGTCGAATCGGAGGTAACAAGTCGTCGCAGCCTGGCAGCACCCGAACCAGTTGAACCCTAAACAAGTTGGGTGGCATCTGGGTACCGTGGAACAAGGGGTTGCCCGGTTGAACGATTTTGCCCTTGGCGACATCGACCAACTCGTTGTTCACGAAGTGGAGGAGAGTGCACGGAACGTCGGCGGCGCCCTGCGAAAACATGTAGGGCGTCAGGGATGCCCAGTCAAAGGCAAGGAGATGAAGTCCTCGGCCGAGAGAGGCTTAATTAGTTACCGTGATGATGGCGTCGAGCTCGGCTAATGTCGAGGCACCGCCAACGGCGGGCGTGCAGTTGACGGAGCGGCCGCTTGCTGAAGAGGTGCCGGCCGGCGTACACCCGGGTGCATTAAGCTCCCGTGCCGGCGTCGGAGACACCAATGCCGCCTCCGCCGGAGGCACCAATGGCCCCGCCATCGCATTATGCGAGTTGCTGGCCGTGAAGCTAGGAATCGGGGGCGGCCCCTGTTGGCCGCCCGCAATCCACGCACTCAACCCCGAGATCAAGGTAGGCACAAGGGCGGTGATCGTCGCTCCGAGTCGTTGTTCCACTTGCTCTTGGACAATCTCCGGAATCCGCGCCACCTGTGCCTTGAGTTCTTGAACCTCTCGCGCCTGGCTTTCCGAGCTGGTCTTTTTCTCCTTCCGCACACCAGCGGTATAGTATGACCCCCATTTTGTCGACAAGCCTTTGCCGGCCACACGACCAGCTGACGTCGGCTTACTGAGCTTATCCTTGTTCTTCATTATATTCAACCCCCTATTTAGAGTGGTGTCCCAAGGGTTGCTCTTAGTCGACCCCGCGCTACTGCTTTCAGTCGCCTGCGGAAGGAATGTGAACCATTTAGAAATTCGGCTTCATTAATTAGAATGCAACCATATGGAGCTAATTACGCGGGGGTGTATTCCTTACCAGAACAAGCTCAAGCCGCCTGGTCTTCGGATCCGTGGTAAGCTCCTTTGTTTTCGGGTCCTTCTTGTACCGGGCCCTGACAAAGTTCCTGGTCTGCTTGTCACCGTATTTATCGAAGAGGGGCGGTAGGCCTTGCTCGGCACGGTCCGCCTCCTCCTTGTCCCATATAGGCTCCGCCACTCTGTAACCGCCGGGACCGAGTGTGTGTTCCCCTATGTTCAGCTCCCGCATTTGTTTCCCCCACTCACTTGATTGGGAGCTTGCGGTGCTCGAGCAATTGATCTTGAAGTCGTTGTAGTCATCTTCGGTGATCGAAGGATTTTTCTCCTTGATCTTCTCATAACTCTCACCTTTCTCGATCATTCTCTTCACATTGCTTTTCCAAGTAGACAGGGCCTTGCTCATCTTCGTGAGGGCAGCATTGTTCACTTTATTCCCTTTGAGGCTTGTGTTTTCGAATTCAGCGGGGAACTTGTATCGTTCGTGCAGCTTCGTGAAGAGGAGGTGGCGCAAATTCCCTCGGTCAGGATGCCTCAGGTTCTCGGTGTTGATCGAGACGGTGCTCCGGACAATGCACCCGAGCTGAAGCGAGTACCCCTTGACTATTCGTTCGGGCGCCGTTGGATTCCCGTTGGAGTCCACTTCAGTAACTTCCTCCTTGAGGGTGCGGAGCACGATCGGGCGCCGGTCCTTCCGTTGCCTCTTCGGCTGGCTGCTATCTGTGCGTGCGCCGCCATCATCAGTGGTGGCATCCTCGGCGGCACCATCAGTGGTGGCATCAGTGTGGTCATCCTCGGCGGCACCATCCGTGGTCTCAGGATCGGTGGGGAAGGCGGCGGCCTCATACAAGTGAGGTTGTTCCTCCATCTCCTGGGACAGCTCCCAGAATGCCTTGCCGCCCGAACCCCCGGCCTCATCGTTGTGGGCCATGTTTCTCTCTAAATAGAAACAAAGTTTGGTCAAAAAGTTGGTTATTGTCAAGGAACAAGATCATGGTCTCATCATTTAGGGTTTGTCGACACCGAGGCATCCTAAAATCTAAGCTTTTATCATTGAGGGTTTTTCGACGCCAAGGCACCCTAAAAGCCTAACTTTTCATCATTTCGGTTTTTATCGACACCGAGGCACCCTAAAAGCCATGCATTAGTCACAAGTACGCCGGGGCACTTGATCCTACTTAATTAACTACTAAGATACCCCGGCCTATGCATTAGTCACAAGTACCCCATATGTCCTATTTTTAGCAAAGTCATGCTAAAATTCACGGAAAATTTCAGCATGACCTTTGCTGAAAATAGGACATATGGAGTACCCGAATTTGCCGGAACGGAAGTTAATCGACATTCCGGCAAACTCAAGGGCCTCTCGGGGTACCTGCAAAATCATCACGACACGATGGTCGGAGACAAAACCCAGCAAACTAGCAAAATCATCACAAATTGTTTTCTGTTAAAGATGATCATCATCTTTACAAGTCTTTCTCAATGTGATCACAAGTAATTCAGAGGCATCACAAGTAATTCAGAGCATCACAAGGCATTAGTAGTTCAGTACATGAACAAGTTTTACAAACCCATATAAGAACAAGTGAATTCTAGTCCCATTGACACTCCTGGTTTTCTACAAACACCAAGTACTAGGGCACACAAAAGTTCTGAAATTTGTGTGCCTAACTGAATTAACTGAATTTTCAGTAACCGAATAAACTGAATTTTCAAAACTGCAAGAAGCCAATTAAAAAAAATCCAACAGCACTAGAACTGAGCTGATTGACAGTAGTTTTGTTCACTGTTATGAAGAGAAACTTCTTCTTGTAAGAAAGGACTTCGCGTGTGGTTTGGAATATTCAGAAATCAAGTTGAAATATAAAACCATATAGAGGTAGGTATGCTACAAGTCTACAACATATATACTAATTAATCAACTGCAATCAGGAGACAGTTTCTTCTTCTAAGTCCATCTCACGGTTCGCTGAATTAAGAAAAATACATCATCATTTCAGAAAACTTACGCAAACTACTCAAAACAGGAAGAAGAAGAAAAACACATTTCAGAAGGAAAAAACTTTTGTATAGCTAGAATTCAGAATGCATTCAACAATCCAAACTTTTGTATTTCCTGGATAACAAACAGTAATGATCTCTAGCCCTGACATTCATTTATTCATTCTTCTAGTAAATAGGTGCATAAATGTTCTTGCCGAATGGGTTTATTTTTTGTTGATCTATATGCTCATATATGCAGACGAGGCTAGCCACTTTTCTGCCACTCATATGCCACTGATAAAAAAAATGAACTTTCACCAGTAAGTTGTAACTTGGCAGCCAGTCAGTTTATACAACAAAGATAATCATATATTTCTATGAACACTAGACGCCAATCTGAGGATAAAAAAGCATCTACTAGTAACTAGTGCATATGATCATCACTAGCCCATAATAGTAATTAAGTTTTTTTTGTAGACAAACAACATGTTTATCTTTCAGGCATCTACATCTCAGAGTGTACCGAACAAAACCCAGAGCTTGGTGCTAGTGCTCTGCTGCTCAAATTGGGTCGAGAAGCATCTACTAGTAACTAGTGCATATGATCATCACTAGCCCATAATTCGTGTACTCCAAAAATTCAAGCAATTGTACCAAATTTTGAAAGAGATTTTTCCAATTTATATTTAAATAGAATTGGGGTATATACCTTGGAATCCTCCTAATGGAAACAGCACTAACTGGCGTCTCTATTTCAGCACGAACTGTCAGAAGACTTTTGACCTAAATAATATTTAAATGGTTCTAAGTTAGTAAAGTACATAAAGAAAGATCATCGAGTAATTCTCCATGGCATAATTTTTACCTACCAACAGGAGACCTATAACATTTCTAGGGTTTCCTGAATACACAGGTACACGGCTGTGGCCCCGGGCAAGAATTATTAGATTCTAACTAAATCATTAGATTCTAACTAAATCCACAAGTCAGATCTCAACTCAAACGCAACACGGACCAAAGATAAATAAGAACTAAGACATACATCTATCCTGCTGCCACATCTACTGATTATATCCTATCCTGATACTAGTCATATCTCATATCCAAGTACCGCTTAATTTTCCTTTTTTAGGGCAATCCTATGCCTTAATTTTCTTTTTCAGACAATGCTATGTCTTCCTAAATAGGCATGTGTTGCTGTCTTGGACATGCCAGACAGCCACAGGGCCCAGGCCGACCATAACGCCAAATGCTCTATGAATATTATCTGCCAATCAATTAACTAGGAAAAATGCTCTATGAAACAGTAGAGTCAGGATCTCCTACCAGTAAGGGCTGAACAACAACCAAACCTCAATGAGCTGTTAGAGAATGCACTCTTATACTACAGGGGTGCAAGAGAAATTCCTCGAATGTAGTATTAAAGGGGATATTGAAAGTAACAACCAAATGAAGCAACTAATCAACTGTGTGCTATCTAGCTAATCTGGAGCCTCAGTGAAATAATTATCAGTCTCTGGGATTGTTAGCACCATCCTCATCTGGAAATGAGTAGTTGCTTCATGTGCTAGCTGGGTAAATGTGAAGGTGATGCTATATCTTGATGCTCATGACAGGTACATTGCAAGTAGCACAGTTGCAATTTTCGGAAGAAAAAAAAACTCGTATAACTCCAGCATGGCAGCATGTCTTTGATGTCCACTTTAGTGAATGAATTTAATCGAAAACAGACCAACCAAAGTTTTGTAACAGCAAACCCATACTTTAGTTGGAGGTTTAATCTTCAGACTGAGCTTACGAAGGATAACAATGGCGAGCTTATACATACCACAGCACAGGATCGCTCTGAACCAACATGTAATGCTGGATAATAAGTCTCTTCACCGCAGTCCAAGACTTCTTCTACAGTTTCCTGCCATTTTCACAACCAAAATAAACAGCAATTATCAACAAATGGGAATCTGGTGCTCAGCACTTTTTCTGTTACACAGATGTATCAGTCCTGTTCTAGTCTATAGTCCTGTTCTAGTCTACTTGTGGAATGGAGAAGGAAGCAAGCACGTGAGAGGAGGCTATGGACTTGCGGAATGGAGAAGTAAGGAGGAGGTGGTCGTACCTTGGGCGTCTAGTCTAGGTCCTGCGGCGCCGTGGCGTCGAGGGAGGCGGGTCGACGGTGGTGTGGACGGGGCGGGGTCGAGGTGGGGCAGCGGCGTCGGGGCGGGGTCGAGGCGGCGTCGGGGCGGCGGGGCAGCGTCCGGGCGGCGGGGTCGGGCGGCGTCCGGGCGGCGTCCGGGCGGCGGGTCGGGGCGGCGTCCGGGGCGGCGTCCGGGCGGCGGGGTCGGGGCGGCGTCCGGGCGGCGGGGTCGGGGCGGGGTCGAGGCGGCGTCGGCGCGGCGTCCGGGCGGCGTCCGGGCGGCGAGGAGAGGGCGAGGGAGGGAGAGGGCGAGGGCGAGGGCGAGGGCGAGGGCAGCGGCGGCGGCGGCGGTGGATCGAGAGGGAGAGAACTGGCGAGGGGGATCGGGCGAAGGGGGGATCGGGCGAAGGGGGGCCACAATACTAATGGCGCACCTCACCGTGGTGCGCCATTAGCATGTCCATACTAATGGCGCACCTCACCGTGGTGCGCCATTAGTATTTTTTTTATTTCAACTCGAGCCAAAAGGTTATGTAGTACCAGAACCTATCTATGTCAAGCCCACTCTACTAGCTCGACTGGTCAGCAGCCAGTTCTCACACCAGGAGGTCCTGGGTTCGACTCCCAGGCTCCACAAATTTTTTTTAGCATTTAAAAAGCTGTTTGATACTTATTTATGTTTAAATATGTTCAAACTTGTTTAAATAATAACAGTAATATTTTTTTATAAGACAGTAGCATTTAAAAAGCTGTTTGATACTAATTTTTTTTATAAGACGGTGCGCGGGGTGCGGGGGGTCGGCGGCGGCGGTTGAGTAGGGGAATCGAGGGTGCGGGGGGTCGGCGGCGGCGGCCGGTGGACTGGGGGGGTGCTCGGCGGCGAGGGGGGCCGGATCTGGCGAGGTGGGATAGCGATCGAGATGGAGGGGGATCGAGATCGAGTGTCCATGAAATTTAAAAATATTCATGATAGTTCAAAAAGTACCCATGAAATACAATCGAGAAATGAAGGCTACGATTTAAATACAATCGATCTTAGCTAGCTATCTGTTCACAATCTTCTTGCCCTTCTTTTTCGCAAATGGAGTTCTTCTGTGGAACGGACGTCCTTTAGGTAGGGTGGTCCTGCTTCTTCTTGTGGTGTATGCTGCTACTTCATCATCGTCGTCATGTTCGATCCTCGGGTCGCCGTACTTGTCGAAGTCTTGCTCATTGGCTACTCCATCCATTCCGATGATCTTCCTTTTGCCTCTCCTCACGACAACACGACTGGGCTTTGGCGGGTCGGTAATGAAGAAGCATTGGTCCACTTGGGAAGCCAGTACCCATGGCTCATTTTTCGCGGTGACGTTTGCGCCCGCGGTCTTGGATTTGGCTTCGGGTATAACCATGGTGGTGAAATACCGGTCTTCTTTTATGACGTTCTTGGCCCATCTGACACGGAACATCGGGACCTTCTCTCCAGCGTAGCTCAGCTCCCAGATCTCCTCGATCCTTCCGTAGTATCTGTCCTTGTCGTTACCGGTGTAGGATTCCATCGTTACCCCGGAGTTCTGATAACCATCGCTCTTCATGTCCTTGGCCTCGGTGTAGAATGTGTAGCCGTTGATATCGTACGCCTCATAGGTCATCAGGTTGTGCTCGGCGCCCTGTGACAAGGCGAATATGAGTTGTTCTTCCGCGGAAGAATCCTCATGTAAAGGGTACGACAGAAGCTTATGCTTGAACCAACGCGTGAAACATGAGTTGTGCTCTTTGAGTGTATCTCCGTCCGTCCTCTGTTGGCCTCGGTCATTGTACGTCTTTTTAATAAAGGTTTTGTGCTCTACCACCCAAGGATCGACCACGTCTATGTGTTGTAGCGCGACTAGGTTTGCTCTTTCAAAGTCGGCGAGTCGACCCTCGAAGTCGACATGCATTTCGCGGCGACCCTCACGGTGACCCCATCCAGCGAGCCTGCCGAGGTGCCTGTTGACGGGCAGACCAACGGGGTTCTCGATGCCTAGATAATTCGTGCAGTAGGAGATGCACTCTTCGGTCAGAAAGCCCCTGGCTATGCTTCCTTCTGGACGTGACATGTTGCGAACGTATCCTTTGATGACACCATTCATCCTTTCGAACGGCATCATGCTGTGCAGGAACGTCGGCCCGAGTTGGATGATATCCTCCACTATATGGACCAGCAGATGCACCATAACGTCGAAGAATGCGGGCGGGAAGTACATCTCAAGCTCGCATAGTATCACCACGATCTCTTCCTGTAGCCTTCTGAGTTGCCTCACGCCAATCGACTTCCGAGAGATGACGTCGAAGAAGTTGCATAGGCCAAATAGCGTTTCACGGACGTGCGCGTCCATGATCCCACGGATTGCAACTGGAAGTATCTGCGTCATCAGCACGTGACAGTCGTGAGACTTCATCCCGCTGAACTTCTGCTTCGCTGGGTCTAGGTATCTGCTTATCTTCCCCGCGTAACCGTAAGGAAGTTTTACTCCTAGGAGGCAGGTGAAAAACTGCTCGATCTCCTCCTGACTTAGAGTGAAGCACGCGGGAGGGTAGTCATTTCCGGTCTTCTTGGCCTTTTTGCCTTTGCGACGACTTTCTGTGTCCTGCTTCGCCTCATCATCATCATCATCATCATCATCATCATCATCATCATCATCATCATCATCATCATCATATATAGCGTGAAGCTCCTGCCTGATGCCCATTGATTTCAAGTCTGCCCTTGCTTTCGGCCCATCTTTGGTCCTCTCTGGCATGTTGAGCAGGGTACCAAGCAGACTCTCGCACACGTTCTTCGTGATATGCATGACATCAAGGCTGTGAGGCACACGGTGGATCTTCCAGTACGGCAAGTCCCAGAAAACAGACCTCGTTTTCCATACCTTCAGCAGCGGCTCTGGCGCCTTTCGCTTCTTTCCCGGCTCTGGCGCCTTTTGCTTCTTTCCCGGCAGTGGGCAGTCTTTCCAATTTTTCAACAGCTTGTCTATTTCCTCGCCGCTCCTCGTACACGGGCGTTTTCGGGGTTCGGTTTCACCATCGAACAGATCCTTGCGTTTCCTCCACGGGTCATCGTCGCGAAGCCACCTTCGATGTCCCATGAACACGGTTTTCGAAGACCCGGGATCTCTATCTAGCTGGCGATACGTTGTGTCATCCATGCACCTTACGCATCCAGAAAATCCGTGGACTACCTGCCCCGCAAGATATCCGTAACCGAGATAGTCGTGCACCGTCGTGAGCAGTGCGGCTCTCATAGGGAAATATTCTTTCTCTGCGGCGTCCCACGTATTGGCTGGCGTTTTCCACAGCGTGTCAAGCTCCTCTTTCAGCAGCCCCAGATACAGATTGATGTCGTTCCCTGGTTGTTTCGGCCCTTCAATTAGCATACTCATGTGAATGTACTTCCTCTTCATGCACAACCAGGGGGGAAGGTTGTACATCCACACAAACACAGGCCAGGTGCTATGTGTGCTTCTCTGGCTGCCAAACGGATTGACTCCATCGGTGCTCGCGCCCAGCACGATGTTCCTTGGATCGTTCCCAAATTCTGGGTATTCGAAGTTCAATGCTTGCCACTGGCTCGCATCCTTAGGGTGACTCAGCATCTTGTCTTTTTTATCTATCTCCGGATCATTTGCGTCATCTTCTCGCTTCTTCTCCTCCCTATCCGCGTGCCAACGCAGGAGCTTTGCTACCTTAGGATCCGCGAAATACCGCTGCAGACGAGGAGTGATCGGAAAGTACCACACCACTTTTCGAGGAGCTTTCTTCCTCTTCTTGTATCGAGTGACACCGCACACCGGACATATTGTAGACTCCGCGTGCTCGTCCCGATAAATGATGCAATTGTTCATGCACACATGGTATTTCACGTGCGGTAAATCCAGAGGACACACGATTTTCTTTGCCTCCTCCAAACTGGTCGGGCACTTGTTCCCCTTGGGAAGACGTTCGTGCCAGAATGACATGTTCTCGTCGAAGCATGCGTCGGTCATTTTGTGTTTTACCTTCATCTCCAGAGCCATGAGCGTTACTTTCAGGCGGGTATCCTCGGGCCTGCATCCTTCATACAACGGAGTAACCGCGTCTAACTCAAGTTGATCCATCTTGGCTTTCTCTCGGGCGGCAGCTCTTGCGTTATCCGTCTGCTTGAGAAGCAGCTCTTGAATATGAGGGTCCTGCACCCAGCCCATCGATGGTCCAACGTCGTCTGCTCCGCCGGCATCATCATCATGTCCTGCATCTTCTACATGATGACTGTGTACAGCATCACCGTCGTGATCATCTCCTGGGGATTCTTCGTCTTCTCGCCCCCCCGAGCCGCGGTGGTTGTCTTGCTGCCCTTCCTCATTTCTTGCCCGGCCCCCATGAACGACTTCGTAGTCATCATCATCACCTTGCCACCGATAGCCATCCATGAAACCACGCAAGAGCAGGTGGTCCCGCACCTGCCCGGAATCCGGGTCCGCAATAAGGCTATTCAGCTTGCATCTTCGACACGGACATCTTATCTCCGTCTCGTTCTTTTGAAGCATCTCGGCCTTCGCGGACCTCAAAAACCTATTCACGATGCCTTCGGTCATCGTGCGGACCATGGTCGCCTGCGGGGTAGAGCAAAACGATATTTTAGAACCAAGAAAAAATTTGGCATGACTTTCCCTAAAAATAGGACCAAAAAGAATGCTTAATGCCAAAATTCTCGCCGAAACGGAAATGAATCAACATTCCGGCAAAATATTGGCAACTATCGCATTTCAAATACCGGTACACCTCCAAACACAAACACATATGCAACACCACAAACATATGCAACACCACGAACATACATAGATCTAGCTAGGCCATAAAAAGTGCATGTGCACATTGTTTGTAGGGAGAACAACATAAATATAGCTTCCCCCCTTACTTACCTAGCAAAACAAGGTAACTTAACCACTTAATTTGAATGAATCTATGGTGGAAATGAGGTGAAAAAGAGGAGGCACCCGAGACAAGGAGGAGGCGGTGGAGAGAATGAAGTGGGGAGAAAGTGAGTGTGGGAGGAGAGGCTGTCCAAAATATCTTGTTGCTGCCCACTTACTAATGGCGCACCAGCAACAAATGCGCCATTAGTAATCCAGGTTACTAATGGCGCACCCCCTGGCGGTGCGCCATTAGAACTTTTGCAAAAAAAGGAATAAAAGCAATAATAAAAAAAATAACATTAGTGGCGCACCTCCTGGATGGTGCGCCATTACTAGTTACAACTAGTAATGGCGCACCACCAGGGGATGCGCCATTAGTATGTTTGGACAGGCGCACTAGTTCAAAAAAAATTGGTACTAATGGCGCACCGTGGTCAGGGTGCGCCATTAGTAGTTTCAACACTAATGGCGCATCAGAGGGTGGTGCGCCATTAGTATATACTAATGGCGCACCACTTGTCTGGTGCGCCATTAGTGTCATTTCCATCTATAGCCCTTTTCCTAGTAGTGACGGTACCTATCACTTCTTCTTCAAGCATCCCAAATTACCATGTCAGCCTCTAACCTTTTTACCTTCCTAGCAAATGGTTGCTTGGTTAAGTTACCTCTTTTGCTCAGCCCCTCTTATAGCGTTGTTAGTTGAAGGTGAAGTTGAAGATTACTCCATGATGGACAGGATTATGTTGGGATATCACAATATCTCTTATTTAATTAATGCACCTATATACTTGGTAAAGGGTGGAAGGCTTGGCCTTATGCCTGGTGTTTTGTTCCACTCTTGCCGCCCTAGTTTCCATCATACCGGTGTTATGTTCCTTGATTTTGCGTTCCTTACGCGGTTGGGTGATTTATGGGACCCCCTTGACAGTTCGCTTTGAATAAAACTCCTCCAGCAAGGCCCAACCTTGGTTTTACCATTTTCCTACCTAAGAATTTTTCCCTTGGGTTTCCGGAGCCTGAGGGTCATCTTTATTTCAACCCCCCCGGGCCAGTGCTCCTTCGAGTGTTGGTCCAAACCGAGCAACCTGCGGGGCCACCTCGGGGAAACTTGAGGGCTGGTTTTACTCGTAGCTTGACTTATCCGGTGTGCCGTGAGAACGAGGTACGAGCGAATCCTATCGGGATTTTTCGGCACATCGGGCGGCTTTGCTGGTCTTGTTTTACCATTATCGAATGTCTTGTAAACCGGGATTCCAAGACCGATCAGGTCTTCCTGGGAGAAGGAATATCCTTCGTTGACCGTGAGAGCTTGTGATGGGCTAAGTTGGGACACCCCTGCAGGGTATTATCTTTCGAAAGCCGTGCCCACCAGATTCCTAAGGTTGGAATTTGTTAACGTCCGGTTGTAGATTACTTGACACCAGATTCGAATTAAAACGCATCAACTGCATGTGTAGACGTGATGGTCTCTTTTCGGCAGAGTCCGGGAAGTGAACATGGTTTTGGGTTATGTTTGACGTAAGTACGAGTTCAGGATCACTTCTTGATCCTTGCTAGCTTCACGGCCGCTCTGTTTGCTTCTCTTCTCGCTCTTATTTGCGTATGTTATCCACCATATCATGCTTAGTCGCTGTTGTAACCTCACCACTTACCCCTTCCATACCCATTAAGCTTTGCTAGTCTTGATACCCATGGTAATGGGATTGCTGAGTCCTCGTGGCTCACAGATTACTACAACAACAGTTGCAGGTGCAGGTTATGCGATGATCATGATGCTAGAGCGATGCGTGCTTGTTTTGGAGTTCTTCTTCTGCTTCTTCTTTGATCAGGGGATAGGTTCCAGGTCGGCAGCCTGGCTAGCAGGGTGGATGTCGTTTGAGTTTCTGTTTGTGTTTCATCCGTAGTCGGATGATGCTCTTGTGTATGATGTTGTTTTATTCGTGTGGCATTGCATGCCTCTTGTATGTATCCCTAACTATTATGTAATGGTACGATGTAATGCTATCCACCTTGCAAAAGCGTCTTCAAGATGCGCTTCTATCCTTTGTGGGACCTTCGAGTTCCTTTAGGATAGGGTCGCATCTTGGGCGTGACACACTGCGTGTCTCACCCATCACTGCAGCCGCGAACGACCAGACCGCTTGCAGCGGCGTCCAGCGGAGTGAGTTGAAAACGCGATGACCGATTGGTACGGTGAAGACAGCTGCCTGAGGAGGACACTGCAGGAACTCACGCGGAAGTGTGCCGAGCCGCGAGCCAGGAGGGCCTCGACGTCGAGGTGGGCCTCCTAGAGCCAGGCGGAGTATCGGTGATGAAAGTGAGCAAGAGGTGTCTAGAGGGGGGGGGGGTGATTAGACACTAAGTACCAAAGTTGTAGTTTTTAGCCCTTTTAAGTTTAAGTGGAGTTTAGGCACAATTTTAACATTCACAACACATAGCAAGCAAGCATGCAAAGAGTATACGAGTAGTGGAAAGTAAAGCATGCAACTTGCAAGAATGTAAAGGGAAGGGTTTTGGAGGATTCAAACACAATTGGAGACACGGATGTTTTTGGCGTGGTTCCGATAGGTGGTGCTATCGTACATCCACGTTGATGGAGACTTCGACCCACGAAGGGTAACGGTTGCGTGAGTCCACGGAGGGCTCCACCCAAGAAGGGTCCACGAAGAAGCAACCTTGTCTATCCCACCATGGCCGTCGCCCACGAAGGACTTGCCTCACTAGCGGTAGATCTTCACGAAGTAGGCGATCTCCTTGCCCTTACAAACTTCTTGGTTCAACTCCACAATCTTGTCGGAGGCTCCCAAGTGACACCTAGCCAATCTAGGAGACACCACTCTCCAAGAAGTAACAAATGGTGCGTTGATGATGAATTCCTTGCAATTGTGCTTCAAATGATAGTCTCCCCAACACTCAACTCTCTCTCATAGGATTTGGATCTGGTGGAAAGAAGATTTGAGTGGAAAGCAACTTAGGGAAGGCTAGAGATCAAGATTCATTTGGTAGGAATGGAATATCTTGGCCTCAACACATGAGTGGGTAGTTCTCTCTCAGAAATAGGATGCTGGAAGTGTAGGCTTAGTCTGATGGCTCTCTCCACGAATGAAGAGGAGGTGAAGGGGTATATATAGCCTCCACACAAAATCTAACCATTACACACAATTTACCAAACTCGGTGGCACCGATTCAACGGACTCGGTCGGACCGATTTAGTAAACCTAGTGACCGTTAGGATTTTCGGTGGGACCGAAGATGCAACTCGGTAGGACCGATATGGTTAGGGTTAGGGCATAACGTAATCTCGGTGAGACCGATTACAGAAACTCGGTAAGACCGATTTTGGAAATTAGCTAGCCAGAGAATTGGTCAGGCAAACTCGGTGGGACCGATTACTCAAACTCGGTGAGACCGATTTTGATAATAAGTTAACCAGAGAGTTTGCATTGTAATCTCGGTAGTACCGATTGCTCAAAGTCAGTGAGACCGATTTTGATAATGGACATACACAGAGAGATTACAACCCCATCTCGGTGAGACCGAGATCCCTGTCAGTAAGACCAATTTGCCTAGGGTTTGTGGCAGTGGCTAAGACATCCAAACTCGGTGGCGCCGGATAGGAATAATCGGTGTGACCGATTTTGGCTTTAGGTTTAGGTCATTTGTGGATGTGAGAAAGTAGCTGAGGGTTTTGGAGCATATCACTAAGCACATGAAGCAAGAGGCTCATTAAGAAACACCTCATCCCTCCTTGATAGTATTGGCTTTTCCTATAGACTCAATGTTTCTTGGATCACTAAAATGTAAGATGAAGAGTCTTGAGCTTGAAGCTTGAGCCAATCCTTTGTCCTTAGCATCTTGAAGGGGTTCCCAAATCATTTAGTCCATGCCACTCCAATGTTGGACTTGTCTGAAAAATACTAGATAAAAGTGTTAGTCCAACAAGAGATATGTTGACATTAATTACCAAAACCACCTAGGGAGCACTTGTGCTTTCAATCTCCCCCTTTTTGGTAATTGATGACAACATACATCAAAGCTTTAGATAAGGATATAAAGAATAGCAAGTAAAGCTTTGGAAAGACATGTAACAAGCATAGGCTCACCCTACATGTATGCAATCATGAGAATATGAAATATAGAAGCATGTGAGAGCATAACCATGATAGAGCAGGCAATGTGTTACATGTATCTTGGCCATATGCATCAGAGCAAAAAGTATTAAAGGAGATACCTTCATGCTCATGAGTCCTTCTTGCAAACAGTATGTACATCAGCAAGAATTCCTCATACACATGATTGTGATGCATATACTTACCTTGTAGTCTTGAGTAGGCTTAGGATGGAATGAACCTGCACAAACAAGGTTAGATAACACAGTTACATCTACTAGCCAAAGCAACAGAAGAAACTACAAGAATACCAAGACTGGGATGACATGTAGAGAGTGAGTACTAAGTACCACATTTGATTAGACATGTCCCCAATAGTAAAGATATGCAAAGAGTTTAAATGATTTCTTTCCATTAGATGTCTTGTTCCCCCTGAATCTAGCATGGGATACTGGGAGAAGAAGATAGGGAACAGAAAATCAGAGCTGAAAGATATAAATGAACAGAGCTAATGCAAACTAATGCAAGTAAGCACATATGAACATGACATTCCCCTCAAGAAGACATGTGGCATCTCTCCTCTTGAACATCAAGCATCTGGGATCCTTGAGAAATACTTTCTACTAGTATTCTCTCCCCCTAGAGATCTCTCTCCCCCTGAGAAGGTTATACTCTCTGTAAAATGATAAGCTTTGATGTGATCTCTCTCTCCCCCTTTGACATCAATTTCCAATGACTTGATAAAGATGATCTTTCTCTCTCCCTTTGGAATTTGTCGTGAATGGGTTTGATCCTTGAGTCACAACATAAAGCACTTGATAAAAATGTGATGCTTGTTAGAGGACAAGATTCATTGAGTGGAGATGGATCAGAAAAAACTCAGAATAAGTGGCAAACTGTTTTTCCTGTGGTGAAATCGGTGGCACCGAGTTGTATACTTTGGTTGTACCGAAAGAATTCGGTTGGACCGAAAATAACTAATCGGTGGAACCGAGTTCATCACAGAGAAAACACTTGTCACCGCAGCTCACTGGACTAGTAAGATCCCACAAAGATTTGCAAGGAATTAAGTAAATGATATGCAATGAATTGATGCATAAAATGCAGAGCAAACAAAAAGAAAAGAAATAAATCTAGATGAAGTTTTTTTCTTGAAAGGGGAAACAAATATGCATGAGACAAATGCAAAAAAAAACACAGAGACAAACACAAGAGAACTTCATCTAGAGATGGTCGGCGACAAAGTCACCTATGTTAGAGTATATTGACTTAGGAGTCAAGTGAGATCACTTGATCATAGGTCATACTCATCGTTTAAGCTCAAAATGGGGTTACCATTTTTCGTGTAAGCATCTTGATGTATTCACATCTTGTCGAGTTGCTTTAGCTCATGTCTCAGAGTAAAGCTTCTCTAAGATGGAACAACATACCTTGGTAGGTGGTGTTGATCATGTAGTTGAACTTGTATGGGTTGCTCAAGGTTGATGTAGCTCATCAAGAGTTGGGAGCACCACTTGGAATTTGAGTCCATCTACCTACATCGGTTAGTTCTTGCAAGGAAGAGCACTTGTGTATCCAAAAATGACAATCATGAATCTTAACATAGAATTTGTCAAAGGATATGTTTGAATAGTTTCGTGCTTCCTTGTCTTCAACCACCTTTGTATAGGGACTTGGTGATGTAGAGATTGCTCAAGATGTGAGTAGGTTACAATCTCTTGGAATTTGATTCAACCAAGTACCTACATGGGTTAGATAACATGCAAGATGCAAATATATCGAAGACATAAGATTTTCATCATAAGAGAAATATCAAGGATTAGTCATAAGCTCATGTCTTGCATGTATCCAATGGAGTTCCTACTCCAAGTTTGAAGCATCTATGATGTTGAATTCTCCTCTTAACCTGAAAAACACTTTCTCATCAAGAGGTTTAGTAAATATATCCGCTAATTGCTTTTCGGTGTGAACATGCTTAAGCCCAATGTCACCCTTAGCAACATGATCTCGAATGAAATGATGGCGAACTTCAATATGCTTAGTTCGAGAATGTTGCACAGGATTATGACCAATTTTGATCGCACTTTCATTGTCACAAAGCAATGGAACATGTTTCACATATATCCCATAATCTTTAAGAGTTTGGGTCATCCAAAGTAATTTAGCACAACATGAACCAGCGGCAATGTACTCCGCTTCGGCGGTAGATAAGGATACCGAGTTTTGTTTCTTGGAGGACCAAGACACAAGAGATCTACCAAGAAATTGAAAAGTTCCCAAAGTGGACTTTCTGTCAACCTTGTCTCCGGCATAATCTGAGTCAGAGTAGCCAACAAGATCGAAAGAGGCCCTCTTAGGATACCAAATGCCAAAATTTGGTGTGTGTATTAAGTATCTCACTATCCTTTTCACAGCCTTAAGATGACATTCTTTAGGAGCAGCTTGATATCTTGCACACATGCACACGCTTAGCATAATATCGGGACGTGAAGCACATAGGTATAACAATGAACCAATCATAGAGCGATAAACTTTTGGATCAACCGGTTCACCATATTTGGTCAAATCAAGATGTCCACTAGTAGGCAAGGGTGTAGACATACCTTTGCATTCTTGCATATTGAACTTCTTGAATAAGTCCTTAGTGTATGTCGTTTGAGAGACAAAAGTACCTTCCTTAGTTTGCTTGATTTGCAACCCAAGAAAGAATTTGAGTTCACTCATCATTGACATCTCAAACTTCTCTGACATTAGCTTTCCAAACTTCTCACTAAATGAGGGTTAGTTGACCCAAATATGATATCATCAACATAAATTTGGCACACTAATAGTTCTCCATTAACCCTTTTAGTGAAAAGAGTAGAATCAATTTTCCCAATTTCAAATCCCTTTCCAAGTAGAAACTTAGTTAAGCATTTGTACCGAGCTCTAGGAGCTTGTTTAAGACCATAAAGAGCTTTGTGAAGTTTGCAAACATGATTTGGTTTCTTAGGATTGACAAAGCCGGGAGGTTGTTCAACATAAACTTCCTCCTCTATTTCACCATTTAGAAAAGCACTTTTAATGTCCATTTGGTATAATGTGATATCATGGTGATTAGCATAGGCAAGTAAGATGCGAATAGACTCAAGTCTAGCAACAGGAGCATAAGTCTCACCATAGTCCATACCTTCGACTTGTGTGTAGCCTTGGGCGACGAGACGTGCTTTGTTGCGAACTACTTGTCCATCTTCATCTTGCTTCTTGCGAAACACCCATTTGGTACCGATGATGTTGTGGTTGTTTTCGGGCTTCTCAACCAATGTCCAAACTTGGTTCCTCTCAAAGTTGTGTAGCTCTTCATGCATAGCGTTTATCCAATCCGGATCTTCCAATGCTTCTTCAACCATCATATGTTCAATGCTAGAGATGAAAGAATAGTTTTCACAAAAGTTAGTTAAAGGAGTTTTAGACCGAGTGATTCTCCCGGTTTGAATATCATTGTAGATTTGCTTGACGGGATGGTCTTTAGCAATTCTTGCTCGAACTCGTGAAAGCTTTTGCTTGGATCTTGGTTGAACATCTTCTTCATCTTCTTCTTCTTCTTCTTCTTCTTCTTCTTCTTCTTCTTCATTGTTGGTGTTGTCGTTCTCTTGTCGTGGTGGAGAAGGAGGTTGTTGACGTTCTTGATGCACTTCCTCGTTTTCTTCATCTTGGTGTGTCCCACATGTGGATGCTTCCATATCAACTCTTGGTTCACCTTGTCGTGAAGTAGAAGCTTCCACTTGGACGGACGAGGTACTCTCCTTCACTTCCGTTGGACGGACCTTGCCAATAGACAAGTCTTGGATTGCTTCCGAAGGATCTTTTCTCCTACATTAATTGGCAATTGCTCTACTTGCGAGCCGTTAGATTCATCAAACTTCACATCTACCGTCTCTTCAACCTTTCGGGGTGAAATTGTTGTAGACACGATAAGTGTGAGAGTTTGAGCCATAACCTAGTAGGAAGCCTTCATGAGACTTAGGAGCAAATTTAGAACGACGATGCTTATCAAGAATGTAGCACTTTGAGACGAATACTCGAAAGTATCCAACTTGGGGTTTGTTACCGGTGAGGAGATCGTATGCAGTCTTGCCGAGTAGCTTGTGAAGATACAAGCGATTTGTTGCACGACAAGCTGTCTCAACCGCTTCTGCCCAGAAATGCTTCGGCGTCTTCTACTCATCAAGCATCGTTCTCGCCATTTCGATGAGCGTCCGGTTCTTCCTCTCAACAACTCCATTTTGTTGAGGTGTGTACGTAGCCGAGAACTCGTGTGAAATCCCTTCTTCGTCAAGAAAGGTGTCCACATTTGCGTTCTTGAACTCCGTTCCGTTGTCGCTGCGAACCTTCTTGATCTTCACTTAAAACTGATTTTGGGCCTTCGTAGCGAAGTTTTTGAAGATCTTTTGGACCTGCGATTTATCATCAAGAAAGAACACCCACGTAAATCTTGAAAAATCATCAACTATAACTAGACCAAAAGAATTTCCACCGATACTTTTGTAAGAGTTGGGACCAAAGAGATCCATGTGAAGTAGCTCAAGTGGCCTCCTTGTGGTTATAATGTTCTTCAATGGATGCCTTCCTCCAACCTGTTTACTTGCTTGACAAGCACTGCAAAGTCTATCCTTATCAAATATGACATCATTGACACCAAGGATATGATTTCCTTTAATAAGCTTGTTGTCGGTGTCAAAACCGGCGGATCTCGGGTAGGGGGTCCCGAACTATGCGTCTAGGCGGATGGTAATAGGAGACAAGGGACACAATGTTTTTACCCAGGTTCGGGCCCTCTCGATGGAGGTAAAACCCTACTCCTGCTTGATTAATATTGATGATATGGGTAGTACAAGAGTGGATCTACCACGAGATCAGAGAGGCTAAACCCTAGAAGCTAGCCTATGGTATGATTGTTGTGTCCTACGGACTAAATCTCTCCGGTTTATATAGACACCGGAGAGGGCTAGGGTTACACAGAGTCGGTTACAATGGGAGGAGATTTTCATATCGTATCGCCAAGCTTGCCTTCCACGCCAAGGAAAGTTCCATCCGGACACGGGACAGAGTCTTCAATCTTGTATCTTCATAGTCCGGGAGTCCGGCCAAAGGTCATAGTCCGGCCATCCGAACACCCCCTAATCCAGGACTCCCTCAGTATCCCCTGAACCAGGCTTCAATGACGACGAATCCGGCGCGCAAGTTTGTCTTCGGCATTGCAAGGCGGGTTCTTCTCCAAATTCCCTACACCTGTCAAATAGTGTCCGACTTCTAGTGCATGCTGCTTTCCTCGGCTTCTGTGCCCCATAATGACCATCTTCCACGTGTCAAACGAATGCGAAAAGCCAGGTTTTTTTCATTAACCCCCCCAGTTGCGTTAATGAACCGCCCATAAAAGAGACGGGGATTTAGATCCAATTCACACCATCTTCCCTCCGTGAGCCTTCATTAGAGTGCCTTCGACAGGGATCCATTCCACCATGGCCGGTCGGTGCAGCTCCTCCTCTCGCCTCTCCAGCCCTCGGCCCGGAGATTGGGGCGGTGTTCCGTCCCGCATAGCGACCTAGTAGTGCTTCAGTCCAAGGGGCTCCTCCCCCCAGCATATAAGGTCCCAGTTCGAGCCGGAATTGCTACCTATAGCAGCGGAGAGCAGGCGGAGAGCGTCCCCAATCCCTCTCAAGGAGAGCGGGTATGCCTAGTTCCTTATTTGGTAAGAGGACTCGGATTTCCAATTCATCCATTTCTCCGAGGGTTGCTGGAGTTCTATGGCCTCCAGCTACACAACCTCACGCCTGCCTCCATTCTGCACATTGCGGGCTTCGTGGCCCTCTACGAGCTGTTCTTGGGCGTTGAGGCCCATTTCACGTTGTGGAAGAGGTTGTTTTGCCTCATGCCCCGTTCTCAGGAGGGGTCTATTTATCAAGTGGGCGGAGCCGAACTATGGCGCATCGCTAGGACCGGCTATCTATCCGGTACCCCAAAGAGGACGTCCGAGGACTGGCCCTCGGAGTGGTTCTATATAGATGACGTCCCCCTACCGGACGCTGCACGGATCAGCCTCCCTGAGTTCAATAATGCTCCGTTGAAGAAGCGCCTGAGCTGGCGCCCATGGAACCCTCAGAGGGAAACTGACATGGACGTCCTTTACCTGATGAGCCGGATAAGGTTGTTGGCTCATTCCGGACTAACCATGATCAAGGTCATGGCCATATGCATTACGCGAGGGGTGCAGCCGCTTCAATACAGAGGCCACCCCATGTGGGATTTCAACGGGGAGGACGACGCCACCCGGTGCGGTCGTAAGGGGCCAGATTCGGCCGCCACTTTAACGAGAATCTTATCCGCTTTGTACAAGGGAGAAGAAGAGGAATTCCTCGGTGCCAACCCGGAGGGCGGATTCTCCATGTACAATCCTCCAAGTTGGGTGAGCGAACATTTTCACCTGCCTACCTGCTTTCGAAATTCCCATAGTTGAGTACTTAGTCTAACAATGTTAATGCAGGAGCTGCGCCAGACTGTGAAGGAGATAAACAACCCTCCTTCACAACCCGAGGACCCGGACTTATGTGTGGAGTTAATTGATGGGGTGTTTCATTAATTGAGTAAGGACAAGACCCTAGTGGCCATTACGGCCGACTATCCCGGACTACTTCCAGCCTCAAAGGTAACCGAGACCGAAGTCCCAGTATTTTCAAGGAGATCCATCCATGCTTTATCTTGAATGCCGTGAACTAATAGTGTTTCATTTTGCAGGGTAAATCCTTGAGGCGGAAGGCCGAACCCGTGGTGGGCAACCAACAAGGGCCACTGAAGCCAGGCGGGCGAAAAAGAAGTGCGGACCAGATCGAGATTCCGGCGCAACGGCATAGCGTGCGAATTTAACGCCTAGGGTTTATTCCCTCAAGTCATACTAACGCTCATGCTTTTCTTAGAAAGAAGAGAGCCCGCCGGATTATATCCACCGGCCAGGGTTCAAGGACGGGTCCGGAAGCGGAGGCGGACACGAGGCGCACCTCGGGTGTTCCTCCGACAGAGGACGCGGACGGGCTATATGCCACCAATTCAGAGGTGGACAGTGCCATGAACCACAGGCGTCGCCGGACTGTTCTTCGTGACGCATGTTTTTCCCCAGAGGCGTTGGACGCCTTTAATACAGGAGATGCGTATCTCCGTGCCGCTCAAAATGGTCTAGCCAGAGCCACGGAGCAGTATGTAAAAGTCATACAGGTGAGTAAAATTGAAGGTTATATATGTTAGTAGCCCCCGAGACTTGAAACAGTGAAGATAACCATTTTAAGGATCATGTGCTATGCAGTGTCTTACAAAGAAGAACACGCAACTGTCCCAGGAGCTTGAAGAGTGCAAGGCCCAACTTGAGGCCGCACTGGCCACTTCAGATAATGCCAAGGGGACGCCCTCAGGTAATATAAGCTTCAAAAGATAATTCCTTGTGAAGTGCGGCATGTGTGCAACTCTGACAAGAATAGTGCAGATGGGGCCGGAGTAAATACAGACAAGCAACAAATCCTACGCCAACTGAAGGCTGGCGAGAGCGTGCTGACGAGGGTGAGGCAAGAGAAGAACAAACTTCAAGACGCTAATACCCAGCTGGGCGAGGAACTAAAGGATGTTCGTATTCAGCTGTCTACTTCCGTAAAGGAGAATCGGCAACTTTGACGCGACATTTTTAGTAAGTGCTTGAACGAATCTTCGAAAAAAGAATTCGACGAGGAAGTCGATTGACAGAGCTATGTCTGTAGGTCTACTGACAGGTCGTCCTGCGGAGGAAATGCCCGGTTCAATGGGGGACCTTCTTCCCGAGCTGTTGCAACTGCACGAACGAGTTCGGCAGGCAATGCAGGGCGTTGTCCAGGCTATGTGTCCATCCCTCTCCATGCCAGAAGGCCTTGGGGAGCTTGGAAATAAGCTGGAGGGAGTGTGGTGGCGCTTTCGGTTATGGAAGATATCGGCCTGCCGTCAAGGTGCCAGGGAGGCCTGGGCCATGGTGAAGACTCGGTACACGAAGGCTGACCCGAACCATATGGCTGAGGTCGGCCCTATGGGTCCTGACGGAAAGGAGATCCCTGTCAGCTTAGTATATGGCCAGGTAGAGCTGGCTGCAAAGTATTCTCAACAGGACTGTAAATTAGACCGCCTGTTGGATGGTATTGAAGAAGAATATACCGAGTCAGATTGACTCTGTAATTTAAAATGACATTAAAAATTCCTTCTAGCCGGATTGTAGATCGTTTGTTATTGCGGACCTTTTCGCTTCGACCTCTGGACCCTATAGTCCGGAGTGTGTCCGAATACCCTCTCGATTATGTAAGAACCGGGGCATCCATGGAGACAAGGCGTAGGGGTCATAATTGCTTTAGCAGACAAGTGCCCAACTAGTTATGTTATATTACATGGTTAGTAAGAAACATCTTCCAGGGAGAATAGTTCTGTTAGGGGTTCCTTTCCCTGGGAGGCATGCCCTAAAGTGCATGTCTGAACTGCTAAAAAGAGCAGAAAAGCATCTGGAGGCAAATAGATAAACAAGAAAAATCATCTTTTAGTTCACCGACCGAATATTCCCTTAAGAACGCTAGCTTTCGGCTTCACCCAGTCTGAGGTACACATCCGGCTGACCCGGCAGTAACAATTGCAGAGGTGCTCCCTTTACCACCTAGCCGAACGAACGGGATCATAGGGGTAAGCATAGGAGCCAGGCAACCCAGCTTGGACAAAACTTAAGTCATATCGATGCATATAATGGTGTATAAAAGGTTCATGCGGAAGTGTCACACATGTTTTGGGCATGAGGCCATTTATATAAACTTCTGATAAAGAAGCCCCCAGGTATGATGAGCGCGGATGGCGCGTCAAGTATGTGCGAACAATGCGCAGGCAAGCCCCTAAGGGCTTGGGAGGAAGAAAATGTAGAGAGAAGGAGAGAAATACCGGACAACTAATGAAAAATAAAAATAACAAAGGGACAGAGGAAGGAGACGAACACGGAGTCCGGCGCTAGGCGTAGAATCTTCGTAGGCGTGCTGCGTTCCATGGGTTCGGCTCGAGTCAGTTGTCCGATGCGTTTCGCAGATGGTACGCTCCACCAGTCAGTATTTGGTCGATTATGAAGTGACCCTCCCATTTGGGCTTTAGTTTGTCCTTTTTCTTGTCTGGCAGGCGTAGAACTAGTTCGCCAACGTTATAAGTTTTGGCCCGTACTTCTCTGCTTTGATATCTTTGAGCCTGCTGTTGATAGAATGTGGAACGGGCTTTTGCCACGTCGCGCTCCTCCTCCAATGCATCCAAGCTGTCCTGCCGATCGAGCTCGGCTTCTCTTTCTTCGTACATGCGCACTTGAGGTGAGTCATGAATTATGTCGCATGGCAGTACTACCTCTGCGACGTATACCATAAAAAATGGTGTGAATCTGGTAGTGCGATTCGGTGTGGTCCGCAGCCCCCAGAGTACGGAGTCAAGCTCCTCTGCCCAGTGCGTGTTAGATTCCTTGAGGGATCGCACTAGTCTAGGTTTGATGCCGCTCATAATGAGACCGTTGGCTCGCTCGACTTGACCGTTGGTTTGAGGGTGATAGACTGAAGCGTAGTCAAGCTTAATGCCCATGTTTTTGCACCAGAGTTTAACTTCGTCGGTCGTGAAGTTTGTGCCCTTGTCAGTTATGATGCTGTCGGGGACCCGTAACGGTGTACAACCCCGGATATGAAGTCTATCACCGGTCCAGATTCGGCCGTCTTTACAGGCTTGGCCTCTATCCATTTGGTGAACTTGTCCACCATGACCAGTAGATATTTTTGCTTGTGGGTTCCTCCTTTAAGGGGTCCAACCATGTCAAGCCCCCAGACCGCAAAAGGCCAGGTAATGGGTATGGTTTGTAGGGCGGTAGGTGGCATGTGGCTTTGGTTAGCGAATAATTGGCAACCGACGCATCGCTGCACTAAGTCCTGAGCGTCTGCCTGGGTCGTCGGCCAATAAAATCCGGTACGGAGGGCCTTGCTTACAAGGGCTCGGGCTGCGGCGTGGTGCCCGCCGAGTCCGGCATGAATTTCAGCCAGAAGGTTTCGCCCTTCCTCTTTGGAGATACACCTTTGAAGGACTCCGGTTGTGCTTTTCTTTTAAAGCTCTCCCTCGTGGACTTTATAGGCTTTAGATCGCCGCACTATGCAACGGGCCTCGTTTTGGTCCTCGGGAAGTTCCTACCTAGTTAGGTAGGCTAGGAATGGTTCTGTCCATGGGGCAATGACTGCCATTATTCTGTGGGCTGACGGTGTTGTTTCGGTGGCGGAGCCACCCACTGTGTCAGAATGTTCGGTGAGGTGCAGTGTGGTTGTGTCCGGGCTATTGTTTCCGGACTCTCCCTCCCATGATACGGATGGCTTGAACAGCCTTTCTAGGAAGATGTTGGGGGGAACGGCATCGCGCTTTGCGCCAATGCGTGCCAACACGTCTGCTGCCTGGTTATTCTCCCGGGCTATGTGGTGAAATTCGAGCCCCTCAAACCGGGCTGACATCTTTAAGACGGCATTGCGTTAAGCTGCCATTTTCGGATCTTTGGCATCAAAGTCTCCATTTATTTGGGATATCGTGAGGTTTGAATCCCCGCGGACCTCTAGGCGCTGAATGCCCATGGAGACTGCCATCCTGAGACCGTGTAGAAGGGCCTCGTGTTCGGCCGCGTTGTTGGAGTCCGTGTACAATATCTGAAGTACTTATTGGACTATGTCTCCGGTTGGGGACGTCAGAACGACGCCAGCCCCCAGGCCAGCCAACATTTTGGAGCCGTCGAAGTGCATGATCCAGTTGGAATATGCGCCGTACTTTTTAGGTAGCTCGGCTTCAGTCCATTCGGCGATGAAGTCGGCCAAAACCTGCGACTTAATAGCTCGCCTTGGCTTGTAAGTTATGTCGAACGGGAGGAGCTCGATGGCCCATTTTGCAATCCGGCCCGTTGCATCGCGGTTGTTTATAATATCATTAAGAGGTACTTCGGATGCCACTGTTATTGAACACTCTTGAAAATAGTGTCGTAGCTTCCGGGATGCCATGAACACCGCGTATGCTATCTTTTGATAATGCGGGTATTGTGACTTGCATGGAGTTAGGACAGTGGACACGTAGTAAACTGGTTTTTGGAGAGGGAACTTGTGTCCATCCGTTTCTAGTTCGACGACGAGCACCGTGCTTACAACTTGATTGGTTGTCGTGATGTATAATAGCATTGGTTCGCCCGTGTTGGGCATGGCCAGGACCGGATTTGTTGCCAGTATGGCTTTGATTTCTTCGAGTCCGTCCATGGCGGCATCCGTCCACTCGAAGTGTTTGGTGCGCCGCAGGAGGCGATAAACGGGTAATGCCTTTTCCCCTAAGCGGGAGATAAAGCAGCTTAGAGCCGCCACGCATCCTGTCAATTTTTGTATTTGTTTGAGGTCTTTCGGGGTATCCAATTGTGACAGAGCTCAGATGTTGGCTGGGTTTGCTTCAATTCCTCTACCGGATACGATGAAGCCCAAGAGCTTTCCGGCTGGTACGCCAAAAACGCATTTTACCAGGTTGAGCTTAATGTCATATGTTCGGAGATTGTCGAACGTGAGCCTCAAGTCGTCTACTAGATTATCGACGTGTTTGGTTTTGACGACCACATTATCTACGTACGCTTCAACTGTTTTGCCGATCTGGTTGGCCAGACATGTCTGAATCATGCGCTGATATGTTGCACCGGCGTTTTTGAGCCCGAAGGGCATCGTGTTGAAGCAGAATGGGCCGTATGGGGTGATGAATGCCGTTGCGGCTTGGTCTGACTCTGCCATCTTGATTTGGTGGTAGCCAGAGTATGCATCGAGGAAACCCAATGAGTCGTGTCCTGCAGTGGCGTCGATGATTTGATCAATTCGGGGGAGGGGGAAGGGATCCTTTGCGCAGGCCTTATTTAGGTCTTTGAAATCGACGCATAGGCCCCAGGATTTTTCCTTCTTTGGTACCATCACCAGGTTTGTTAGCCAGTCTGGATGTTTTATATCTCTGATGAATCCGGCTTCCAGCAGTTTTGCTAGCTCCTCTCCCTTGGCTTGTCTATTGGGTTCGGTGAAACGCCATAGAGTCTGCTTAACGGGCTTAAACCCTTTTAGGATGTTCAGGCTGTGCTCGGCCAGCCTGCATGGGATTCTTGGCATGTCCGAAGGGTGCCAGGCGAAAATGTCCCAATTTTCTCGCAGGAATTCTCTGAGTGCGGCGTCTACATCGGGTTTTAGTTGTGCCCCGATGGAGGCCGTTTTTGTGGGGTCCGTTGGATGGACTTGGAATTTGACTATTTCGTCCGCTGGTTTAAAAGAGGTGGACTTGGATCTCTTATCTAGTATCACATCGTCCCTGTCCACCGTGGAGCGCAACACAGTTAGTTCCTCAGCTGCTAGGGCTTCGGATAATGCTTCCAGGGCCAGTGCGGCTGTCTTGTTTTCGGTGCGTAGCGCTGTGTCCGGATCAGTTGCAAGAGTGATGATTCCGTTGGGTCCGGGCATTTTGAGCTTCATGTACCCATAATGGGGTATGGCTTGAAAAATTGTAAAGGCTTCTCACCCTAACAGGGCATGGTATCCGCTGCTGAACGGGGCCACTTGAAATGTGACCTCCTCAGATCTGTAATTATCCGGCGTGCCGAACACCACATCCAGTGTGATTTTCCCTAAATAGCACGCTTCCCGGCTTGGTATTATTCCTCTAAAGGTTGTGTTGCTTCGCTCAATGTGTCTCCAGTCTATTTCCATTTTTCGCAGGGTTTCCTCGTAGATGAGGTTAAGTCTGCTGCCGTTGTCCATGAGTAACTTCGTAAGCCGGAAGCCGTCCACTATCGGACTGAGGACCAATGCGGCAGGTGCTCGGGCTGTCTGGAATTTAGGTTCGTCACTGGCATTAAAGGTAATAGTCGTGTCACTCCATGGGTTTATTGTTGCTACTTGGTAGACTTCGGTAAGGCTGCGGAGCATTTGCATCCTCGCATTGTTTGATGCGAAGGTCTCGAAGACTGTCGACACCGTACTGGCGTTTCTGGGGTGGTGTTCTTCGGATTCTGGAGTTAGAAGCTCCTCGCCACTTCTGGCCACCTGCCGGAGTATCCAACATGCTCTAAGGCTGTGAGTTGGTGTGACTTCCCCTGAACTATGAATTTTACAGGGTCCATTGAGCCAACCCTCCAGTACGGTCCCATACCCTATAGAGGTTTTTTGTTTTTTGCTGTTTGGCTTAGGTGCCTGGCGATAATGCGCCCTTTTGTTTCGGACTCGTATTGTATTCAGGGCCGGATTGTCCCAGAATTTAGTTTCGGTTTTCCGAACGCTTTCTGTCGCACAGTGCTTTTGTACTATGGATGTCAAGTCGGCGAAGCGTGTAATTTCACGGTGACTTATGGTGTTAAGGATTCCGATGTCCGTGCAGTTGTTACAGAAGAATGAAATTTCTTCTTTCTCACGGCAGTCCTTTATCCTGTTCATAACCAGGAGGAACATGGCCCAATGGTGGTGTAGTGTTTCCCCGGGCTCTTGCCGTATTTGGGATAGATCCCTTATAGTTGGGTGGGTGGGTGGATTTAAATCCGGAACCTCGCCCGATGTAAGATTCAGGGGCCAAGAAATTTCCAAATTCGGAAGCTTCCTTTCTTGGACATTATTTAATGAATCAGGCCTGCTGCCTGACTTTAGGTTTAGGGCTTGGGCAACATGCTCCCCTCCGCGGGTGTCCGGCTTGGAGGGGTCGGGAATCCGGACATATCTGGTCCTTAGAACGGGCGAAGATTCGCCGCATTGTTCTTCCACCACTTCAACGTTGTGGGTGACCTGGGGAGAGTCGATCTCACTCTGATCGGGTTTAAGCCCAATCTGGCCGTAATCTGTAGCGACTCCCAGGGCGACAATGCGATCCAAGAGCTCGTTCAGGGAAGAGAGCTCCATCGGATCTGACTGCTCGGCGAGTTTCGAGCTGATGTGAAGATTGCTTTCGATGGCCCGAGAGGTCATCGTCGGCGCGGCGGCCGAACAGGTGGTCATCAAAAAACTGCCTAGCCGAAGAGTTTGGCCGACAGCCAAAGCTCCTTTAGCAACAACGCCGTCTTTAAAGACAAGGTGCGGCATCCTTCCTGACGGTGACGACACAGAAGAACTCTCAATGAAAGCACCAATGTCGGTGTCAAAACCGGCGGATCTCGGGTAGGGGGTCCCAAACTGTGCGTCTAGGCGGATGGTAACATGAGACAAGGGACACGATGTTTTTATCCAGGTTCGGGCCCTCTCGATGGAGGTAAAACCTACTCCTGCTTGATTAATATTGATGATATGGGTAGTACAGGAGTGGATATACCACGAGATCAGAGAGGCTAAACCCTAGAAGCTAGCCTATGGTATGATTGTTGTGTCCTATGGACTAAAACTCTCCGGTTTATATAGACACCAAAGAGGGCTAGGGTTACACAAAGTCGGTTACAATGGGAGGAGATCTTCATATCGTATCGCCAAGCTTGCCTTCCACGCCAAGGAAAGTTCCATCCGGACACAGGACGGAGTCTTGAATCTTGTATCTTCATAGTCCGGGAGTCCGGCCAAAGGTCATAATCCGGCCATCCGGACACCCCCTAATCCAGGACTCCCTCACTTGTCAAGGTTTCTCATGCCAACGTGACATAGTCGTCTATGCCATAACCAACCTTTTGAGGATTTAGCAATGAAGCAAGTTTTAGGTTGAGAATTTTTTGTGAAATCAACAATGTATAGATCACCTCTACGTATACCGGTAAAGACCATTTTATGATGGTCTCGACGAAACACTTGGCAATCAACTTCAGTAAATAAGACATTGAAACCAAAGTCAGCAAGTCTGGATACTGAAAGTAAGTTGTATCCAAGAGATTCAATGAGCATGATATTTTGTTTGGAGCTATCATGTGACATACTTTCGAGGACTATCATTATCAACAAGCTCACGAAACATGTCTTTATCTCCGGTCATGTGATCGGTACATCCACTATCAAGAACCCATTCCTTTCCTCCTGACATGTATCACCGAAGATTTGCCATAAGACCAAAGTGTCTCATTGCATCATCAAGATCAAAGTCATCATCATCATCCTCATCATAGTATCCATGTTCAACATCATCATGTGGTGGATCAAATCCTAGAGAGGGTGATTTGTTAGAGTAATTTTGACAATGATCTTGTCTATAAATTTTTATAGCTTCGGAAATAATATCACTAATAATACCAACATTTCCTTTGGCACGCATAAGATTTGTAAGCTCAAATAGACGATCACCAAACATAGGATCACAAGTATTCATCTTACTCAAGGAAATAGACTTATGAAGAATTTCATCAAGATTTTTCAAAGAATAATCAGGAAATCGTTCCTCAAGAAATTTCCATATAGTGTAGGCACACTCAAGAGTAGGCAGTTTTATAATCAAGTTTCTAGGCAAGCCTCTAGTGATAAGATTAACAGTTCTAACATTCCTAATCATGTCAATAGACTCATCAAGGGTAGGATGCATAGGATCAACACAAGGTGCACAAGGACTAGCAATGTACTTGTTCAAATGATATTGATTGAAAATTACAAGCATCTCATTTTTCCACTCATGAAAATACTTTCCATCAAGAATAGGCACTCTATGTCTAAGACTCCCCAAAGTAGACTCATCGATCTTCCTCCAATGGTGTTTAAACCAAGGCAATGGAGACCAGTGCTCTGATACCACTTGTAGGACCTTGAGAAGAGGTGTCTAGAGGGGGGGGGGTGATTAGACACTAAGTACCAAAGTTGCAGTGTTTAGCCCTTTTAAGTTTAAGTGGAGTTTAGGCACAATTTTAACATTCACAACACATAGCAAGCAATCATGCAAAGAGTATACGAGCAGCGGAAAGTAAAGCATGCAACTTACAAGAATGTAAAGGGAAGGGTTTTGGAGGATTCAAACGCAATTGGAGACACAGATGTTTTTGGCGTGGTTCCGATAGGTGGTGCTATCGTACATCCACGTTGATGGAGACTTCAACCCATGAAGGGTAACGGTTGCGCGAGTCCACGGAGGGCTCCACCCAAGAAGGGTCCACGAAGAAGCAACCTTGTCTATCCCACCATGGTCGTCTCCCACGAAGGACTTGCCTCACTAGCGGTAGATCTTCATGAAGTAGGCAATCTCCTTGCCCTTACAAACTTCTTGGTTCAACTCCACAATCTTGTCGGAGGCTCCCAAGTGACACCTAGCCAATCTAGGAGACACCACTCTCCAAGAAGTAACAAATGGTGCAATGATGATGAACTCCTTGCTCTTGTGCTTCAAATGATAGTCTCCCCAACACTCAACTCTCTCTCATAGGATTTGGATCTGGTGGAAAGAAGATTTGAGTGGAAAGCAACTTGGGGAAGGCTAGAGATCAAGATTCATATGGTAGGAATGGAATATCATGTCCTCAACACATGAGTAGGTAGTTCTCTCTCAGAAATAGGATGCTAGAAGTGTAGGCTTAGTCTGATGGCTCTCTCCACGAATGAAGAGGAGGTGGAGGGGTATATATAGCCTCCACACAAAATCTAACCGTTACACACAATTTACCAAACTTGGTGGGACCGATTCAACAGACTCGGTGGGACCGATTTAGTAAACCTAGTGACCGTTAGGATTTTTGGTGGGACCGAAGATGCAACTCGGTAGGACCGATATGGTTAGGGTTAGGGCATAACGTAATCTCGGTGAGACCGATTACACAAACTCGGTAAGACTGATTTTGGTAATTAGCTAGCCAGAGAGTTGGTCAGGCAAACTCGGTAGGACAGATTACTTAAACTCGGTGAGACCGATTTTGATAATAAGTTAACCAGAGAGTTTGCATTGTAATCTCGGTAGTACCGATTTCTCAAACTCGGTGAGACCGATTTTGATAATGGACATACACAGAGAGACTACAACCCCATCTCGGTGAGACCGAGATCCCTATCGGTAAGACCGATTTGCCTAGGGTTTGTGGTAGTGGCTAAGACATCCAAACTCGATGGCGTCGGATAGGAAGAATTAGTGTGACCGATTTTGGCTTTAGGTTTAGGTCATTTGTGGATGTGAGAAAGTAGCTGAGGGTTTTGGGGCATATCACTAAGCACATGATGCAAGAGGCTCATTAAGCAACACCTCATCCCTCCTTGATAGTACTGGCTTTTCCTATAGACTCAATGTGATCTTGGATCACTAAAATGTAACATGAAGAGTCTTGAGCTTGAAGCTTGAGCCAATCCTTTGTCCTTAGCATCTTGAAGGAGTTCCCACATCCTTTAGTCCATGCCACTCCAATGTTGAACTTGTCTGAAAAATACTAGATAAAAGTGTTAGTCCAACAAGAGATATGTTGACATTAATTACCAAAACCACCTAGGGAGCACTTGTGCTTTCATGAGCGCGCCGAGTCAGAACTCGCGGCCCATGACCAAATCGCCACCGGAAACCATGTTGATGAAGGTCGAAGAAAATGCAACCTCGCCGGAAGTCGCTAAGACGCTTTGCCCCACGATGGGCGCCAACTGTCGTCGTACTAAGTTTGACAGTAAGAATAGGGGGTACGTATGAGGAGGCAAGGTCCTAGCTACGGCAAGATTGTACGCAAGTGTTTACGAGTTCAGGCCCCTCTCGGAGGAGGTAAAAGCCCTACGTCTCGGTGACCAGAGGCGGTCGACTGGATTATAAGAGTGTGTGTGTGTTAAAGGGGGTGCGAACCCTAGTCCCAGAGGAGGGGGTGGCTTATATAGAGTTCACCAGGAACCCTACCATCCCCCGTTACAGACGGTTCAATTTACATAAATATTGGGGCGTTACTAGTAATGCCAGCCTTAAATGCTTTAAATGACCTTAAAAACTACGGAGTGAATGCTTGCCCGTTGCTGTTCTGAGTGACTCCTGGTTTTCAGTAGGTCGAGTGATTTCTTGTATGGTCGAGTGGTTGACTGGTCGTGTGACTTCTGGAAGGAGGGGTACCCGAGCGGTTGATTGGTCGAGTGGATCGCACTCAACGCTTTACTGGGTACTCCCCGTTGTCTCTTGAGCTTCTTTGCTTCTAAGGTAGTGACCTTGGGTAGGGCGTATAGGTCAGGACTATGACCCTATCCGCGTTGTTCTCTCCCTCCTAGTCCTTCTCTAGAACTTGTTCGCCATTGGGCATCGAGTACATCTCGGTATAAACCTACAAGACAAGAATTCGAGTGAAAGTCAGTCGGATTCAAAGACAGTCAGAAGATGTATGCAAATATAGTCGGTGGCGGAAACCGAACCTTGTCTGGCTGGTTGCTGTCGCTGAAGGGGTCGACTCTCCTGGCGCCTCTGGGGTTGTCTTTGTTTCCTGTGATACTCCTCAACCACTGGGCCACGGTCTTGGCAGGTACTTCCTCTGGATGAACCCGTGCAGTGTCATTGGCTCCGGAATACAACCACATGGAGTGGTCACGAGCTTGGAGCGGCTGGATCCACCGACTGAGAAATACCTCCAGCAACTCCATACCGGTGACGCCTAGATTGATCAACCGCACCATCCTCTCAACCAACATATTTGTTTCCACCCTCTCCACAGTTGTCACTTTTAGTGGTGAAGGGGTCTGGACATGATCAAAGGAAAAAAGGAGGAAGTCCAGTTGACTGGCCTGGAGTGGCAATGTCCTGGCAGTAGAACCAGGTCGACTGCCAGCCCCCGATCGACTCAGGAAGGGTCATGGAAGGGAAAGAGCTCCACTTCCTCTTCTGGATACCCAAACCCCCACACATCTGGATAATGTGTGTTTTGTCGTCACTCGTGTTTGCTTCCTTCACCGACTGGGGGAGGATAGTGAAAATGTGCTTGAAAAGACCCTAATGCGGTTGACAACCCAGAAAGTTCTCGCACATGGAAACAAACGCAGCTAGTTATGTGATGGTGTTGGGAGAGAAGTGATAGAGTTGGGCTCTGAAGAAGTTCAGAGAACCCTGGAAAAAAAGATGAGGAGGGAGCGAGAATCCATGATCGACATGAGTGGTGGGCAGAACACACTCACCTGGTCGCGGCTGCGGCTCCGTCTCCCCCTCCGGCAGCCACGCAGCGCCCTCGGTGATCAGACCAGACACAACTAGCTCATCCAAGTCATCCTGCCGGAGCGAGGATCGAATCCAATCGCCCTGGATCCAACCGGGCGGCAACGCCGACCGCGACGATGACCATCGATTCTGCTTCTTGCCTTTTGCTGCCCCCTTCGCCTTCTTCGCGTGTTCCAGCACCACCTTCTTGTCCTTCACCATGGTGGCGGAGTTGCGGCGTCGAGAGCAGAGGAGCCCGATGCGGTGGAGAAGCAGAGGAGAAAGGGGAGAATGGACGCGCATAGTACAGGCGAATCAGCTCCGTCACCTTTTAAAGGCCCACTTCCAAGTGGCTGACACGTGGGCCCTAGCGATCCTGTCAAATCCCACCACAGTCACGCACTGGGTATGTGGTAAAAAAGGTGGCTGGGATCGAGGTGCTCTTGCCTATCCATCCCGCTTACCATGACACGCTCCGTCCCGCACGCTTCCCCAAAATTTCGAATCCCGTGAGATCCGGGATGCACCGTAACCAATTACGGCAAAGATTCCGCGCCTAAAAACAACACTCGACGGATGACGCTATAAAATCACTTGGCAACTATTGAATCGATCAAGGCGACTGAAGCGAGGCCGCCCTCCAACATAAGTACTTGTGAAGCGCAAGAATCGAAGCAGGATCAACTTCAACCGTCTTTCCACTCGGACCTCAATCCATTCGGGGGCTAATGATGATGATACAGACCTGGGGTAGGGTCATAGGTCTGACCTATAAGCCCTACCCAAGGTCACTACCTTAGAAGCAAAGAAGCTCAAGAGACAACAGGGAGTACCCAGTAAAGCGTCGAGTGCGATCCACTCGACCAATCAACCACTCGGGTACCCCTCCTTCCTGAAGTCACACGACCAGTAAACCACTCGACCATACAAGAAATCACTCAACCTACTAAAGACCAGGAGTCACTCAGAACAGCAAAGGGCAAGCATTCACTCCGTAGTTTTTCAGGTCATTTAAAGCATTTAAGGCTGGCGTTACTAGTAACGCCCCAATCTTTATGTACATTGAACCCTATGTAACGGGGGATGGCTGGGTTCCTGGTGAACTCTATATAAGCCACCCCTCTCCTCTGGCACAAGGGTTCGCACCCCCTGTAACACACACACAATCATATAATCCAGTCGACCGCCTCTGGGCACTGAGACGTAGGGCTCTTACCTCCTCCGAGAGGGGTCTGAACTCGTAAACACTTGCGTATAATCTTGCCATAGCTAGGACCTTGCCTCCTCATATGTACCCCCTATTCTTACTGTCAGACTTAGTACCACAACAGTTGGCACCCATCGTGGGGCAAAGCGTCTTAGCGACTTTCGGCGAGGTTGCATTTTCTTCGACCTTCATCAGCATGGTTTCCGGTGGCGATTTGGTCATGGGCCTTGAGTTCCGACTCGGCACTCTCACTTTCGTTGCTGACGACTCCGCCTGGCTCCAGGAGGCCCCCCTCGACATCAAGGTCCTCCTGACTCGTGGCTCGGCACACTTCCATGTGAGTTCCTGCAGCATCCTCCTCAGGCAGCCGTCTTCATCGTACCAGTCGGTCATCGCGTTGTCGACTCACTCCGCTGGACGCCGCTGCAAGCGGTCTAGTTGTTCGCGGCTCCAGCGATGGGTGAGACACGTAGTGGCTCGTCAGGTCTTTACCCCCCAAGCCGCGGCGATTGAGCCCGACATGTATTCTCGCGGATCGGTCGACCTGTCGACTGATTTTGCAGATACCCTTTCCGAGAGCGGGAGTTTTGACACCGCGGCGGAGGTCCTCATGGTCGACTCCCATCGCGGTCCACCTGGCTTCTGTGGCAGCAGCGACGGCGGCAGGAGCGCTGGTCTATCACTCGACCATGAAGAGTACCAGCCCCAACCTCTCAGCTCGCAACAGAGGGAGGAGTTGCACCGCCGCAACATGGAGGCTCTCCAGACCCCCATCATAGGGGAAACCGCTGAGGCCCGGGCCTTGGAGGCGGTGCGCCTGGCCACTTTGGCTGAGCGCACTCGTCTGGAGAATCTCCAACATTCTCTCGACGAGTGTGCCCGTCGACTGATTCCCGAGTCTAGTCGGTGTCCACGACAGTTGTTTCCACCGGAAACTCAGGTATTCTGTACATCGAATTTGGCAGCTGCTGCACGTATTGTATAGTCTATTCATCCATCTCGTTCAGAGGCTGGGAGAGGCCTTGAGCAGATTAGAATGTTGTTTCCCAGTCGCGGAATAGAATCCAAAGCAGATCGGTGAGAGCAGATACCGTTCAGTCAGCTCATAGTCCTAGGTCCCCTTTGTGATAGAGAGGCCGTGATCACCACCAGGATCAGTACCTGGGAAGATCTCATAGCGAATATGATCGTGAGTACGCCCGCAACAACTATCGTCGAGCGCCTTCGACTCTTCCGAGGGACGGGTCATACGCGCCCCGGTGCATTGACGACAGGCGTCCGTATGGGAACGACCGCAGAGTTCCAGTCGACCCCAGAGAATATGGCTTTGACGCAAGGTCCATCCTTGTGCAAGGTTTGGTCGACCGAAACAGAGCATATAGAGAAGGGTTGGATCGGGACAGACCCAGTGTGGGAAGAGTCCACGTTTTCGGCCCCGAATGTTTTAGAAGGGCTATCAGAGCTCCTGAGATACCCCATAACTCCAGACTGGCGACTGGCGTCTGCAAGTTTACAGGCGAGTCAAAGCCCGATACTTGGCTCGAAGACTACCGAGTGGCTGTGCATATTAGTGGCGGCAGCGATGAGGTGCCCATGAAGCACCTTCCTCTGATGCTTGAAGGGTCTGCCAGAGCTTGGCTGACTTAGTTGGCCCCTGGGAGTATTTTGAGTTGCGATGAGTTAGCCCAAGTGTTCACCAGAACGTTTGAGGGCACTTGCAAGAGACCTGCCGGTCTACCAGAGCTGCACCATTGCATGCAGAAACCGAATGAAACCCTGAGGGACTATAGCCAGAGATGGATCACTCTGCACCACACAGTGAAAAATGTGTCAGATCATCAAGCAGACTGTGCTTTCAAGGAAGGCGTTCACTACATAGAGCTCGTTCTGAAACTCGATCGGACAGGAGATATGTCTTTGACTCAGATGATGGAGATTGCTACCAAATACGCTAGTGGCAAAGAGGAAGACCGACTCCAGAGTGGCAAGCATAAAACAGTCGTCCAAGACACCGGAGGAGGAAATTCTAGTCGGAACCAGAAGCGAAAGGCTAAGGAAGCAGGTCCTGCCAAGGCAGTAGTGTTAAATCAAGGAAAGTTCAAAGGGAAACCTAAAGGGCCTTAGACCCCCAAGAAGGTGAAGGATCAGGAAGGAAATGATGTGATGGATTTGCCATGTCATATTCACACCAAGAAAGATGAGGAGGGGAACTTGATTCTCCCCAAGCATACCACTCGACAATGTCGACTCCTAATCGAGAGCTTCCGAGAGAGTAAACCCAATGATAAGGACAAAGAGACTGAGAAGGAAGAAGAGGATAAGTATGATGACGGTGGTTATCCCAATGTCAATGCCACCTTGGTAATTTTTGCCGATATCGAGAGAAAAAGTCGATTGAAGGTCATTATAGAGAAGTGAACATGGTTGCTCCGACAACACCGAGATATCTGAAGTGGTCAAAGGTCGCCATTATATTCGACCAGTCCGACCACCCGGCACGCGTAGCTACCTCTGGGAGGCAGGCGCTGGTGGTCGACCCAGTCGTGGGGGGCACCCGACTGACTAAGGTCCTGATGGATGGTGGCAGTGGCCTGAATATTCTGTATGCTAAAGCTCTCAAGGGAATGAGCATCCTGATGTCCAAACTCAGCAAGAGTAACATGCGGTTCCATGGTACCATACTAGGAAACAAAGCGGAATCACTCGGCCAGATCACTCTCGATGTGGTTTTCGGTGATGAGAAGAATTTCCGCAAGGAGAAGTTGACGTTTGAGGTAGTGGATTTCCAGAGTGCATATCATGCCATTCTGGGCAGACCTGCTTATGCTAGATTTATGGCTCAACCATTCTATGTTTATCTCAAGATGAAAATGCCTGGTCCCAGAGGCGTAATAACGGTGTTCGGTAATCGTCAGAGAGTAGAAGACTGTCTTCGGGATGGAGCAAAAATAGGAGATGAGCAGATGGCAGCGGTATAGTTCCAAGAATATCAGAAGACGGCAAATCCGAGTGATTTGCTGCGTGCTAAGAGGCCTGCCTCAGAATCCGCATTTCAGTCGGCCGGGGAGACCAAGCCAGTCCATGTCCACCCGACCGATCCCAATGCCGCTCCGACCCATATCTCGACGACACTCGATAACAAATAGGAAGAAGCACTCATCCAGTTCCTCCGTGAGAACTGGGACATCTTTGCATGGAAACCATCTGACATGCCAAGTGTACCCAGGGGGCTGGCTGAGCACCATTTGCGAGTCGATCCAAAAGTAAAACCCATCAAAGAGCACCTCCGTAGGTCCACCACGGAGAAGTGAAAGGCCATTGGCGAAGAAGTGGCTCGGCTCCTGGCCGCAGAGTTCATCCACGAGATTTACCACTCCGAGTGGCTCACCAACGTTGTTATGGTTCCCAAGAAGGACAATTCACTCCAAATGAGTATTGACTTCAAACACATCAATCGGGCCTGCCCGAAAGACCATTTTCCTCTACCCCGCATCTACCAGATTGTCGACTCAACTGCGAGATGTGAGCGACTGTCCTTTCTGGATGCTTATTTCGGGTACCATCAGATCCGACTGTATGGAGCCAACGAGATAAAAACAACTTTCATCACCCCATTTGGGTGTTTTTGCTATGTCACTATGCCCTTCGGCCTCAAGAGAGCTGGTTCCACATTCATGTGCATGATCCAGAAGTGCCTGCTCACTCAAATCAGTCGGAATGTGGAAGCATACATGGACGACATAGTGGTGAAGTCACGCAAAGGTTCCGACCTGCTGACCGACCTTGCTGAAACCTTTGCCAACCTGAGAAGGTATGATATCAAGCTTAATCCGTCTAAGTGCACATTTGGAGTCCCAGGAGGAAAGTTACTTGGTTTTCCCGTTTCTGAACGAGGGATCAACGCAAACCCAGAAAAGATTGGTCCTCCGAATGAAACGCCCAGTGCGCGTGCATGATGTTTAGAAGCTTACTAGTTGCTTGGCTGCTTTGAGCCGATTCATCTCACACCTCGGTGAAAAGGCACTGCCTCTTTACCGACTGATGAAGAAGTCTAACAGTTTGAGTGGAATGACGAAGCTGAAGTAGCGTTTGCAGAGCTCAAAGCCCTGCTTTCCACCCAGCTGGTGCTTGCTGCTCCGGTTAGCAAGGAGCCTCTATTGCTTTACATCGCAGCCATAGGACAAGTTGTTAGCCCAGTGCTCATGGTCGAGCCATAATAAGAAGGCAAGGCCTTCAAAGTTCAGCGCCCCATGTACTACATTTCAGAAGTCCTAACCCCATCCAAGCAAAGATATCCTCGCTATCAGAAGCTTGTTTATGGGATTTACCTGACAATGAAGAAGGTTGCACATTATTTCTCTGATCACTCAATTTCAGTCGCCAGCGATGCTCCATTATTAGAGATTTCGAATAACAGAGATGCAACTACTCGAGTGGCAAAGTGGGTGATTGAACTTCTTCCTTTGGATATCAAGTTTGAGGCAAAGAAGGCCATTAAGTCTCAAGCAATTGCAGATTTCCTCGTAGAGTGGACTGGATAACAACAGCCGATCCAAATTCAGTCAAAACATTGGAGCATATTCTTTGATGGATCCAAGATGTGAAATGGCTCTGGTGCAGGAGTGGTTTTAGTGTCCCCACGAGGACACAAGCTCAGTTATGTCCTCCAGATTCACTTTGACTCTTCAAACAATGAAGCTGAGTATGAGGCATTACTATATGGGTTGCGTATGGCCATTTCACTAGGCGTCCGGTGATACGTCTCCAACGTATCTATAATTTATGAAGCATTCATGCTATTATATTATCTGTTATGGATGTTTTTGGGCTTTACTAAGCACTTTTATATTATTTTTAGGACTAACCTATTAACCGGAGGACTAGCCCATATTGCTGTTTTCTTGCCTATTTCAGTGTTTCAAAGAAAAGGAATATCAAACGGAGCCCAAATGGAATGAAACCTTTGTAAAGTTATTTTTGGAACGGAAGCAATCCAGGGGACTTGGAGAGCACGTAAGGGAAGCTTTGAGGTGGCCACGAGGTAGGGAGGCGCGCCCACCTCCCGTAGGCGCGCCCCCACCCTCGTGGGACCCTCATGGCTACCCTGGCCACCTTCTTTCGCCTATATATCTCCATATACCCTAAAACCTTCGGGGAACACAATAGATCAGGAGTTCCGCTGCCGCAAGCCTCTTTAGCCACCAACCACCTCTCGGGAGCCCGTTCCGGCGCCCTGCCGGATGGGGAATCCTTCACTGCTGGCCATCTTCATCATCCCAGCGCTCTCCATGATGAGGAGGGAGTAGTTCACCCTCGGGGCTAAGGGTATGTACCAATAGCTATGTGTTTGACCTCTCTCTCTCTCTCTCTCGTGTTCTTGATTTGGCATGATCTTGATGTATCGCGAGCTTTGATATATAGTTGGATCTTATGATGTTTCTCCCCCTCTACTCTCTTGTGATGAATTGAGTTTTCCCTTGAAGCTGTCTTGTTGGATTGAGTCTTTAAGGATTTGAGAACACTTGATGTATGTCTTGCCATGCTTATCTATGGTGACAATGGGATATTCACGTATTCTACTTGATGTATGTTTTGGTAATCAACTTGTGGGTTCATTGAACTTATGCATAGGGGTTGGCACACGTTTTCGTCTTGACTCTCCGGTAGAAACTTTGGGGCACTCTTTGAAGTACTTTGTGTTGGTTGAATAGATGAATCTGAGATTGTGTGATGCATATCGTATAATCATGCCCATGGATACTTGAGGTGAAATTGGAGTATCTAGGTGACATTAGGGTTTTGGTTGATTTGTGTCTTAAGGTGTTATTCTAGTACGAACTCTAGGATAGATCGGACGGAAAGAATAGCTTCATGTTATTTTACTACGAACTCTTGAATAGATCGATCAGAAAGGATAACTTTGAGGTGGTTTCGTACCCTACCATAATCTCTTCGTTTGTTCTCCGTTATTAGTGAATTTGGAGTGACTCTTTGTTGCATGTTGAGGGATAGTTATATGATCCAATTATGTTATTATTGTTGAGAGAACTTGCACTACTAAAAGTATGAACCCAAGGCCTTGTTTCCTAGCATTGCATTACCGTTTTTGCTCACTTTTATCATTAGTTACCTTGCTATTTTTATATTTTCAGATTATAAAAACCTATATCTACCATCCATATATCACTTGTATCACCATCTCTTCACCGAACTAGTGCACCTATACAATTTTTCATTGTATTGGGTGTGTTGGGGACACAAGAGACTCTTTGTTATTTGGTTGCAGGGTTGCTTGAGAGAGACCATCTTCATTCTACACCTCCCACGGATTGATAAACCTTAGGTCATCCACTTGAGGGAAATTTGCTACTGTCCTACAAACCTCTGCACTTGGAGGCCCAACAACGTCTACAAGAAGAAGGTTGTGTAGTAGACATGAAGCTCTTTTCTGGCGCCGTTGCCGGGGAGGTGAGTGCTTGAAGGTATATCTTTAGATCTTGCAATCGAATCTTTTTGTTTCTGGTTTTATCACTAATTTAGTCTATAAAAATGGAATTGAGTTTGTCTCATACGCTTCATCTTTTTAATATCTTTTGTGAGTATGATGAAAAGGAAAATTGTGCTCAAGTGCTAGTAGAAGAAGTCTATAAAATGTTTGGTACTAAATCTTTGAATGATGAGCATGATTACAATGTGGTTAGTATGAACTCTTTGAATATCTATAGTACTAATGATGATTGCACTAGTTATGATGAAAATGTCTCCTATAAGCATGTCGATTTTTGTGGAGTGCATTGGGTTTGCAAGTACACACCAAATAGAGAAGGTAGATATTGCAAGAGGCATAAGCATTTAGAAACTAAAGGGTTGCAATAAATGCTAAATGCGAGTGCTGAAAATTTAAATTTCCTTTGCCGTACTTGTGAAATTTGCAATGAACGTGGTCATTTAACTATCCGATGCAAATTGTTTCATGATCGAATCGTGTCCAAAAATTGGGATGATATGATTTCCCTTGCACATCATAATGAACTTCGTTTGCTTATGGGTTACGAAGAAATGAAACGTATAACTAAGCATCTTCTAGAATTTGCCCATTATAAACTTCTTGATTTTGATCTAGAGAAGATTTATTTGTACTGTGCGGTGAATTTCATTTAAAATCCTTATATTGCCAATTACCTAAAGAAAAGAAAGCAAATAGAAGAGGAAGAGAATACTAATGAAAGGGAAGAGACTTCCCAATATCCTCCTATTATTTCTTATGATGAATCAGGTAACATGGAGTAGCTTTCTATTCAACCAATCTCATTAATAAGGATCTCAAAGAAGAAGATTGAACCCACACATAATGTGAAGAAGAAAAATAAAAAACGGAGAAGCGAAGGTAAAAAGGTATCCCTCCCAAATGATGTTGCTCCTACTACTCATTGTGATGATGATAATTGCTATACTATTGGTGCTATCCATACTATTAATGATGAGAGTGATTATGCTTATGATATGAAAAGGACCAAACTTGGTGAAGCTATGTTTGATGAGGATGATATATTTGAGAATGTATTTGCTGCAATTAATGTTTGTCCCAAGCTTGGGGATGCTACGTTTAATGAAGATGATATTTTTAGCCTCCCAAGTTTTGATATGCAAAATTGTTATGATGATAGCATGCCTCTTACCTATGATGATTATATATATGAAAGTGGATTTGAGAGGTCATGACTTTATTTAGTGATGATTCCACTATCTTGGAAGAGGTTTCAATCGATTATGACGAGAACAAAGTCGCTACTTTTATGATGATTATTGTGATGAGACTTATGCTATAAAAAGTAGTGATGATTATATTTATAAAACTTGTCATGATTATGATTACCCTTTTTCTGAAAATTAATCTTTTAATGTGGGAACAATTTTTAGTATTCGAGTCTCTTATGATACTCCCACTATTCCGAATAAGAAGTTTGCTTATGTGGACAGTAGTAAATTTTCTATGCTTGTAGATCATGAAAAGAATGCTTTAGGTGATGGTTATATTGTTGAATTAATTCATGATGCTACTAAAAATTATTATGAGGGAGGAACATATGCTTGTAGGAATAGCAATAATATCAAGTTTCCTCTCTATATGTTGAAATTTTTGAAGCTATGCTTGTTTTACCTTCCTATGCTAGTTGATTATTGTTCCCATAAGTTGTTTGCTCACAAAATCCCTATGCATAGGAAGAGGGTTAGACTTAAACGTGCTATTCATATGCTTCATGATGCTCCCGTTATGTTTCAATTCTTATCTTTTATGTGAGCATCATTGTCATCATCATGCCTAGCTAAAAGCATTAAAGAAAAGCGCTTGTTAGGGGAAAACCCAATATTTACCCTTACTGTTTTTGTGTGTTCACATGATTATGCTACTGTAGTAATCATGTTTTACAGCTTTTGTTTCAATAAAGTTCCAAGTAAGACCTTCAGGATAGCTTACTGTGATAGTTGTGTTGATCCTGCTGAAAATCAGAAACTTTTGCACCCAGTAAATTAGTTTTCATAATTCACATCAATGTGCTTTTGATCTGATTCTCTTTTCTCTGGGTTGGTACACAAATTTCTTAGTACTTCCTAATTTGGTAGGATTGTTGGTGTTACATAAGTATTCTATTGGTACAGATTACTACAGACTATTCTGTTTTTGACAGATTCTGTTTTCTATGTGTTGTTTGCCTATTTTGATGAATCTATGAGTAGTATCGGAGGGTATGAACCATAGAGAAGTTGGAATACAGTTGATACTACACCAATATGAATCTATAATGAGTTCATAACAGTACCTAAGTGGTGATTTATCTAATTATACTAACGGAGCTTACAAGTTTTCTATTGAGTTTTGTGTTGTGAAGTTTTCAAGTTTTGGGTAAAGATTCGATGGACTATGGAATAAGGAGTGGCAAGAGCTTAAGCTTGGGGATGCCCTAGGCACCCCAAGGTAATATTCAAGGAAAACCAATAGCCTAAGCTTGGGGGTGCCCCGGATGGCATCCCCTCTTTCGTCTTCGTTCATCGGTAACTTTACTTGGAGCTATATTTTTATTCACCACATGATATGTGTTCTGCTTGGAGCTTCATTTTGTTTGCTTCATGTTTGAATAAAATACCAAGATCTGAAATTCTTAAATGAGAGAGAGTATTTACATAGTTACATAATTATTTAATTACTCATTGATCTCCACTTATATCTTTTTGGAGTAGTTTGTCATTTACTCGTGTGCTTCACTTATATCCTATGAGTAAATGGTTGAATGAGTTGAATGTCATAAATCTGAAATTATATATGTTTCATATGCTTATACCGTTGGGAGTAATGACTTCACATCTAAGAAGTAGAGGTAGTAAATTTATTGCAGGTTAGCAAGCATTGTATTGGTCACTTGAACAATTCATGAAAGAATATTGAAGGAAGAGAAATTTCACATATAAATATACTATCTTAGACATCTTCTATGATTGTGAGCCCCATTAATTATTTTGAAACCTGAGAAAATTAGTTGAAGTTGGACAAGGAAGACAACGTAATGAATTATGCTTGCGTGTATTTGTATAGAAGTTAGATTGTTATAGATCCTCCAACATGTGGTCCTTGCTTTTTAGAATCCTTTGCTAGCCAAAATATATGTACTAAGTGGGAATACTGCTTGTGCATCCAAATTCCTTGAACCAAGTTTGTTCCATGAGTGTCCAACATACCTACCTATATGCGGTATTTACCTGCCGTTCCAAGTAAATTTGCATGTGCCAAACTCTAAACCTTTAAATAATAATCTATTTTGTATGCCCGAATCTCTCATGTAGCGGCTAGGATCTGTCAGTATCTTCCATACTAGGTGGGTTATTCTCAAGATGAGTGGACTCTGCTCATCATTCACGAGAAAAATGGCTGGTAATTGGGATGCCCAGTCCCATGATCAACAGATAAAAATCAAATCAAAAATAATTGCAAATAAAACTCCCCTGGGATTGATGTTAGTTGGAGGCACCTATTTTTTCGGGCAAGCCATGGATTGATGATCGTTGGTGGAGGGAGAGTAAAAACTTTACCATTCTGTTTGGGAACCGCCTATAATGTATGTAGTATGGAAGATATTGGGAACTCTTGGTTGTTATGTTTACAATGAAAGCATGCCTCTCAAAATTATTTATCTCTATTTAAAAATTGAGCTCTGGCACCTCTGCAAATCCCTGCTTCCCTCTACGAAGGGCCTATCTTTTACTTTTATGCAAGAGTCAGTAGCATTCCTTATCATTCCTACCTACTCTTTAGTTGGCAAGCATCTTGTGTTGGGGAAAGATCTAAGCATATATGGCCATGCAAATATATTTGATCATGAATTATTATTGTTGAAAATTATCTATATGATAAGTAAGTTGGGAGGCGAAACATTAAGCCCCTATCTTTCTCTGTGCTCGATGGATGTTATTTGTTCTAAGAATATGCTTTGAGTGATAGAAATCATGGAAGACTATATGATAGTTGAGTATGTGGAGTTTGCTAAATCAAAGCTCTGACATAGACCCTTCCTGAAAATAAGATGAATTGTAATTGTTTGATGACTGAGAATGAAGTTTGCTAGTTTTCAAGAAAGTTTATGGTCTATGCTTTAACATGTGAATAGCTTGTTACTTGATCTTGAGAAGTTTTATGAGATGAACTACTATTATGACATATAATCATGCTAGAAAAGGTGATTGAAATTATCATTGATCAAACTTGTGCACCTGCTAGCATTCACACTTCATAAATTCTTTCTTTTATCATTTACCTACTCAAGGACGAGTAGGAATTAAGCTTGCGGATGCTGATACGTCTCCAACGTATCTATAGTTTATGAAGCATTCATGCTAATATATTATCTATTTTGGATGTTTTGGGGCTTTACTAAGCACTTTTATATTATTTTTGGGACTAACCTATTAACCGGAGGCCCAGCCCATATTGTTGTGTTCTTGCCTATTTCAGTGTTTCGAAGAAAAGGACAATCAAACGGAGTCCAAACGAAATGAAACCTTCACGAAAGGTTTCATTTTGGAACGGAAGCAATCCAGGGGACTTGGAGTGCACGTAAAGGAAGCTTCAAGGTGGCCACGAGGCAGGGAGGCACGCCCCCCACCCTCGTGGGCCCCTCGTGGCTCCCCTGATCGGGAGTTCCGCCGCCGCAAGCCTTTGTAGCCACCAACAACCTCTCAGGAGCCCGTTCCGGCACCCTACCGAAGGGGGAATCCATCACCAATGGCCATCTTCATCATCCCGACGCTCTGCATGACGAGGAGGGAGTAGTTCACCCTCGGGGCTGAGGGTATGTACCAGTAGCTATGTGTTTGATCTCTCTCTCTCTCTCTCGTGTTCTTGATTTGGCACGATCTTGATGTATCGCAAGCTTTGTAATTATAGTTGGATCTTATGATGTTTCTCCCCCTCTACTCTCTTGTGATGAATTGAGTTTTCCCCTTGAAGTTGTCTTGTAGGATTGATTCTTTAAGGATTTGATAACACTTGATGTATGTCTTGTCGTGCTTATCTGTGGTGACAATGGGATATTCACTTGATCTACTTGATGTTTGTTTTGGTGATCAACTTGCCGGTTCGCTGAACTTATGCATAGGGGTTGGCACACGTTTTCGTCTTGACTCTCCGGTAGAAACTTTGGGGCACTCTTTGAAGTACTTTGTGTTGGTTGAATAGATGAATCTAAGATTGTGTGATGCATATCGTATAATCATGCCCACGGTTACTTGAGGTGACATAGGAGTATCTAGGTGACATTAGTGTTTTGGTTGATTTGTGTCTTAAGGTGTTATTCTAGTACGAACTCTATGATAGATGAACAGAAAGAATAGCTTCATGTTATTTTACTACGGACTCTTGAATAGATCGATCAGAAAGGATAACTTTGAGGTGGTTTCGTACCCTACCATAATCTCTTCGTCTGTTCTCCGTTATTAGTGACTTTGGAGTGACTCTTTGTTGCATGTTGAGGGATAGTTATATGATCCAATTATGTTATTATTGTTGAGAGAACTTGCACTAGTGATAGTATGAACCCTAGGCCTTGTTTCCTAGCATTACAATACCGTTTGTGCTCACTTTTATCATTAGTTACCTTGCTGTTTTTATATTTTCAGATTACAAAAACCTATATCTACCATCCATATTGCACTTGTATCACCATCTCTTCGCCGAACTAGTGCACCTATACAATTTACCATTGTATTGGGTGTGTTGGGGACACAAGAGACTCTTTGTTATTTGGTTGCAGGGTTGCTTGAGAGAGACCATCTTCATCCTACGCCTCCCACGGATTGATAAACCTTAGGTCATCCACTTGAGGGAAATTTGCTACTGTCCTACAAACCTCTGCACTTGGAGGCCCAACAACGTTTACAAGAAGAAGGTTGTGTAGTATACATCATCTGGCGCCTGATGGTTTATGGCGACTCAGATTTAGTGGTTAACCAAGTAATGAAGGAATGGGATGTTAGGAGTCTCATAATGACAGTTTACTGCATTGTAGTGAGAAAGCTAGAGAAGAAGTTTGAGGGATTGGAGCTTCACCACATACCACGAATTAAAAATTAAGCTTCTGATGATTTGGCAAAGATAGGTTCCACTTGGAAGCCTATCCCCAGCAATGTGTTTTTGGAGCATCTCCATTCCCTGTCATTGCAACAAGATCCATTCAAAGAAGAGCCCCCACAACCGATAAGTCCAACCAACCGGACTAAGATAGAGGTTCAACCGTGGTCGACCTGATCATGGAAGTCTTGGTGATCACTCCCGATTGGACGGTTCCATACATCGCGTACATTCTCAGAAAATAGCACTAAGAGGACGAAGACGAGGCTCCCTAGATAGTCCATCCATCCAAAGCTTTCACCATGATGAAATGGCAGCTTTACAGACAGAGTGTCACAGGAGTAGCCCAATGCTGCATCACCTCGGAATAAGGTCAAATGATCCTAATGACATCCACTCGGGGACCTGTGGTAACCATGCGTCCTCTCGGACCATCCTGAACAAAGCATACCGAGCGGGATTTTATTGGCCTCGAGCAAATGAGATGGCAAAAGATATAGTCGACAAGTGCGCATGTTGCCAGTTTTACTCCAACATGTCTCACAAGCCCGCATCTGCCCTGAAGACTATTCCACTCGTCTGGCCATTTGCAGTATGGGGACTGGATATGGTTGGTCCCTTCAAAACTGGCATGAGTGGCTTCACCCATTTGCTCATAGCAGTCGACAAGTTTACCAAGTGGATCGAAGCCAAGCCCATCTAGAACCTTGGACCGGGCACAACCTTCAGTTTCATCAGAGAGTTGATATTCAGATATGGAGTTCCTCATAGCATCATCAACAACAACGGCTCCAACTTTGATTCTGATGAGTTCAAGGCATTCTGTGCATCTCAAGGTACTTGGGTGAACTACGCATCTGTCGCGCATCCACAGTCGAATGGACAGGCTGAAAGGGCAAATGGTTTGATCCTTTAGGGGATAAAGCCTCGTCTGATGCGTGATCTTAAGCATGCTGCTGGAGCTTCGGTAACTGAATTACCATCAGTCTTGTGGGGGCTGAGGACAACACCCAACCAGTCGACTGATCGAACCCGCTTCTTCCTCGTGTACGGCGCCAAAGCTGTACTTCTGAGTGACTTGCTACACAATGCTCCCAGAGTTGAACTATTCTCATGAACTGAAGCAGAGAAAGCACGCGAAGACATAGTCAATCTCTTGGAGGAAGAACGCGAGATGGCTTTCGTTCGGTCGACCATTTACCAGCAGGATCTGCGCCGATTCCACGCCCGCAATGTCAAAGGTCGAGCGTTTCAAGAATGAGACCTTCTGCTCCGAGTGGTTCAGAAACAGCCTCACAAGCTTGCTCCGGCCTGCGAAGGTCCCTTCATCATCACCAAGGTGCTTCACAGTGGAGCGTATCACATCTAAAACGTAGACAAGAAAATGGACGAGCCACGTGCATGGAACACGGAGCTGCTTCGTCCTTTCTATACGTAGAATCACTCGACCCGATGAGTTGTAATAAAAGCACTTCAGTTTGTTTTCCAAAGACAAAATCTTTACAGTATCTTAATAATTGGTTTCTCGTAATCACTTGTGTCCAAATCCCCCAGTGGGTGGCTTAGCTGCGAACCTGATTCGCCTAAGTTAAAGAACACTCCGAGTGGAGAGCGATCCTCCCACTCGGGGGCTTAATTAGCCGTGATCCCGTAATCACCTAAGTTAAAAATTCCGAGTGGAGAGCAATCCTCCCACTCGGGGGCTTAGCTGCGACCCCATAATCACCTAAGTTAAAAACATTCCGAGTGGAGAGCGATCCTCCCACTCGGGGGCTTAGCTGCGACCCCGGAAATCGCCTAAGTTAAAAACATTCCGAGTGGAGAGCAATCCTACCACTAAGGGGCTTAACCGCGACCCCGTAATCGGCTAAGTTAAAACAATTCCAAGTGGAGAGCAATCCTCCCACTCGGGGGCTTAGCTGCGACCCCGTAATCCCCTAAGTTAAAAACATTCTGAGTGGAGAGCAATCCTACCACTCGGGGGATTAGCCGCGACCCCGTAATCGCCTAAGTTAAAAACATTCCGAGTGGAGAGTAATCCTACCACTCGGGGGCTTAGCCGTAACCCCGTAATTGCCTAAGTTAAAACAATTCCGAGTGGAGAGCAATCCTCCCACTCGGGGGCTTAGCTGCGACCCCTTAATCACCTAAGTTAAAAACATTCTGAGTGGAGTGCAATCTCCCACTCGGGGGCTTAGCTGCGACCCCGTAATTGCCTAAGTTAAAAACATTTCCAGTGGAGAGCAATCCTCCCACTCGGGGACTTAGCTGCGACCCCGTAATCGCCTAAGTTAAAAACATTCTGAGTGGAAAGCAATCCTCCCACTCGGGGGCTTAGCTGCGACCCCGTAATCGCCTAAGTTAAAAACATTCTGAGTGGAGAGCAATCCTCCCACTCGGAGACTTAACTACGCCCCCGTAATCGTCTAAGTCACAAATATGCTTTGAGCTCCGCCATAAATACAATGTATGTTCCGTCCCTATCCGCAAGGACGACGAGGCGTTAACCGAGCACCCCCTCTGAGCTACGCCACAAGTACAATGTTCCTTTCCTATCCGCAAGGACGACGAGGTATCGACTGAACACTGCGTCTGAGCTCTGTCACAAGTACAATTTACTTTCATTCGGCAAAGGGTGAGAAGTTCAACTCCACTCGAAACCGAAAGACAATCAGAAACAGTTTAAAAACAGAGCAAAAGCCATGATATTCGAAGAAATCCAAGTTCAGATAAACCCTGGAAAAGTTCAGAACCGTAGCGGACAGAAGTACTCAGGCATCAAGCCTGAAAGAGTTTAACGATTACATAATCACTCGGCATTCCGAGGCAAATAAGGGTGGGGCGTAATGTTTTTTGGTCACTCGTCAGGAGAAGGGCTTGCTGGATCACATAAACTATCAAGATCAATGTTGTTTGCAATGCGAGTGGCAGCTTCAAGGAAAGTGTCCATAAATGACTGGAAAGTGTGCTTCTTGGTGTTCACAACCTTGAGGGCCGCCAGCTTGTCTTCTCTGGCATCCTTGCAGTGCACTCGGACCAGCGACAGGGGAACGTCAGCGCCACAGTGAGCAGATGATTTCTTCCATTCTTGCACTCGGCCAGGAATCTAATTCAGTCGAATTATCAACGACTCGACATCTTGAGAAAGTTCTGCCTGAGGCCAAATTCAGCATCAACCCGAGTCATCGCCGCCTTTGGTTGGGCAAGATAACCAACAACGTTGTCCATGCATGATTCCAACCACAACAAGTTCATCGCAACATCATCTTTAACAGGACAATTGATGGGGTCGAGACTCATCTCGACCCGCCCAGTCTCAGCCTCAAAGTCCTGACAAAGTTCTGCACAGTCAGAAAAAATGGTGAGTCGGCAGTATGAAAAGACGTACAAATCGACATCAACTAATCAGTCGAATGATAATACCTTCAAGCTTCAGGACCAGTTTTGCAGCAAGTTGTCCCAGATAGGACTCCAGCTCACCCTTCTTGGCTTTGAGGCTTCCGACTTCATTGGTTAAGTTCTCCTTGTTCTTCTTCAGTTGCTCGACCTCCCGATTGGCCTCAGAGACAATAGCCTTCAGCTTCGAGTTCTCCTCTTCTAACTTGCTGGCTGAAGCCAACTTCTTGTCCGCAAGCATTGTCTTCTCTCGCGCCTCCTTTGGAGCAGTAGCAAGATCCTGATCCTTCTTCTCCAGAGTCTCCTTCATTTTCTCTAAAGAAATAACATTCTTCACACGAGCTTGAAGTTGACGGTTTTCACTATGCACATCTGTTTGAGTGAAGTCACTCGGTTCAAAGAGACTAAAAGGACAAACACAGTGGAGTGCGGGTCACAAGGTGGACAGTTGACGATTGGTTACCTCCCATGATAGCCGCTTCATCCTGAGTAGTCTTGAGGTTCTTCTTGGCCAGCTCCAGATCAAGACTGAGGCTGATTTGTTTCTTTTTCAGTTTGGAAAGTTTAGCCCCAAGATCACACGACCTCTACGGTCAGCAAACATGATACGTCAGTCGGCAGAAACAAAAGACAATCATAGTGAAAGTTACTCTAAGACTACTGCCAAATCAAACATTCAACAGTAGTCTCGGGGACTACACCCAGTGGGTGCACTTAGCATGCCCCCACTGGTTTGGATCAACAATCAGCATGGTCTGTCCAGCGTGAGTTCAAAAAAAAGAAAAGAGTAGATTCTCAGGCCCCAGCCAACTGCCAGCAGTCGACCGTGGTCTCGGGGACTACACCCAGTGGGTGCACTCCGCGTGCCCCCACTGGTTCGGACAAATGCTTGACTCAACATAAGTCGAGTGAAGTGGAAGACCTATTAAACTCTAAGGCAGGCACACCCCAGTGGGTGATTGGGTGTGAAACACAGACCCATGATAGTAGATGCACATATGGGCGGCGAAGCAGCAACGGCAGTTTTCATTATTCAAAAATTCAGTCGCGAATCAACTAACCTTAACGTTGGTCTGCAGAGCGGTGCTGGCATTATAGGCCACCTGACTGGCCTCATGCACCACCTTAACTTGCTCCATCACAAGATTCACCTGGCGAAGAGCCTCCCTGGCAGCACTTGGTGAGCCGTCTAGAGTTTGGTACGCAGCAAAGAGCGATGGTGTCAAGGCAGTCGAAGCAACCACTGGGTCGGACGCATGGAGTTGTACTGGAGCAGCAGGGGTCTGAGCAGTTGACCCTGATGGGCGACCAGTCGACAGTGGGTTAGCGAAAGTGACTTTGTTCCGAACCGGATCTCCGGATCACTCGACCACCATCTCAAGCACCAGTGTCGACTGCCGGACCTGAACCTCGGGCGCTTTCCCGCTCGAGCCCTTGCCCCTCCTCCTCCTCTCCCTCAGAGGCACTTCTTCTTCATCATCATCTGGAAGAACGACAATGTCTCGTGGAGCTGCAACAAAAAGAAAACATCAAAAATTCAACTGGCTAACAACTCAATCGACAGAATAAATTCTAGTCGAGCGGACTTACCAGCTCTGGAGGTGGCCGTGTCATCGACTTCCTCATCTCCTGCGGCCTTGTCAACGTCCATATCAGTCGCGACAGAGGTTCGACTGGAAAAGTGCATGATCTATTTGGTCTGAATAGAAGAATCAGTCGGTAGAGGAACACACAGAAAGGAACACTAACCCAGAGGCAACAGGAACATCCATCTTAATCCTGGGCAGAGTCTATGGAGCTTTTGAAGGAGCGACCTTGGGCTGCTTGGCGGTTTTTTCCATTGGCTCCGGGGTCGAAGTACGAGTGCGTTTTTGCATTTGGGTGCTTGGGGCCATGGTCTTGCTACGCCCACCCGCTGGATCAAGGAGTAGTTTGGATCGATGCTCCAAACGAGGTGGTGAGTCGACCGTCTCTTCGTCGTCCGACTCGTCGCTCTCCTCTTCGTCTTTGTTGTCTGGAGATTGCCAATCGCCACTCTCCTTCGTGCTGTACTCTCCCTCCAGGTCCTGCTCTAGAACTTGTTCGCCATTGGGCATCGAGTACATCTCGTTATATACCTACAAGACAAGAAGTCGAGTGAAAGTCAATCAGATTCAAAGATAGTTAGAAGATGTATGCAAATACAGTCGGTGGTGGAAACCGAACCTTGTCTGGCTGGTTGCTGTCGCTGAAGGGGTTGACTCTCCTAGCGCCTCTAGGGTTGTCTTTGTTTCCTGTGATACTCCTCAACCACTGGGCCACGGTCTTGGCCGGTACTTCGTCTGGATTAACGCGTGCAGTGTCACTGGCTCTAGAATACACCGCACGGAGTGGTCACGAGCTTGGAGCGGCTGGTTCCGCCGTCTGAGAAATACCTCCAGCAAATCCATACTGGTGATGCCTTGATTGATCAACTGGACCACCCTCTCAACCAACATATTTGTTTCCACCCTCTCCGCAGTTGTCACTTTCAGCAAGGAAGGGGTCTGAACATGATCAAAGGAAAAAGGAGGAAGTCCAGTGGACTGGCCTGGAGTGGCAATGTCCTGGCAGTAGAACCATGTCGACTGCGAGCCCCTGACTGACTCAGGAAGGGTCATGGAAGGGAAAGAGCTCTGCTTCCTCTTCTGGATACCAAAACTGAAAGCACAAGTGCTCCCTGGGTGGTTTTGGTAATTAATGTCAACATATCTCGTGTTGGACTAACACTTTTACCTAGTATGTTTCAGATAAGTTCAACAATGAAGTGGCATGGACTAAAGGATGTGGAACCTCTTCAAGATGCTAAGGACAAAGATTGGCTCAAGCTTCAAGCTCAAGACTCTACATTTTATATTTTAGTGATCCGAGATCACATTGAGTCAATAGGAAAAGCCAATACTATCAAGAGGGGATGAGATGTTGCTTAATGGCTTACTTGCTCAAAGTGCTTAGTGATATGCTCCAAAGCCCTCAACAACTTTCTCACATCCACACATGTCCTAAACCAAAAGTCTAACTCGGCCCCACCGACTCTTTCCATCCGGCGCCACCAAGTTCAGGTGTCTTAGCCACTGCCAAAAACCCTAGGCAAATCGGTCTCACCGATAGGGATCTCGGTCTCACCGAGATGGGATTGTAATCTCTCTGTTTCCCTTCGTAACGTTTCGGTACCACCGAGATGAGCGATCGGTCCCACCGAGATTGCAATGTAAACTCTCTTTTTCCTTTTCGTAACATTTCGGTCCCATCAAAATGAGCGAACCGGTCCCACCGAGTTTACCTGGCCAACTCTCTGGTTAGCATATTACCAAAATTGATCTTACCGAGTTTGTGTAATCGGTCTCACCGAGATTACATTATACCCTAACCCTAACCATATCGGTCCTACCGAGTTGCATGTCGGTCCCACCAAAAATCCTAACGGTCACTAGATTTGCTGAATCGATCAGACCGAGTTTCTCAATTCGGTCCCACCGAGATTGGTAAATTGTGTGTAACGATTAGATTTTGTGTGGAGGCTATATATACCCTCCACCTCCTCTTCATTCGTGGAGAGAGCCATCAGAACAAACCTACACTTACAACTTACATTTTCTGAGAGAGAACCACCTACTCATGTGTTGAGACCAAGATATTCCATTCCTACCATATGAATCTTGATCTCGAGCCTTCCCCAAGTTGCTTTCCACTCAAATCTTCTTTCAACCAAATCCAAATCCTATGAGAGAGAGTTGAGTGTTGGGGAGACTATCATTTGAAGCACAAGAGCAAGGAGTTCATCATCAGCACACCATTTGTTACTTCTTGTAGAGTGGTGTCTCCTAGATTGGCTAGGTGTCACTTGGGAGCCTTCGACAAGATTGTGGAGTTGAACCAAGGAGTTTGTAAGGGCAAGGAGATCGCCTACTTCGTGAAGATCTACCGCTAGTGAGGCAAGTCCTTCGTGGGCGACGACCATGGTGGGATAGACAAGGTTGCTTCTTCGTGGACCCTTCTTGGGTGGAGCCCTCCATGGACTCGCACAGCCATTACCCTTCAGGGGTTCAAGTCTCCATCAACGTGGATGTCTGATAGCACCACCTATCGGAACCACGGCTCAAAAATCACCGTGTCTCCAAATTGCATTTGAATTCTCCAATCCCTTCCCTTTACATTCTTGCAAGTTGCATGCTTTACTTTCTGCTACCCATATACTCTTTGCATGCTTGCTTGATATGTATTGTGATTGTTAAACTTGTGCTAAAACTCCATTTAAACTTAAAGAATCTAAAAACTGCTACTTTTAGCACCTAGTGTCTAATCACCCCCCCTCTAGACACCTCTTCTAGATCATTTCACAAACACCCACACATCTGGATAACATGTGTTTTCTTGTCACTCGTGTTTGCTTTCTTCACCGGCTGGGAGTGGATAGTGAAAATGTGCTTGAAAACACCTCAATGCAGTCGACAACCCAGAAAGTTCTCGCACATGGAAACAAATGTAGCTAGGTATGTTATGGTGTTGGGAGAGAAGTGATGGAGTTGGATCCGAAGAAGTTCAGAAAACCCCGGAACAAAGGACGCGGAGCGAGAATCCACGGTCGACATGAGTGGCGAGCAGAACACACTCACCCGGTCCCAGTTGCGGCTCCGTCTCCCCCTCCGGCAGCCGCGCAACACCCTTGACAATTAGGCCAGACTCAGCCAGCTTGTCCAAGTCATCCTGCTGGAGCGAGGATCGAATCCAGTCGCCCTGGATCCAACCCGGCGGCAGCACCGACTGCGACGACGACCCCCGGTTCTGCTTCTTGCCTTTCGCCGCCCCCGTCGCCTTCTTTGCACGTTCCAGCGCTGCCGTCTTTACCTTCACCATGGTGGCGGAGCGGCGGCGTCAAGAGCGGAGGAGCCGGATGCGGTGGAGAGGCAGAGGAGAAAGGGGAGAATGGACACGCATAGTATAGGCGCCCCGGCTCCGTCGCCTTTTAAAAGCCCACTTCCCAGAGGCTGACGCGTGTGCCCAGGCGATCCTGTCAAATCCCACAACAGTCGCGCACCGGGTACGTGGCGAAAAAGGTGGCGCGGAGATCGAGGCGCTCTTGCCTATCCATCCCTCTTACCACGGCACGCTCCATCCCGCGAGCTTCCCCGAAATTTCGAATCCCATGAGATCCGGGATACACCGTAACCAATCGCGCCAAAGATTCCACGCCTAAAAACAACACTCGATAGATGACGCTATAAAATCACTTAGCAACTTTTGATTCAATCAAGGCGACTGAAGCAAGGCCGAAGATCTAACATGAGCCTTCCGTCCAACGTAAGTACTTGTGAAGCGCAAGGGTCGAAGCAGGATCAACTTCAACCGTCTTTCCGCTCGGACCTCAATCCATTCGGGGGCTAATGATGATGATACAGACCCGGGGTAGGGTCCTAGGCCGGATCTATATGCCCTACCCAAGGTCACTACCTTAGAAGCAAAGAAGCTCAAGAGATAACAGGGAGTACCCAGTAAAGCGTCGAGTGCGATCCACTCGACCTATCAACCACTCGGGTACCCCTCCTTCCTAAAGTCACGCGACCAGTTAACCACTCGACCATACTAGAAATCACTCGACCTACTGAAGACCAGGAGTCACTCAGAACAGCAACGGGCAAGCATTCACTTCATAGTTTTTAAGGTCATTTAAAGCAGTTAAGGCTGGCGTTACCAGTAACACCCCAATCTTTATGTACATTGAACCCTCTGTAATGGGGGATGGCTGGGGTCCTGGCGAACTCTATACGTCTCGATGCCCAAAGGCGGTCGACTGGATTATATGAGTGTGTGTGTGTGTTACAGGGGGTGCGAACCCTTGTGCCAGAGGAGGGGTGGCTTATATAGAGTTCGACAGGACCCCAGCCATCCCCCGTTACAGAGGGTTCAATGTACATAAAGATTGGAGCGTTACTGGTAACGCCAACCTTAAATGCTTTAAATGACCTTAAAAACTATGGAGTGAATGCTTGCCCATTGTTGTTCTGAGTGACTCCTAGTCTTCAGTAGCTCGAGTGATTTCTTGTATGGTCGAGTGGTTGACTGGTCGTGTGACTTCAGGAAGGAGGGGTACCCGAGTGGTTGATTGGTCGAATGGATCACACTCGACGCTTTACTGGGTACTCCCTGTTGTCTCTTAAGGTTCTTTGCTTCTAAGGTAGTGACCTTGGGTAGGGCGTATAGGTCAGGCCTATGACCCTACCCCAGGTCAGTATCATCATCACCACTGCCGATGATCAATGATTTATTTGATCAGTTGCAAGGAGCTAAAGTATTTTCCAAGATCGATCTACGATCAAGATACCACCAGCTGAAGATTCAAGAGCAGGATATACCTAAGACGGCTTTTACCACAAGGTACGGGCTATATGAGTATATCATTATGTCATTTGGTTTGACTAATGCGCCTGCCTATTTCATGAATATAATGAACAAGGTGTTTATGGAGTTTTTGGATAAGTTCGTTGTGGTGTTCATTAATGATATATTGGTCTACTCGAAGAATGAATAGGAGCATAAGGAGCATTTGCGTTTGGTTCTTGAGAAGCTTAGAGAACATCAGTTATATGCCAAGTTCAGCAATTGTGAGTTTTCGTTGAAGGAAGTTGGATTCCTCGGACATGTTATATCCAGAGAAGGAATAGCAGTAGACCCCACCAAAGTTGTCACTGTGACTAAATGGGTAGCACCCACGTCTGTTGGAGAGATCCGGAGGTTCATTGAGAATTTCTCTAAGATTGCAAAGCCCATGACGGAGTTGTTGAAGAAGGACACCAAGTTCAATTGAACTGAGGATTGTGAAGCCAGTTTTTAGGAGTTGAAGAAATGTTTGGTTACAGCCCCAGTGTTGATTCTTCCAGATCAACACAAGGATTATCAAGTGTATTGTGACGCTTCACGTCGAGGACTTGGAGCAGTGCTTATGCAGGATGGAAGAGTTGTTTCATATGCCTCACGACAGCTTAAACCCCATGAGCTAAATTATGTACACAGTAGTGCATGCGTTGAAGACATGGAGAAATTTTCTCATCGGAAACCATTGTGAGGTGTACACGGATCACAAGAGTTTGAAGTATATCTTCACACAGAAGGAGTTAAATCTCAAGCAGAGGAGATGGTTGGAGCTCATCAAGGATTATGATATGAAGTTGCACTATCATCCAGGAAAGGCTAATGTAGTGGTCGATGCGTTGAGTCACAAGAGTCATGTCAATACACTCATGACCGGAGGATTACCCAAGGAGTTAGCAGAGGATCTTCGCGAGCTATGTTTGGAAATAGTTCCAAGAGGCTACGTAGCAGGATTGGAAATTCAGTCTGCCTTGATGGATAAGTTCAGAGAAGCTCACAAGACTAACAAAGAGATTGCTGAGATAAAGGAAAGGATGAGCAAAGAAAGGCTAAAGGATTTCGTGAGGATGAACATGATACCTTATGGTTTGAGGATCGCGTATACGTGCCTAATGACCCCAAGATCAGGAAGTTGATTCTGCAGGAGGCCCATGATTTGCCGTATTCGATTCACCCAGGAAATACCACGATGTTTCTGGATTTGAAGGACAGTTTTTGGTGGACCGGAATGAAGAAAGATATTGCTGAGTATGTAGCGGTATGTGATGTATGTGAGAGAGTAATAGTAGAGCATCAGAAGCCAGCAGGATTGCTACAGCCATTGCCGATACCCGAATGGAAGTGGTACAAGTTAGGCATGGATTTTATCACGGGATTTCCCAGGACTTGTTCAGGCTATGACTCGATTTGGGTTGTAGTCGATCGGTTGATGAAGGTAGCTCATTTCATCCCAATGAAGACCACTTAGACCAATGCTAAGTTGGCGAAGATATACATGACTAGGATCGTATGTCTGCATGGAGTTCCGAGGACCATTGTATCAAATAGAGGAACCCAGTTTACTTCAATGTTTTGGAATCAATTGCATGAGACTTTGGGTACCAGGCTAGAGTTCAGTACAACATTTCATCCATAGACAAATGGACAGACCGAGAGAGTTAATCAAATTCTGGAGGACATGTTGAGAGCTTGTGCGCTAGAATATGGATCTAGTTGGGACAATAATTTACCATATGTAGAGTTCTCTTACAATAACAGTTATCAAGCCAGTTTAAAGATGGCCCCTTTCGAAGCTTTGTACGGAAGGAGGTGTAGGGCACCATTGCTGTGGGATGAAGTTGGAGACCGTCAGTTGTTTGGACCAAATTTGATTAAAGAGTCTAAAGAGAAGGTTAAGTTGAGTCGTGATAGCCCAGTCCAGGCACAAGAGCTATGCAGATTCTAAACACAAAGAGACAGTTTACAAAGTCGGAGAAGAGTGTATCTTCGTGTGTCCCAACTTCGAGGAGTTAAGCGTTTTGGAGTTAAGGGAAAGTTAGCACCATGTTTGTGGGACCATACAAAGTTTTGGAGCGCATGGGAGAAGTTGCTTACAAGCTGGAATTACCGGAAGGATTGTCAGGAGTTCACGATGTGTTCCATGTTTCCTAGTTGAAGAAGTGCCACGCAGAGATGGCCGATATTCCTCTGAGAGATACAGTGCCACTGAAAGTGATCCAGTTGGATAGTGATTTGACCTATGAGGAGAAACTAGTGAAGATTCTCGAGTTTGCCACCCGAGTCACACACAGCAAGGTGATCAAGTTCTACAAAGTTCACTGGAGCCACCATACCGAAGATGAAGCCACCTGGGAACGAGAGGAAGACCTATTGAAGGACCACCCGCACCTATTTTCTAGCCAAGCTAAATCTCGAGGGCGAGATTCATCTTAACGGGGTAGGTTTGTAACATCCCAAATTTTCAATCTGAAATGTTATACATTAGACAATCATTGCATATCATATTTTAATGCATTTTTGGTTGATCCTCGAAATTCTAAGCAACTCAAGGACCCACGGAGAGAGTTGGGGATTTTGTTATTTTCATATTTGAGTTTTCTCAAATTTTGAAAAGAGGATCATTTGGTTTTAATTATTTTTCTCTTTGAATATTTCTAATATGAAAATAAAAGAGAGGGGATAAAATGACTTCTACTAAATAAAGAAATATTGGAGGAAAAATATTAAAATCAAATAAGATTTTTATTCGGAGTTTTATTGCTATTTTATTTGAATTAGGAAGAAAATGCGTTTTTCAAAATTGCATTAGAGGCCCAAATAAATGTACACTTTGTCCGCAATATTATTAGAGGACCATGAAAATTTACTTCATGATTTTTGGAGTCCGTTTAGTATTTCTTTTATTAGTTTTTCTGCATCAGGATTATTAAAAAAAAGAGTAACCAACCTAGCCGGGCCGTGTCCGACTTGGACTCCCAACCCGTCCGTCCCTTATAAGGCCTGAGGCCCCCCCGCCCACAAACCCTAGCCGCCGCCCCGCCCCACCTCGGATCCCGCGCCGCTGCCGCCACCGCGCGAGCTGCCGCCGCCGACGCCGTTCGCCGACGCTTCCCCGTCACCCCGCCGGAGCCGACGCCGCCCGCCCGAGCCATCGTCCTGCCGCCCCGCCGCCAAGCCCGACCTTGCCGGAGGTATAGCCGCCGCCGCTGCTGGTTTTCTTAGGAAAACCGATCGGTTTTTTTAAACCCTAGGTTTATTTTTTTAGATCGGATCGTTTTTTTTTCTGGTTTAGTTAAATAGCAGACGTTCGTCCATACGTTCATTTTAACAAATATTGTTCGTCCATTAGCCGCAGACAGAGAACGTTCATTCGTTAGCCTGTTCGTCGCGTTTTCTTTTTCCAGGGTTTTTTCGCGATTATTTTCGATCTCGATTTCTGCCCTGATCTTCGTTTTAGCTTATCTTTTCGCACGTTTATCCGAATCAGGTGATTCAAGTGCCCATATCTTTGTCTCAAAGCTCCCTTTATGTTTAACCAAGTTGAACAAGATTTTGGTACTGTAAAATTTGACTTTAGTCCAGATTAGTAAATGAATCTTATTTCGTTCATAGTTTGAGTTTCGTTGCTCCGTTTGATTTGACTTTTTTGCAAATCGGAGTTCTTTAGTTGAACTTTGTGGTTTGATCTTCTTATTTGAGTTTTACCCGTGCTTCTAGTTGAGTGCTTATGTATGTTACTGTTTGTTTGCGATAGAGTACCCGCAGTGCGAAACGTGCTACTACGAGTCTCTAGGTTTTGTGGATCATCAGCAAGGCAAGTGACACTTTGATCATACCTCTTTACTACCCGGTTTTTATGCATTAGATCAATCCTCAAACATTGCATGGTTAGGATCTGAATAACATGTGGGTTTGGGAAGTAGATGATGAGGTAGAACCTATTGCCCTTTTTATTATCAAACCTTTGGGAGTTACTTCTACGTTATGCTTATATTGCTATGCTATGCTTGTAGACGTGGATTGGGTGAGTGTATCCATGATAGTTGTGAGTATTGTTAATTAATGGTTAACTTAAGGTGGCTACTTAAATAAACATCTGGGTGGATTGGTTGAGGCACCCTGGAGTACCCAGTGGTTCTCAGGGCACTTGGAGAATCCAGTGTTGTCCTAGGATATCCAGGAGTACCAGTGTGATCATCCTACGGTTCGCCACCCAGGCTCAAAGGGATCATAAGATTATTCATGCTAGAAACTTCCGTGTGCAGCCACAAGCCAATATGGGCTCTGGCGTAGTTGAGTAAGTTGCGTGAAGCTCTTGAAGAGGTAGACTAGCAGATGTAGTCGGTTGTAGGTGGTACTGTCTACCCAGAGTAGAGAGTTAATGCTTCAGAAAGACTATGTCTCGAATCTCCGATCATGGATGTGTTCGAGTCTTGTGGGGAAAAGTGCGCAAACCTCTGCAGAGTGTATAAACTAATCATGGTTAGTTGTGTCCCCGGTTATGGACATCTTGAGTATCTGATTCTTGGATTATGATGTTGATCTCATCACTCTAAAATTAATTTGGTGGGTTAAATGATGATGCTTAATTGCGATTGAGTTGGAGGAACCTTCTCAATGTTTACCAACCACCATGATAGTTAAATGAAATTTATTCCTTTGTTGTAGGAAAATATTGGCTTTATGCAAAACTATAACCATAGAGCTTTCCACAAGTCAGATATGCATGTAGTGATAGCATTCATTATGTTCATTACTCTGTGTGTTACATTGCCAGCATATTTCATGTTGAAGACTTTTCAGACGACGAGTAAGGTGCCATAGGTCGTTGTCGTTCACTCAGCTATGCCATTGGAGTTTGATGGACTCACTTTATCTTCCAAGCCTTCCGTTGTTATCGTTTTTATATGGCCTTAAGCCCTATTATTGTAATAAGTTCTCTTTTGACACATTCATTGTAATAAGAGTGTGATTGAAACTCTGTTATAAATCCTCAAGTACTGTGCGTGTCAACATTACCTATCCAGGGATGACACTGATGCACAGGGACTAGACTGTTTGAGATCTGGTCGCTACAAGCAAAGCCATCAAAACCTGAGCCGACGGGCGCGTTGGTCCTCCTGCCCCGACTGCCGCCACTGCCGTTGACCCGGAAGTCATTGCCGCTGTGGCTGTAGAATTTTGCCCAGGCTGGGTACCAGCCATGAAGATCCCAACTCTATTTGGCGGCTCATAGGGGTCCGAAATACTATTGCCATCGGAATAGCCCCAAAGCCCACCATCTTGTAGTTGATACAACGAATCAGTCTCGCCCGTCGACGACTCCCCATCAGAGTAGATGGCCGTCTCACCGCTAGACATAGATCCTTCATCAAATTCCCCTCCATGGTGCACCCCACAAATGCACGCTTCACGGCAGGCTGTGCTCGGGCGGGTCTCGCACGCTGAGCCATCTCAATGATGTCGGTGCAGATGTCCGTCTCAGGGTCTAGCTCGCCGATCTTGCCGATGAAGACGTGGATTCCGCCGAAGGGGACCCGGTACTGGTACTCAATTGAGCCGGCCTCGGGGCTCCATCCTACGTCGTCGATGTAGAGCTTGCCGCGACGACTCTTCGTCATCCAGCCCACAGCGTATCCCTTGAGCCGTTTGAAGCTGCCCTTCAAGAACTCAAAACCACCGTGCACAGGCCCCATGGTGGGCGCCAACTATCGTGGAAAGGTCACGGCAGATGTCCTAGCAAAAGGACTTAGTCGTGGAGCCATCGCAACTAGGTAGCTTAAATGGGTTAAAACGGGACAAAGGACACTGGAGTTTATACTGGTTCAGCCCCTTGCGGTGAAGGAAAAGGACTAATACAGTTTGAGGTGGTATTGCTTATGTTTCGATTACCAGGGAGCGAATCCGGTTGATCTAGCTTTTGATCTGTTGTTTCTTGTCCTGAACCGCCGCCGTGTCGTCCCTTTATACACAGGTTGATGCCCAGCGGCTCTAAGAGTCCTGGCCGGCTCATAGACAACGTGTCCGGCTCGGTGACTATCTATTCTTGCCTTACAATACAAGTCCTACATAAGGCGGTTTACTTCTACGGGCCTTAAGTGGCCCTTGGGCCTTGGGCCCTTATCTTGAACCGCCATCTTCAATATTGTCGTGGGCTTCATATGATGAATCGCCGTAGGTATAACCCGGCCCCTCCTGGGTGGGTCATACCTAATAGTTATATCCCCAACAAATCTCAAAAATAAAATCCCCGTCATAGATATGATCCAACAGGTTTTCAATGATGTTAATCAACAATATTCTTGGATTGTAGCCGGGAATCAAAGGGGATACGTAGAAGAGCAGCATAATGATGCCAAAATTTCTATGGATAATGTGTTTAAAGTTGTGTTTACAAAACCTCCCAACGAGAATACATCTATGAAAAACAATTCCAAAGATGACAATACCTAGATCAATGTTTTTATGCCTAGCTAAGGGCGTTAAACAATAGTGCTTGTTGGGAGGCAACCCAATTTTATTTTTAATCTTGTTTTTTGGTTCTGTTTTTCAATAAATAATTAATCTAGCCTCTGGTTAGATGTGTTTTTGTGTTTTAGTTAGTGTTTGTGCCAAGTAAGACCTTTGGGATGGCTTACGGTGATAGTTGGTTTGATCTTGCTGAAATACAGAAACTTTTGCGCATAATAAAATAATTTTCATAATTCGCAGAAGCGTGCTTTTGATCTGAATTTTTTTTACAAAAGATTTATATAAAATTTTCCCAGGTTTTCCTAATTTTTCAGAATGTTTGGAGTTACATAAGTATACAAAGTTCTCTGATTACTACACACTATTTTGTTTTTGACAGATTCTGTTTTTCTTGTGTTGTTTGCTTATTTTGATGAATCTATGGGTAGTATCGGGGGGTATGAACCATGGAGAAGTTGGAATACAGTAGATATTACACCAATATAAATAAAGAATGAGTTCACAACAGTACCATAAATTGGTGATATACTTTCTTATACTAACAGATCTCATGAGTTTTCTGTTGAGTTTTGTGTTGTGAAGTTTTCAAGTTTTGGGTAAAGATTTGATGGACTATGGAAGAAGGAGCGGCAAGAGCCTAAGCTTGGGGATGCCCAAGGCACCCCATGGTAATATTCAAGGACAACCTAGAGTCTATGCTTGGGGATTCACTAGAAGGCATCCCCTCTTTCGTCTTCGTCCGTCGGTAAATTTACTGGAGGCTATATTTGTATTCACCACATGATATGTGTTTTTCTTGGAGAGTGTTGTATGATATGATTCTTTGCTTTTTAGTTTGCCACAAGCATCCTTACTGTACACACCTTTTGAGAGGGACACGCATGAATCATCATTTATTAGAATACTCTATGTGCTTCACTTATATCTTTTGAGCTAGGCAATTTTGCTCTAGTGCTTCGCTTATATCTTTTTAGAGCACATCAGTGGCTTTATTTTGTAGAAATTATTGAACTCTCTTGCTTCAGTTATATTATTTTGAGAGTCTCTCTAAACACCATGGTAATTTTCTTAGGTTATGAATTTAGTCCTAATATGATAGGCATCCAAGAGGGATATAATAAAAATATTCATATAAAGTGCATTGAATAGTAAGAGAAGTTTGATTCCTTGCATTTGTTTCGACATATGAAGATGGTGATATTAGAGTCATGCTAGTGAGTAATTGTGGATTGGTAAGAACACTTGTGTTAAAGTTTGTGATTAACTTAGCATGCACGTACGGTGAACTGTTATGTAACGACGTTCGAGCATGACGTATTTATTGATTGACATCCTTTGTGTGGAGGTCGGGATTGCGCGATGGTTAACTCCTACCAACCCTTCCCCTCGGAGCATGATGATAACCCACAAGTATAGGGGATTCCAACAGTTTCCGAGGGTAGAGTATTCAACCCAAGTTTATTGATTCGTGATACGTCCATTTTGCATCATGCTTTTATATCGATATATATTGCAATATGGGCTGTTACTACACATTATGTCACAATACTTATGCCTTTTCTCTTTTATTTCACAAGGTTTACATGAAGAGGGAGAATGCCGACAGCTGGAATTCTAGGCTGGAAAAGGAGCAAATATTAGACACCTATTCTGCACAACTCCAAAAGTCCTGAAAATCCACGAAATTCAGTTTTGGAATATATTAAAAATATTGGTTGAAGAAAGCACCAGAGTGGGGCCACCCACTGTCCACGAGGGTGGAGGGCGCGCCCCCTGCCTCGTGGGCCACCTGGCAGCCCCCCGATGCCCATCTTCTGGTATAAGGTGTCTTTTGCCTTGGAAAAAAATTCAAAAGGAAGCTTTCGGGACGAAGTGCCACCGTCTCGAGGCGGAACCTTGGTGGAACCAATCTAGGGCTCTGGCGGAGCTGTACTGCAGGGGAAACATCACTCCGAGAGGGGGAAATCATCGCCATCATCATCACCATCGATCCTCCCATCGGGAGGGGGTCAATCTCCATCAACATCTTCACCAGCACCATCTCCTCTCAAACCCTAGTTCATCTCTTGTATCCGATCTTTGTCTCAAAACCTCAGATTGGTACATGTGTGTTGCTAGTAGTGTTGATTACTCCGTGTAGTTGATGGTAGTTGGTTTATTCAATGGAAGATCATATGTTCAGATGCTTTATGCATATTAATACCCCTCTGATTATGAAAATGAATATGATTTGTGAGAGTTACGTTTGTTCCTGAGGACATGCGAGAAGTCTTATTATAAGTAGTCATGTGAATTTGGTATACGTTCGATATTTTGATGAGATGTATGTTGCCTTTCCTCTAGTGGTGTTATGTGAACGTCGACTACATGACACGTCACCATTGTTTGGGCCTAGGGGAAGGCATTGGGAAGTAATAAGTAGATGATGGGTTGCTAGAGTGACAGAAGCTTAAACCCTAGTTTATGCATTGCTTCGTAAGGGGCTGATTTGGATCCACATGTTCCATGCTATGGTTAGGTTTACCTTAATTCTTCTTTCGTAGTTGCGGATGCTTGCGAGAGGGGTTAATCAGAAGTGGGATGCTTATCCAAGGAAGGGCAGTACCCAAGCACCAGTCCACCCACATATCAAATTATCAAAGTAACGAACATGAATCTTATGAGCATGATGAAAACTAGCTTGACGATAATTCCCATGTGTCCTCGCGAGCGCTTTCCTTTATATAAGAGTTTTTCCAGGCTTGTCCTTTGCTACAAAAAGGATTGGGCCACCTTTCTACATCTTAGTTACTTGTGTTACTTGTTACCCATTACAAATTACCTTATCACAAAACTATCTGTTACCAATAATTTAAGTGCTTGCAGAGAATACCTTACGGAAAACCGCTTGTCATTTCCTTCTGCTCCTCGTTGGGTTCAACACTCTTACTTATCAAAAGGACTATGATAGATCCCCTATAGTTTTAGGTCATCAAGACTATTTTCTCGCGCCGTTGCCAGGGAGTGAAGCGCCTTTGGTAGGTGGAATTTGGTAAGCAAGAATTTATATAGTGTGCTGAAATTTACTATCACTTGTTACTATGGAAAATAATCCTTTGAGGGGCTTGTTCGGGGTATCTTCACCCCGACCAGTAGAGCAAAGAGTTTCTCCTCAACCTACTAAATCTACTGAAAATGTTTTCATTGAAATTCCTTCGGGTATGATAGAGAAACTGCTAGCTAATCCTTTTACAGGAGATGGAACATTACATCCCGATATGCATTTAATCTATGTGGATGAAGTTTGTGGATTATTTAAGCTTGCAGGTATGCCCGAGGATGTTATCAAGAAGAAGGTCTTACCTTTATCTTTGAAGGGAAAGGCATTCACATGGTTTAGGATATGTGATGATATTGGATCATGGAACTACAACCGATTGAAATTGGAATTTCATCAGAAGTTTTATCCTATGCATCTGGTTCATCGTGATCATAATTATATATATAATTTTTGGCCTCGCGAAGGAGAAAGCATCGCTCAAGCTTGGGGGAGGCTTAATTCAATGTTATATTCATGCCCCAATTATGAGCTCTCAAGAGAAATTATTATTCAAAAAATTTATGCTCGGCTTTCTCTCAATAATCGCTCCATGCTCGATACTTCTTGTATTGGTTCTTTTATGATGAAGACTATTGAATTCAGATGTGATTTGTTGGAAAGAATTAAACGTAAATCTGAAGATTGGGAACTCAACAAAGGTAAGGAGTCAGGTATAACACCTAAGTTTGATTGTGTTAAATCTTTTATGGATACCAATGCTTTTCGCGAATTTAGCACTAAATATGGACTTGACTCTGAGATAGCAGCTTCTTTCTGTGAATCATTTGCTACTCATGTTCATCTCCCTAAAGAGAAGTGGTTTAAATATCATCCTCCCATTGAAGTGAAAGTAATAGAACCTAGTAAAGTTGAGGAAAAGACTGTTACTTATAATGTTGATCCTATTGTTCCTACCGCTTATATTGAGAAACCACCTTTCCCTGTTACAATAAAGGATCATGCTAAAGCCTCAACTGTGGTTCGTAAGAGTAATGATAGAACACCAATACCCCCTGAGCAAATTAAAGTTGAACCTAGTATTGCAATGGTTAAAGATCTCTTGGTCGATAATATTGATGGGTGTGTTATTTACTTATGTGATGAAGCTGCTAGAATTGCTAGACCCGATACTAAAAATAAACATAGACCTATTGTTGGCATGCCTGTTATTTCTGCTAAAATAGGAGCTCATTGTTATCATGGCTTATGTGATATGGGTGCTAGTGCGAGTGCAATACCTCATTCCTTATACAAAGAAATTATGCATGATATTGCACGTGCTGAGATAGAAGATATTGATGTTACTATTAAGCTTGCCAATAGAGATAATATATCACCAGTTGGGATTGTTAGAGATATTGAAGTCTTGTGTGGGAAAATTAAATATCCTACTGATTTTCTTATTCTTGCTTCCCCACAAGATGCCTTTTGTCCCATTATATTTGGTAGACCCTTCTTGAATACTATAAATGCTAAGATAGATTGCAAAAATGATATTTTTACTGTTGGTTTAGGGGACATGTCTCATGATTTTAATTATGCTAAATTCCATAGACAACCCCATGATAAAGAATTACTTAGTAAAGATGAAATTATTAGTCTTGCTTCTATTGCCGGGCCTCCTAATGATCCTTTAGAACATGTCACACCGTGCATTTTGTAACATTTCATTTTCATTATTAAAGCATGAAAATTTGGACCAACAAAAACTTTTGCATTTTTTTTTTGGCTTTTATTTGGAGTTGGTTTTCTCTCTGTGTTTCTTTCAAGTGCTTCTTGAAGTCAACTACTCTGCCCTCTATATTCCACCTCCTTACCCCAAGCTCCTGACCAATGACCATGCCATGTGAATAGTGCTATATGGAGTTTTCTTACAAAAATAATTTGGCCAGAAAGTATTTTCTAAAATTAGTTTTCCAAAAACCCCTGAATTGAGGTTTGCACTACAAGTACTTGATTAAGGGCAGTAAAAATCTTTCCAAAAATATATTAGACTCCTATTAGATATAGGATGCCCAGGAACCACAAAAATATAATTTTAAAAGTTACTGTTCTATTTTATTTAAAGGCTTTTTCTTAAGGCCAGAAATGGTCTTTAATAGGAAAAAAATTACTTTACTGTTTCAAAAATATTTGACAAAATTTAGGGAAACTCATAGGACATATATTGTCCATATATAAGAGTTTCAACACCTGGTCATGTTCAAAATATTGGTCAAATCCCTCTAAAACCCTTTCTGGATATTTCAAGCTTTTGAAATATTTACAAAGGAAATATTCTCCAAAAATTCCAGGAAAATTCCATCATGTCACATATGACATATTAGATGATCTTGCCAAGTCTCATGACTTGGAGAACAAGATAACACCATCAAAACCCCTCAAAACTATCTCTGTCCATTCTGAAGTTTGATCAACTTTACATTGCCAAGTATGTCCAAATGTGCTCAAACTTGGTGGACATGCTTCATTGGTCTAATGATGCATCTGGACCAAATGGCACAGGTTGGAGAATAGGAAGTCTTGGTCAAAGTGCCTCAAAACCCTCTCTGACCAGAATCAAGTTTGAACTACTTTGCACTACCAACTTTTTCTCCAGGACCCCAACTTTGGTGAGCCTGATCATGTGACCAAATAAGGCTACCACACCAAGTGGCACATCAAGGAGAAATGATTTACTCCACTGGATCTACACAAATCCATTTCTGCCCATTTCTAGGGTTTGCAAAAGTTGCATTGGCAACTTTGTCCAAATAAGCTCAAAATGGGTGGAAGGCCCTAAATATATGTGACATTTCACCCCTTGGAGTATCTTGGCCAGTGGGAGTCATTAGCTTACCCAAAACTCCATCAAACACCTTCTGGCAAAATACTAAAAAGCCTATTTTTGCCACTTTCACTAATCTCCTTGAGTTCATCTTTTTGCCACAACCCCTCCTCACTCCCCTCTGTCACTTAGACACTTTTCTACCCGAGGAAGCAATGTGGAGGAAGGAGGGAATCACGTTTGTCCTCTCTGGACAACAGCTTCCCTTCTCTCTCCCAGCCTCTCTCTCTCCCCTCTGCACCCCAGAGCATCCCAGGCTCTTTCCAGGTTTTGCCCCCTTCCACTGTAGCCTCCAGACAGAAAAGGACGCGCGCGCGACGCGGAAAACCCGCGGATGCCGGCCAAAGTCGCGCTCTGGAGCGCCTGCCAGAGCGCCGACCGTTGACACCGCGCCTCCCGACCGCCTCGTGCCTTCCCATCGCGCCAGTTGATGTGTCTTGACGTCTGCGACACGCCGCCGTGCCGTCCCCATTGTCTCTCCCTCTCTCTCCCCTCCTGCAGCGCGTGCCCGACGCCGTCCGGCTCGGCCAATGGCCGGCCTCACACGCGCGGGCGCCAGAACACTCCCCCGCTCTCTCTCCTCCTCCCTGGCGCCCTACTCCATCCCCACGAGCGCCGTGGACAGCTCCAACCTCTCTCCAACGGCTTCCAGAGCCGATCCCGCGGGCGCCCGTAGGCCACGCCCACGGTGAACCGCGGCCAGCCTATATAAGGCGCTCCCGAGCCCTTCTCTTCCTCCCTGTCGCCCCTCCACACACCCAATCCACCCCCGGAACCACCCACTTCTCTCCAGAGCCGCCCGAGCTCGAGATCGAGCTCGAGCTCCGCCGCCTCGGGTCGCCGTCGATCTGCGGGTACAGGCCTCCTCCGCTCCTTTTCTCTCTCGAACTGGACTCCCCTCGCCTCACTGATGCTTTCCCCTCTCTTTCCCCCTCGTTTTGCAGCCGGAAACGGCCGGAACCACCGGCGCCCGAAGCACCTCCGCCGCGGGACCTCGTCGCCGGCGAAGCAGGCCACCCCGGCGACCGTCTCCACCACCACCAGAACCGCGACTCGCTCCTGAGTCCAACGGTAGCCTCCGCGCCCCTTCCCGTGCCCTGTATCGCCGCCGGCGAGCTCGCCGTCGCCTCTGGCCGGAGGTAGACGACGGCCGCCGTGGGGCCGGCCCGTCAGCCACACGCCCTGACGGGTGGGATCCACCCGTCAGGTTTAAAACGTGCGCGCGCGCGCGCACCGATCCGCCGTCGGCTGAAGGCGTATTCAGCCTTTACGCCTTCGATGTGGCGGCCGCGTGGGCTGGGTTTCCCCCCCCCCCTGGGCCTGCTGCTGCTGTGGCCTCTCTGGCCCAGTGGCACAGCGCCGTTTCTCTTTTTCCTTTTCTGTATTATTTCCAAAAATTCCACAGGACAGAATATTAATCCAAATGCATTGATTCCAATTTCTAAATTCCTAGAATATTGCAACCTATTTAATGGTGCAACTTTCATTCAAATCCAACCACCTTTTATTCTCTGTAAATATTTAAATGTGGTTTTTAGCATTTAAATAGGCCTTTGAAAATCCATAACTCCTATTTTGCTGCTCCAAAACCAAAACCAAAAGTTGTCCCCTTCCTAGCCTTCCTCTTAGTATTTTACAAAAATAAGTTGACATTTTTGTGAGCACTTTGACTTTTCTGTTTTTATTATTGTCTTATTTTCCCGTTGTTTTCTTGCGACGTTAGATCCCGTGTTTGACGAGGTAGCTGAGGAAGAAGGAGGAGCAGAGCCTGAAGACTTTGAAGATCAAGCCAACCAAGGCAAGCAGCCCTTTGACCATGACTATGATACCCCTTTATATGCATGTCATTTTTAGCTCTTTATTATCGATGCATCGGAATCATGATGAGATGGTGAACCACGTGGGTTGGTTACCACGATTACTTCCTCGTTGATACTTGCAGTGTGCATGGCCCTACCTTCTTATGAGGGTTATGCCGGTGGGAGTAGATAGGATGCAAATGTAGATGCTACGCAAATGGGGTGGGTTTGTGCATGGTGAAGGAGGCAATGTGATTTCAAAAGTCTTTTCGAAAACCCCGTCGGGTGCCACCTATGCCCGAGGGAGATGATGAGATGGGTGACCACTTGATGACGAAGTGGTGTGCCAAGGAAGGTGTGTGTTGTTTTCAAAACGGATTGGTCGGAGTTGCGACCGTTATTCCAACCTTACATGCGCGACCACTCTACCCTTATATGGGAAAGGGCATTATTGAGTACCTAGACCGATACTAGCTTGGAGCCCGCATTACTAGTGACGGGGGAGAGTTGGTGCTCTCTCTTGGGACGGGGTCGTGCCAGGTAGGGCGGCCATGACTGTTTTCACAGGGCACCGGACACACCGTTGGTACCCCGTGCTTGTGGTATGTGATGAAAATGGGAGCGAGGCTCCACAACTTTATGATGTGAAATGTTCGGCACGGGGTTACTACCAATCGAGTGGACTCCATGTTAGTATCGTCTAGGGAAAGGTAGTGATCGGGTGCTTACCCCGGGTACTTGAGGTACCGCGGGTCGTGGATGACACGGAAGTTCCCCGGATCTAGTGGGTAAAGTGTGCAACCTCTGCAGAGTGTAAAACTATTCGAATAGCCGTGTCCACGGTCAAGGACAGTTGGGTAACCGCTCTTGGGCTACGTCCACTTGTTTTCAAACCCGGTGTGTGTGAGATGATGGTGTTGTCTTGGATCAAGTCAGAGGACTTGACACGATTGAGATGGGTTGGTGCCCTCTCTGTTTATGATAAATGGGTTGGTGCCCCTTTCTATTTATGTTGATATCTGTGACCAGATCTTATGGTTACTTGAATTCTCTTGATGCATGCTTTATAGGATGTTGAACATGTCCTGCACTCAAAACTAGCTTTATGCAAAACTTTACCTATGTCATGCATTACTGTACCTTGAACCAAATCATGGGTTGCTTGCGAGTACATTCAAAGTACTCATTGGCTTGCCACTGGTTATTTAATTGACCAGGCATGGGAGAACCATAGTTCGAAGAAGAGTTCTTTGGAGACGATCATGCGAACTAGGACGTTCCCAGTCAGAATGCCTGTAGGGTTAAGGCAGATGGCATGGGTTCTACTTATCGACGACGATTTCCGCTGCTATGTTTCATTTGATGTTCAGCCCTTAAGGCTTTATCGATGTAAGACTTGACCACGTTGGTCACTATTTGTGTAAGACGGTATGTATGGATGTAAGTCTCTTGTTATTCAGCTTCTGTGTGTTCAGTGAGCATTGATCTCTGGGATCACTGTACACGTGCATTCGGTGATCACGACTTGCGAGTCGGGGTCCCCACAGAACAATATTTGCTAGACCATGAAAATGATATGTTTATGAATGAAAGAAGGGAAATAGATGAAGTATTCTTTAAACAGGGACCTATGTTGAAACACAACTTGCATGTTGAAATCCTAGGGGATCCTCCTCCACCCAAGGGTGATCCCGTGTTTGAGCTTAAACCATTACCTGATACTCTTAAATATGCTTATCTTGATGAAAAAAAGATATATCATGTTATTATTAGTGCTAACCTTTCAGAGAAGGAATAAGAGAAATTATTGAAAACTCTGAAGAAGCATTGTGATGTATTGGATATACTCTTGATGATCTTAAGGGCATTGGTCCCACTCTATGGCAGCACAAAATAAAATTGGAGGAAGACGCTAAATCGGTTGTTGATCACCAACGACGGTTAAATCTTAAGATGAAAGAAGTGGTAAGAAATGAAATACTAAAGTTTCTGGAGGCAGGTATAATTTATCATGTTGCTGATAGTCAGTGGGTAAGTCCTGTCCATTATGTCCCTAAGAAGGGAGGTATTACTGTTGTTCCTAATGATAAGGATGAATTTATCCCACAAAGAATTGTTATAGGTTATAGAATGGTAATTGATTTCCGTAAATTAAATAAAGCTACTAGAAAGGATCATTACCCTTTACCTTTTATTGGTCAAATGCTAGAAAGATTATCCAAACATACACATTTTTGCTTTCTAGATGGTTATTCTAGTTTCTCTCGAATACCTGTGTCAAAAGAGGATCAGGAAAAGACCACTTTTACTTGCCCTTTTGGTACCTTTTATTATAGACGTATGCCTTTTGGTTTATGTAATGCACCTGCTACCTTTCAAAGATGTATGATTGCTATATTCTCTGACTTTTGTGAAAAGATTGTTGAGGTTTTCATGGATGATTTCTCCGTGTATGGAACTTCTTTTGATGATTGCCTAAGAAACCTTGACCGAGTTTTGCAGAGATGTGAAGAAACTAATCTTGTCTTGAATAGAGAGAAGTGTCACTTTATGGGCAATGAAGGTATTGTCTTGGGGAATAAGATTTCCGAAAGAGGTATTGAAGTTGATAAAGCTAAAGTTGATGCTATTGAAAAGATGTCGTGTCCTAAGGATATCAAAGGTATAAGAAGTTTCCTTGGTCATGCTGGTTTTTATAGGAGGTTCATTAAAGACTTCTAAAAAATTTCTAGGCCTCTAACTAATCTCTTACAAAAATATGTTCCTTTTGTCTTTGATGATGATTGTGTAGAAGCATTTGAAATACTTAAGAAAGCCTTGATTTCTGCACCTATTATTCAGCCACCTGATTGGAATTTACCCTTTGAAATCATGTGTGATGCTAGTGATTATGTTGTAGGTGCTGTTCTAGGACAAAGAGTTGATAACAAATTAAATGTTATCCAATATGCTAGTAAAACTCTAGACAGTGCCCAAAGAAATTATGCTACTACTCAAAAAGAATTTTTATAGTTGTATTTGCTTGTGATAAGTTTAGACCTTATATTGTTGATTCCGAAGTAACTGTTCACACTGATCGTGCTACTATTAAATACCTTATGAAAAAGAAAGATGCTAAAGCTAGACTTATTAGATGGATTCTCTTGCTACAAGAATTTGATTTGCATATTATTGATAGAAAGGGAGCTGAGAACCCCGTAGCAGACAACTTGTCTAGGTTAGAGAATGTTCTTGATGACCCACTACCTATTGATGATAGCTTTCCTGATGAACAATTAGCTATCATAAATGCTTCTTGTACTGCTCCATGGTATGCTGATTATGCTAATTACATTGTTACATACCAGCAATAGAAAAAGTTTTTTCTATGATTTAAGACATTACTTCTGGGATGACCCACACCTTTATAAAGAAGGAGTAGATGGTGTAATTAGATGTTGTGTACCTGAGCATGAGCAGGAACGGATCCTATGCAAGTGTTACTCCGAGGCATATGGAGGACATCACACGGGAGATAGAACTGCACATAAGGTTTTGCAATCCGGTTTTTATTGGCCTACTCTCTCCAAAGATGCCCGTAAGTTTTTCTTGTCTTGTGATGAATGTCAAAGAATTGGTAATATTAGTAGACGTCAAGAAATGCCTATGAATTATACACTTGTTATTGAACCATTTGATGTTTGGGGCTTTGATTATATGGGAATGTTTCCTTCCTCTAATGGATATACACATATTTTAGTTGCTGTTGATTACGTTACTAAGTGGGTAGAAGCTATTCCAACTAGTAGTGCTGATCATAACACTTCTATTAAGATGCTTAAAGAAGTTATTTTCTGAGGTTTGGAGTCCCTAGATACTTAAAGACTGATGGTGGTTCACATTTTATTCATGGTGCTTTTCGTAAAATGCTTGCTAAGTATGATGTTAATCATAGAATTGCATCTCCATACCATCCACAGTCTAGTGGTCAAGTAGAATTGAGTAATAGAGAGATTAAATTAATTTTGCAAAAGACTGTTAATAGATCTAGAAAGAATTGGTCCAAGAAACTTGATGATGCATTATGGGCCTATAGAACTGCATATAAAAATCCTATGGGTATGTCTCCGTATAAAATGGTTTATGGAAAAGCATGTCACTTACCTCCCGAACTAGAACATAAGGCATATTGGGCTATTAAAGAGATCAATTATGATTTCAAACTTGCCGGTGAGAAGAGGCTATTTGACATTAGCTCACTTGATGAATGTAGAACCCAGGCCTATGAGAACGCCAAACTGTTTAAAGAATAAGTTAAAAGATGGCATGAAAAAAGGATAGAAAATTGTGAGTTTAATGTAGGTGATTATGTTTTGCTATACAATTCTTGTTTAAGATTTTTTGCAGGAAAACTCTCTCTAAATGGGAAGGACCTTACATTATCGAGGAGGTCTATCATTCTGGTGCTATAAAAATCAATAACTTCGAAGGCACAAATCCGAAGGTGGTGAACGGTCAAAGAATCAAACATTATATCTCAGGTAATCCCATAAATGTTGAAACCAATGTTATTGACACCGTAACCCGGAGGAGTACATAAGGGACACTTTCCATTGCATTTTAGACTCCGAAAAGGAATCGGTATCTGGTACGGTAAGTAAATCGACTCCATAACAGTTCTAATAGCAATTTTTCTCCATTTTGGAATATTTAAGAAAATAGTCAAATAAGAAGTAGTCCAGAAAGGACACGAGACATCCACGAGGGTCGAGAGTGCGCCCCTTTGCCTCGTGCGCACCTTGTGTGTCCTCCGGACTCTGTTTTCTTGCATGATACGTCTTTTGGTCGGTAAAAATTCATTATATTATCTCCCGAAGGTTTTGTTTCGAGCTATTTTTCTGATAGATCTAGATCACCGTGACGTCTTCAAGCGCCCCCAAGGACAAGTTTTTCGAGAAGGTCATCAACCCTTACCTCGCGGAGGTGCTGCAACACCCTCAAACCATTGAGATGCATGAGGGGGTGTTGTACATCCGTGATGTTGAGGGACCAAGGAGGACCGGAAGGATGGAGAAAAGACTGAAAGCAATGGAGCTACAAGTTTTCAAGTGCCAAGGGATGGTGGAACACGGACTCAACGCCAACCACATGATGATCGCAGAGTTCACAAACAACCACAAGCTGGATGCAAGAACATTGGGGAGACCATCTTCAAGCTTCACGAGAAAATCGAGCACCTCCAAGCCAAGATCTATGACCTGCAAAACCAAAACTATGAGTATGAAAGATTCAAGAGGATGAGTTTGGCTGCATATTTGAGGATCCCGGAGACTCGATCATCTTTTTATAATGGTGAGCCTATGCCTTGGAAGATGGATGACAAGCCTACATCATCAACAACTCCATCATCACCACCTCCGAAGAAAGAGACATAAACACATGGGTATGTGCACTCCCCTTGGCAACTGCCAAGCTTGGGGGAGGTGCCCCAGTATCGTATCACCATCGCACTTCTATCCTTAACGTCTTTCTTAGTTCAATCCCTTTGGTTATATCTTGATCTAGTAGAATAAAGTTTAGTATGGTCTAGTTTTGAGTTTTGTGTTGATCCCTATTTATGTAATCGAGTCCGTGAGCTATATATATAATAAAGATTAGTTTTGAGTTGAGGGCTTTTCTATCTTGCTATGATCTTGAGGGAATAAAAGAAAAAGAAAGAATAAAAAGAAACAAAAAGATCATATTGATCTTATGGAGGGTAATGACTTCACATATAAAGAGTATGATGAACAAAAGTTGTTGAGAGTTGACAAACATAGTTTTGGTCATCGTTGCAATTAATAGGAAGTAATAAAGTAAGAGAGGTTTTCACATATAAATATACTATCTTGGATATCTTGTATGATTGTGAGCACTCATTAAAATATGACATGCTAAAAAGTTGATGTTGGACAAGGAAGACAATGTACGGGTTATGTTTTCTTATATCCGAAATAAAGTATATTTTCACGGATCATCCAACATGTTGAGCTTGCCTTTTCCCCTAATGCTAGACAAATTCTTTGCACCAAGTAGAGATACTACTTGTGCTTCCAAATATCCTTAAACCCAATTTTGCCATGAGAGTCCACCATATCTACCTATGGATTGAGTAAGATCCTCCAAGTAAGTTGTCATTGTTGCAAGCAATAAAAATTGCTCTCTAAATATGTATGATCTATTCATGTGGAGAAAATAAGCTTTATACGAGATTCTGATATGGAAGAAATAAAAGTGACGGACTGCATAATAAAGGTCCCTATCACAAGTGGCAATATAAAGTGACGTTCTTTTGCATTAAGATTTTGTACATCAAACCATAAAAGCAAATGACAACCTCTGCTTCCCTCTGCAAAGGGCCTATATTTTTTTTGTCTTCTTCCTTATACAAGAGTCATGGTGATCTTCACCTTTCCGTTTTACACTTTATCCTTTGTCAAGCACTATGTGTTGGAAAGATATGGGTTTTCATAAAGAATTATTGTTGACGTTACCCTTGAGGTAAAAGGTTGGGAGGCAAAACTATAAGCCTCTATCTTTCTCTGTGTATGATTAAAACTTCATAGCCATAAGTATCGCGTCAGTGTTAGCAATTGTGAAAGATTAAATGATAGTTGAGCATGTGAACTTGCTGAAAAGCACTTATATTTGACTCTTTCTGATGTTACGATAAATTCTAATTACTTCAATGACTGAGGTTATATTTTGTTAGCTTTCAATGAAGTTTCTGATTCATACTTTACATTGTGAATAGATTGTTGCTTTATCATAAGAAATCATATGATATATATATATACATATATATATATATACATACATATATATATATAGGACAAATGTTTCCTACAAGCAGTGGTAGTTACCACCACTTGCGTTTGTATGTTGTATGTAGTATCTGTCGGAACCGAGAGTATGTACGTGTAGTATGTAGTATATATACTAATGTTTAGGTAGTATATACCATTTTTTGAGTATGCTCATTTTTACGTATAAATATGTACGTATTTTACAAATATAACAAAAACTATGGGCTCATATGCAATTTTTTCATGTAACTTGCTTTGAAATATCTTAGATATAGTATATGAACATATTTAAAATAATAAAATAGTATATATAGTACCACATGGTAGTGTATGAAACATGTGGGGTAACTACCACCGGGTGGTAGGATGGATTTTCCCTATATATATATACACATATATATATATATATGTTGCTGTTAAAATAATGATCATGATGCCCTCATGTTCGTATTTTATTTTATCGTGGACATATTTTTTGATATCGGCTTCCGCTTGAGGAAAAGCGAGGTCTAAGCTTGGGGGAGTTGATACATCCATTTTGCATCATGCTTTTATATTGATATTTATTGCAATATGTGCTGTTACTACAGATTATGCCACAATACTTATGCCTTTTCTCTCTTATTTTACAAGGTTTACATGAAGAGGGAGAATGTCGACAGCTGAAATTCTTGGCTAGAAAGGGAGCAAATATTAGAGATCTATTCTGCACAACTCCAAAAAAAGTACTGAAACACCATGAAAGTCAGTTTTGGAATATATTGAAAATATTGGGTGAAGAAAGCACCATAGGGGGGCCACCCACTGTCCACGAGGGTGGAGGGCACGCGCCTGCCTCGTGGGCCACCTGGCAGCCCCCCGATGCCCATCTTCTGGTATAAGGTGTCTTTTGCCTTGGAAAAAAAATCAAAATTAAGCTTTCGGGACAAAGCACCGCCATCTCGAGGCGGAACCTTGGCAGAACCAATCTAGGGCTCTGGCGGAGCTGTTCTACAGGGGAAACATCCCTCTGGGAGGGGGAAATCGTCACCATCATCATCACCATCGATCCTCCCATTGGGAGGGGGTCAATCTCCAACAACATCTTCACCAGCACCATCTCCTCTCAAACCTTAGTTCATCTCTTGTATCCGATCTTTGTCTCAAAACCTCATTGGTACCTGTGGGTTGCTAGTAGTGTTGATTACTCCTTGTAGTTGATGCTAGTTGGTTTATTCGGTGGAAGATCATATGTTCAGATCATTTATGCATATTAATACCCCTCTGGTTATGAACATGAATACGATTTGTGAGTAGTTACATTTGTTCCTGAGGACATGGGAGAAGTCTTGTTATAAGTAGTCATGTGAATTTGGTATACATTCGATATTTTGATCAGATGTATGTTGTCTTTCCTCTAGTGGTGTTATGTGAACGTCGACTACATGGCACTTCACCATTGTTTGTGCCTAGAGGAAGGCATTGGGAACTAATAAGTAGAAGATGGTTTGCTAGAGTGACCGAAGCTTAAACCCTAGTTTATGCATTGCTTCATAAGGGGCTGATTTGGATCCACATGTTTCATGCTATGGTTAGGTTTACCTTATTTCTTCTTTCGTAGTTGCGGATGCTTGCGAGAGGGGTTAATCATAACTAGGATGCTTGTCCAAGGAAGGGCAGTACCCAAGCACCGGTGCACCCACATATCAAATTATCAAAGTAACGAATGTGAATCATATGAGCATGATGAAAACTGGCTTGACGATAATTCCCATGTGTCCTCCGGAGCGCTTTCCTTTATATAAGAGTTTGTCCAGGCTTGTCCTTTGCTACAAAAAGGCTTGGGACACCTTGCTGCATCTTAGTTACTTTTGTAACTTCTTACCTGCTACAAATTACCTTATCACAAAACTATTTGTTACCAATAATTTCAGTGCTTGCAGAGAATACCTTACTGAAAACCGCTTGTCATTTCCTTCTGCTCCTTGTTGGGTTCGGCACTCTTACTTATCGAAAGGACTACGATAGATCCCGTATACTTGTGGGTCATCAATTCGAAACAAGGGGAGCTAAAGAATATTCTCAAGTATTAGCAGCTGAGTTGTCAATTAAACCACACCTAAAAGACTTAATATCTACAGTAAAGTATTTAGTAGCAAAGTATTATGGAAGTAATGGTAACGGTGGCAAAAGTAACAGTAGTAGTTTTGTAGCAATCATAACAGTGGCAACAGAAAAGTAACTTAACAAAGGTCAATATGAAACGAGCTCATAGGTAATGGATCAATGATGGATAATTATGTCAGATGGCATTCATCATGCAATAGTTATAACATAGGGTGACGCAGAACTAGCTCCAATTCATCTATATAATGTAGACACGTATTCCGAATATAGTCATACGTACTTATGAAAAATAACTTGCATGACATCTTTTGTCCTACCCTCCCATGGTAGCGGGTTCCTGTTGGAAACTAAGGGATATTAAGGCCTCCTTTGATAGAGTACCGGACCAAAGCATTAGCACTTAGTGAATACATGAACCCCTTAAACTACGGTCATCACCACGAAGTGTCCCGACTACTATCACTCTAGGGTTGCCGGTTCATAACACGTAGTAGGTGACTATAACTTGCAAGATTGAATCAAGAACTCACATATGTTCATGAAAACATAATAGGTTCAGATCTGAAATCATGGCACTTAGGCCCTAGTGACAAGCATTAATCATAGCAAAGTCATAGCAACATCAATCTTAGAACATAATGGACACTAGTGATCAAACCCTAACAAAACTAACTCGATTACATGGTAAATCTAATCCAACCCATCACCGTCCAGCAAGCCTACGATGGGATTACTCATGCACGGCAGTGAGCATCATGAAATTGGTGATGGAGGATGGTTGATGATGACGATGGCGACAGATTCCCCTCTCAGGAGCCCCGAACGGACTCCAGTTCTGCCCTCCCAAGGAAGAACAGGGCTTGGCGGCGGCTCCATATCGTAAAACACAATGAATCCTTCTCTCTGATTTTTTTCTCCCAGAACGTGAATATATGGAATTGGAGTTGAGGTCGGTGGAGGTCCAGGGGCCCCACAAGACCAGAGAGCGTGCCCAGGGGGGTGGGCACGCCCTTTACCCTTGTGGATAGGGTGTGGGTCCCCTCTGGTTGATTCTTTCGCCAATATTTTTTATTTATTCCAAAAATAATCTCCATAAAGTTTTAGGTCATTCTGAGAACTTTTATTTCTGCACAAAAATAACACCATGGCAATTCTACTTAAAACAGTGTCAGTCCAGGTTAGTTCCATTAAAATCATGCAAATTAGAGTCCAAAACAAGGGCAAAAGAGTTTGGAAAAGTAGATACGATGGAGACATATCAACTCCCCCAAACTTAACCCATTGCTTGTCATAAAGCAATTCGGTTGATAAACTGAAAGTGATAAAGAAAAACTTTTACAAACTCTGTTTGATCTTGTTGCAAATATGTATAGCCATTGTTCAAGTTTTCAACAAAGATTGTGAACTAAACATATTCACAATAACATTTAGGTCTCACATTTACTCATATCAATGGCATAATCAACTAGCGAGTAATAATAATAAATCTCGGATGACAACACTTTCTCAAAATAATCATGATATGATATAATAAGATGGTATCTTGCTAGCCCTTTCTAAGACCGCAAAACATAAATGCAAAGCACCCATGAAGATCAAGTACTGACTAGACATTGTAATTCATGGCAAAAGAGATCCATTCATACTCAATATCAATTAATAATAATGCATACCAATGACAGTGGTGCTCTCTAACTGGTGCTTTTTATAACAGGATGATGACTCAACATAAAAGGAAACATATAGGCCCTTTTGAAGGAAATATGCCCTAGAGGCAATAATAAAATTGTTATTTTATATTTCCTTATTCATGATAAATGTTTATTATTCATGCTATAATTGCATTAATAGGAAACTTGATACATGTGTGAATACATAGACAAAACACCATGTCCCTAGTATGCCTCTACTTGACTAGCTCATTAATCAAAGATGGTTAAGTTTCCTAACCATAGACATGTGTTGTCATTTGATGAATGGGATCACATCATTAGGAGAATGATGTGATGGACAAGAACATACTTTAGCTTAGCATATTGATCGTTCAGTTTTATTGCTATTGCTTTCTTCTTGTCAAATACATATTCCTCCGACTACGAGATTATACAACTCCCGAATACCAGAGGAATGCCTTGTGTGCTATCAAATGTCACAACGTAACTGAGTGATTATAAAGATGCTCTACAGGTATCTCCGAAGGTGTTTGTTGAGTTGGCACAGACCAAGATTAGGATTTGTCACTCCGAGTATCGGAGAGGTATATCTGGGCCCTCTCGGTAATGCACATCATAATAAGCCTTGCAAGAAAAGTGACTAATGAGTTAGTTGCAGGATGATGCATTAGGGAACGAGTAAAGAGACTTGCCGGTAACGATATTGAACTAGGTATGAAGATACTGACGATTGAATCTCGGGCAAGTAACATACCAATAATAAATGGAATAACGTATGTTGTCATAACGGTTTGACCAATAAAGATCTTCGTAGAATATGTGGGAGCCAATATGAGCATCTAGGTTCCGCTATTGTTTATTTACCAAAGAGGTGTCTTAGTCATGTATACATAGTTCTCAAACTCGTAGGGTCCGCACGCTTAACCTTCGATGAAGATTTTGTATTATATGAGTTATGTGATTTGGTGACCGAATGTTGTCCGGAGTCCCGGATGAGATCAAGGACATGACGAGGAGTCTCGAAATGGTTGAGATGTAAAGATTCATATATTCAACGATGATATTTGGACACCGAAATTGTTCCAGGGGTACCGGGTACATATTGGGTCACCAGAAGGGGTTATGGGCACCCCTCGGGGTAACTAGATGGGCCTAATGGGCCAAGAAGGGGACATACCAGGTCCTAAGGGGCTGGTGCGCCCCATGTAGGCCGAAATAGAGGGGAAGTAAAGAGGAGAAAGGTGAAAGGAAGGGGAGGGATTCGGCCTCCCCCTTCCTTCTCTCCTCCCCCCTCCTTCCTTCCGGGAATTATGGTAGGGGGGCGAATAGGATTAGGGCCCCAAATAGGATTTAGCCTACTTGGGCGCCCCCTTGGCTGCCCCCTCTCCCTCCCACCTATATATATGAGGAGGGAGGCGCCTAGAACACACACCAACGTTTGTTAGCCATGTGTAGCGCCCCCCTCCACAGTTTATGCCTCTGGTCATATTCACGTAGTGCTTAGGCAAAGCCCTGCGGGGATAACTTCACCATCACCATCGCCACACCATCGTGCTGACGGAACTCTTCTACTTCCTCGACACTCTGCTGGATCAAGAGTTCGAGGGACGTCATTGAGTTGAACATGTGTAGAACAACAACTTTGGTTTCTTGCCAAACCACAGTTCATAAGGCGTCGTCTCAACGGATTTTGATGGTGCCCTATTTAACATGAATGCGGCCGTCTCTAAAGCATATCCCCAAAATGACAGCAGTAAATCTGTAAGAGACATCATAGATCACACCATATCTAGTAAAGTACGATTACGACGTTCAGACACACCATTACGCTGTGGTGTTCCGGATGGCGTTAGTTGTGAAACTATTCCGCATTGTTTCAAATGTAGACCAAACTCGTAACTCAAATATTCTCCTCCACGATCAGATCGTAGAAACTTTATTTTCTTGTTACGATGATTGTCAACTTCACTCTGAAATTCTTTGAACTTTTCAAATGTTTCAGACTTATGCTTCATTAAGTAGATATACCCATACCTTCTCAAATCATGTGTGAAGTTGAGAAAATAACGATATCCGCCACGAGCCTCAACATTCATCGGACCACATGCATCTGTATGTATGATCTCCAATAAATCAGTTGCTCTCTCCATAGTACCGGAGAACGGTGTTTTAGTCATCTTGCCCATGAGGCACGGTTTGCAAGTACCAAGTGATTCATAATCAAGTGGTTCCAAAAGTCCATCAGTATGGAGTTTCTTCATGCCCTTTACACCGATATGACCTAAACGGTAGTGCCACAAATAAGTTGCACTATCATTATCAACTCTGTATCTTTTGGCTTCAACATTATGAATATGTGTATCACTACTATCGATATTCAATAAAAATAGACCACTCTTCAAGGGTGCATAACCATAAAAGATATTACTCATATAAATAGAACAACCATTATTCTCTGATTTAAATGAATAACCGTTTCGCATCAAACAAGATCCAGATATAATGTTCATGCTCAACGCTGGCACCAAATAACAATTATTTAGGTCTAAAACTAATCCCGAAGTTAGATGTAGAGGTAGCGTGCCGACCACAATCACATCGACTTTGGAACCATTTCCCACGCGCATCGTCACCTCGTCCTTAGCTAATCTTCGCTTAATCCATAGTCCCTGTTTCGAGTTACAAATATTAGCAACAGAACCAGTATCAAATATCCAGGTGCTACTACGAGCATTAGTAAGGTATACATCAATAACATGTATATCACATATACCTTTGTTCACCTTGCCATCCTTCTTACCTGCCAAATACTTGGGGCAGTTCCACTTCCAGTGACCAGTCTGCTTGTAGTAGAAGCACTCAGTTTCAGGCTTAGGTCCAGACTTGGGTTTCTTCTCCTGAGCAGCAACTTGTTTGCTGTTCTTCTTGAAGTTTCCCTTCTTCTTCCCTTTGCCCTTTTTCTTGAAGCTAGTGGTCTTGTTAACCATCAACACTTGATGCTCCTTCTTGATTTATACCTCCGCAGATTTTAGCATCGCGAAGAGCTCGGGAATAGCCTTTTCCATCCCTTGCATATTATAATTCATCACAAAGCTCTTGTAGCTTGGTGGCAGTGATTGGAGAATTCTATCAATGACGCTATCATCTGGAAGATTAACTCCCAGTTGAATCAAGTGATTATTATACCCAGACATTTTGAGTATATGCTCACTGACAGAACTATTCTCCTCCATCTTGCAGGTGTAGAACTTATTGGAGACTTCATATCTCTCAATCCGGGCATTTGCTTGAAATATTAACTTCAACTCCTGGAACATCTCATATGCTCCATGACGTTCAAAACGTCGTTGAAGACCCGGTTCTAAACCGTAAAGCATGGCACACTGAACTATAGAGTAGTCATCAGCTTTGCTCTGCCAGACGTTCATAACATCTGGTGTTGCTCCAGCAGCACGCCTGGCACCCAGCGGTGCTTCCAGGACGTAATTCTTCTGTGCAGCAATGAGAATAATCCTCAAGTTACGGACCCAGTCCGTGTAATTGCTACCATCATCTTTCAACTTTGCTTTCTCAAGGAACGCATTAAAATTCAACGGAACAACAGCACGGGCCATCTATCTACAATTAATGTAGACAAGCAAGATACTATCAGGTACTAAGTTCATGATAAATTTAAGTTCAATTAATCATATTACTAAAGAACTCCCACTTAGATAGGCATCCCTCTAATCCTCTAAGTGATTACGTGATCCATATCAACTACACCATGTCCGATCATCACATGAGATGGAGTAGTTTCAACGGTGAACATCAATATGTTGATCATATCTACTATATGATTCACTCTCGACCTTTCGGTCTCCGTGTTCCGAGGCCATATCTTTTATATGCTAGGCTCGTCAAGTTTAACCTGAGTATTCCGCGTGTGCAACTGTTTTGCACCCGTTGTATTTGAACGTAGAGCCTATCACACCCGATCATCACGTGGTGTCTCAGCACGAAGAACTTTTGCAACGGTGCATACTCAGGGAGAACACTTTTACTATGATAATTTAGTGAGGGATCATCTTATAATGCTACCGTCAATCAAAGCAAGATAAGATGCATAAAAGATAAACATCACATGCAATCAATATAAGTGATACGATATGGCCATCATCATCTTGTGCTTGTGATCTCCATCTTTGAAGCACTGTCATGATCACCATTGTCACCGGTGCGACACCTTGATCTCCATCATAGCATCGTTGTAATCTCGCCAATCTTATGCTTCTACGACTATCGCTACCGCTTAGTGATAAAGTAAAGGATTACAGGGCGATTGCATTGCATAGAATAAAGCGACAACCATATGGCTCCTGCCAATTGCCGATAACTCGGTTACAAAACATGATCATCACATACAATAAAATTTAGCATCATGTCTTGACCATATCACATCACAACATGCCTTGCAAAAACAAGTTAGACGTCCTCTAATTTGTTGTTGCAAATTTTACGTGGCTGCTACGGGCTGAGCAAGAACCGTTCTTACCTACGCATCAAAACCACAATGATAGTTTGTCAAGTTGGTGCTGTTTTAACCTTCGCAAGGACCGGGCGTAGCCACACTCGGTTCAACTAAAGTGAGAGAGACAGACACCCGCCGGTAACCTTTAAGCAACTAGTGCTCGTGGCGGTGAAACCAGTCTTGCGTAAGCGTACGCGTAATGTCGGTCCGGGACGCTTCATCTCACAATATCGCTGAACCAAAGTATGACATGCTGGTAAGCAGTATGACTTATATCGCCCACAAATCACTAGTGTTCTACTCGTGCATATGACATCTACGAATAAAACCTAGGCTCGGATGCCACTGTTGGGGAACGTAGTAATTTCAAAAAAAATCCTACGCACACGCAAGATCATGGTGATGCATAGCAATGAGAGGGGAGAGTGTGTCCACATACCCTCGTAGACCGAAAGCGGAAGCGTTATAACAACGCGGTTGATGTAGTCATATGTCTTCACGGCCCGATCGATCAAGCACCGAAACTACGGTACCTCCGAGTTCTAGCACACATTCAGCTCGATGACGATCCCCGGACTCTGATCCAGCAAAGTGTCGGGGAAGAGTTCCGTCGGCACGACGGCGTGGTGACGATCTTGATGTTCTACCCTCGCAGGGCTTCGCCTAAGCACCGCTACAATATTATCGAGGACTATGGTAGAGGGGGGCACCGCACACGGCTATGTGATCTCAAGAATCAATTGTTGTGTCTCTGGGGTGCCCCCCGCCCCCGTATATAAAGGAGCAAGGGGGGGTGCGGCCGGCCAGGAGGAGGGCGCGCCAGGAGGAGTCCTACTCCCATCGGGAGTAGGACTCCCCCCTTTTCCATGTTGCACTAGGACTTGGGGGGAAGGAGAGATAGAGGGGAAAGGAAAGGGGGGGCTGCCCCTTGGCCTCCTCCCCTATTCCTCCACTAGGCCCATTAAGGCCCATTAAGTTACCGGGGGGTTCCGGTAACCTCCCGGTACTCCGGTAAAATGCCGATTTCACCGGGAACACTTCCGATGTCCAAACATAGGCTTCCAATATATCAATATTCATGTCTCGACCATTTCGAGACTCCTCGTCATGTCCGTGACCACATCCGGGACTCCGAACAACCTTCGGTACATCAAAACATATAAACTCATAATGAAATTGTCATCGTAACTTTAAGCGTGCGTACCCTACGGGTTCGAGAACAATGTAGACATGACCGAGACACGTCTCCGGTCAATAACCAATAGCGGAACCTGGATGCTCATATTGTCTCCCACATATTCTACGAAGATCTTTATCGGTCAGACCGCATAACAACATACGTTGTTCCCTTTGTCATTGGTATGTTACTTGCCCGATATTTGATCGTCGGTATCTCAATACCTAGTTCAATCTTGTTACCGGCAAGTCTCTTTACTCGTTCTGTAATACATCATCTCACAACTAACTCATTAGTTGCAATTCTTGCAAGGCTTAAGTGATGTGCATTACCGAGAGGGCTCAGAGATACCTCTCCGACAATCGGAGTGACAAATCCTAATCTCAAAATACGCTAACCCAACATGCACCTTTGGAGACACCTGTAGAGCTCCTTTATAATCACCCAGTTACGTTGTGACGTTTGGTAGCACACAAAGTGTTCCTCCGGTAAATGGGAGTTGCATAATCTCATAGTCATAGGAACATGTAGAAGTCATGAAGAAAGCAACAACAACAAACTAAATGTTCGTGTGCTAAGCTAACGGAATGGGTCAAGTCAATCACATCATTCTCCTAATGATGTGATCCCGTTAATCAAATGACAACTCATGTCTATTACTAGGAAACGTAACCATCTTTGATTCAACGAGCTAGTCAAGTAGATGCATACCAATGACACTATGTTTTTCTATGTATTCACACATGTATTATGTTTCCGGTTAATACAATTCTAGCATGAATAATAAACATTTATCATGAAATAAGGAAATAAATAATTACTTTATTATTGCCTCTAGGGCATATTTCCTTCACCAATGTCTTATTTTGATTCGGCAGTATTGTTGGATGAAGCGGCCCGGACCAACATTACATGACCACGTTCATGAGACCGGTTCGACCGATAGAGATGCAACTAGTTTTGCGTAAAGGTGGCTGGTGGGTGTCTGTTTCTCCAACTTTAGTTGAATCGAATTTTACTGCAGCCGGTCTGATACGTCTCCAACGTATCTATAATTTTTGATTGTTCCATGCTATTATATTACCCATTTTGGTTGTTTATGGGCTTTACTTTACACTTTTATATCATTTTTGGGACTAACCTACTCACTAGAGGCCCAACCCGAATTGCTGTTTTTTGCCTATTTCAATGTTTCGAAGAAAAGGAATATCAAACGGAGTCCAAACGGAATGAAACCTTCGGGAGCGATCTTTTTGGAACAAACGCAATCCAGGAGTGGATGTCAAGAAGCAATCGAGGCGGCCACGAGGCAGGAGGGCGCGCCCTAGGGGGTAGATGCGCCCCCACCCTCGTGGGCCCCTCGTGGCTCCCCTGACCTACCTCCTTTGCCTATATATACTCCCGTACTGTGAAAACATCTAGGAGCACCACTAAAAACTATTTCCACCGCCGCAACCTTCTATATCCGCGAGATCCCATCCTGGAGCCTTCACCGGTGCTTCGCCGGAGGGGGAATCGACCATAGAGGGCCTCTACATCATCTCCAAGGCCTCTCCGATGAGTTGTGAGTAGTTTACCACAGACCTTAGGGTCTATAGTTATTAGCTAGATGGCTTCTTCTCTCTCTTTGAATCTCAATACAAATTTCTCCTTGATCTTCTTGGAGATCTATTTGATGTAACTCTTTTTGTGGTGTGTTTGTCGAGATCGAATGAATTGTGGGTTTATGATCAAGTTTATCTATGAGAAATAATTGAATCTCCTCTGAATTCTTTTATGTGTGATTGGTTATCTTTGCAAGTCTCTTTGAATTATCAGTTTGGTTTGGCCTACTAGATTGATCTTTGTTGCAATGGGAGAAGTTCTTAGCTTTGGGTTCAATCTTGCGGTGTCCTTTCCCAGTGACAGCAGGGGCAGTGTCGGTGTCAAAACCGGCGGATCTCAGGTAGGGGTCCCGAACTGTGCGTCTAGGTGGATGGTAACAAAAGACAAGGGACATGATGTTTTTACCCAGGTTCGGGCCCTCTCGATGGAGGTAAAACCCTACTCCTACTTGATTAATATTGATGATATGGGTAGTACAAGAGTTGATCTACCACAAGATCAGAGAGGCTAAACCCTAGAAGCTAGCCTATGGTATGATTGTTGTTCGTCCTACGGACTAAAACTCTCCAGTTTATATAGACACCGGAGAGGGCTAGGGTTACATAGAGTCGGTTACAATGGGACGAGATCTTCATATCATATCGCCAAGCTTGCCTTCCACGCAAAGGAAAGTCCTATCCGGACATGGGACAAAGTCTTCAATCTTGTATCTTCATAGTCTGGGAGTCCGGCCAAAGGTCATAGTCCGGCCATCCGAACACCCCCTAATCCAGGACTCCCTTAGTAGCCCCTAAACCAGGCTTCAATGACAACGAGTCCGGCGCGCAAATTGTCTTTGGCATTGCAAGGCGGGTTCCTCCTCTGAATACTTCATAGAAGATGTTGAACACAAGGATAGTCTCTGCCTCTACAAAATAAGTTCCACATACCACCGTAGAGAGAATAATGTCTGCACAAATCTAATCTGCTGACATATTCCGCAGCGTGACATCACACCATGGCCAAGTCTTTATTCGAATCGTTTTACTGTTCCACCTCAGCGCGTTTAGCGAGGCGGTTTCCTTGGCACGTCTTGTCAAAGTAGAGATCATGTCCCCTTATTCCGGGATTCTCATCAATACGGGCGTGGGTAACCCAACCGTGCCATTAACCGCAGCGCTTGGGAGATAAGCGAGTTTTATTAGGCTGGTGGGGGCTTATAGTTTCGGTCGCCCATATAAGGGGATAAGGATCCACCCTTTCCATTTACGCCATCTTCCTCCTTTGCTTATCCATCCCTGCGCACTCGAGCTCCAGCGCCCAAGTCCACACTTCCTACCTCAACCTTCTCCAATCATGTCCGGAGCGGGAGGTAGATGGATGGCCTCCTCCGTCACGGAGGGGCAAATCAAAAAGTTAAGGAAGGTCAGATACTTGTCTGACGACATCATGCACCGGCTTCCAGATGAGGGGCAACTCATCCCCACCCCTTGGCCCCATGAGAGGGTCGTGTTTCTCCCCCATTTCCTCCGCAGACTGGGCTTCCCTCTTCAACCGTTCATCCGGGGGCTCATGTTCTACTACGGCCTGGACTTCCACGATCTAGCCCCGAACTTCATCCTCAACATCTCGGCGTTTATCGTCGTGTGTGAGGCCTTCCTCCGCATCCAGCCTCACTTTGGCCTATGGCTGAAGATCTTCAGCGTCAAGCCGAAGATCGTGGGTGGCCGCCAAGCGGAGTGCGGAGGCGCCATGGTGGGCAAGATAGCCAACGTTACATGGATCGAGGGCGCCTTCATAGAGACCATCAAAGGGTGGCAGTCAGGGTGGTTCTATATCACCGAGCCGCGTGACCCTGAATGGGTAGTGGCCCCCGAATTCGGATCTGGCATCCCCACATGGCTCACATCTTGGAAAGAGACGGGCCTGTTGTGGGGTAGTCCGGAAGAGGTGACCGGACTCCAGACCTGTGTCTGAGACCTGGTGAACAAGAAGGTTAAGCTTCTTAACGTAGTCCAGGTCATGCTCCTCCGCTGGATCCTTCCGTGTCAACGACGGGCCTTCAACTTGTGGGAGTTTGACCCGGCCCAGCACCAGACTCTGTCCCGGCTCTTCGACACAAAGCACGAGGACGCTTGGAAGGTGCTATTCAAGAGCTCCGAGGTCTCCCCTCCCGTCACCGAGGATCGCAGATTCTGCGCCAAGCGCCAAGCCACCAAGGTAAGATTGCTTTTAGTCCTCCACGGGACACTTGATTTTCATATTTTGACTCCAAGTAGGATCTAAAATCCTGCTCCTTTGACAGGGCTAGAAGAGGACGTCCGGACAGTTTGACTGTCCGGCCCCTTTGCCCGAAGGCCAGCAGACGCATGTTTGACGAAGCTGCTGGTTCCGGCACCTCACGTGGTGCCGGAGAAGAAGGCCAAGAAGAAGGCCACGGGGACTCGAAAGAGTTCCCGGCACCTGGTGGTGTCGGATTCATCGCCGGACAACCCCGAAGCACCCTCCGCCTCTGAGGACGAGGAGGAGGAAGAAGAAGAAGCCTCCCCCTCCAGCGGGGGGAGGAAAGAAAAGGAAGGCCGCCCCAACTGGGGAGGCCAGAGGGTCCAAGAAGGGGAAGACCCTTCTACCGGGCTACGCCTCCGATGCCGAAGATGGCGGGGAGGAATGGCCATCCAGGGTCAAGCCCCTGGCAAAATTGTAAGTATCCGGATACCCAAATAACTTATGGCGCTCCTCTATTATACGGTACCTTCTGACGCCGAATTCAATCATGCAGTCCGCCGAAGGCTCAGCTCGGCGATTCGTCGAGCGGCTCCCTGGATTCGTCAGATGTGAATAGCGCTTCACTTCCGACGGGCTCCTCCCCACTCCCTGCGGACGATGCCGAGGTGGAGTCCCAAAAGGGACTAAACTAGGAGGAGGTGGCCCTGGAGGCACCGCAAGGCGACCTCCCGGATTCCAGGCCAAAAGGGGGTAAAACCCCAGACGTGTCTAAGTCCGGCCCTGGGCTGGACACTGCTCCGGAACCTTTAGTGGTTCCGGAGTCCAGCAGGCGGCGCCTTCGTAAGAAGGGCAAGCCTATGACGCCGGCGACCTCCGTCCAACCAGAGGCGCCGAATAATTTGCTGGGCGTGCTTAACGGCGCCTCCATCGACGAGGAACACCGCACTGTTATGAGTGCAGTGATTCATAAGGTTCAGTCCGCCAAGAGCGCGCGGACAGAAGCCTGTACGAGCTTGTTAACAGGCTTTGAGGTATGTATTCAAAACATATAATTTTTTACCGCATAGACAATAGCCCCTAATGCTCAGTTCGGCATTCAAAAGAAAAGCCGGACTGAGGATCTAAAAAGATATACGCTGGAGTCTAACATAAATGTGTCGATATGGGAATGCAGGCTGCGCTGCTGACCTCAGCCGCACTGACTGCAGAGGTCGACGCATTGAAGCAGAACCTCGAGAGGTCTGAGAACGAGCTCGGCCATGCCAAGAAGCAGCTCGAGGACAGGGAGGGTATGTAATACCATATATAAATGTATATAGAAATACCTGGTTGCAAATAATGACAAGACCAACGTGAACGTTGTAGGGGCCACGACCGAGGTGGTGACCCAGAAGGAAGCGGTGTCCAAGGCCGAAAATAGTGCGGCCTTGGAGCGCACCGAGCGAGAGAAGTAGGAGGCGCGGGTGGTGGAGGTGCGGCAAGAGCTCCAGGCTCTCGTGGAGAAACACGAGAGTTTGGAGTGTGACCCGAAGACTCGAGAGTCCGAGCTCGCCTTGGCTCTTGAGAGTGCCAAAACCGCTAAGGCCGAAGCCCAGAAGGCCCTCGAGGAGATCGAGGCGATAAAGAAAATAGCGGCGGGTAAGGCATTCTTTATGCAAAGCAAGCATATAAAAGTGAATTATCTGTTACTTACCCGAATCCGGAGCTCTCCAGGAGCGTTCGCCGATCTACCCCATAGTGTGTCTGATGCTGTCACGTTCTACCGAGCCGAGGAGGGGAGCTCGGCGGAAAAGGTGTTCTGGTCTCAATATGTTGAGGCCGGACATCCGGTGCCCCTGAGCGACCAGCTGAAGCAGCTGGTCGAGCTCCACAAGGTGGCTGGACATGCCATGAAGGGCCTCATAGTTCGACTATGGCCTAGAGAAGCCATGCCTGGGAGCTACTTCGGTCTGGTGCGGTGGCTGGTGGACGCATGTCCATGGATTGAAGTCATCAAGCGCTCCGTCTGTATTGAAGGTGCCCGTCGGGCCCTTGCCCGTGCTAAAGTGCACTGGGGCAAGATGGACGCCGAGAAGCTTGTGATGGACGCGCCACCGCCGGGCAAGGAGTATCGCAAGCCCGAGATGTATTATAAGGGCGTCCTGAAGGGTGCCCGCCTTATAGCGGGTGAATGCTCCAAAGATGTAATTTTTTAGTAGACTCGCATCTGTTATCCTGTACACTGAAAACTTTGTTCATATGCGCTAAGCAACGCTTGTCAATTTAAAATATTACCTTTTGTGCGGCCATTTATCAAATTTGAGAGATGCAAGTCATCGGCTTCTACCCCCATGCCACGAGTGCTGGATTGTTCGGGATAAACCTGAGCGCTCTTGTTCCCATTCTTTGGTCCATCTAGGGAGGCGCTCAGCACAACGAACAAGGCCATCGGACTTCTAATGCTTTATCACTCTCACTTAGCCATAGAATTCTATAATTTTAAATTTCGGCGAAGCCCCTAGTATTCGGAAGACCGAGTTCGGGGCGCTATCCACGCCTAGGCCAGATAACCGGCTCCTCGTTCTAAGCAGCATAAGTCTTTAGGGACTCAAAAAACCTCGCGAACAGCGACTGGTCTCTCGCACTATCATGACGGTCAGTTTTAGCTTTCTCTACTGAGGTGTTAACTATCACATCCTAGTTAGCCATGCATTAGAGTGTTGCATCATGTTTACTCTTTCATCAGAAACTTGAAATGGGGATCTGTGAAACCCTCAGAATCATTTTGGAAAATGACCCAAAAAAAATTTCTCCAAAAGGGTCCAAGAAAATGCTCATGTTGCTCTCTGAAAATATTGGACAGAGATAAAAATCAAACCAATATTTTTAAGAGCTCATAGGTATTTATTTTGGGCATTTGGAATTAATGCATAAATATTTGCATTGGAAATATATTATTTATATATATTAATATATGTCCAAATATTATGCCATTTATAAAAGAGCTCTGGAATAATATATATAGCTCCTGCAAAAATTGGCATAAGTTAAATAAATGATTTAATATATTATTTAAATCAAAACAAATGTCAGAAATTAGAAAACAGAAAATAGATAAAAGGGAGAAGCTTACCTGGGCTCCTCCCTGTGCAGCCCAGCCAGCTGGCCGGCCCAGCCAGCAGGCGGCCCAGCCCACCACTGCAGCCCTCCGTCGTCTTCCTCCCCTCGCCCCGAAGCTGCTGCGTGCTCGCACGCGCACGGCCGCGCGGCCACCTCCTGCTTGCCGACGAGCTCCTGGCCGTGTGGAACGACTCCCACAGGCCGTCCCGATCCCCCCTGCTCTCTCTCACTCTCCCCCGGCTCTTCCCTCCTCTCCATCGCTCTCTCTCTCACACGGCCGAACACCACCGTCGCCGCCGTTCGCCAAAGCAGCCGTCTTCCGGCCACCCCTCGCTCCCCCGACTAGCTCAGGAGCTCCGCCTCGACCCCCTCTTCCCTCCCCACCGACCCACGGGTCCCCGGAAGCCCTGCATCGCCGCCACGTCGCCGTTCCCCTCTTCGGGCTCCGACCATCGTCGCCGTCGAATTCGCCGTCTCCAGCGCGTCCCCGAGCCCGCTAACCATCCCTGCAGCTCCGCGGTGAGCCCCCGGAGTCGTTTCCCCCTTCTTCCCTGGTCTCGTTCCGACCTCTAGGCCCTAGCCCCACCTTGGCCGAGAGCTCCACGCCGCCGGCGATGTCGCCGTCGTGGCCACGGTCACCGTAGCACCCAACCGAGCACACTATCGTGCTCCACACCTCACTAGGAGCACGCAGCACGCACTAACGCCTCCCCAAACCCCTGCAACACCGATCCCGACCGCACCCGAACTCCGGCGGCCGCAGCCGAGCTCGCCGCCGTCGACTCCGGCCACCCCAGGCCCAGCCACGGCCACCGTTCGACGCGCGGGAGCAAGAGCTTTCCAACGAGCCCAAGCACGGCCTCGCCCGTGCCCTGTAGCGCGATCCCGCGTCGCGCCGCCGTCTCGGGCCTCGCCGGCGTCACGTCGCCGGTGGGTTTGACCCACTTTGACCACGGCAGGACCCCCCTGAGTCCCTGACAGGTGGGCCCAGCCCTGTAGCTAATTAGGATTAGTGCTAACCACTAATGGTTAACCCCCTGACACTGACAGTGGGCCCCCAGCGCCACTAACCCCTAATTAGGATTAAACTAACCCTGTTTAACCCCCCTGTCACTGACGTGTGGACCCCACACGTCAGGTTTGACCCCAGACAGCCGCAGTTGACCACTGACGTCATGCTGACGTCATGCTGGCGCAATAATATAATTTCTGGATTTAAATTTAATCAGGAAATTCCAGAATATTATTTAAACTTCAAAAATTCATAACTTTTATTCTGTAACTCCAAATTGGACAAATTATATATGAAAAATGATCAGAAAAATCCAATCTATCCATCTGTACTATTTTCATGCATGATCAAACAAGTTAAATTGATGTTTCAAGCAGAACAAGGAAAAGCACTTTAAAAGGCCATGTTTGAGTTTGAAATTTGAATCTTTGATTCAAATTTGTTCAAACCCTTCTGGTTTTAGTTGCATTAGCCCAACACACTCATATTGCCATGTTTCATGCATGCATCATATTGTCGCATATTGTTTGGTGATGTTTGTGCATCGCTGTCCTTTACGACAGGTTCTGCCTCCGAGGAGTACCGTGATTACCCTAACGAAGAACCGTATCAGTGCATCGAACCATCAGGCAAGCAACCAACCATTTGATCATATCGATACAATCCCATGTTCTCGCTCCTGCTCTCTTTTACTGCATTAAGACAACGCGTTTCAAACTGCTGTGTGCTACGGTAGTTGAACCCATTTCCTCTGCATGACCTGTCATTGCCACAGTAACTAGATGAAACCCACTAGCATGTGTAGGAGTTGATTGAGCCATATGTATGTGTTGTTCCTACCTTGCTATGCCTGCTATGCTTAGAGTCGTGTCAGGTCTGGTTCATCTGGGTGATGGGCTAGAGTGAAATGATTATGTCGGTAATGAGAGTGGTGTGGTGAACACGATTTGGTAAAGGTATCGATGAGAGGCCATGTAGGAGTACATGGTGGGTTGTTTCATTGAAGCCGACCTTAAGCACTGAGATCTGTATGTGTGATTTAAGAATCAGCTACTACCATGCATTGGGCCCGAAACCAATGGACCCTCTCGGCTTCTTATTCACCCTAGTTCTCCGTCCAGGAGTTGCAAGTAGTTTCTGGTGTTTGTAGCCTACTGGAGGCCGTGGACAGCGCTGACCGTAGGGGTGGGCTGTGATGCGGTAGGTACGTGGCCGGGTGTACCGAATACCCGTTAGGTATCTCGGGAACCCTGTTCACATCGTTCGGGGCCGTATGGGAAACCTCGGCCGGACTCCCTGCGGATGGAACCTGAATAGGCGATAAACCTGGACTGGAGGCTTAGGTGATTAGGTAGGTCGTGGCCGACACCCACGTTGGGCTTCCGCTTGAAGGTTGCCGAGTACATGTCGTGTAAACGACGGTAAGTGGTGAGAGCGTGTATGAAGAAGTACACCCCTGCAGGGTTAACATGATCTATTCGAATAGCCGCGTCCGCGGTAAAGGACTACTTGGTTGCCTATACAGTTCATAGACAAGTAAATGGAAACTACTAAAAGCCTCAAGATAAGTGTGAGTGCCGAGGATGGCTCTTCCGTAGGAAGACGGAGGTGGATCCTCGGTAGTGTATTGAAGTGGTGAGTAGTGGACTCGTGTGCGCAAAACCATTTCAAGTTGGAGTATCGTAGGATAGTCTAGCCAAGAGTCAAAGCTGGCTTGCTGCAATAACTCCACCAACCCTTCTTGATAATATGCATGTATGTAGGATCTGATGTAAGTCTTGCTGAGTACCTTTGTACTCATGTTGCTATAATCTACATTTTTACAGAAGACGCTGCAACCCCTTCTGATGGGTTCTATGTAGACGTTGACATCAACGAGTAGGCTAAAGACCCAGGTGGTGACCCTGAGCTTGTGATGGACCACGTAGTATAGCTAGGCTTTCCAAGCCTCTTTTATTTTACTAGTTGTCTGTACTCAGACAATGTACTTCCGCTGCTGGTTTGTATGACTGTATGACTTGTATGTTGGGTCGTGAGACCCGTACCTTTGTGTATGTTATGTATGGCTCCCTGAGCCTTAAATAAAGTACTTGTGTCGTAGAGTCATGTTGTGATGCTTCGTTGTATTTGCACATATCGAGCATATTGTGTGTATGATTGAAATGCTTGGTATGTGTGGGATCTGACTATCTAGTTGTTTATCTTTAGTAGCCTCTCTTACCGGGAAATGTCTCCTAGTGTTACCGCTGAGCCATGGTAGCTTGCTACTGCTCTGGAACACTTAGGCTGGCCGGCATGTGTCCTTCTTCGTTCCTGTGTCTGTCCCTTCGGGGAAATGTCACGCTTTGAGTACCGGAGTCCTGTTAGCCCGCTACAGCCCGGTTTACCGGAGTCCTGCTAGCCCAGTGCTACAGCCCGGACCCACTTGCTGATGACCGACACGTTCGAGCTGGGTCATGGATGCCTGTCCCTGTAAGTCTGTGCCACTTTGGGTTTACGACTAGTCATGTCAGCCCGGGCTCCTTATCATATGGATGCTAGCGACACTATCATATACGTGAGCCAAAAGGCGCAAACGGTCCCGGGCAAAGGTAAGGCGACACCCGTGGGGATACCGTGCGTGAGGCCGCAAAGTGATATGAGGTGTTACCGGCTAGATCGATGTGACATCGAGTCGGGGTCCTGACAGCGTTGGCATCAGAGCCGGACTGCCTGTAGGTTCTCCAAGCCAAACTGGTCGATGTTGAGTCTAGAAATTCTTTAGTTATATGTAGGGGAATTGTTTGTGGGTTGGAACGTAAGGCTCTTTTTACTCCTTTATCTTATGACATTCTGATCTGAGTCAGTCCATTCTTCCACCGGGGGTTAAGGAATTAGGATCTGTTCTCTCTATCAGGATCACGAGTTACTAATCAGTAGTACCTTATAAGTTTGATGGATACAAGCCTAGTTCAGTTCTACTACCACATTATGTTGCTAGAATGGTTTCAGAACTTTGATATGATGATGTTGAGTGTGTACGAAATCCTTTGTCAAATGTCTCAAAATCCTTTTTGAGCATTTACAGCTGTTATGCTGCCGAAATTTTGCTAGAAATTCTAATGCCTTTGCATTATGATTGTGCTTTCAGATGGCCACTCGCGACCTCAATCAAGTGGTTCGCCTGACTCGATGCCTAGATGTACCCGGCCATACTGCCAAGTTGGTCAGGGTAATGACTGAGGCTGGATACCGCTGGTATCCCGAGTACACGGTCGAAGAGCAATTCCGAGACTTTAACCAAAGCCAGTATCTCTGCACTGTCAGGATATTTCCATCTTATCCTGGATCCACCGAGCCTCTTCACTGCTCCTATGGACTCGGGGTTACTATTGAGATGGCTGTGCAGGACGCCGCCTACTCTATGATGACCATTATGCGAGTCAGATCTGGTTTATTTCGGGACTCTGATTTCCGGTATATGCCAGGATCACTTCCGGGAGCACAAGGGTATCTCCAGGCTATTTATGCTGACCCCACTCAGGAGGATTCACGGACTCGCACCACTGCTGAGATGCTCGAGGATAAGGACCGTGAAAATCGGGCCTTGAGGTTAGAGCTCTTCAATACCCGTGCTGACCACTGGGCCACTTTGACTCGGTTCGCACCGGCGGTGCAAGCTGGATATTCAGATATGCGCGATCTCTATCCTGTGAGATCTGCTCTGCCGGACGTGATGGTTTGGCGTGATGTAGGAGGCATCACCCCACCTCGCGGTCCCCGCAGGCCACCGTCTGTTGGTCCAAGGCCTCATCCTAGCCCCTATGGTCCACAAGCTCCGCGAGACCGTCTGTTTCCGGATGATCATGTTGAGCTTCCAGGCTATGGAGGTGACTTCTACGAGGACTACTACGGATCGGTCTGAGTTAGTGGTAGTATCACTAGTTCGCACTAGCTGTGTCTTCTATCGTCCCGCGTGACTCGTGGGATATGACCTAGTTTGTACTCTTTCCGGAGGTGTAGAAAAATAATGTATAGGAGCTTGGGATGCCTCCGATGAGATGTAATCCTCTTTTCACCGTATTAGTACTTTGTTTGGTCTTGTACTAAACCCTGTATGGTGTGTATGACGATGGAATAAAAGAAGCAGTTTCTGTATCTACCATGTCATACGGATGATCATCTTGCATTCCGAGTTATTCCTTACATTATGTGTCCTATGTCGGAATTTTATCATCCTGACTAAATCATTGTCTTGTTTACCTAGGATGGTCAACACGCGCACTAACCCTGCTCCTCAAGAGCAGGCCGAAGGCAGTGAAGTCAGGGATGCAAATCTGCCTCATCCTCCTTCACTAGCCGAGGTTATGATGGAAGCTGAGAGAAACAAGCGGGAGACCAACCGTTTGTTGGAGCGTATTGAACAGAACACAGCACACCATCAGAGGACTAACGTGGTGTCACTCAGTGATTTTATCAAATTACATCCACCCACGTTCCACCACTCCGTCGAGCCTCTCGACGCTGATGACTGGCTTCGCAGTATCTCTCACAAACTGCGTTCCGCGCTGGTAGCGGAGGCTGACAAGGTCACCTTTGCTGCATATCATCTTGAAGGCCCCGCCAGTCTATGGTGGGAGAATTATGGAGCTATGCGCCCAGCGGGCCATGTCACTACTTGGGCTGAGTTCAGCGAGGCTTTCCGTGAACATCACATTCCGGAGGGTCTCATGGACCGTAAACGTGAGGAATTCTGCAATTTCACCCAAGGCCGACTTTCTGTGGATGTTTATAGCAGGGAGTTTGGTAATCTCGCACGATATGCAACCGAGGAAGTTTCTACTGACGCCAAGAAGCAAGCAAGGTTCCGTAAGGGACTTAGTCCTGAGCTTCGCCGCGACCTCCGTCTGCATGAGTGCACATCTTTTCAGAAACTTGTCAATAAAGCCATCAGTGCTGAAACTGGTCAGACTGACTATGACGCAACACGCAAGCATGGCCGTGATATGGGTTCCTCATCCGGTGCTGGTCCTCAGAAGCGCCGCGTGTGGGTACCCAACACCGCCCTGCCACCCAGGTTCACACCGAGGCCATCTTTCCAGGCGCCTCGCCCCGTTCAACAGTCTGCTCCAGCCAAGCCCTATGGGGGTCCAACTAACAATGCTCCTCCACGTACCAGTTCCGTGACTTGTTTCAAGTGTGGGGAATCTGGTCACTATATGCGTGAGTGTCCTCAGACCAACCCCAACCAATCTGCTAAAGCTGTTGGCCGTGGCAAGCCGACAGGGAAAATATTCCACGCCAAACCGGTCACCGCTTCACGTGGCCATGTCAACTGTATCTCTGCCGAAGAAGCTCAAGAGGATCCCAACGTCGTTCTCGGTACGCTTCTTGTAAATTGCCACCCGGCATCTGTTCTTTTCGATACAGGAGCCTCTCATTCTTTTATATCCGAAAATTATGCTCGTTTGCATAACGTTGCATTCTGTGACATGCCATCCACTATGGAAATTTCTACCCCTGGTTCTAGATGGCAGACCTCTAGGGTAAGTTATGGAAATGAAATCCAAGTCGACAGACTTGTTTTTCTCGCGTCTTTGATAGCCCTTAAATCTTCAGATATTAATATCATTTTGGGTATGGACTGGATGTCAGCTCATCAAGCCAAAATTGATTGCTTCTCTAGGACTGTTCAACTCACCCATCCTTCGGGGAAGATAGTCAATGTCTTGACCCGAATAGCCAAGCGACAATTATATTCTCTTAACGCCAGCCCTTTGCCAGACCTTGAGGACATTCCGGTAGTCCGTGACTTCCCGGATGTCTTTCCAGAGGAATTGCCAGGTGTTCCACCTGACAGGGATGTTGAGTTCGTAATCGACCTCATCCCCGGAACCGTTCCGATTGCTAGAAGACCTTATAAGATGGCACCACTAGAACTAGCCGAGCTTAAGAAACAACTCGATGAATCCTTGAAAAAGGGTTTCATCCGCCCTAGTTCATCTCCGTGGGCTTGCCCCGTCCTATTCGTCAAGAAGAAGGATGGTACGGACCGGATGGTTGTAGATTACCGACCTGTCAATTTGGTCACAATCAAGAACAAATATCCACTTCCCAGGATCAACGATCTGTATGATCAGCTCGCTGGATCCTCAGTCTTCTCCAAGATGGATTTGAGGTTGGGCTACCATCAAATCAAAATCAGAAACGGGGACATTCCTAAAACGGCCTTTGTTACTCGTTATGGCCAATACGAGTACACCGTCATGTCCTTCGGTTTAACCAACGCTCCAGCCACCTTTTCTCGGTTAATGAACTCAATCTTCATGGAGTATTTGGATAAATTCGTCGTGGTTTACCTCGATGATATACTCATCTACTCCAAGAACGAGGAAGAACATGCCGAACATTTAAGGCTAGTGTTGAAGAAACTTCGAGAGCATCGCCTTTATGCCAAATTTTCTAAATGTGAATTCTGGTTGTCAGAAGTGACCTATCTGGGTCATGTAATATCTGGTAAAGGTATTGCTGTTAACCCTGAGCGAGTTCAAGCCGTCCTTAATTGGACTCCACCTGAATCGGTCAAGCAAGTTCGGAGTTTTCTAGGCTTAGCGAGCTATTGTCGTCGCTTTGTCGAGAACTTCTCCAAAGTTGCTAAACCTCTAACCGAACTCCTCAAGAAAGATAAAAGTTCGAATGGACTCCACAATGTGAGCACAGCTTTCAGGAACTGAAAAGACGCCTGACCTCTGCTCCCGTGCTGGTACCGCCAGACTTCTCCAAGGACTTTGTTATCTACTGCGACGCCTCGCGACAAGGACTAGGTTGCATTCTCATGCAAGATCGACACGTAATTGCTTACGCTTCACGGCAATTGCACCCACATGAGGAGAATTATCCTACTCATGATCTAGAGCTTGCAGCCGTAGTCTATGCACTTAAGACCTGGCGACATTACCTCCTCGGTAATCGTTGCGAAATATTCACTGATCACCAAAGTCTGAAGTACATTTTCACCCAACCGGATCTGAATCTCAGGCAAAGACGTTGGGTTGAATTGATCACAGACTTCGACTTAGGAATAACCTACACCCCAGGGAAAGCCAACGTCATGGCTGATGCGCTAAGTCGTAAATCTTATTGTAACAACCTGATGTTACAACAAAGTCAACCGCTTCTCCATGAGGAATTTCGGAAGCTTAACCTTCACATTGTACCTCAAGGTTTTCTTTCCACCTTGGTGGCAAAACCTACCCTTACGGATCAAATTATCAAAGCACAGAAGTAGATCCGGGAATCTCCCGCATCAAGAGAAACATTCAGAAAGGAATTGCGAATTGCTTCTCCATTAATGATCAAGGGTCGTATACTTCGGGAATCGACTAGTGGTTCCCAAAGTGCGCAACCTGAGGCGATTAATCCTTAAGGAAGCTCATGAATCTCCTCTCACCATTCATCCCGGTAGTACTAAGATGTATCAGGACCTACGCCAGAGGTTCTGGTGGACTAGGATGAAGAGAGAAATTGCTCAGTTTATTGCTAATTGCGACGTCTGTGGTCGTGTAAAAGCAGAGCACCAACGGCCTGCTGGCACCCTTCAACCCTTAGCTATTCCTGAATGGAAATGGGATAAAATTGGTATGGATTTCATTACCGGTTTTCCCAGGACCAAGAGAGGGAATAATGCTATTTTTGTCGTGGTCGATCGTCTTTCCAAAGTAGCCCATTTCTTACCTGTTCGTGAGAGTATAACTGCTAGTCAGATGGCAGACTTATACATCTCCCGAATAGTGTCCCTCCATGGTGTTCCTTTGGAAATTAACTTGGATCGAGGAAGTCTTTTCACCTCTCGATTTTGGGAAAGTTTCCAAAATGCTATGGGAACTCGTCTCTCCTTTAGCACCGCCTTCCACCCTCAGTCGAGTGGTCAAGTGGAATGCGTCAACCAGATTCTAGAAGACATGCTTCGAGCCTCTGTTATCTCATTCGGAATGGACTGGGAGAAGTGCCTTCCATTTGCCGAATTCGCTTACAACAACAGCTATCAATCTAGCTTGGGTAAAGCCCCTTTTGAAGTTCTCTATGGACGACGATGTCGAACACCCCTTAACTGGTCAGAGACTGGGGAAAAACAATTCTTTGGCCCGGACATGATTCAGGAAGCAAAAGAACAAGTTCGTATCGTTCGTGAAAAGTTGAAAACAGCCCAATCTCGTCAAAAGAGTCAATATGACCGAAAACATAAGGCTATGACTTTCGAGGTTGACGAGAAGGCTTATCTTCGGGTCACCCCTCTGAAGGGAACCCATCGTTTCGGTATCAAAGGCAAATTGGCTCCTCGTTACATTGGACCTTTTCGCATTCTCGCCAAACGAGGAGAAGTTGCCTACCAGTTGGAACTACCTCCGCACCTCTCCAGAGTCCACGATGTCTTCCACGTTTCTCAACTCAGGCGTTGCTTCTCGGATCCTATCCGTGAAGTGGACCACGAAACGCTTGATCTCCAAGATAATCTTACATATCGAGAGTACCCCATTCGTATCCTCGATCAGGACGAACGTACCACCCGACGTCATAATATCAAGTTTCTCAAAGTTCATTGGTCGCACCATTCTGAGGATGAAGCAACTTGGGAAAGGGAGGATCGTCTTCGACTCGAGTATCCCGCCTTCTTCCCTGAGGAACCCAAATCTCGGGACGAGATTCTTTTGAGTGGGGGTGAGTTGTCACATCCTAGTTAGCCATGCATTAGAGTGTTGCATCATGTTTACTCTTTCATCAGAAACTTGAAATGGGGATCTGTGAAACCCTCAGAATCATTTTGAAAATGACCCAAATAAAAATTTCTCCAAAAGGGTCCAAGAAAATGCTCATGTTGCTCTCTGAAAATATTGGACAGAGATAAAAATCAAACCAATATTTTTAAGAGCTCATAGGTATTTATTTTGGGCATTTGGAATTAATGCATAAATATTTGCATTGGAAATATATTATTTATATATATTAATATATGTCCAAATATTATGCCATTTATAAAAGAGCTCTGGAATAATATATATAGCTCCTGCAAAAATTGGCATAAGTTAAATAAATGATTTAATATATTATTTAAATCAAAACAAATGTCAGAAATTAGAAAACAGAAAATAGATAAAAGGGAGAAGCTTACCTGGGCTCCTCCCTGTGCAGCCCAGCCAGCTGGCCGGCCCAGCTAGCAGGCGGCCCAGCCCACCACTGCAGCCCTCCGTCGTCTTCCTCCCCTCGCCCCGAAGCTGCTGCGTGCTCGCACGCGCACGGCCGCGCGGCCACCTCCTGCTTGCCGACGAGCTCCTGGCCG